>NC_143201.1:14233125-14850000 GCF_051530095.1 Phoenix dactylifera
AGATTTGCATTGAAGGATTTGCATCATGAGAATTACATCGTAAGATTTGCATGGTGAGATTTACATCAATGGATTTGGTTTGGTATGCGATGGTATGTTTTATGTGATTTCCAGTACAAATATACTTATACAATTATTATGTGTTAGATATTGAGAACATAATTACGTGAACAATGATAACTTGAATTTGAGAAAAATACATTATGTAAATGGAAAGTCATTTGACAAGAATACATGCAAATCAGACGGATAAGATATGGTTTAGACTAACCTCGTCATAAGATAGTCTTCACGAGCTTATATGTAGGATAGCCTTTACGGACTTATGCGTGGGATAACCTTCAAAGATTTACACATGGGTTTACGTGTGCGATTTTGTTTAGCAATCTTGGACTGGTCATGATCTTGGTTAGTCCAAAACTGGAAAGATAATTGTTATGAAACCTAAAATTGAGATAATGAGAAATATTGATGAGACACTTGAAACTAATGCTGAGTAAAAGGTTTTACTTGTTAGTATGTAGAGATTTATCTCTTTTGATAATCCAGATATTTGATGCATGTGTATGCAGATTTTTGTTGGTTTAATTAAGTTATATTGGATGTTTGAAAAAAGGTTTCATACTTTATATTTTTATTTTGGTGTTGCTTATTGTTATTTTCAAACTGTGTAATTATATTGGTGTAAATGTGTAGAGATTCTTACTAGGCTATAAATCGCACAATTCTCTTTGTCTCTTTTTTTTAGTGTTGCGGGATGCTTGTTATTTGGCTTTGGTTAAGATCCCAAGTGAAAGAGAGGAATAGATAGAGCATCATTGTTACGTACCAATTGGATGAATGAAGTTAAATCTCTATAAGTTTGTTATTTGGTATCAAATAGATCATTTTTGTTCATAGATATTGAGATTGTAAAAATTTTCAGGCCTTGCATATCCTATGGTGCCCTACCTTAGGGTGTAAACGGCATTGTCACTAGACCGACTTGGGTGGCGAGTTCAGGGCATGACACCTAGGGCCACCGAGACTCTAAGGCTCGTTTATAAAGAGAGCTCTCTCCCTCCAAAGCACTCCATCCCGAGCAATCCTCCTCCCTCTCTATTTTCTTTCCCTTTTTCCCATCGAAGTTCACGGTTGCGATTCTAGTGCTCGTTGGATATGGGGGTCATCGGAACTAAAGTAACACCCTGGCCTTCCTTTCGTCTTCTTTTTCTTCTTCCCACAACTTGGAATTGCTGTCATCGGTCAAGGAATCAGCCGAAAATCGACCGGCAAAGGAACCCCTATTTTCCCGTGCTTTTGGCCAAACTTTTTCTTCTTTTTCTTCCAAACATCGTTGCCAGTTTTCTTTGTTTATGTGCCTTTGGTCGAACTCCTTGACCTCCCTGCTTTCCTCTACAGCAGAGCCATAGCCACCGGTGAGCTGCCAACGGCCGAAAATCAAGGAAAGGGAGTCCCCTATTTTTTAGACATTTTACTTTTATTTTCTCGTCGGCCAACCACTGATGCTGGCTGAGCTGCTGACTATCCACCACCTCTGGCCGCTGGCCAAGTCACTTGGACGACCCCAAACGAACTCTACTTCTCTTTTTTTTCTCTCTCTAGATTCTCTTTATAGTTTCTCTCTCCTATTTCTCTATCTTCTTTCTCCCTTCTTTTTGTTTCTCTCTCTAAATAGGCATGTAGATATCAGTGTAGTGTTCCATTTATCTTTTTTTCAGACCCAAGAAGACCCCTACAAAGAGGCCCTGAACTACCCTAGTTCCTAGGTGGCCTACTGGACCTATCACCTTGGCCTTATTGAATGTCCCTGAAAGCACCACTGATAAACCTTATTGAACGATTTTGGCCTTGATCAAGTACTATTGAAAACCAATATCACTACCTACTTTGAAAAAAAAAAATTGATCTCTCTCGACCCTCTCTTTCACTTCTCCATTTGGAATCCAAACCATGTTCTTGACTTCCTTCTCTACCATAGACAACCCTTCATGATATCCTTTTTTACATGAAGATGGTCAAGTCCTATTTTCAGCTTTATGAGTTATTTTAAAAAAAATATTGTGATAGATTTGCAACATTTATCTTTTAGTGTATGAGATTTGCAACATGAAAACTTTCTTCTTAGGAATTCCACTATAATCTATCTCAAATTATAGCTTGATTGTTTTACATGCGATCACAATCAACTCAGTTGATTTTCTCAGAAAATAAACCACAACCTACACCGAATGTTTTACTTAGGCTCATAATCAATCCAGTCGATTTTTCAGGGCAAGTGACAGCAACTTAGTTATTTCACGGATACTGCCAAACCTTATAAGCCAGCTAATTTTCACAGTATCAGCCATACCGAAAACCTTGCACAAGATTTTTTAATCTCATGCACTAAACAATGATGCAAAAATACATACACAATAACCTCTACAAAGGATGGATTGATGGCATTGAAGCTCAAGTTTGACTGCTCTAAAAGTTAGGATTTCGGTGAGTATAGTTCATATATGCAAAATGTATAGAAAATACTTGGATTCTTTTTTCTCAATAAGGTTTTTCATAATAGCATGGATTAAGATCTAATTAAATTTGAATCAAAGAGAGAGAGGATGGCAAATTCTTGATTCCCTTTTTTTAGTTTTTCTCTATTTTAATCAAAAAATATTACTTCAAAACAGGAATTTGTACATATTCTAAGAAAATTAGAAGGATATAATATTCTATTGAAAAATGAAGATGGAATCAAAATAAAATTCTTCTATTGGTGATATTATTTTTATAGATATACGTAATATAGGTAATTTTGTAAATGCCATAATCCGAGGACAAATCTTGAAGCTCTTGCAAGATTAGAGGGGTTCCTACTAACTAAATAACGTCTTATTGGTGAACTTGTATTCTTTGCAATTCTGAGCTGAATTAGAGAGGGCTTGTTCTCAAATCATGTTATTTACCTGAAGGCCTTAATTGGATATATAGGGCCCCCAAATATCATTATAAGCTTTAACCGTCAGAGATTTTATGATTTCCTGTAGTCATGAGCCCGAAACAGCATTATAAGATTTCCTAATGTCATCTTCATGAAAAGTTGCTCAGCAAACGCAGTATGACTCGTGACATCAAAAGTTGATAAAACATCTAATCGGTGGTTGAAGAACTACGTATCTTCCTACCAGAAAAAAAGAACTATATATCTATTTAAGGTCTTACATAGGCATATCCCATTTGTTTTTGCCTCTCATGTACCTTTCTGGCTCATCCACTTGGACTAATTGCCAACCGGAAAGAGATGGAGGCCTAGCATGGTAGATAAGAGCCACTCAGAGTAGCCAAGGTGATTGCCCGTGAAGCCAAGAAGAGCTTTCAAACATAGAAAACCTCAGTAAGAGGACACTGGCAAGTCATCCTTGGCTACCAAAGACAGACTCTAATCTCCATGTAAGACCTCTCTTCCACTCTACATGTCCTGCAGTGTGATGGTCTTGCTTGCTTCTCATGTATTTATACTGCAGGCAAGGCAAGGGCAAAGATCAGAATTCACTTTCCACATCACCTTTATCCATACCAATTTGCCTTCTCCGGAGCCTTTTTAAAGTATCATGCCTTTTTTCCATCCCTTGATGGTCTCCTCCATACAGAATATATTCTTGCACTCTCCGGAGGACCATTGTTCATGTTGAGACCAATCATAGTCGCAATCATTCTGCTAGGAGTTGCACTGGAAACGAAAGTGTAAATCTTGCTGTCACAATTCCTCTCTCCCATGGTATATTATTATAAGAAAAACACATCGATCATGGAACTTGTAATTTTCTTGTGAAGTCATTCAAAAGCCAAGGATTCATAATATGGAAGCTTTCTTTTCTCTTTGTTATCGCATCACTTTGATTTGTCCTCTCTTTGGCAAGAAAAGATAATATTGACAATCCATAAAGGAGAAGATGCCCACATACTACATACCAATGCAGTATTCTGTGTCAGATTTCCCACCGTTACAAAGTCAATGCATAAGAAAGATTTTGTTCCCTCCAACTTGGGGTTTGACTTTTGTTAGGACCATTAGATATGGCTTTCAAGTGACAGCAATGCAATCCAAGAATTTTATATATTAGTTTCAAAGCTACGTGTCAGATAACCAATGGGAAGAGAATAAGAAGATACTAATAATTTGTAACAAAGTCCCAGAACAATCCAAAATAAAAGGATAGTTAGATCTCAATGAAAATACCAGAGTACTTTAAAAATGAGAAAATTTAAACAATAAGAGGAAAGAACATGAGTACAAAAGAATGACACGACGTAGGTGATCATAGATAAGCATAACTTTGACCCATCTTTTGGTTCCCCCTATTTGCAGTCTGCCAAGTGGTTGGAAGTATGGATAGGTCTAGCTTTGACTATTCTTTTGGGTAATTCTCTTGATCACTCAGCGAATCAGTTCTATTCATGCTATTAGCAATATGCCATGTGGAAGGAAGGAACACTTTTGTATTGCGTTTTACATTTAATTAGTTCAATTCAGATGGTGTATGCCTATGTTTTCTTAGCTACATTTTCCCTCTTATTCATAAAGTTGTTCAATGCATAATGTGTAAGCTCATCGTTAATTATGACATGTCCATAAGGTGAATTCATATGTGTAACACAGGTTCTTGAATAAGCCTGCTTGGTTGGCCTAGACGCATTCTTAAAATTAAATAATAATAACAATAATAATTTCTCCCTTCGAATTAGTAGCTAATAACTCACACTCAAGTAAGTATTGGTTGGACCAGATCCACCACTGAGCTGGTGGACTAGTCTAACCATGAAGCAGCACGCATAGAGTTGGACAAAATTTGGACCAGTCCCAACTTAGGGACATAAAAATTTTCTCTATATAGCAGTCCATCCTTCAAAGTGAATTTTTCTACCAAGGCTTTCTTCAACTCTTCTTGAAAATCTAGATTTGTTGCATATAGGTCCTTGTACTTCTCATGATAGTGTGGTTGAACATGCCTTCCAATCAATATACTGGAGACCACTATGCCTGGACCATAAGTTAGCTAGTTTGTTCAAAGCTCCTTTCTTATATTTGATCATTAGATTAAATTGTTGTAGATAAGATATCCACTTCAAGTTATAGGTTGTGTATGGAGGAATTGGAGTGGCTTTTGATCTGTATACATATAAATTTTCTTTTTATTTAGCAAATATGATCACCAATACTTCACAGCCTGATGTAATGCATGCAGCTCTTTGTCAAAGATGAATACATACAACTATATCTCTCGACTTCTCCCAGACAAAGCTGCCATCTCAGTGGGTGTGAGTCATCCTATAAAACTCTACCTCATCAGGCTCCCTCCTATGCTCTTCTATCTATACACATGAAAAGTATATTGGCAAACTATATATCATGATACGTGCTATATGTTAGTAGAGTTTCAAATAGTTTCAAAAAAAACATAAGAATTCATCTCTACATCTTGCATAACTCTTTGAGCCTGAAGTGTGAGGAACTCCTTGAGATACTCGTACAGCTCTACCAATATTAGAATATGTCTGCCAAAATAAAAGTACACAGTATAATATATTCAATGTATATATTTGCAATCCATATTAATAATAAAGATGATATAAGATATTGAAATAATATACGTGACATATCCTCTTTCAGAAAATCAGTAGTGAACAAGCTCTCTCCACTGTTGAGGGTATATATCAGGAGGATAAACACGAGCAACCTCTTCCTCTGTCATACCCTCATGCTTGAAGTCCGTCTTCAACTTCGTCTTATATTCTTTCCATTTATGGTTGAGGAACTTTAGCACCCAATTATGGCTCTCTCGAGAGAGTTTATACTTACCCTAGAATAAGATACATAATGTTATAATAATATTAAATCAAAAATTAAAATTATGGTGGTAAGTAAATTAACATACGGAAGGTATCAAATTAAAAAGAACAAATTCAATTCATTACCTGTATAAATCTAAGAAGCTCAATCTTATATGAAGGAAGCATTTCACTCCACTTCATATAATTGAGCGGACATAACTGACCCTTGCGTGCAATCGATCCTAAAAAACTTGATAAATTAGTTCCAGCTCTCTTGATGGGCTGCTCTAATTCGTTGCATCAGATGAAGATCTTGTCACCCTCACGAAGCTGCCACACATTCTTTACTTGAGTGGGTCCCCATCTCGTCCTCACTGTCCCTTGCCCCTCTATTAAAATTACCATTAAGATGCATTAAAAAATTGAAGTTAAATATGAACTTTAAATCGAATTATCCTGGATCTGGAGGTCATCCATAACAACATCCTCCCCTGGGACCTCAGGAGGCTCATGCTAAGATCCAGACTGGTGCTGCCGAGACTGCAAGGACTGATCAGAAGAAAATCCCACATGAGAATGCTGGAACTCCACATCTCTAAATCGTTTTCCTCGGGGCATATTGTTACCTGGTATGCACAAAAAAGAAATCTTTGTTAAAAGACATTCAATTGGCATATCACCCTCATGAGATGCCTCAAATCTCAGAAGAAAAGTACTACAGATCACCTATCATATCATTGCTCTATTCAGGAGTCCATGATTGCTTGAGACCGGTATCTAAGATTCCGACCGACTGATATCACATCTTCCTTATGTACCGCAACATTACTTATCTAGCCATAGATAGGGCATGAGTCTTTGCAAGAGAGGTATGAGTCCTCCAATACACATGTCCCCTAATGCTGGCATTACTATAGCTATTGCTATCGATTCTTTCTATCTTCTTTTTCCTTATCTTCCACCAAGAAACTCTCTCTAACCTAAGCATCAGAGGGCTCAATCAAAGCCAATCTAGTGAGTTCTTTCATCTTGTTTGCTACCTTATAGATCCATAGAAGCAGCCCACGTTGTCGATCTGGGATCAGTGGCAACATGCATAATGATATATAGTAGGGTTAGGATGTCCTTGCCCTTCAAGGGGATATGAGGGTCTCCATTCATCTAACTATCTGCAGTGGAATAATCTTCACTCACTGCATTCCCCGTAATCCTTCACTTTCCATGTCAGCGGGGTTTATCAGAGATCTTTGAGGCTCGCTTGGACCATTGACACTTATGGAGATGGTAGTCAGAAATTGTGATTGAGCGTAAGGGGGGACACCTATAAAAATCATTCAAATACTTCAAGTTCACATCAGTTATGTACTTGTGGGAAGGCCCATGTACCATTACACGAGCTAATAAATTTTTAGAGGATACAGTAGTTCGCTAGATGGAATAGAGATAAAAGTATTTACAAACATTTTCTGATCATTCTGAGACCCTAGACTTAGTATGCAAAATTCTAGAACTTCTGTCTAAGATATCATGTATGCTCCTACAAATATGTGGATCTCCTTCAGCTGAATGTCTAGCCTTTCCTAGTCATCATGCAAGTTGATACGAAACAAAACTATATACTATAGTACAAGATAGAGGTCATGCAGCCATTGATTACATGATGTCACAGAGCCACTTTGTGGAAGTTCCTTTCTTCCCCCATTTGTGGTGAGGTATATTTTTCAACACCGAATTGCAATACATATCTAATCAAGAAAATCTCTAAAGATTATCACCACCACCTCTATACCCTTGGTTTTTTAGAATAATAATAAAAAAGAACGAATTAGCAAAGAATAACAATAACATATAGCAAAAGGCTAATTCAGATTCTGTACCCCTTCAACTTTTTTTCCCTCCGAAGAAGCAGATGCTATATGATTCGATCGATCTTACTGCAAGTTTTTATGAGACCGGGAGTTATGGGAGGTATATACAGTTGATAGTGATGGTTTGCAACATTTTTAGCCTCACAAATTTTGAAAGAACAAGTTTCTTGCTGTGAAACTGACTAAATTTAATGATTGCATCTCAATTTTAGGAGTTCATCAGATAATTTAATGATTGCATAGCTCTATTTTAATTCTTATATACCAAAAAAATCAAATTGATAATTTAAAACCTAGAGTACATGACTAAGCACAGAAGAATAAAGGAGAGATACTGCATTACCTTGGGCAGAGGCGGACCTCGATCGATCGTTGCTTTGGGGCGGTCAGTCTACGCCAGTCTCCGGAGAGGAGGGCTATCGCAAAGCTCAATCAAGGCTTGAGGGCTGCTCGGTCGGCGCCGGAGAGGAGGGAAGAGGAGGAGATCCTCGGGCGGAGGCGAAGCAAGAGAACAAATTAAAGAAGGAAAAAAACCCCATGAACACATAAAGAAGAGGAGGAGAAGGAGGAGAACAAGCGAGAAAGACAGAGAGGAGGGAGGAGAAGAAAAATACCTCTGGCAAAGGGGGTTAGAATCAATCGATCGATGCCAGAGAGGAAGGAGGAGGAGAGGATGTTGGAGTCAGACGGTCCGCACCGGAGAGGAGGAGGACGGGGGCTAGGGCAACGTCGGAGAAGAAAAAGACGGAGGCTAGGGCAGCACCGGAGAGGAGAAAAAAAGGATCGGGTGGAGTAGCTAGGGTAGAATGAGGGCTCGGGGTCAGGCGCTAGGTTTGGAGGGGGTCTTCACTTTTGATGACGCTTACTAGCGTCGTCTTAGGTCTACCTTCGACGACGCTTATAAGCATTGTCTTAGCTCATGACATTCGACGACGCTTATAAGCATCGTCTTAGGTAGTTGGAGAACAACGATGCTTAAAAGCATCGTCCTAGGTGCACTCCCCACGCTTTCCAGCATCGTCTTAGTTTGAGGCCTACAACGACACTTAAAAGCATTGTCTTTTCTTTCAAATTGCGGATGCTCATTAGAAGCGTTGGCAAAATTTAGCGTGGAGCCAAATTTACCGATGCATCCTCCTAGCGTCGGCAATCAAGAGTCAGCTTTTACCCTTTTTCCTGTAGTGCCTGCAACCCCTAGAACTTCTTTGAATGATACACTACTAGTTTTTCATCTTGCATGATGACTACTTTCAGTGCATACCCTATCCATCGACCTCGATCTTAGAGTATCTTAATTTATAGATTGGAAGATGTTAAGACAAGTGCATTGCAAATCTTCTTCTTCAAAAGTCGAAAAGTATCTTCATGTTTCTTCAACTATCAGTTTCTGGTTTGATTTTGTCAAACCATGTACAGGTGCTGAAATCACTGAGAAGTGCTCGATAACTCTCCCTTAAATCACATGGATATATGTTTTATATTACTCTTCAATTATAGCATGAATAGAAAATAATCATGAGTCATCACCAATATATTAAACAATTGTTTATACAATGTAGTAAAATATGTAGAACTTATTAATGTCTCTAATAAAATTTTGAAAATATTGAAAAGAATAAAATGAAGTATGTTTATTTTTCATTTTTGTATTGAAGAAAAGAATTAATTTTTAATTACAAGAATTCTAGAAATTATTGATACATTTTACTATTTTAAATAGTAAAGTTTTAAAAATATCTAACAAGATATTTTTTTTATAGAAAGGAGGGTCTAATCCCGACCTTCTACTCTATATCCACAACCAACTCATGCAGATTGACAACAACCACAATCGAACTCCCACCCTATTAAACAAGAGACAATGTCATCTAAGTAGGCACTCGATGGTGTCCAAAAGAATAAATTGAAGTGTTTTTTTATTTCGTACCAAAAAGAAAATGTTATTTTTTTATGGAAAGAATTGAATATCGAAATATGGTAACATGCTTGAATTTACTATGATATTTAAATATAGAAGTATCAGTATACAAAATTTCAATATTCCTCCTTCACTAATTTATCCCTAAAAAATATAACACTTTTTCCTTTTAATTTCTATAATCTTATATTTTGATATTATTCTTTTTTTTTCCTTGCACTTAGTATATAAATTTAAGACTAGTAAAATATGTGGTGTGGTTAAATTCTCTCGTAATATCACCAGTAACGTATGGGGTGTGGCTTGGGAGGCCAGCAGCAGAATAAGCGTGGATTTCTTGCCTTCTACCATGTCAAAAAAAGCCTCATGTCGAACCAGTTCGTTCCTTTGTTTACTATTCAAGCCAAAAAAAAAAAGAATAAATTAGGATGTATTTTTAATTAGAAAGGGTATACGTATAAACTACGAAGCTATATGTGGCAGCTTCTCATGCTCAGTATAACGTAGAGCCAATACTACGATTACCTCATGCTATATTTAAACAACCACAAGTTTCTTTCTGTTAAAGAAATATATTGGCGCCTACAAGCTAACTAACGTCTCGTTAACGAACAACTACAGTTTAGGAGAAAATCCGGCCGAATATGATCGGCGAGGACGCGACAATATTTGCCCACCTTGTTCACCTTCATGACCAAAAATAGAGATTGTGCATAGTTCATTGCTCACATGCCCAAAAACAATATAACTCAATAAATTGTCCGCATGCTCGTGGAAATGTTAATCAATGAATCCACTCATGACATCAAAAGTTTAATGACAAGTGTAAACAACGTATCTATTGTGTTATTACCATACATCAATTTGTGCACCTTTCCTCCACCTTTCTGACTCAAGCACTTGGTCGGACTAGCTTGCTAATGGGAAGGAGGTGTAGGCCTAGCATGGTGGATAAAAGCCTCTCAGAATAGCCCAGGAGACTGCCCGTAAAGCCACAAAGAGCTTTCAAAGACATGTAACCTCCACAAGGAGGACACAGGCAAGTCATCCTTGGCTACCAAAGGCAGACTCTTCTTATCTCCATGTAAGACCTTTCTTCCACTCTAGATGTCCTGCAGTGGGATGGTTTTGCTTGCTTCACCTGTTTTTATAAAGCAGGCAAGGGGAGAGATCAGATTTCTTTTCATCCTTTATTGCTCTCCTCTATTATACAGAATATATTCTTGGGATCTTTAGTGGACAAATGTCCATATTGGCATCAAAGATACATACAACACTTCTGCTGAGGGTCAGAAGTGGAGGCTGTGAGATATGGGCTGAAGTCGGCAGCCCCAGCCAACTTCAGCCCCGTCTTCTTTTTTTGGAAGAGGCCAAAGCAGGGGATCGCAGATGCGATCCCCTCCGGCTTCTTCGGGTGCAGCGAGGGCGGGGTGCCGTGGGCGTTACGCGGCAGCCCCGCGGTCATTCCGCGGCCACCCCACGGCCGCACGAGCGGCCGTTGATTTCGCCCCACTGCCCCGATTTTCGCGGCGGAGAGCTGTTGAAATGGGGTTATAAAACCCCCTTTCCTCCTCCCTTGGATTCTCCATCGAGCACTTTCTCTCCTCCCCCCTCTCTTCCCTGCTTCTCCTTCTTCTCCGGTGACCGTGTGCGCCACTTCAATCGAGTTCAGCCACCCCGGGAGCCGAGCTCCTTTGATTTTCTTATTCCCCTGTTTTTCGATCTAGTTTGGCCGTTGGAAACCCCACCGCCGTTGCCGCTGCTAGCCGCCGGATCGAGCCACCTGCGGCCGGGATCTGCCGCCTCCGTCGACCGCCGGTAAGCCTTCTCTTACCCTGTATTTCATGTTTCTTTTTTTCTGTTCAAGCCCCAAACCGAGGTCATCCTCGGATCCTCCCTCTACGGCCGAGCCGCCGTGGCACTCTGCCACCGGCCACGACCGCCCTACCGACAGCCGTGTCCCCCGTGAGCTGCCGGCCGGGCCACTGTCCGGCCACCTAGGCCGGCCCCCCCTTCCTCCCCTATTTTCCCATCTCCCCTGTCCGTGGGGAGATTGGGAAGGAAGAAGGCCCGTTATGGGCCGAACTGGGCCAAGATTGGGCCCAGTTCATGGTGGGTCCAACTTGGGCCCAGTTCACGGTGGGCCCAACTTGGGCCCAGCTTTAAACCGAACCCGAATCCGAACCCGAACTCGAAACCGAAACCAGAACCCGAAATCCGAACCCATTTGGCCAATAAATGGAATTTTGCAGTTAAGCCCTTGACAGTATGTTATTTCATAAAAGGGTCTTCTATAAGTTATGTTTGATCCCTATAAGAAAGATTATTACATAAGAGTCTCCAAATGTATTCGATTGGTCCCTCCACTAAAGTTTTATTATAAAACAGTACCCTGTAATTAAGTATTAGCCCCTGCAATGCATAAATAATCCATTAGAGACCAACTTTGGGGGCCCTATTGGGCTGGATCTATGCGGGTCAATTGGGTCGTGTCCGATATGGGTCCTATTGGGCCATGCCCATTATGGGCCAACTCTGAGCCCTGTTGGGCCATGTCCAATAGTATTACTTTTGGTTTTGCTTAGCTCTAAAATTTATAAAGAAATTAATTAAATGTTAACAGGTGAACCTGATCCGCCTACCTGAAGTAGGAATTAAGCGAGGAGAGGTAAGTAACTTAATACTTCAAGCGTGATTTTCAAATTATTTGATAAATAGATTAAATTCTGAAATATGTTTTGTATTTAGTAAAAATGGGTATGGCATGTTAAATTTCATTTGAAAATTATGCTCTGAAATCCGTAAACTATTACTGAAAAATTTATGAAATCTGTTTTTATATATATGTATTCTCAGCATGGCTATGATCTGTTCTGTTCTGTTCTGGCCCCGCCAATGGGGATTATACGTTGGACTTGTCGACTTGTAATCTGTGAGGAACCAGTTTCGACACCGCGCCACCGGTAATTAGAATAGTGGTTTCTGGACACCGTTTCCACCGGTGACTAACAATAGTGGTTTCTGGCACTCTGTGCAACCCATGCCACTGGGTTACGTGGCCGTAGCCTATTATGTTGAGATTCTGGTATAAGAGTTTTTGGAAAAATGATAATATGTTTTGAAAACAACAAAATGATGTTATTTATAATTTATTCCAGACATTATCCTGTATTTCGATCTGATATGCTCTGACCCCACTTTGGGATATTTTGTTGCTTTCTGGGCTAGTGTAGCTCGTTATTCTATTTTCTTTATTTTTCAGATCCAGAGGCTTGATCTCACGGGATTGAGGAGTGCGTTAGATTTTCCGACGATTCTTTCAGTTATTGGTCCTTTAGTTAGATTGATTAAAGTATTTGACTTACGTAAGCATATGTTATTTGAAATTTTGTAAGACTGCTTTTGAATAAATTTAAATAATTATGTCATCTTTGAATAGCTGTATCTGCTTTGATATGATCTGCTGCCTTGCACGCCCGTGCGGCCCGCCGTGCGGGCGTGCGGCGTCTGCCGCGCCTCGGGCTCGGAGCGTGACAGATTTGGTGGTATCAGAGCTCAGGTTTCAGATTCCTAGGGATTGTGTTTGAAATAGTCTGATGGAGCTTAAGTTTTAGGATCTTTAGGATTCGTCGGAAAGTTTGAGAGATGGGTGGACATTAGGCCATTAGACGAAGATATTTATTTGCTTTTGCTATTGATAAATTTATATTATTTTATCAGAATTTTGAAATGCTAAAATTAGAATGCAACCTAATTATGGCTGTAACCAAAGTGTGAATAAGTTATTATGATAGTTTTCTTGGTAGAGCAATTTGTATTTCAAGTTATGATTAATTAGATTTTGACTAAATTAAGTGAAGGAATATTAATCATGAGATATTATCGTGCAATGTAATTATTTTGGAAGTTGAACTTGATATCGGGAACTGTGGATATTGCTTCTAGTTGAAGTTAATTATTTTGGTGGCAAATTAAGATTCATCTATAAAAAGATGTTTAAAGCTTGGACTAGAAAATATTTATTGAAATCTGTATGTGGATCATGCATGGAACTCGTATATAGAAGGAAAATACTTGGGGATGAGACTTAAGAATTTTTATTTGGCTCTACTTGAGACTTGAAACAATTAAGATTGATATTTTGATGGAAAGTCAATTAGTACGTCTTGAGAATAAATATTTTTGGGTTGGTCGAAGATAGGACCTCTTTGATTTGGAAAAGTTCTTGATGGTTTTTCTTGTTAATGAAAAATTTCGTTGGAAAGTATAGTGTTTTTGATTTTGATCAATATGGATATCATTGTGTTATTAGTAGATTCTTTTATCTGCAATATATATATTAAAAAAAAATGGGAACTATTACTAAAGGGATGAAATAGTTAATGAGTTTGTGGTGTTTTGAATAGATTCTCTAAGTCTAGTAGTTTACAAGATTCCGAAATGTTGCAGTATTGCAAATAAAAAATATTTTACTTATTTAAGGAATTGATCTCAATATTGTAAAATCATAGAGCTTATATCTTGGAGGAATTTCTTATAAATCTTTGAACCAGATTATTAGATTTGTGTGAGTTAAATATTTATTAATCAAGGCTATGAGTTGATTGTGGATTTTGTATCACCATATGAGAAATGCAAGTAGGATTTTATGAGAGGCCCAAATAAGTTTAGCCTAAAAAAAAAGATTCAGGATGATTAAGTAAGCTCCTAAGTAAGTTAATCTAGAATCTTTTAATTATCAAAGCTTAGAATAAATATTAACTTGTATAATGGAATTGTCAAGGAAAACTAGAATTAGCTTAAATTTGGATCTAGAATATGATTACTTGATTATATGATAGTACAAATACGACAACTATCTCAAGGGTTAATCATGACCTAGTGTACTTGAAAAGCAAAGATAAAATTTTGCTTGGATATTATAAAAAAAAATGTTGATGATCTGGGATCATTAAGAAATTTTGGAGAATATTGATCAGAGTTGCGTAGCGAAAGTATGATGGACTGAGTCAATTTAAACTGGTCAAAAATATTGACTGTGTTTTGGTAACATGTTATTATGAAAGACTATGTTGTTCAATAATGAAAGATTTTGTTAATAAGGGAAGGTGTATACTATTGATTCTCAGGTCAATCATGATATGATTATGTTATCTCTTGGATAGAATTTGCTATTTTTGGGTATGCTAAGAAAATAATAATAATAATAATAATTTGAGCGTATCATGACTCGGGTTAGTTGATTGTTGACTAAATATGGTCTAATTTGTTAAGTATCTGAATAAACCATGCATTATTTGCTCCCATCTTATAATTTATAAGTTTAAGTTAAAAGCTTTGTAGCATATTGAATCATGGTATCAATACTTTGCCTTTCCAGACCTGCTCTTGTGATTTGATGCAAATCATTTTTGAGATAGACCGTTGCTATCTAATGATCGTCAGTACATGTTCATTTTGTGAATTACATTTCTAGCCATTTAATGATTTGACTCCAAGGTTGGTCATCATCCTTTGAGGGATCAGCACACTACCATGATAAGTGTATGAGATCTATTTCATTTCAAGTTCTATCCCAAACACAACTAATTTTAATCAATCCTGTTGTGAATCGATCCTGATCCAATCTCGAGTGAACATGCATCAAGATGATAATTTCAATATGAGATTTTAGTCAGTCACTTATCTAGTGTTAATCTTGCGAGTTTTATGAAATTTTTGATAGTTGATCCAAAGCTATCTATCACACTGATTTTGATCGAAGAGAATGAGATCTTGGATTTATATTACTCAATGGGCTGAGCATCTGAAAGGCCTAGATCTCTTAAATTTCGAGGACGAAATTTTTTTAAGGGGGAGAGAATGTGAGATACGGGCTGAAGTCGGCAGCCCCAGCCGACTTCAGCCCCGTCTTCTTTTTTAGGAAGAGGCCAAAGCAGGGGATCGCAGATGCGATCCCCTCCGGCTTCTTCGGGTGCAGCGAGGGCGGGGCGCCGCGGGCGTTACGCGGCAGCCCCGCGGTCATTCCGCGGCCACCCCACGGCCGCACGAGCGGCCGTTGATTTCACCCCACTGCCGCGATTTTCGCGGCGGAGAGCTGTTGAAATGGGGTTATAAAACCCCCTTTCCTCCTCCCTTGGATCCTCCATCGAGCACTTTCTCTCCTCCCCCCTCTCTTCCCTTCTTCTCCTTCTTCTCCGGTGACCGTGTGCGCCACTTCAATCGAGTTCAGCCACCCCGGGAGCCAAGCTCCTTTGATTTTCTTATTCCCCTGTTTTTCGATCTAGTTTGGCCGTTGGAAACCCCACCGCCCTTGCCGCTGCTAGCCGCCGGATCGAGCCACCTGCGGCCGGGATCTGCCGCCTCCGTCGACCGCCGATAAGCCTTCTCTTGCCCTGTATTTCATGTTTTTTTTTTTGTTCAAGCCCCAAACCAAGGTCATCCTCGGATCCTCCCTCTACGGCCGAGCCGCCGTGGCACTCTGCCACCGGCCACGACCGCCCTACCGACGGCCGTGTCCCCCGCGAGCTGCCGGCCGGGCCACTGTCCGGCCACCTAGGCCGGCCCCCCTTCCTCCCCTATTTTCCCATCTCCCCTGTCTGTGGCGAGATTGGGAAGGAAGAAGGCCCGTTATGGGCCGAACTGGGCCAAGATTGGGCCCAGTTCATGTTGGGCCCAACTTGGGCCCAGTTCACGGTGGGCCCAAATTGGGCCCAGCTTTAAACCGAACCCGAATCCGAACCCGAACTCGAACCCGAAACCAGAACCCGAAACCCGAACCCATTTGGCCAATAAATGGAATTTTGCAGTTAAGCCCTTGACAGTATGTTATTTCATAAAAGGGTCTTCTATAAGTTATGTTTGATCCCTATAAGAAAGATTATTACATAAGAGTCTCCAAATGTATTCGATTGGTCCCTCCACTAAAGTTTTATTATAAAACAGTACCCTGTAATTAAGTATTAGCCCCTGCAATGCATAAATAATCCATTAGAGACCAACTTTGGGGGCCCTATTGGGCTGGATCTATGCGGGTCAATTGGGTCGTATCCGATATGGGCCCTATCGGGCCATGCCCATTATGGGCCAACTCTGAGCCCTGTTGGGCCATGTCCAATAGTATTACTTTTGGTTTTGCTTAGCTCTAAAATTTATAAAGAAATTAATTAAATGTTAACAGGTGAACCTGATCCGCCTACCTGAAGTAGGAATTAAGCGAGGAGAGGTAAGTAACTTAATACTTTAAGCGTGATTTTCAAATTATTTGATAAATAGATTAAATTCTGAAATATGTTTTGTATTTAGTAAAAATGGGTTTGGCATGTTAAATTTCATTTGAAAATTATGCTCTGAAATCCGTAAACTATGACCGGAAAATTTATGAAATCTGTTTTTATATATATGTATTCTCAGCATGGCTATGATCTGTTCTGTTCTGTTCTGGCCCCGCCAATGGGGATTATACGTTGGACCTGTCGACTTGTAATCTATGAGGAACCGGTTTCGACACCGCGCCACCGGTGATTAGAATAGTGGTTTCTGGACACCGTTTCCACCGGTGACTAACAATAGTGGTTTCTGGCACTCTGTGCAACCCATGCCACTGGGTTACGTGGCCGTAGCCTATTATGTTGAGATTCTGGTATAAGAGTTTTTGGAAAAATGATAATATGTTTTGAAAACAACAAAATGATGTTATTTATGATTTATTCCAGACATTATCCTGTATTTTGATCTGATATGCTCTGACCCCACTTTGGGGTATTTTGTTGCTTACTGGGCTAGTGTAGCTCATTATTCTATTTTCTCCATTTTTCAGATCCAGAGGCTTGATCTCACGGGATTGAGGAATGCGTTAGATTTTCCGACGATACTTTCAGTTATTGGTCCTTTAGTTAGATTGATTAAAGTATTTGACTTACGTAAGCATATGTTATTTGAAATTTTGTAAGACTGCTTTTGAATAAATTTAAATAATTATGTCATCACTACAGGAAAATGGGTCTTTCCCGACGCATTTTTACCGACGCTAGGAGGAAGCGTCGGGAAAAATTTCACCGCTCATACATTTGCCGACGCTTTGATTTAGCGTCGGAAATTCTTAGTTCGGGCCTAAAACGACGCTTCCCTCATTTAGCATCCCAATCGATCAAATCCTAGCTCCTCTGGCTTCTCCTTCCTCCTCTCCGACGACGAGCGACCGACCGACCCTTGTCCTCTCCGGCGCCGAGCGACGTCCGACGCCAAGCTCCTCTCGTCCTCTCTCCTCTCCGGCGCCGAGCGACCGTCCGCATCCTCCTCTCTCGTCTCCGGCGCCGAGCGACCGAGCCCCGAACCAGGGAGGCGAGACGATGGAAGGCACCAAGCTTCCCCGACGATTCAAATAAAATGCCTTCCTTGATCCATACTTCTCGTTTCGGTCTCTCCCACCGCCCTCGTGGTGGTTCTCTTCGTCGTGGCCGGAAATACCCGGGACGGGCTCCAGGGCGTGGATGGTCCAAGGCCAAGGGCTGTTGGTCGGCTCCACAGTCGCCGCGGCAGCGGTTGGTGAAGTTCCGGAGCCGGGTGGTGGTGATCATCCCCGTTCGCTTCGCCTCTTCCTCGGCAATCCCATGATCCAGGTATCCCCTCCTCCTTTCCTTCTCTCCTTTGTTGTAGTTCTCAAGTTTTTGGAATTCTGGTTGGCTTCTTGGTAAGAATGTCTTGTAAGTTCTTGATTGGAATACACGAAATCTTGATTGCATTCTTGGTGACAATATCTTGAAATTTTATATTTTCAAGTCAGCATTCTTGACCTAGAGTCATTCCTGGAATTAGGTGTGGAAAAGCTTCCTCTTAGAAAGAAGATGTTAGCCTAAGTAACTGTGGATGAAGTGTTCCAGAAATTATAAACTGTCGGTAGATTAATTATCCGAAACTTCTTTCTAGATTATGGGTTTGGCTCTGGGATCTTGATCAAATTCTTGCCCTGTTTCAATATTCTTGCGAGCACTGTTATTGGGTGTTCTAAACCTATGGGATGACAATAAATGAGTTTCGGATAGGTTTGATTCAGAAATATATAAGCACTGTCTGTATCTGTGCCAATGACCAATCTGATATGGGTTGACAGAGGCCAAGATTGTGACTCCGAAACATGGAGGCTCTACACAGAGCTACTGGTACCGTGTTTATGATATATAGTCTCCTTGGGTATTAACTGGTACTTTGAAGTAGAGTGGTCATATGTAATATCACAGGAGTTTTTCAATGCATCGGTGCCGTTTTCTGCTCAAGCGACATTCCCTCATAAATTTGCTGCCAGCAAATTCTTGCAGGTAGCTGCCTGTATATAGCACCTGCATTTTTCTCATGATATCTTGCCCTGTGGAAACATCCTCCTTTGGATTGGCAACTAGTCTTTTTTTGAACGAGCATGGCTATATTCAGTTAAGTTGCATATATATTCATATAGTAAGAGATTATGCTATAGTTTTGAGACTCTACTAATGTGTTCGTACTGCAGCCTGGCTTATTTGATTTAGTGGGTACCATAGTTTATGAGATTGATCATCGACGATATCAGAGTGTGTTTTATAACGGTACCATTGAAGTTGTGGAGACTGGAGGTTTCCTCAGCATAGAGTCTGTCTTCCTTGTTACTCTTGGAGCTGCCTTCATTGGCCTTTTTGGATTGTGGGCATATGGTCAAATACAACGATTTTCAAAGGTAAGCTACTTTAATGAATTCCTTCATATTCTATAAAATATTGGTTGTGATCTCAGACTGTTTGAATAAAGGAATCATATACTTTATGCTCCTCAAGAGTAGATGTTGACAAGGATTTCAGATAGGCAAATTTGTTATTCATTTTGGTGTACTTGATATATATTAGTTCTACAAGTCAAAATCTCTGCCAGATGGTATTAGTTGCTGTTTACCACTTGATCATTATTGGCTGAAGCCTGTGCTTTTAGACTGATGTATGAGCTGCGACATTGTTGAACCTTTGGTGCATGTGCTATATATTTGTCAAAATTAGTATCCATATTTTGCTTCTGGTGTTTTTCATGTCATTATTGTTGTTCTTTGGTGTGAACCTTATCAGAGTCAAGATGTGGTACAGGTCTCAAAAATTCCTGCAGGAGGCTTAAGAAACCATATTTTCAGTATAAGTCAGACTTGAGCTATTAACTTGTATTTAAAAACAAACTAAATCTACTTGTATTAAACAATTGCTAATGACAGACTTGTTGACTGTTTAATTACTGTTAGTACACGTCTTTTTTTTTCAAAAATTTAATAATGGATAAAGATATCGACTTGCGAAAATTGAGTTCTTGCTCATTTAGTGTAGTCGCATACAATTAAATTGTTCTTATGTTCATGTATAATTCTTCTTAGAAAACCAAGAGCATGCCTAAGGTGGAAGTAGGTACTCGAGCGGCTGATGCTAACATGGATGAATGGTTGCAGGTGAGTTATTAGCTGCTGCAGTATCAAATCAACATTCCTTTTTTGTGACCATCTTGTGCTTAGCTTATCATTTTTTTTCTCTTCCTCACACATATCAACACCTGCTACTTTTCTGACAGAATATTGGTATTAATGGTTCATGTTTGCTGTTTGCTCCATACTCTTTGGTTTTAAGCCTGATCAGATCCACTACATCCCGAGAGAAATGAAACCTTTTCTCTTTTTTGTGTGTGTTTATATTTGTTGTCCAGGGAACTGCATATGCTCAGTCACTTTCAAACAAGCCGAAGAAGAAGAAGTAGATTTCCATGTTCTTCAGGGTGGTTTCTATCCTTTAATCCAGTTTTATAGAGCAGGAAGATGAGAGAGATTCTGACAACATGGTAGTTTTCAAGGCTGTAGGTGAGAAACTTGGACACAAATGTTATGTCCATGTAGCTTTAATGTCAGCATCTAGTGTGTTTAGTAAACTGATTTTTTTGTGTGTACTACAAGGAAAAAATATTTTGGGAAAATTCAATTTTGGTGAAAACTGTTGTTTATGCATTATGCATTCTTAATGGTAAAAATGAATTAACGTTACTTTCTTCAGCTGCATAACGGTGATGTGTCTGTTTGGGAAATGCTGTATATGCACGCCGGACTAATTCTTGGTTGTCTCATGATCAATGAAAAAGTTCTGTCCACCAGAATATAGTGAGCTCCTAATTGCCAAATCTGCTAGTTACAGAAGTTATCATGTATCTCTTTGTATTTTGCTTAGCAGGAAAATACTGAAGAGTAAATTAGGAAAAGATTACCATCCACAGAGAATTTATGGAAATTGGGATAGAGGTGATGACGAAAGAAACATGCTTTTACCTGGCAGATGTATAAGAGCCCGTAGCATCTTATTGGTGGCTCATTCGCTTGGAGATTTGGTATCAGAAACTCGCAATTGTATTTGGCAGTTCAACATATCCAAGTGAAATAGATGAGGTTTATCTGTTTCAACATATCCAAGTGAAATAGATGATTTTGGATGTTCACTGTTGTTTCTCGACTTGCAAAAATTTTCCCCAGTATTTTTGCTCTTGTATTTGGCAATTCCCAGCTGCTTTTATCCGACTCTGCTTGTGATGCAGGGCGTCCATGAATCTATAATGCATGTTTTTTGGTATCTTTGTGCGTGCTGCGAATGGATCTGGGAACATGGCTTTAGCTCTGTTTTTTCGTATTTTTATTTTTTTAAAAAAATGGAAATCCCGACGCTTTAAAGCGTTGGTAAAAAAAGTGGTTGCACGCCTTCGCCGACGCTTTAAAGCGTCGGGAAACGATATGCCTACGCCGACCTTTTGATTTCTGTAAACTGGGCATTCTTTGGGCTTTCCTGACGCTTTAAAGCGTCGGCGAATGTAGTTTTTGCCGACGCTTTCATTAGCGTCAGGAAAGCCCCTTTTTTGCCGACGCTTTCTCCTAGCGTCGGCAAAAACTTTTGCCACTCCGGTATCGCCAACACTTTTGCGACGCTTCTATTTGCGTTGCGGGGACTTTAGCCGACGCTTATAAGCGTCGGAAAAGGTTATAAAAAGCGCCGGGAAAGATGAGTTTTCTTGTAGTGCATCTTTGAATAGCTGTATCTGCTTTGATATGATCTGCTGCCTTGCGCGGCCGTGCGGCCCGCCGTGTGGGCGTGCGGCGTCTGCCGCGCCTCGGGCTCGGGGTGTGACAGAGGCAACTGTATATAAGAACGTATTAGAAGGAGAGACAGACCATGCTTTCAGCATTCCTCTTCCATGGTATTATAAGGCACAAAACCACACTGGTCAGGAGACTTGTCTTTCAAAGGCCAGAACTTTATAATATAGGAAGCTTTCTTTTCCCTCTGTTATCCGATCATTTTGATTCGTCCCTCCGTTGGCATGAGGGGATAGTATTGAGCATGCTTAAAGAAGAAGATAGCCGTAATCACATAGTAACTATAGGATTTTCTCCACTGCATTATTCCGCATCAGATTCCTACCATCATAAAGTCAAAGCCATGACAAAGCTTATGGTTAGGTCGTGAGGAATCGGTTGGCGATGACTTCAAGCACGACTAGCTTTCCTTCCCTCCAACTGGAGGTTTAACTTGTGTTTTGGACCATGGTGTTCTGAGTTATGACTAATGCAACCCAAGCATTTTATATATTTGGTTTAGAGAGCTACATCACGAATAACCACTGGGAAGAGAACTAGTCTAAGAGAACAAATCCGGAGAACAATCCATAAAAAGACGCTTAGATCTAAAAGAATATACAAAGGATTTTGGAGTATGGAAAGATATGTAAACAGTGTTAAAGGGTGTATAATCAAGTTTAGCTTTGACTATTCTTTTGGGTTCTTGTCCGAATCACATAGCTAATCAGTTTGATTCAACTATTTGCAGTCAGCCATGAAACTTGGACATTTTATTGTTGCTACATGTGGCTTGCATTTAGATCACTGATTTGTGGTGCATGTGCTTTTCAGCTGCCTTTTTCTCACGTAATCTTTACTGCATCAATAGATTCACGCTACTCTAGCTCTATCCTTCCCTCGGATCATCATCATCCTTCTAGCTGATCCAATGCTGGTGGTACACCCATGCATATATTTTCTGGCCCTACTTGAACTTATCACCCCCTATCAGCTAGCCAAGTTTTCTGGAACCTCAAGTTTCTTAGCACGTAGGGAACAAGATAGAAAAGGAGGGCTAACAAGGTTCTTTAGCACGCCCAGTGGAATCTTGCGTAGTCATCGTCTCACTAGTTTTGGACAACTGCGTTGCCACCATTTAAGCATTGAGGAGACAATGGATGCACACTAGATGATGACTCTCTTCTGCCATTTGACCTTCTTTAGGATGTGCTCGTGCAACTCCGATTCTAACCGGAGGAACACAAACACAACCTATTAAAAAAACTCTTTTATCAAATGGCTGCCATATTGAAGCTGTTAGAAGAGCGGAACAAGAGGACTTGGGGATTTACAATGGAGCAAGTAAAGAAACTTGGTTTTGTTTCAAAGAACCAGAGTCCCCAAACATAATATGCTATGATGCAAACTATGGTAAGATAGGTGAAATGGCCTATCAATCTATGGCATACAGTGCTGAGGTTCCCAATAACTTGATCTCGGCGGGCCAAGAAAGTGCGATCGAAAGCTATGACATGTCCTCAAAAGTTTTTAGCCAAGTCAAGAAGGCCAAGCATAAGAAGGAACAGTCGACCGAGGTACATACTTCGGTCAAGAATATTAGCCATCCCGTTATGAATAGATGGTGACATGATAGCATTCTGGTTAAAAGGGTTGGGGGGCAATCACAAGAAACATGAAAATCATGATCGATCAAGGTACATACTTTGGTCAGAAGTACCATCTGTCTTCTTATAAATAGGCGGGAGTGTGGAGGTTTTGCAGTCATAAAGGCTGGGGAAAAACTATACTTATCCTTGAAGACATACATGAAGAAATCCTATGTCAGGGGCCATCAACATATTTTTGTGTGAAGATCTTACAAGGTATGGAGCCTCACTATTTGAATGGTCAAAGACCGTCCAATAGATTATAGATACTAAGGACCTTGATGCTATACAAAATAACTATTGAAAGATTGGAGAAGTCATGAATTTGGTTTGAAATGGAATCAATAATATATATATATATATATATATATATATATATATATATATATATATATATATATATATATATATATATATATGTATGTATGTATGTATATATGTATGTATGTATGTATGTATGTATGTATGTATGTATGTATTTATGTATGTATGTATGTATGTATGTATGTATGTATGTATGTATGTATCAGAATTCTATAGAACTTTTGACTAATAGACTGATACAAATCATAATAATAAGATCCCACAAAAACTTCGGCCAATAGGGCGATAAAGATTATAAGGTGAATTATGTTCTTCTTTTCTTTCACAACTTCTCAGTTTCACTCTTTTTCAAGAACTCCAAATATTATTTCGCAAGCTTTTCCAAGAATTATACTTCTCAACAGATGCCAGACAGTTTTATATCAAGGGATCTGGTTCTTGCTGGAATGGAAGATTATTGACCCAATTTGCTAAGGATAGGCCAAATATCGAAGAATACTGATATTTGAAAGAATACTGATATTTGAAATATTAATGGAAAGAATATATTGAGAAAAGCATGCAAGAAAAGATAGATATAAGGCTATGTTACATTATTACTTTAGGCTATGGTAAGTCTCTCAAAATGCTCACTTCACTACCGACCTAAGCAAATACAATTCTTTGGCATCAATGACTCATTAGATTTCATGTCTGCTCACTACACATCGTCATTAATTACAGTAGAAACCATTATTATAGTACTATTGTAAATTAGATTAGTCCTATATTATAATATTAAATTAGTATAATAATATTAATATTATAATATAATTATTATAGTCTACTTTTTATAATATAACAATAATTATAATTCTATTTTATTTTATTAGTTATATTGTACCATCAAAAATTATTTTTATAAACTATTTTTAACTTATAAATTATTTTAAATTATTTTTTAAAATATTCCATTGCCAGGGCTAAGTTTTTCAATACATCTCATATAGAACTTTTACCTGAAAACTGTAAATTGCAACTTTTTCTTAATAAACCTTTTTTAGCTTTTAGATAGTCCGAAAGCTATTTTAAAATTTTTACCAAACACATCAAAATCACCTAAAAGAGCTTTTTACCATCTAAGAAGTACTTTTTCACCCTCCAAAAGCAATGTTAAATAGAACTCAAATCCTCTTGAGAATTGCTGGAGTGAAGAAGAGGTGGTGAAAGGTTTCAAAAGCTCATGACGACAGTTGGATATTTCGACAGTATAAGCAAGAAGAATAATTAGTGGTTACGCTTGCTGGAGTCCAAGTTCATAAGCATAAATCACTCGGAGAAAATTCTCGCTTACTGGGTCATAAGAAGTGTCATCCTATTCTATTTTTGATTTTTGGTTTTTAAAGGGTGAAGCATTTAGGCTGCTGGAGAGCTCAAAAGGAAATAGCTTTGAGCGCTATTCTGAAGAGCCTGAGGTCGATGAGGTGGAGAGGTCGTTCTTAATTTGAATGTTTGTCAACCAACTTACTTCCCTACTTTTAGTGACTCAGTTTTCTTTTTCCTTGACGAGGGACTGAATTTTCTCACACTCTTCGACAAATGTCTTTCTATGAGTGTTGGAAAGAGGAGAAGAAAGAATAAATATTCAATGTTGAGATTTTTTTCTTAGTAATAGATGATATACAGGAAAAAATTGAGTTTTTTTTTTTGGAAGGAGAAAGATGGGAATTATCTTCCATTTATTTCATGAAAATATGATATCAAAGTCTACAAGAAATAAGCATGATACACAAAAACAAGAAATCTGAAAAGAATATAAAAAGATAGAAAAAGGAACAAAAATAAGATATCCAAACAGTCAAGCAAATGTGAACCAATTGCTGTCTAAAAACCCATGTCCCCCATCACAGAAGTACTGCAGCATTACAACCAGGGAATGCCGGCCTCCTGTCATGGTTGGACCAAACTGGTACTACGGCATGATATACTCCATCTCTACAGCAGCCATCCCTATTTCAGAAGAGGAAAAGAAAGGGCCATCTGGGACAGTGGATGCATGTAACAGTCCATTAATGTTTAAAAGTCCGTCCCTTTGTAATGAATTTATATATTTTGGATAGGTAGGTCAATAGTAATGAAGATGAAGAATTCTATTAGTGAGATCGAAATGAAAGCTTTTAGTAACTTTCAGCATCCCTGCCATCTATTCTCTCTTTCTTGCTCTTGAGTTTTGTTCAGAGAACCACCAACTTATATATCATTGCATTTCTTTAATAAAACGGTGATGACTTGGTCACAAAAGTCCCATGATTTGAAAAATTATAGAAAAATCATTTATTAGGACCAAAACGGCAACAGCATGTACCTCTAGTGCCCAACGTAGAGTGCTAATCTCCAACACTTGGGAATCCTTCAATTTCTCTACTTGTAAATTGCCCAATACGCGCGGACCTTCTACAACTAAAATCTTCCTTTGATCTACATTTCTTGTACATCTAGATGGCTTGTCATCAAACTTGCTCGCAGGGAAGAGATGTAGGACTAGCATGGGAAATAAGAGCCACTTATACTAGCCAAGGAGACTGCCAATGAAACCAGGGGAGGTTTTGAGCAATAGAGATGGCTCCAACCATTGGAATCCTCCCAGAGGACATCGGCAAGTCATCCTTGGCTACCAAAGACACTCCTATCTCCATGCAAGACCTCTCTTCCTCTCAGTTGGTCCTGAAGTGGAATGTTATTGCTTGCTTCCCATTCTATTTATACTGAATGCAAGAGGCGAGGCGAGATCAGATTCGGCTTGCCAACCAATACCAGTACCCATCAACACCATGCATGGTTTTAAGATCAATAGTGACTCTTTTTTTCCATAAAATTCTGGTGATGTCTTCCATAGAGAATATATTCTCGTGATATCCTTGGGACCATTAATTGTCTGCAGTGACTCTAATTCTATTCGGGATCTTACCTCTAGAGATCTGGTGTTGATCACAGAATAAGAAGATAGGGAACGAGAGAGCAAGCTTTGCCATATTCCTCTCACGGGATTCTCCCAAAAAAGGCACATTGTTCGAGCAAGTTGTCTTGAGTCGAACGTCCTTTCATGTCTTTGGGACACCTGGCTTCATAAGATCGGAGGGTGTGGAACCGGTCTTTCTCCACATTCTTTTGGCATGTTCCTCTTGGCAATAAGAGAAGGTATTGACCTTACTTCAAAAGGGAAGATTCCCAAAAATCTCATAGAATTCTAGGATTTCTTCAACAAGAAGTTTTTATGAACTTTTCCTCCCCTATGAAATGATGTATGAATGCATTAGTCGATGACAATACTTTTTCAAATTCCTCTATAATAATGTCAATGCCACTAACCACTAGACCAAGCTTTGTTCCCCAAAACAACTTAGGTATGACTTACGATTAGGATCTAATTAGGTCATGACTAGTAGATATAATTCTATTATTGATCTGATCGGGGAGAAAAAGGTGATTCCCTCAAACCTTGAATCTCTTAAGAAAATTTAAGAATGGTAGGAATATTGGCAAATATAACGTCTAGGACCCCTAATCTTTCATTAATCAATCCCAAACTGATACATGATCTCTACCTATACTAGTGTGAGCCACCCTTGTATAACTCGAGTCAGATTACTCTTTCAATTTAAAGAGGCTATAGATTCCTAAAATAGACATGATTAGCAGAAATAAATATGAAAAAGCTAAAATCTTAAAGAAAGTAGATCTCGATTCTTATATCAACTTTGCCTTCAGATGCTCCGCCTAATTCTTTCCAGATTGTGAGATATGTCTGATCAAAATTTTTCTTAAAAAAAAATTTGGGTTGACCAGTCCATTTCGAAGTCCAAATAATAAAATTTGGTCTTGATTGCTTAATACAAAGCATATTTTAGGAGACAACCTCATGCCATAGACCTCAAAAAGTTACCTAATTCCACACACAAAAAAAAGAACACTCCAATCAGGCATGGTACAATAACTTATATCCTCCAAAAATTTAGTATCCAATTCAGCTTTGTGATACAGCAGATCATGCTCCTAAATCTTATGCAGTCCTTTCGTAGTGACCGAATTGGTCTCATCGAGTCTGGTGATCCTGTCGAATTAATTATCCAAGCTGTATATTTTTCTCTTATTTTATGAAAAAAATAACTAAAAATGGTATAATTAGCTGGAAGATATAAGCGGAAGAAATTTGAAAAATGATATGAGAACAAAAATCTAGGAGAGAGAGTTTAGCCAGATTACTGATATTCTTTTAGAAGTGTGATTGTATAAATATAGGACATCGAAAAATATATAGACTGACCTCCTTTGTGCGTGTGCATGAAAACATGCACGCTTTTCTACGACCTTGTGAATGTGGCCATGGTTTCATCCAAACAATAGACAATTAAGTGGATTAATATTAATCACGTACTACCATTTGAAAGGACCAATTTCATAAATGTCGTTTGTATTTGGGTTAATCCACTTGTTATTCCGTGAAGTTGTTTTAGTTAATCAAGCTCATGATATTTTTCTCAAGAGAAAAAGAATTAAAGCTATAGTCACCTGTGTCCCATCAATAAGTTAAACTCTAAAATAACTGATGATTCCTTTCTCTCCATCCATTTACCATGTTACGTTTGTGGAAGCTACTAATACCCCATGATTAATGTTTTTTTTTAGAATTAGTTGTCTTCCAATTTGCTCTCATTCTGTCACAACTCAGGACCTCACCCAAAATAGCTAGCTAAAATGTATTATTTGGGTTCCTTAATCCTATATAAGTACCCAAGATCTATCCAATGAATAACCGATGTGGGACTAAACGCACACCCTATGGTATTATTTGGGTTTCTTGGACCTCACGCCTCGTTGTTCTTTGCCCACTAGAAATTGAAGCCACCGAAGGCTATTGGAACTGAAGCAACTGATAGTCAACTTTAAAGACCACGCAATAGCACGTATCTGGTAGGATAGTGATTACGGGTATCGATCCACAGGGATTGGGGTATAGTTGTTTTTTCTTTTAAAAATAAAATATTTAAAAAGGAAGAGTTGGTGAAGAAAATTAAACTAAGGAATTTTAATAAAGCAAAATGCAATTAAAAAGATATCAGTTTGGGAGAACCTAGGGCAAGGAATTCACCACTAACATCAGAACAAGGGTTATTTATATTTTATTTCATTCTTGGATTAACATGCAAATTGGCTACAAGCCTAATAAGCATTCGAATAAAATTTCACAGAAGTAATTTAGGCATAATCCATCTTTAGTTTAGCATGAAATGTCTACCCTAATCTAAGGTGGTAGCACATCGCATCTTCCTTAAGCATGAACTATCTTATTTTTACTTCAATGATCATGAAGAGCAGTTGTATAAACTTCATATTTAAAATCACAGAAATTAAATATGAGATGAAATAAAATATTCATTAGAAGCAGAATAAGGTTTATACAACTCCAAGAATAGAAATTAAAAATATAAAAACCCTTGGCCCTTTGTTAGGGCTACATCCGGCCCTGGAGAAGAGATCAGCCCTGCATGGAGTTGGAGACGGCAGCAGCAGCACAGCAGCAGGCTCCCATCTCTTCCTTCATGATTTCTTTCTTTGAAATATTCCCAAAATACCCGAACTCTTCTCTCTCCCTTCCCTTTCTCTTATTTTTAATTCTTCCGTGGGACTTGCCTCCGAGAGATGATGGATGGGGATTAGTCCCCGGTGGGGAAGAGGGAATGCCCCCCCCCGGTGGGGGAGGAATGAATGGAAGAGAAGAATGCCCTCTCTGTTTCCTGCCTTGGCCTTTTATAGGCTGTAGCTCCTCCTTGCTTCTCTCCTTTGTGGTTGATCCGAACGGTGAGAGGATAAGGATCGAATGAAGCTAAAATTTGTTGCTGCGGGAGATCCGGACGCGGAAGAAGTTGGAGCTGAATTTCGGAGGTGACGTGGAGATTGGAGCTCTGTTTCGAAGTAGAGGAGATCGTGGAGGAAGCTCACGGTTGAGAAGATGGGATCCGTAGCAGGGGAGTTGGATGATGCTGGATACGGGATAACGATGGAACTAATCGAGTTGTTGGACAGCTGAGAGGTGATCTGGAAGTTAGGATGGCTGGGAGCGCACGGAAGAAAGTGATCCGTGGGAAGCTTTATCATGGCATTGAAAGGATTTTGATTCTTGTTCAGAAGCAGGGGAAAAGATTTTAGAGGACGTGGACGATGGAATGAGTCTCACGGCTATGTGGAGATGCCGGAAGAATCGGAAGAATGAATCGCGGATATGGGGAAGATGAGCTGGGGCGTGATCCACGGAATGGGGAGATGTGATCCGGAGGACGTTGGGCTGCTCCATGAGATCCGGAAGAAGAGGAAGCTGTTTGACTTCCTTCGGCTGGGCACAGGGGAATGGGATGTTGGGAATTAATCCGGAAGAAGGTTGCTGGGTTCATGCGGATGGAAGGGAACGGATGCAAGGTTGTTCCGCTAACGCAGGGGATGATGTGGAGTTCGGGAGGATGAAGCAGCTGGGAGGAAATCTTTGGATGATGATGGATCACAACGAAATGTAAGCTAGATTCATGGGATGCTGGGATTTGAATTCATTGTTGAAAAGATGAACTTGGAACAGGGGAACTGGGAGTGTTGCTGTTAGCTGGGAACAAGACCTTTAGACACGGGGAAGAATACACGTGAAGCTTGAATGCGAGTGGATGTGGGGGTTGGAGCTTATCCAGGAACAAGAGGAAGGGTGGATGACTGGATTGGTTTGAGAGGATCTCGGAGGCTGGAGTTGGATCACAGAAGAAGAGAAACTGAGATGAACTCACGGAAAAGGAGGTACGTGAAACAGGGGATGAAAAATGACGTGGAATGAGCTTGGGATTCGCTTGATTTGGAAGATGAAGATGAGATGATTTAGGAGCAGGGGATTTGAATGAATCAGTTGTTTCGTCCGAGCGGGATGAGAGCGGGTTGTTTGGTAGAGAAAAGTGGAGGAGTGGATGGAGCTTTGGGATTCGTGCAAATATGATGATATGCTTTGAGATCTGAGAGAAAATAATTGAAGGGATTTTATTAAAATAGGAGAATTGGATCATGTGTAAAAAGAGTTAAGTGACTGAATCAGAGGGTCTTGATTTGCGGGGTGCATGTGGTTTAGGTCCAGGAATAATCCCTAATCAACTTGACTCAACCTGCATACATTAGACTCAATTAATAAATAATTAAATCAAACTCAAATTAATTTATTAAAATGCAATGATGAGGGTAACACATCTTTTAGTTGAATTTACAAAATATGTGAATTAAAATAATGATAAGTGCTATGAATAAAAGGTTAATTTATGCATTATTTAGCACTTATCAGCAACTCCTAGGCCTTCCTTCCCTTTCCTTTTTATTCTTCCCATGACTTGGAATTATTGTGATCGACTGAGCAATCAGTCAAAAATCGACTGGCAAAGGGGCCCCCTATTTTTACCTATTTTTTGCCATAATTTTTCTTCTTCTTTCGGCCACCGCCACCAGTTTTCTCTGTTGATGAACCTCCAGCCAAACTCCTTGACCTCCCTACTTTCCTCCACAGCAAAGCTGTGTTCGGTAGTGAGTGGCCAACAGTAGAAAATTAAGGAAAGGCTCTGATTTTCCTATTTTTTGGGCCTTTTTCTTAAATTTTCTCACTGGCTAGCCACTGGCACCGGTCATCCACCACCTTCGGTCATTGGCCAAGACCCCCAATGATCCTCGTTTCTCATTCCTCTTTCTCTCTCTAGAATATCTTTCTACTTTCTCTCTCTTTTTCTTGTTTGTCTCTATAAACAGTCTTGTGGATCTTAGTGTAATGTTCTGTCTTATTTTTTTTGGATCTAAGATGACCCCTACAGAGAAGCCCCGAGCTACCCTAGTGCTCGGGCAGCCTACTGGAATGATAATCTCAGCCCTATTAAGTGTCCCTAAAACTATCATTGATGAACCTTATTGAACAGTTTTTGCCCTAATAGAGTTTAAGCCTCAAGATTCGTTAAGTGAATCACTTAGACCTGACCCACCCACTGTCAGTCAAACATCTTCTTTTCTTGTTATTTTAAATTCTATTAAAGTCGCCAACTAGAAATTAATTTTGCTTTTAATATTTTAAATAGGTTAAATAGATTCATTGAGTAAAATTTGATGGTTTAAAACTAAAAAGGTAAGTAGATCTTATACTTTTTATTATTATTCAAATTATTATATGTTCCATGCATATGATTTTACAAATGAAGATATTATATTTTTTTTTAAATTATGCATCAGCATATGTTTATAAAAGTCATGCTTTGTTATAAAAAATGGTTTTAGAAATATTTTTGATGAAAATAACATGTTTATGAAGCACGAATTTTAACATGCCATTTAGTATTTTTTCATCTATTTATGTTTATGTTTCAAAAAAAAGATATAAATATTTCAAAAGCTCTTAGATAGCTATATATGACTTTTAAAATTAGAAAAGATCAGCACCTGAAGCTAACATCCATATGAACGTAAGCTCTACCAGTGGGTATAAAGTTTGCATACAAAATTGATACTCTACCGATTATGAATGCGAGCCCTATCTTGAGTATAAAGTGATCGTAGCATAAATATCTGTGAGCAATATTTTAACCTATAATATAATTAAATGATAAAGATTTATGATTTTACTTGTACAATATACTTGGAACTATATTTATGAAATATTAATGATTTATGCATACGTGATTGGCTTTATGACTTGTTTTAACATATTGTACTATAAAATACTTTATTTTTGTGATATCTATTATTTTCTTCAAATGATGCATTGTCATGGAGAAACCTATACTTTATCTTGTAAGGTAGTATAAGTTCTACTTACTGTGTTGTGAAACTTATATCTCTTTTTATTTTTTCTCTTTTTAGATGAATAGGGTTACTAGGACGAAGAATGGTCCAAGCTTGGAGTTTACGCTAGCAAGCTAGGCGATTGTCTAGAAAAAATTTAGTATTTTAGTTGACTTTGAATTTGTAGTTCATGACTTTTTGAATTTTGAGGATGATAGATTTTGGTATTTTTATTTGGATTTAGACACTCTAAACCGATGTTTGCCTTATTATTTAATAAATGATGAAATTAGAATATTTTTATTATATTTTATTTATGATGGATTTGGAAGCTAAAATATAATGGTTGGCTTTGTGTTATAGTGGCCTGTATCCCTCGATAGCATGGCCATGTTATGTCCTAAATTTAGGATGTGACATTTTATAGTATCATAGCAGTACGTTTGTTCATAGGTAGAGCCTAAAAGTCTAGTAATAGGTAGAACTTAAGCTTAGGGTTTTGTTTAATAGGGTTAGGCATAGAACGAGTATGGAAGAGTTAGTTTAGATCAGAGTTGCATAGTGGAAGTATAGAGGAGTATTAGAAGAAGACTTGGTATCCTTACTTATCAAAGAACAATGGTGCGTTAAGTTTTGAAGATGAAACTCTTTTAAGAAGGCAAGAATAAAAAGGGATGAAACTCTTTTAAGTGGGGAAGAATGTGAAGGTCTGGGTCCAGTCCATTTGGCCGGTCCAAGTTTGGCCCAGAATGGGCTAGTTGTGCATGCCCCACGCATGACCAAATAGAAAACTACTAACAGGAGTCTTCCTCCACTCCATCGATTCTAGCTAGGAATCGGAGTCAACATCTAAATCTTAGTTTTCTCCTTTGATCCTTTCCCAAACAAACAAACAAAAAAAGGGAAAAAAACTACTCTTTGCAGGTATCAATATTTTTTTAATAATCTAGAAGTGCAGCTTAAAAATCAAACATATGATAAATTGATAGAGATGAATGAACCACATCGAGCATGATCAATGATCCACCAAAATGAAAGAAGCTTTTCATTTAGCAAGTCCTTTGTCTAATTCCATTAGAAAAAATGTGTGGGACATATGTTGTGTGCACAAAGAAAGTTCCTCAAGTAAACAAATATTGATTGGACAAATTAATACTCAATCACTTTTGTGTTTGGCAATGAGATGCACCAAGTCCTCACATGCCATATGGAATGACCTATAACTAATCCAATCCTCTATCTAAACACTTCTGCTATTTGACTAATATCAAATAAAGAATAAGGAATGTGGTAGGCTTACATTGGAGTATTGAAGCTAGGTATATGCTTTGCCCAATGTCATTATCTAAAATGACCATTTTAATAGGAGAATTTCATTTGGCATGGCTTATGGAGGGTTTTTTTCTTTCCCTAGATGAAGCCTGTTGCCCAAGGTGACAAGCCAAGAGGGGGGGGTGAATTGGTTTCTTCTTCTTTTTTTTTGATGCTTTAAACGTTTTCTTAATTAAGTGCGGTGGTTGCTTTCTTAAGCTATTTGAGTGAGTTAAACTAACGCAAGAGTAGAAGATGATGCAAGAGTAAATGAAAACACAAGCACAACACAAACACAACAATATATAGTGGTTCGGTGCTCTCCTTAGCACCTACGTCCACTCCCCAAGCGACCCCTTGGGAATTCACTATAATCCCGCGGATTACAGTTGGATTGTTTTCCGGGCTTACAATCCAAAAACCTTTGTTGGTTTTACGGGCTCACCAACGAACCTATACACTTGGTTTTTCGGGTTCACCAAAAACCTTTGTTGGTTTTGCGGGCTCACCAACTAACCTTTACACTTTGGTTTTTCGGGTTCACCAAAAACCTTTGTTGGTTTTGCGGGCTCACCAACGAACCTTTACAAAGTGTTTAATTAACAAAAGGAAAGATTCAAACTCCTAAATGAGCATATGAAACAATATAAGCTACAAGGAAGAGTTAGAAAGTATTTATCGCTTTGAAGTCGCTTTGCTCTTCTTTGTCAAGGATGCTTCACTCTTTAAAGGGGATGGAGCTCTTGATGCCTCTTTGAATCTGCTCAATCCCTTTCTTTGATTCTTGAATGAAGCTCTTGATGAAGAAGATTAGGGCACTTTTGTATTCTTGGGTACTCTTTGATATTCAACTCAAAAGTTATTCTCTCTGATGAATAGTGCCCCTTTAAATAGCTTCCCACCTTCTTTGGTCAAGCCCCAATGGTTAGAATTCAAAAACTAGCCGTTACTGACCTTGGGAAGGACAAAAAGTACATCTGCAGAACTAGCCGTTACTGTTCAGCCCGTGTTTGGGTCGGCTCAACCTGTCCTTGGGTCGACCCAACTTTGCCTTGGGTCGACTCAAACATTCCTTGGGTCGACCCTCTTAGAAACCACAGAAACCTCAATTTCAGCCTTCCTTCCCATGGGTCGACCCAACCATTCTTTGGGTCGACTCAAAGTCCACTTGGGTCGACTCAACTTCTTCTTGGGTCGACCCTCTCAGTAATTCCAGAGAACCAATTTCTGTCTGTCTTTCTGTCTTGCCTTTGGGTCGACCCTCTCAGGGTTTGGGTCGACTCAAGCTTGGGTCGACTCAACCACTGTTTGGGTCGACCCTCTCAGTAAATCCAGAGAGCATTCTTCAGTTATGTTTTTGAGGTTCTTCAAGGTTGGGTCGACTCATGCTTACCTTGGGTCGACCCAACTCACTGTTCATTTGTGCCATTTTTGCAGGAGTGTGCCAAATGATTTCTTGATGTGCCGGGGTTGACCCAATCAACCTTTGGGTCGACTCAATCCACACTTTGCTGCATTCTCAAGGTTAGATTCATTCAAATGAACAAGGTCATGTATCTATTTTCAATTAACCAAATATACTGAGAGTAATGAACTTATAAATGAAGTATCAATTTAACTTATAGCATACTCTAGATAATTGCTTGTCAATCATCAAAATAACACTATCATCCTCAATCTCCCCCTTTTTGATGATTACAAAATAAAGAGTATAAGTCTATTGATACTTGTTTTTAAAATCAGTTTATAAAAGGGATTAAATTGCTGAATTTCAGCTTTTCATATATACTTGTGAAATCTCCCCCTATATCATTCAAATGTTGCCAATTTGACTTTTTGAATTGCTTCCCCTTTCATTTATAATTCATTAGCAATGAAACTTCAAAAATTGGAGATAAACTCTGAGTTTCAGGTTATGTATCGGGGTGCGAGAGGTGCGTGCCAAATTCTGAGCTTTGATGGAAATTTTTGATTTAGTCAATTTCATTGTTACAAATTGCTCCCCCTTAGATGTATAAGCTTTCTTATATGATTTTCAATTTGTTTGCCCATTTATTTCTCTTTTCTTTACATAACTTTTATCTTTATTTCTCTCCTTTTTGTTATATTTCTTTACTTCTCCCAAAATTAATACTCTTTCTTTACTTCTTAAATAAAATACTCTTTCTTTACTTAAATTGAATACTCTTTCTTTTCTTAAATACTCTTTCTTTTCTTCTCCCCCTTTTTGTTATCATCAAAAATATATATTTGAGAAAAGATGCAATAAATAATAAACTTCAAACTTCATTGATCAAAATAGGAACATTTTCATACATTCATGTCAAAAACAAAGACAGATACAATGTTCCTTAATCAAGATTTAAAGATACATAAGATAAAAACAAGATACATAGGAGAAAAGCAAGATACATGTGAGAACTAGATATCTAGCCTAGGCTCTAAACATAGACGCTAAGATTAGCCTAGGGAGAATCTAATGGCTGGGATCTAGTCCTCATCCTCCTAGCATACGTGGCGAGGGGAGGTCGAGCCTGGTGAGACTGTGTCTGGCGTGGAGCACGACGAGCTGGATGACTCTGTGCCGATATCTCTGACTCAGCAGCCTGTGGCACAGATGGTCCATGTGTCTCTCTCTCTCTCCGGAGTGCTCCTATCTGCTGCCTCAGATCACTGATCTCAGCAGACATGACATCCAACCGGGCGTCCAATCGGCTCGTGAGCCCGTCAGTAATAGTCCTCGCCTGAGATGTCATGAGCTCTGTCATCCTGCTCCAGAAGTCATCCGTATCTGTCGGAGGAGCGGATGACGATGGTCCAGCCTCTGAGGGTACAGTAGGATGATCCATAGGCTCCTCATCCTCATCCTCTGGTGCATCTCCCTCTGGTGCCTCACCCTGAATGCCTGCACCTGTGTGAATCCACTGCCCATTCACTTTCTCATATCCCATGCGTATAAGTGTCCGTGCAGTGTACGTGTCAGTGTGATGCAGACTCTTGGATGCCTCCTCCTCGAGAGGTAAACCGTGCTGTCTAAATATCAAAGTGAGTATCATACCATAAGGTAGTGATACCCTGTTGCTGCACATCACCTTCCTCATCTGCCTTAATATCATAGCCGGAAGATTTAGAGGAGTCCCTCGAATCATGCACTCCATAACTGCTAGATCTCGCTCTGAGATGAGATCAAATCTCCCGGTCTTTGGAAATAAAATCCTATTTATCATATTGAGCAATAACCTCATCTCAGCGGAAAGAGAACTAGCTATTACCTTCTGAGAAAAATCGAAGTTCTCGTTTTCCATGATCAATTGCAGAGCTCTCATTTTGTCTTCTGGCCTCTTCGGAGTGGCTCCTATGCAGCGTAGGTGTAGTAACTCACTCAAGCTCTCCTCGGATACACGGATCCGAACCCCTCGAACTTCTGAAACAAGCCCTCCCATACCAGTCTTGAGGAAGGCATAGAACTCTTGTACCAACCCGGGGTAGATGACCACATCTAGGGAGCAAAGATACTCCCAACCTTGTCTTTGGATCCATTCCCAAATCCGAAACCCTTCTTGATTGAAAAACTCGGAATGGATCCTTCTCCCCATTGTAACCGGCCTCCCCGCAAATCTAGCAAGAATCACTGAGGGGGAAGGAGGAGGAGGGGCCTCCGCACGTGCCTCACGTCGTGGAGACACGGGAGATGGCTCGGTAGGTTGCCTTTCCTCCCGTTGGATCCGAGTCACTCTTCCGGATCTCTTGGCCACGGCTCGTTTGGGTCCCATTTCTCCTAGATCTTTAGGAAATCTACTGTTTGGAGGAGTTTAGTGGAGATTGGAGAGTGGGGAGTAGGTTTTTCGGAAGAAGACAAAGGGCAAACAGTGCCCTAGATGTGCTCTCGGGCCCCCTTTTAACAGTGGGGTCCCGACGTTGGGTCGACTCAAGATTTTTCTTGGGTCGACTCAACGTTGGGTCGACCCATGTTCTGGGTTGGGTCGACCCATGTGCAGAAATTTTCTTTTCTCTTTCTTTTTGCTTCTAAAAAGTTTTCCTTGCTTCCAATCCTTATAAACTCTTTATGGAACAATGATACATGAGTAAGAAATCTATAGATAACAAATTTGACTCATGTTTCATGGGATTTTTGAAATTAGAGGAATGTATCATGAGACTACTATCTCCCTTTTATATTTCTTTAATAAAAAGGATCACATATGCCTAATTCCCTCCTGAGTATACAGAATCTATCTTCACTCAATGATTTGGTAAATATGTCGGCCAATTGTTTTTCCGTGCATATATGCTCAATACATACATTTCCATTTTGCACATGATCCCTAATAAAATGGTACCTTATTTCTATGTGTTTGGCTTTAGAGTGCTGAACTGGATTTTTAGTGAGATTGATAGCACTAGTATTATCACACTTAATAGGAATATTATCTAGTTTGACTCCATAGTCCTCTAGTTGTTGCTTGAGCCATAATACTTGAGCACAACAACTACCAGCAGCTATGTATTCAGCTTCAGCTGTGGACAGTGCCACTGAGTTCTGCTTCTTACTAAACCATGATACTAAGTTATTTCCTAAGAATTGACATGTGCCACTTGTGCTCTTCCTATCTAACTTGCATCCAGCAAAGTCAGCATCTGAATATGCAAGCAAATCTAGACAGGAGTCTCTCGAGTACCATAATCCAATGGTGGTAGTTCCTCTTAAGTATCTAAGGATTCTCTTAACAGCACTTAAATGTGACTCCTTAGGATCCGATTGGTATCTAGCACATATCCCTACACTAAATACAATGTCGGGTCTACTAGCAGTAAGATAGAGCAAGGATCCAATTAGTCCTCTATAGAGCTTAATATCAACACTTTTCCCTTTTTCATCTTTGTCTAGCTTACTAGTAGGATTCATTGGAGTGCCAATTCCCTTATGATTTTCATTCCCAAACTTCTTCAGTATTTCCTTTGTATACTTAGTTTGATGAATGAAAATGCCTTCTTTGGTTTGTTTGATTTGTAATCCTAGAAAGAAGCTTAGTTCTCCCATCAAACTCATCTCAAATTCTCCATGCATTAAATCAGCGAATTCTTTGCATAGAGTATCATTAGTGGCACCAAAGATTATGTCATCTACATATATTTGCACCACTAATAGATTTTTGTCCTTTCTTTTGATGAATAAAGTTTTATCTACATTTCCTCTACAAAAATCATTTTCCAGCAGAAATTTACTTAGTCGATCATACCAAGCCCTAGGTGCTTGCTTTAATCCATATAATGCCTTATGTAGTTTAAACACATGATTTGGCAATTCATGATTTTCAAATCCTGGAGGTTGTTCTACATATACTTCCTCCTCAATAATACCATTTAAGAATGCACTCTTCACATCCATTTGATATAATTTAAAATCTATGAAACATGCAAATGCCAGAAGCAATCTAATAGCCTCTAATCTAGCTACAGGAGCAAATGTCTCATCAAAATCTATTCCTTCTTCTTGATTGTATCCCTTAGCTACAAGTCTAGCCTTATTCCTTATAACTAATCCATTTTCATCTAATTTATTTCTAAATACCCATTTTGTTCCAATTACTGAATTATGCTTTGGTCTTTCAGTTAATGTCCATACATTACTTTTTTTAAATTGATTTAATTCCTCTTGCATGGCATTTATCCAGTTAGTATCTTTTTCAGCCTCTTCATAAGTTTTAGGTTCTAATTATGAAACAAAAGCAAGATAATCATTTAAATTTCTAAGAGATGATCGAGTTCTTACCCCTTGAGATGGATCACCAATGATTACATCTTTAGGATGTCCATGTGCATACCTCCATTCTTTTGGCACGTCTTGGGGTTGTGGTGGCACGCAATCATCTCCCTTATCTTGATTTGGCACGTCATCAATTTTCAACTTTTCAAAGTCGATAATTCCTGTATCATCATCAATAGTATTTTCTTTCCTAGCAGACTCACTATCAGACTCATCAAATATAATATTGACTGACTCTTCTACTACTAAGGTTCTTTTGTTGAATACTCTGTATGCCTTGCTAGATGTGGAGTATCCTAAGAAGATACCTTCATCTGACTTGGCATCAAATTTACTTAAGTCCTCCTTGCCATTATTTAAGATAAAACATCTACATCCAAACACTTTAAAATATTTTGCAGTTGGTTTCTTATTCTTCCAAAGTTCATAAGGAGTTTTCTTAGTTATAGGTCGTATTAAAACTCGATTTAGAATATGGCAAGAGGTGTTTATAGCTTCAGCCCAGAAGTACTTTGGAAGATTTGACTCGCACAACATTGTGCGTGCCATTTCTGCCAATGTCCTATTTTTCCTTTCAACAACCCCATTTTGTTGAGGCGTTCTAGGTGCTGAAAATTGATGTGATATTCCATTTTTAGTGCAAAATTTCTCGAAGTGTTGATTTTCAAATTCAGTACCATGATCACTTCGAATGGCTACTAAGGTGAGTTTCTTTTCATTTATGATTTTATTATATAGTTTCAAAAATTCTGAAAATGCTTCATTCTTATGTGCCAAAAATGAAACCCATGTATACCTTGAAAAATCATCAACAATAACTAGTCCATATTTCTTTCCTCCTAGACTTGTAGTTCTAGTAGGTCCAAATAAATCCATGTGTATGAGTTCAAATGGTCTAGTTGTTGATACTACGTTTTTCGATTTGAAAGATGACTTAGTTTGTTTTTCCAATGAACATGGTCCACATATTTTGTCCTTTTCAAAAATCAATTTTGGCACATCCTTTATTAATTCCTTCTTAACTAGTTTTGATATTAATTCCATACTAGCATGTCCTAATCTTCGATGCCAAAGCCAACTAGTTTCAATTTTCTTTTCTTCATTAGTAATTAAGCATAAACCATTTTTCTTGCCTAACTCATGAAGATCTACTAAGTAAATATTTCTTTGCCTTTGTCCTACAAGTACAATGCTATTATCTTTAGGATTTGTGATTATGCATACAGATGCTTCAAATGTAACTTTAAATCCTTTATCACAAAATTGACTTATGCTAAGAAGGTTATGTTTCAAACCCTTAACTAATAAAACATTTTCTATAAAAATAGATGGAGCAATGAAAATTTTACCCTTTCCAATGATATACCCTTTACCATTGTCTCCATAGGTCACTACTCCACCTTTCTTTGGTTCCAAGGTGACAAATCGATCTTCGTCACCGGTCATGTGTCTTGAACAGCCACTATCTAGATACCATCGTTTTTCCATTTTATCAGCTGCAAGACACACCTGCAATCAAGATCAAGAAGAACCTTTAGGTACCCAAGCTAAGTTGGGTCCTTTAGGGTTAGTACTCCATGTTCCTTTTGGAACGCAAACTTTCTTGAATTTTATCTTTTGATTATTACTTGATTTGTTTTGACTAGACTTTCTAAAATTACATTCATATGCTCTATGTCCTATCTTATTACAACAATAACAAGTAATAATTTCCCTTTTAGCTTTTACAAAAATATTCTTTAAGAGTTTTTGTTTCCTATTTGTTCTATACCCTAAACCGGCCTTATCATATACAGCTTTTTGGCTATCAAGAATCAAGTTTAATTTGGTAGAACTAAGAGTAAATTTATCTACCAAAGACTTATATTTTTCAGCATCTTCTTTTAGCTTGACATTTTCAGCAATTAGATTTTTGGTTTCATTTTCAAGTTTCCTACTTAATGTTTCATAGTTATGAGACAGTTTTATCTTATCTTTAATGAGAGATTGATTTTCTTCTTTTAGAGCTTTATTTTTATTAATTACTTTCTTATGTTCTTCCATGAGTTCTAAGAATGCATCATGCAATTCATCAACAGTAAAATCACAGTCAAGTTTAGAATCTACCTCATCGTCATTGGCCATATGACATATTTGGGCCGTGTCTTGATGATCTTCGTCCTCCAAACTTGATTCCTCACTTTCACTCCAATCGGCCATAAAATTCTTCTTTTTCAACTTTCTTGCCATCCTTTTCAAATCTGGGCAATCTATCTTATAATGCCCGGGTTTGTTACACTCATAGCAAATGGGAGTCTCCTTTTCTTTTTCCTTATCCTTAACCTTTTCTTTGCTTGAGTTACCTTTAAGAAAGGGTTTCTTTTTATGGAACTTATTCTTACCTCTCATGAATCTTCTGAATTTTCTCCCAAGCACTGCCATTCCTTCTTCATCAATATCTTCATCATCATCTGAATCTTCCGATTCAGTTTGTTGTCTAGGGGTGGTAGTCTTTAGGGCAATGGGTTTTCTTCTCTTGACCTCATCTTCTGAATTTTGCCTCATTGTCAACTCATGGGTCATGAGAGATCCTAGGAGCTCCTCTAACTGCAGTGTGTTGAGGTCCTTTGCCTCTTGAATAGCGGTTACCTTGGCCTCCCAATTCCTTGGTAGAGACCTGAGAATTTTACGCACCAAATCAGAGTTAGAATAAGACTTTCCTAAACTTTTAAGCCCATTTATAATATCAGTAAAACGAGTAAACATATTAGTTATGGACTCAGTAGATTCCATTTTAAACAGTTCATACTTGTGTACTAATATGTTTATCTTGGACTCCTTAACTTGATTGGTCCCTTCATGTGTGACCTCAAGTCTATCCCAAATTTCTTTGGCGGTGGTGCAAGTGGATATTCTATTAAATTCATTTACATCTAAAGAGCAGTAAAGTGTATTTACAGCTTTTGCATTTAACTGTGCTAATCTTCTATCACTTTCATTCCAATCCATTTCTGGTTTGGGTATGATAGTGCCATCTATGTTAAGTGTGGGTATGTGAGGTCCTCTAGTGATGATTTGCCACAGTTCATAGTCCGAAGCTTGAATGAATATCCTCATTCTAGCTTTCCAATATGTGTAGTTTGTGCCATTAAATAGAGGTGGTCTATTTGTGGATTGCCCCTCACTCATTGCACATCCTACTTGGGTTGTCATGATCTTTAACTCTTGATTGTTAGATCAATGAGCACTATTAGAGCACCTCGCTCTGATACCACTTGTTGCCCAAAGTGACAAGCCAAGAGGGGGGGGTGAATTGGTTTCTTCTTCTTTTTTTTTGATGCTTTAAACGTTTTCTTAATTAAGTGCGGTGGATGCTTTCTTAAGCTATTTGAGTGAGTTAAACTAACGCAAGAGTAGAAGATGATGCAAGAGTAAATGAAAACACAAGCACAACACAAACACAACAATATATAGTGGTTCGGTGCTCTCCTTAGCACCTACGTCCACTCCCCAAGCGACCCCTTGGGAATTCACTATAATCCCGCGGATTACAGTTGGATTGTTTTCCGGGCTCACAATCCAAAAACCTTTGTTGGTTTTACGGGCTCACCAACGAACCTATACACTTGGTTTTCCGGGTTCACCAAAAACCTTTGTTGGTTTTGCGGGCTCACCAACTAACCTTTACACTTTGGTTTTCCGGGTTCACCAAAAACCTTTGTTGGTTTTGCGGGCTCACCAACGAACCTTTACAAAGTGTTTAATTAACAAAAGGAAAGATTCAAACTCCTAAATGAGCATATGAAACAATATAAGCTACAAGGAAGAGTTAGAAAGTATTTATCGCTTTGAAGTCGCTTTGCTCTTCTTTGTCAAGGATGCTTCACTCTTTAAAGGGGATGGAGCTCTTGATGCCTCTTTGAATCTGCTCAATCCCTTTCTTTGATTCTTGAATGAAGCTCTTGATGAAGAAGATTAGGGCACTTTTGTATTCTTGGGTACTCTTTGATATTCAACTCAAAAGTTATTCTCTCTGATGAATAGTGCCCCTTTAAATAGCTTCCCACCTTCTTTGGTCAAGCCCCAATGGTTAGAATTCAAAAACTAGCCGTTACTGACCTTGGGAAGGACAAAAAGTACATCTGCAGAACTAGCCGTTACTGTTCAGCCCGTGTTTGGGTCGGCTCAACCTGTCCTTGGGTCGACCCAACTTTGCCTTGGGTCGACTCAAACATTCCTTGGGTCGACCCTCTCAGAAACCACAGAAACCTCAATTTCAGCCTTCCTTCCCATGGGTCGACCCAACCATTCTTTGGGTCGACTCAAAGTCCACTTGGGTCGACTCAACTTCTTCTTGGGTCGACCCTCTCAGTAATTCCAGAGAACCAATTTCTGTCTGTCTTTCTGTCTTGCCTTTGGGTCGACCCTCTCAGGGTTTGGGTCGACTCAAGCTTGGGTCGACTCAACCACTGTTTGGGTCGACCCTCTCAGTAAATCCAGAGAGCATTCTTCAGTTATGTTTTTGAGGTTCTTCAAGGTTGGGTCGACTCATGCTTACCTTGGGTCGACCCAACTCACTGTTCATTTGTGCCATTTTTGCAGGAGTGTGCCAAATGATTTCTTGATGTGCCGGGGTTGACCCAATCAACCTTTGGGTCGACTCAATCCACACTTTGCTGCATTCTCAAGGTTAGATTCATTCAAATGAACAAGGTCATGTATCTATTTTCAATTAACCAAATATACTGAGAGTAATGAACTTATAAATGAAGTATCAATTTAACTTATAGCATACTCTAGATAATTGCTTGTCAATCATCAAAATAACACTATCATCCTCAAAGCCTTCTTGTACCTCTTTTTTTAAGAAATGTGCAATGGATGCTAATGTCACAACCCAAGATCTTACCTAAAAAGTCTAGTCGAAAGGTGTTATTTAGGTTTCTTGGCTTTATATAAGTACTCAAGTTCTACCTAGTGCATAACTGATATGGGACTAAATACATATCGCACGGATTCTCACATACTTTCTTTCATTTAAGCCATGGCATCCTCATCGACTAAAGGTCCAAATATACTACAATCCATGGTCAAGACTATAAATTCAATCACAAACATCACAATCAGCTCATGGTTATCTTAATTGAGCCCATATTATAGTGTCATTATAATTTACATGGGCTATGAGCCAGATCCACTCTGATACTATTTGTAACAACCCAGGATCTCATCCAAAAAAGTTAACCAAAAAGTGTTATTTATATTCATTAGCCTTATTTAAGTACCCAATATCTACCTAATGCAGAATCAATATGGGACTAAAAACACACCTGCACTAGTCCTCACATTTACCATTTATGTTAGAAAGTGTTATTCAAAGGCAACACCAACCAGTTTCTATATATATAAATAACATAAAAGCAATAAAATAATTTTTAAATAAAAAAATAAAAGCAATATATTCAAGTTTAATCATGTTTTCTTCATTGATAGGAATGTGTACTAAATAATGCCATGTAAAGTGAAGGAAAAACATATCATGTTTGCTACTTGGATGTCAAGATTGATAGCAGGTTATCAAAATTATCACAATATTGAGCAGCAACCAAGTAAAAATAGCAAAACAAATCATAGCAATCACTAGTCCAAAAAAAGGATTTATGCATCAAACAATATGAACTCAAAACTTTATCCAATATTCCACGGAAGACCATCAGGAAATCAAATCATACAAACAAAACACAATAAAACATCTTCAGACGAAGGACTTTAAAAAGCATGAATCCAGGCTTATTAAGCAAAAAAAAAAAAAAAATCAAATCAACGATCAATCAATTTCATATCTGAAATTGAATTACTTGTAACTAGGAAGGTGAAGAAACAATATAGTGAAAGAAATGTTTTCTAGATATTTTTTTGGAAAAAGGAACCCTAGGAAAATTATAATATAAAGAACCATCACAGGATTAAAAAAAATAATGCCAACTAGCAACAAAAGAAATAGATTATAGAGGAGATGAAAAATTTTATATGACAAAGCATGTGCAAATACTTCCTCGCATCAAATACCAAAGATATGGAATGATTTCATAGAATCCTAGTAGCAACAGTTTAGAGAACCATCTCAGGATAACCAAGAAAAGATTCTGATGCCAACTAGCTAGAACATGAAAAAGAAATGAGGAGATCCCAAATTTATTGGCCAAAATGCGTGCATATGATGCACTGCATCAAAATACCACAAATATAAAATATTTTCAAGAGCACTAGAAGCACCTAGTCAGATGATATACCTTTCCAGAAGGCCGATTGAATCCTCTCAAGAGAAACAACTTCAGAGAAGAATGAGAAGAACGAGAGGTAGGTTGAATGAGAAAAGCAATGCAATTAGAATAAATAGTGATATTCCGCTTGCAGCACCGCATCTACAGGAAGCAAGAAGGGTGTTGGATAAATAATTTGTAATTTTCATGGAAGCATGAAGAATCATGTGGAAGAACCTAGAAGATGATGGATTAGTCTCCAATATATTTTGGGTTAAGTGTCCATAGAAGCATAAAGAATTATGTAGAAGAAACTAGAAGATGATGGATTAGTCTCCAATGTATTTTGGGTTAAGTGTCCCTGGAAGTATGAAGAATCATGTGGAAGAACCTAGAAGATGATGGATTAATCTCCAATGTATTTTGGGTTAAGTGTCCATTAATAATGGTCAATAGTCAATAGTTAATTTACTATATATTTGGGACATTGATTAAACTAGTCTAGAAAATTTTGCCTAGGCCTATAAATATGAGAAGCTGAAATCAGTTTGTATAAGTCAAAAAAAATATAATAAAAAATATACTTTGAACAGCAACTAAAGTATTCAACAAAAATTTCTCAAGTTTCTTTTCCAACCTTGCAACTCTACTGCATTTTATATCTATTTTAATCCACCATCTTCCGCTGACCCAACAAATTTGGTATCAGAGCTTTTATAGCCCAGTCTTAGTTGGTGTGAATCAGTTATTAGCCAATTAACCATCCTTGCTTCCATTATCAACCTTTTGTTTTTGTGAAATCTTTTTTATCTTTTCTAATAGCGGCTAATCTTGTTCCAACCATGTTCTCATACTCTCCTAATTAAGTTCCTATTTTTGAAGGAGAACACTATGACTATTGGAGTAGCCAAATGAAGACCATTTTTATCTCTCAAGACCTTTAGAAGGTGATTGAAGACACTTATGAAGAACCACTGCCAAAGAGAGCTCATCAACTTGGACGGAAGAGCCACAAAAGCGATATAAAGAAAATATGAAAAGAGATGCAACTGCACTATGGCTTATCCAACAAGGGGTGAGCAAGGTCATTTATCCTAGGATATTTGGTGCCAACAAAGCAAAGAAAGCATGGGATATATTAAAAGATGAATTTCATGAAAATGATAAAGTCGTCTCCATGAAGCTATAATCACTTTGGAGGGATTTTGAAAATGTGGCAATGATGGAGAGTGAAAGTTCTCAAAAAAATTTCTCCAAAGTTGCTGAAATTGTTAATCAAATTCGAAGTTGTGGAGATACCATTGAAGACAAAAAAAATTGTCCAAAAGGTTCTTCGAAGCCTTTCCCAAAAATTTGATCATGTTGTGGCTGCCATTAAAGAGTCCAAAGACCTCTCCAAATATACTTTGCATGAGCTCATGTGTTCTCTTCAAACTCATGAGCAAAGAATTAAAAGATCTTCAAGTTCTCACTTGGAGCAAGCATTCCAATCCAAACTAACCTTCAAGGTGGCAAAGTCAAGATAAGCACGAGAAGTCTTATCATTCAAAAATAGCAAAAGGCATCACAACCAAAATGATAGAGATGGTCAAGCTAAGGAAAAATACAGTAGCACACAACAAAAATTTAAAAGCTCAAGTGTGAGTTGCTAAATTTGCAAGAAGTCTAATCATGAGACAAAGGATTGCTACTACAAGTGCAAAAAGTGCAAAAATCTCAATCATTCTTAATGGGATTGTTGGTTTCAAAATAAGAAAAAGAATGAGAAGGATGAAACCAACTTCACAAAAGATGAACCCGATCAACTCTTCTCTTGCATGAGTATTCAACAATAAAATCAACAAGTTTGGTACTTGGATAGTGGTTGTAGCAACCACATGACCGAAAACTGCGACTTGTTTGTGAAGCTTAATCAAATCATCACTTCTCAAGTTAAACTTGGAGATGAAAAGCTTCAAAATGCCATTGGCAAGGGAGTTATTTCAGTCCACACTTATGGAGGTAAGCAAAAACTAATCAAAGATGTTCTTTATGTTCCAAATCTTGCACAAAATCTTCTAAGTGTTGGACAACTCTTACAAAAGGGTTATTCACTAAACTTTGAAGATGGAAAATGCAAAATACTTGACAAAAAAAATAATCTCACTATGGCAATAACTGAGATGACCCAAAATAAAGTGTTTCCTCTCTTTATGCCACAAGTTGAAAAAGTTGCTTTCAAAAGTGAGACTCTAGACAGGACCTTCTTATGGCACTTGAGATATGGTTACTTGAACAACAAAAGGCTTCATTGCTCAAGCAAAAGAATATGGTTATTGGTCTTCCTATAATAGAGCAAAGAAATCAAGTTTGTGAAGGATGCATATATGGAAAGATGCATAGGCTTTCATTTCCCAAGACCTCTTGGAGAGCCAAAACAAAGCACCATTAGACTTGATTCATGCCGATATTTGGGGTCCTTCAAGAACTCCATCTTTCAACAACAAGAGGTACTTTATTCTTTTTGTAAATGATTTCACAAGGATGATGTGGATCTATTTTTTTGATAAAAAATTCGAGGCTTTCTCCACTTTTCTTCATTTTCAAACACTTATGAAAAAGCAAAGTGGTCACCAAATCAAGACTCTTCGGACTGACTGAGGAGGAGAATTTATTTACACTCCATTCATGAATTATTATAAGAAAAATGGCATTCAAAAGTAGCTCACTATCAAAAGAAGTCCATAACAAAATGGATTAACAGAAAGAAAAAACCGCACTATTGTAGAAACGGCAAGAAGCATGATGAAAGGCAAAGACCTACCAATAGCTCTTCCACTAAAGGTGTAAGAAATAAAACTCTATTTGAAGCTTGGAATCAAATAAAACCGATGGTAGATCATTTCAAAGTCTTTGGATGCATAGCTTATTCTCATATCTCAACTCAAAATTAAGATAAGTTTGATGCAAAAGGTGAGAAACTTATTTTCATTGGATATAGAGATAAGTCTAAAGGCTATCATCTCTTTAATCCCAAAACAAACAATCTTCTTGTCTCAAGGGACGTTATTTTTGATGAGATGTCATCATGAAAATGGGAAGAAAATTCTATTCAAGCACCATTTACATTAACCATCAATAAGGCAAAAAGAGGCTCAACATGCTCCATCACCAAGTCCTATTTCAACTCCTCCAACGTCACTAACTTCAAGATCTTCAAACCAAGGAAGTTCAACTTCACCACCAAGAAAGATGCGGGCACTATGAAACATATGAAGCATGTGATGTTGTTTTCTTCTCTTATGAACCACAAACTTTTGAAGAAGCCACCAAAGAAGAAGTATGGAAGAAAGTTATGGATGAAAAAATTGTAACCATTGAGAAGAAAAACACTTGGAAGCTTGTTGACTTACCAAAAGAAAAGGATGTAATTGGCCTAAAGTGGATTTACAAGACAAAGTTCAAGGAAGATGGTTTTATTCAAAAGCACAAAGCAAGGCTTGTTGCTAAGGGCTACTCACAACAATCCGGGATAGATTTTAACGAAACATTTGCCTTGGTTGCCCGAATGAAAACCATACGAACTGTTCTTGCATTAGTTGCACAATGGGAGCTCAATGTTTTCCAATTGGATGTCAAATCAGCATTTCTCAATGGAGACCTTAAAGAAGAAGTATATGTGAAGCAACCACAAGGTTATGAAGTAAAAGAAAAAGAAGACAAAGTATACAAACTTCAAAAGGCTCTCCATAGATTGAAACAAGCATCGAGAGCTTGGAATAGCAAGATTGATGGATACTTCATTCAAAGTGGATTCCAAAGAAGCCTAAGTGAACCATCACTTTATATGAAGATTGAAGGTAAAAAAAATTTCATTGTTGGCTTATTTGTTGATGACTTGATTTACATGAGCACAAATATGCAAATGGTTGAAGAATTCAAGAAGAAGATGATGAAGGAATTTGAGATGACTTATTTGGGCCTTATGAAGTACTTTCTTGAAATTCAAGTCAAGCAATCCAAAGGACAAATATTTGTTTTTCAAAAAAAAAAAAAATGAACAAGTGCAAACTAGTTTCAACCCCTATAGGCTTGAATGAAAAGTTGCAGCAAAATGATGGTGCTAAAAAAGTTGATGCAAAAACATTTAGAAATCTTGTAGGTTTCTTGATTTATCTCACAAATATAAGACCCAACATTATGCACTCGGTGAGCATGATTTCAAGATTCATGAGTGAGCCAAGCAAACTTCATTATGCTGCCGTAAAAAGGGTGCTTAAAATATCTTCATGGAATAAAGAAACATAGCATCTTATATGAGGAAGAAGAAGATAATAAGCTCATTGGATTCACTGACAGTGATTGGGCAGTTTCCTCAGAAAAAGTACTTCAGGCTATTTGTTTTGCCTCGGTACAAAGGAAATTTCTTGGAGCTCAAAGAAGCAAAAGACAGTGGCATTATCGTTGGTTGAAGCCGAATACATAGCTGCTACAGGTGCTTCTTGTGAAATAGTTTGGCTAAAAAGAATTCTCTCATATTTGCATCAAGTTCAATCATAGCCAACTATAATTTATTGTGACAATATGTCGGCCATTGCAATAACAAAGAATCCGATGTTTCATGCTAGGACAAAGCATATTGAACTTCGGCATCATTTTATAAAAGACTTGGTATGCAAAGAAGAGATGTGCTTAGAGTTCAAAAACACAAACTCTCAGCTAACAAATTTTCTTACTAAAGCTGTCACAAGTGAAAAATTTGAGAACTTCAAGAAGCAACTGAAAAGTACAAATTGAGAGGGGGTGTTGGAAAAATAATTTAGAATTTTCATGGAAGCATGAAGAATCATTTGGAAGAACCTAGAAGATGATAGATTAGTCTCAAAATATATTTTGGGTTAAGTGTCCATGGAAGCATGAAGAATCATGTGGAAGAACTTAGAAGATGATGGATTAGTCTCCAATGTATTTTGGGTTAAGTGTCCATTAATAATGGTCAATAGTCAATAGTTAATTTACTATGTATTTGGAGCATTGATTAAACTAGTCTAGAAAATTCTGTCTAGGCCTATAAATATGAAAAGCTGAATCAGTTTGTAGAAGCCAAAAAAAATATAATCAAAAACATACTTTGAGCAGCAGCTAAAGTATTCAACAAAAATTTCTCAAGTTTTGCAGCTTTACTATATTTTTTGTCTATTTTAATCCACCATCTTCCGCTGACCCAACAAAGGGGGTAGCTTTATACAAACTACGTTTGAGAGATTTCAATGCGATTCAAAATTACTTTCAGGTTGCAGCCAAACATCCAAAATTTTACTCATAGATCCTGAATCACTTTTGATAAATGCAAACACACTACCAAATATGCACATCATTATATAATCTTTCGGTGTTTCTTCTGCTTATATTGTCATCCATAAAAAAAAGCGAATAGAATTGGTCTGGGTTGCGGTCAAAGAGATAGAGAGGGTGGTAGAACTTGCCTCTCTAAATATAGGGATTGGAACCTAATTGTTTTTATTTTCTTTTTAGAACAATTATCATTTCCATTTTCCTAGAATAGTGTAATTTAAGTATTTATAATTATTTAAATAGTGATTATGATTTTAAAAAGAAAATATTATAAAAAATTTAGAAGGACATTTTTGGTAAAAGAAATGATAGATAGAATTAGAACAGAATATTCTCCAAATCTAAAATTATTTCTAACATAACTGGAAACTATATATAGTGTGCTTGTGCTAGGGCACATATACATGAAATACATGTTTGAGAATAAAGAAAATATAAAATTTAGTATCATATAATTATGCAAATTGTAAATAGAAAACTTGGATTCCTTTTTCTCATTATGGTTGCCCTTAATAACGTGGATCAAGATCTAATTAATTGAATCAAAGAGAGAGAGGACGACAAATTATTGATTCCCTTTTTTAGTTTTTCTCTATTTTTAACAAACAATATTATTTAAAAACCGAAATTAGTACATATTCTATGAAAATTAGAAGGATATAATATTCTATTGAAAAATGAAGATGGAATCAAAATAAAATATTCTATAAATTCAGGAATACTATTTTTTATAGATATACATAGTATAGGTATTTTTATAAATGCCATAATCTGACGACGGATCTAGAAGCTCTTGCAAGATTAGAGGGGTGCCTACTAGCTAGCTAACTAGAGTCTTATTGGTGAACTTGTATTCTTTCCAATTTTGAGCTGCATTAGAGAGGTCTTGTTCTCAAGTCATGTTATTTACCTGAAGGCCTTAATTGGATATATAGGGCCCCTAAATATCATTATAAGCTTTAACCGTCAGGGATTTTATGATTTCTTGTAGTCATGAGCCCCAAACAGCATTATGAGATTTCATAATGTCATCTTCATGAAAAGTTGCTCAGCAAACGCAGTATGACTCGTGACATCAAAAGTTGATAAAACATCTGGTCGCTGGTCGAAGAACTACGTATCTTTCTGTCAGAAAAAAAGAACTATATATCTATTTAAGGTCATCTACCTTTCTGGCTCATCCACTTGGACTAACTTGCCAACAGGAAAGAGATGGAGGTCTAGCATGGTAGATAAGAGCCACTCAGAGTAGTCAAGGTGACTGCCCGTGAAGCCAAGAAGAGCTTTCAAACATAGAAAACCTCAGTAAGAAGACGCTGGCAAGTCATCCTTGGCTACCAGACAGACTCTAATCTCCATGTAAGACCTCTCTTCCACTCAACATGTGCTGCACTGGGATGGTCTTGCTTGCTTCTCATGTATTTATACTGGAGGCGAGGGAAGAGATCAGAATTCACTGTCCACATCACCCATACCAATTTGCCTTGTCCGGAGCCTTTTGAAGGTATCATGCTGTGAAAATAGGCCCCAAAAGGGCTGAAGCCGGCAGCGGCCGCAGGCCCACCCCGGCCTAGCGCCGCTCGAGACTCTTTCTCCCTCTTGATTTTTTGTCTTTCCGTCACTCTGTTTTCTGGAACAAGCACCGCCGCCCTCCTTCCGCTGGACGTCGCCACCGATCGAGCAGTCAGCGATCGAGATCCTCCATTACTGCCGCTCGCCTGTAAGTCTCCTTTCCCTCTATTCCCCTGTTCCAACCCGAAACCGAGCCACCTTCCTCTGTTCCGGCCCCAAACCGAGGATGCTCCCAGTTTTCCTCCTCTCTCCGACTGCCGCAACTACCGGCGACCGCTACTGCCGCCGATGGCTGGCCGTTGACCACCTAGGCCAACCGCCTTCGGATCCTCTCCTCCCCTCTTTCCTCTTCCCTTTTCCCTCTTCCTTCTTTTGCTTCTTCCTCCTTATTCCTTTAGTAGGACCAAAAACCCCTTGTTTATCCATTTGGACTGTGTTGCGTCATGCTGATCTAGTTGGACCAAGTTCATACAATTTTGGGCCATGTTCATCCCATTTGGGTCGTACCCATTTTGCGCCCTCTTCATCCATCGTGGGTCGTGGTCATTTTGGGCCCTGTTCATTTTGGGTCATGTTCATCTATTGTGGATCATGTTCATTTTGGGCTTATTGGCCCGTGTTCATTCAGTTTGGGTAGTGTTGGGCCACGTTCATCTATTGTGGGCCGTGCTTATTTTAGGCCGTGTTGGGCCCTGTTCATCAATTGTGGGCCTGTTCATTCATTATGAGCCTGTTCATCTTTGTTGGCCTGTTCATCCATTGTGGACCTATTCATTCATTATGGGCCTGTTTATCCATTTTGGGCCTCTTCATCCATTATGGGCTTATTCATTCATTATGGATGATTTTCATTTTGGGCCCTTTTTATCCATCGTGGGCTGTATTCATTTCAAGCCCTGTACATCCATTTTGGGTCAAGTCTATTTGGGCCCTGTTCATCTATTATGGGCCATGTCCATTCATCTCGGGCCAACAGAAAAAAAAACACTAGTTCCTGACTCTCCTTAACCGAATAGATCTAGACCTTTTTCCTAATGGTCAATCCAAACCACTCGGACCGGGCCTGTGCTCAAGATTAGACTAAGAATTGGACCAAGATTCTCTCTCTAAGCTAGACCTATAAATCTTTGTTCAAAGCTCTGACTCCCTTTTTGTTTATATCTAAGTTGACTTCTGGGTGGAGACTCTGAACCGCCCTGGTACCTAGGCGGTAGACTAGCCCAATTAGATTTGACCACTTTTGATCTTCAACCTAACTCGTTGAATCCTCCTTGCTCGGACCAACCTGAAAAGTCGAGCACATTTACCTGACCGACCTGAATTGGGGGGTGTGAGGTCGTTCTCCAATAGTATTTAATTTTGACTTAGCTTGACATATGAATAATGATAAAATTAATAATATTTTGATGAAATTAAAACAGGTGCACCTAACTGCCTAATTAAAACTAAAATTTGAAGCAAGAAGCTGTAAGTAACCTAATGTTTTAAAATGTGTTTTCTAAATTATAAGGTAAAATAGTTATTCATTGATTGAAGTTTGATATATATATTGTACTTAATTAACGGGTGAGACATGTTAATAATCATTTTAAAAATTATGTTATATGCTATGAAATCTAAAAAATGTGACTAGGCAAATTATAAAAAATCTATTTTATATGCATGTATTCTCAACATGGCTATGATCTTGCTTCGCCAATGAAAATTATTTCTTAGCCCTGTCGCCTTGTAATCTATGAGAAACTGGTTTCGACACTGCACCACCAGTGATTAAAATAATGGTATTTGGACACGGTTGCCACCGGTAGTTAATAATATGGGTTTTGGCACTTTGTGCAACCCATGCCACTAGGTTACATAGCCATAGCCTGATATTGAATTTTTGGCATCAGTTTATAAAAATAACGATAAAATTTCGAAAGAAAAATATGTTTTATTAATGATTTATTTCTCGATCACTATTCTGTGCTTTAACTAATTATTTAGCATGCTTTGACCCTACTCTGGAGTATTATGTTGCTTATTAGGCTAGTATAGCTCATTATCATATTTTCTCTATTTTCAGATCTAAATGCATGATTGCACAGAACTAGGGAGTACGTTAGATTTTCTGAAGATACCTTTAGTTGATGGCGTTTTAGTTAGATAAATTAGAGTATTCAATTTGATTTATATTATTAGTTAGCACATGTTGACTTATGTAATATTGGAACATTGTAAAATTAATTTTTTAAAAAAAATATTAATTAAATAAATTTTCAGGATTTAGTATTGCTTTGATATGATCTATAGCTTTGCATACCTCTATGATCTGCTATACAAGTGTGCGGCATCTGTGGCGCTCTAGATTCGGGGTGTAAGGCATGTTTTTTTTTTTTTTTTTTTTTCATCTGCTGATGGTCTCCTCCATACAGAATATATTCTTGCAATCTCCAGAGGACCATTGTCCATGTTGAAACCAATCATAGTCGCAATCATTCTGCTAGGAGTTGCACTAGACACTAGAGTGTAGATCTTGTTGTCACCAATCCTCTCTCCCGTAGTATATTATTATAAGAAAAATATGGAAGCTTTCTTTTCTCTTTGTTATCGGATCACTTTCATTTGTCCCCTCCTTGGCAAGAAAAGATAATATTGACAATCCATAAAGGAGAAGATGCCCACATACTATATACCAATGCAGTATTCTGTGTCACATTTCCCACCGTTGTAAGTTAAGTCAATGCCATAAGAAAGATTTGGTTCCCTCCAGCTTGGGGGTTTGACTTTTGTTAGGACCATTAGAATATGGCTTTCAAGTGACAGCAACGCAATCCAAGAATTTTATATATTAGTTTCAAAGCTACCTGTCAGACAACCAATGGGAAGAGAATTAGAAGCTACTAATAATTTGGAGCAAATTCGAAGAACAATCCAAAATAAATGGATAGTTAGTTCTCAATGAAAATATCAGAGTGCATTAAAAATGAGAAAATTTAAACAATAAGAGGAAAGAACATAGAGTACAAAAGAATCACACGTAGGTGATCATAGATAAGCATAACTTTGACCCATCTTTTGGTTCCCCCTATTTGCAGGCTGCCAAGTGGTTGGAAGTATGGATAGGTCTAGCTTTGACTATTCTTTTGGGTAATTCTCTTAATCACTCAGCGAATCAGTTCTATTCATGCTATTAGCAATATGCCATGTGGAAGGAAGGAACACCTTTGTATTGCGTTTTACATTTAATTTGTTCAATTCAGATGGTGTATGCGTATGTTTTCTTAGCTACCTTTTCCCTCTTATTCATAAAGTTGTTCGGTACACAATGTGTAAGCTCATCGTTAATTATGACATGTCCATAAGGTGAACTCATAAGTATAACACAGGTTCTTGCATAAGCCTACTTGTTTGGCCTAGATGCATTCTAAAATTTAAATAATAAGAACAATAATAATGATAAAACTTTAGTAACTCTTATATGTAACTAAAAATACTCAGCTGGTATGTTATATCAATTTAATTTCTCCCTTCAAATCAGCAGCTTATAACTCACACTCAAGTAATTATTGGTTGGACTAAATCCACTGCTAAGCTAGTGGACTAGTTAAACACGAAAAAGCACACACAGAGACAGACAAAAAGGAAAAGAGCACAATGCATGTGCATTTGTGCATGTTGTTTTGTGGTTGGGCTGATCCACAATTTCAATAGTGTACTTTGGTTCAACTAAAAAGTAGTCCTCGCACTCCCCATCCATCTCAACTCTCCTTGAAAATCTGGATTTGTTGCTTACAGGTCCTTGTTCTTGTCATGATAGAGTGGCTGAATATGCCTTCCAATCAATATACTGAGACCACTATTGATAGAAGCATGGACAATAAGTTAGCTAGTTTGTTCGATGCTCCTTTCTTATACGTGATCATTAGATTGAACTGTTGTAGATAAGATATCCACTTTAATTCAAAGATTGTGTATGGAGGAATTGGAGTGGCTTTTGATCTATATACATATACATTTTTTTTTTATTTAGCAAATATGATTACCAATACTTCACAACCTAATGTAATGCATGCAGCTCTTTATCATATATATGTTAGATAATATAGTTGCAGCCCCTAAAACTTTGAATAATATGCTGCTAGTTTTCCATCTTGCATGATGATGGCTGTCAGTGCATACTCTATCCATCGACCTTGATCTCAAGGATCTTAATTTGTAGATTGGGCGATGCTGAGACTAGTGCTTTGCAAATCTTCTTCTCTAAAAGTTGAAAAGTATCTTCATGTTTCTTCAACTATTCTAGTTCCTGGTTTGATTTTGTCAAACCGTGTACGGGTGTTGAAATCACTGAGAAATGCTTGAATACTATCCCATAAATCACATGGATATATTTTTATATTACTCTTCAATTATAGCTTGAATAGAAAATAATCATAAGTCAGCACCTATATTCTAAACAATTGTTTATACATTTTAGTAAAATATGTAGAACTAATCAATGTCTCAAATAAAGTTTTAAAAATATTGAAAAGAATAAAATGAAGTATGTTTATTTTTTGATTTTGTATCAAAGAAAAGAATTAATTTTTAATTACAAGAATTCTAGAAATTATTGATATATTTTATTATTTTAGATATTAAAGTTTTATAAAATCTAAAAATATATTTTTATTTATGGAAAGGAGGGTCTAATCCATACCTTCTACCCTATATCTACATCGAACCCATGTGGGTTGACACCAACTAGAATCGAACTCCCACCTCATTAGACATGGGATAATGTCATCCAAGTAGGGCCTCGATGGTATCCAGAAGAATAAAATAAAGTTTTTTTTTACACCAAAAAGAAAAAGTTAATTTTTTTGGAAAGAATTGAATATCGAAATATGGTAATATACCTGAATTAACTATGATATTTAAATATAGAAGTATGAGTATACAAAATTTCAATATTCCTCCTTTAGTAATTTATCCTTGAAAGATATAACACTTTTTCCTTTTAATTTCCATAATCTTATAATTTGATATTTATTCATTTATTTCTTTTTTCTTGCACTTAGTATATAAATTTAAGACTGGTAAAATATGTGGTCTGGTTAAATTCTCTCGTGATATCACCAGTAACGTATGGGGTGTGGTTTGGGAGGCCAACAGCAGAATAAGCATGGATTCTTTGCTTTTTTCAATGTCAGAAACAACCTCATGTCGAGCCAGTGTATTCCTTTGTTTACCATTCAAGCAAAAAAAAAGAATAAATTAGAACGTATTTTTAATTTGAAAGAATATATGTGTAAACTACAAAGCTATATGTGGCAGCTTCTCATGCTCAGGATAACATATATAGAGCCAATACTACGATTACCTCATGCTATATTTAAACAACCACAAGTTTCTTTTGTTAAAGAAATATATGGGTGCCTACAAGCTAACCAACGTCTTGTTAACGAACAACTACAGTTTAGTATTTTTTGGATGAGAGAAAATCCGGCCGAATATGATACAGTTATGATGCACAATATTTGCCCACCTTGTTCACCTTCATGACCAAAAATAGAGATTGTGCACAGTTCATTGCTCACATGCCCAAAGAGAATATAACTCAATGAATTGACCGCATGCACGTAGAAATGTTAATCAATGAATCCACTCATGACATCAAAAGTTCAATGACAAGTGTAAACAACGTACCTATTGTGTTATTACCATACATCAATTTGTGCACCTTTCCTCCACCTTTCTGACTCAAGCACTTGGTTGGACTAGCTTGCTGATGGGAAGGAGGTGTAGGCCTAGCATGGTGGATAAGAGCCTCTCAGAATAGCCAAGGAGACTGCCCGTGAAGCCACAAAGAGCTTTCAAAGACATGTAACCTCCACAAGGAGGACACAGGCAAGTCATCCTTGGCTACCAAAGGCAGACTCTTATCTCCATGTAAGACCTTTCTTCCACTCTACATGTCCTGCAGTGGGATGGTTTTGCTTGCTTCACCAGTATTTATAGAGCAGGCAAGGGGAGAGATCAGATTTCTTTTCATCCTTTATTGCTCTCCTCTATACAGAATATATTCTTGGGATCTTTAGTGGACAAATGTCCATATTGGCATCAAAGATACATACAACACTTCTGCTAAGGGTCAGAAGTGGAGGCAACTGTATATAAGAACGTATTAGAGGGAGAGACAGACCATGCTTTCAGCCTTCCTCTTCCATGGTATTATAAGACACAAAACCACACTGGTCAGGAGACTTGTCTTTCAAAGGCCATAACTTTATAATGTAGGAAGCTTTCTTTTCCCTCTGTTATCCGATCATTTTGATTCGTCCCTCCGTTGGCATGAGGGAATAGTTTTGAGCATGCTTAAAGAAGAAGATAGCCGTAATCGCAGAGTAACTATAGGATTTTCTCCACTGCATTATTCCGTATCAGATTCCTACCATCATAAAGTCAAAGCCATGACAAAGCTTATGGTTAGGTCGTGAGGAATCGGTTGGCGATGACTTTCAAGCACTACTAGCTTTTGTTCCCTCCAACTGGAGGTTTAACTTGTGTTTTGGACCATGGGGTTGTGAGTTAATACTCATGCAACCCAAGCATTTTATATATTTGTTTTAGAGAGCGGCATCACGAGTAACCAATGGGAAGAGAATAAGTCTTAGAGAACAAATCCGAAGAACAACCCATAAAAAGAAGCTTAGACCTAAAAGAATAAACAAAGGATTTTGGAGTATGAAAAGATATGTGAACATAGGGATAAAGGGTGAAATGTAGATGATCTATAATCAAGTTTAGCTTTGACTATTCTTTTGGGTTCTTGTCCGAATCACATAGCTAATCAGTTTGATTCAACTATTCGCAGTCTGCCATGTAACTTGGACATTTTATTGCTGCTGCATGTGGTTTGCATTTAGATCAATTATTTGTGGTTTATGTGCCTTTCAGCTGATTTTTCTCATGTAATCTATACTGCGTTAAATTGGTTTATTTGTCAGTTCATGGGCTATGACCTGTCAATAAGGTGAACACTCAAGTTTTAAAACAGGCTCTTATAATAGGTTAACTTATAGCTGAGATGCATTTTTTCCCCTTGGTGGTTGTAGATTCATTCTTTTTATCTATCAGTCCCTTAGTGATGCTATTATCCCCTCAAAAAAAATAAAATCATGATATTAGTACAATGAGAAATGTTGGAGTTCTCACTTTTTCTATAGTTGGCTTCACAACATGCATTGCCATCCCTATGTTTTTTTATTTGATTGTCACTCTTCTTAGGAAGTGGAGAATCAATTTAAACATTTAGCAATCTTAACCTTGCCCTGAAAGAAGCAAATTAGGCACAAAAGGCAAGAAATGATATTCAGAAGTTTTTAGCTTCATCTGTCTGATAATGATTTGATGAAGGCAAAAGTCTTTCAGTTGGAATTGGTCTTGACACACCTTTTGTATTTAATGAATATATTGCTCTTGAGTATCTTAAAGACCATTAAACACTTGCCTGGACTTTCAGTGAGTTCGGCTCGATCCCCACAATTTGATGAAGTTGACTATTAGTGTTTACCGATCTATTTGAGGGTGGTCCTATTTCTTCATCAATCCCGAGGACATACAAGGAGAATCACTACAAACTTGTGCTTGTACAAAATAAAGTAATTGGATTAAAAATACAATAGAAAATAGATATTTTTTTTTGAGGTGACGGCAAAAGTCACATGGAAATCTCGCTCTCATTAAAGAAATTCAAGCCCTCTATAGTGGGCAAAGCTTTCTTTCAAACTTCTAGCTCGGTTTCTATAAGGTTATTTTTGATTGTCAAGTCACTACAAGAAAAGTTAGTTTTACCGACGCTCATTTGCCGACGCTTTTCACAAGCGTCGGCAATATTTGGCCTAGCGCCAAAATTTGTTGACGATTTAAAAAAGCGTCGGCAATAGACGACGCTAAAAAGTGTCGTTGAAAAATAAAAAAAGACCGGCGCTTTTCAAAGCGTTGTCGGAGGCCATCTTTGAAATGACGACGCTTTCATAAGGGTCATGATAGGCCAAATTCCTCCCCCCCCCCCCCCTCCCCGAAAAAAAAAACCCGCTTCCCGCCCCTCGAACGACGCCTTACAAAGCGTCGTCGGAGGCCCATTCTTCCTTACAAATCCCTAACCCCCTTGATGCGTAAGTAGAACTGTTCTCCCAAGTGCAGGAGAATCGCACAAGTAGTATAACTCGGAAGTCCGAGGTCGATTCCTCAGGGAACGATCTATGGATTATTAGCGTAATTTTTAGATGTAATTTTTAGTTGATCTTCAGAAATTAAAAGCAGAGAATAATCACTACCAGAAAACACACGTATAGTGACGGAAATTTCCGTCACTATACCATGTTTTCGATCACTAATACGGAATTTGTGACCGGAGCTCCCATCACTGACTTGGTTACAAAAACACGCGTCACTAAATTCTCAGTGACGGCGATGATTTCCGTCACTAAACTCTATGACAGAATCACCGTCACTAAACCGTTACAAATCCAAAAATTAAATATTTAAGAAATTATATATTTTCCGTCACTAACCAGTCATTGAGTTAGTAGTGAAGGTAACTTGGTCACTGATTTTGTTACAAAATTCGGTCACAAATTTGGTCACTGATCTGTCACAACCTTCGTGACAAATTTAATCGTTACAGACATTGTTGCCCAGATAGACAACCCAAGAGGGGGGGGTGAATTGGGTTTTAAAATAATTTAGATAATTAAAACGATGTGGTTGATTAATTAAAAACTATTGCAAGTTATTTAATTAATGCTAAGTGCTGTGAGTGATGTGAGGGGAAGATGAAGAGAGACAATCCAATGCAAACACAGAGTTTTATAGTGGTTCGGAGCTACCCCTTGTTCCTACGTCCACTCCCCAAGTCTCTCTTGGGAATTCACTATAACCCCCTTGGATTACAGCCGGTTGTTTTGCAAGCTCACAACCAAACTTGTCGTTTTACGAGCTCACAACGAACTCGGTCGGTTTTCCCAGGCTCACCGACTAGAACCAACCCCGATTGTTTTCCCGGGCTCACAATCAAACCCTTACACACGTTGGTTTTTAACTTGGCTCACCAACCAACCTTAGTCCCCTTGATTCAATCCCCCGATTGAACCAAGTAAATACAAGTTATAGAAAGAAAGGAAAATAAGCTTCTCAAAAGCAGATGTAAAACAATATAATCAAAAGAGGAGTTTAGAAGCCCTCAAACGCTTTTAAGCTGAAGTAGAGGAATGGCTTCTTGAACTCCGGTCTCCTCTCGAATGTGTAGTCGACTTGAATGCTGGAGGAGAAGGCTTTAATTGCTGGGAAGATGTAGGTGGAGCTGTAAATGCAGATCTTCCCTTTTTCGTTGAAGAGCACGTTGCAGAGCTTGAATCCTTGATTAGTTGGAGTTGAATGACTGTTCTCTGCCTTGCTACAGTCTTCTGTGGCTATTTAAGCCAACCCCCACGGAAACTAGCCGTTACACTGCTTTTTCTGCCCGTTCTGCACACTCTGCGCAGCCTGACAATATGACCGTTGGTGGGTTGGAGTCGACTCGCGCGATCAGGAGTCGACTCGGCTGTAGCGAGAGTCGACTCAAGCTTTTCCGGAGTCGACTCGGCAACTGTTCCAAATTTGAATTAAAGTTGCCGTCACGACTGGGAGTCGACTCGTCTTGACCCGGAGTCGACTCGCCAACTTCTGGAGCTGACCTGGCAATTTTGGAGTCGGCTCATCCACTGAAGTCCGTGGATCCAATTTTGAATTTTGTCCACTCGAGTCGACTCGACTGTCCTTGGAGTCGACTCGAATCTCAGAGCCCGAACTTCCGATTCTCTGTCTTTTGGCTCATCCAGTCTTGGAGTCGACTCGAACTTCCTTGGAGTCGACTCGGCTCTCAGTTTCCGAAAGTTGGTCTTCTGCCTTTTGACGTGAAGCTTGTCTTGGAGTCGACTCGAGCTGTCTGGGAGTCGACTCGAATCTCAGACTCGAAAACTGCTCTCTGACTTTTCTTTGTGTACCTCTTGGAGTCGACTCTTACTACCCTGGAGTCGACTCGTTGAACATTGGAGTCGACTTGCGCACTTCAGGAGTCGACTCGTTGACAGGTTCTGAGATGAGGCTTTCTGTTCTTCTTTCTGTTCTCAGTCGGAGTCGACTCGTACTAGTCTGGAGTCGACTCGAGCTCGTGCCAGTGAACTTGATACGCTTGGAGTCGACTCGTGATACTCGGGAGTCGACTCGAGTCTCAGACTTTGGTTCCGCAGACTTCTTAACTTATCCAAAATACTATGAACCAAATCTAGAGACACTTGGACAGGATTTTCACTGAAACACTCAATTGAATTCATTAGTAATCACAAGATATACTCAAATGCTTTGAGCTCATCAAAATCAAATGGGGTTTTAATCAATCACTCCACAATCTCCCCCTTTTTGATGATGACAAAACTTTGAGTATATGTAAAATGACTTGCTCAATAAATAATGAAATAAAATCCATAAATGAATTCAAATGTCTGATAATTTAATTTATCCAAGTTTGAAAGGAGTGAAACAGCAAATTTCGGAGTTAAAGCTTCCCCTTTCATTTGGAATTATATAAGCCTTCATATTATGCAATCAATTGTTTGGCTTATATGTCATTAATGATTTAGCTTGATTAAAATTCAGATTCTCCCCCTCAACATATGCATTCAACTATGTTTTGATTCTCTGAATTTCCTTTTAATGCTATGAAGTTTTTGAACTGAATTTTTTGTTTTTAGAGGGAAAATCTGTCAATTTGTTCTTGAGTAGGATTCAGCTAATCTCCGAATATCCCTTGAATAGATTCTGGAGATTACTCCATTAGGAGCCCCAAAAGAGAGATAATGAGCCTCGAGGTACCGAATCCACTTAGAACAAATTCGTGTATCTTTTTATTGATTTCCATTGATTTCTTTTACATATTTCATCCATATTTCTCCCCTTTTACATATTGTATACATATTTCTCCCCCTTTTTGTCATCATACGAAAAAGGAGGTGATCACACACAATCAATGGCACAACCAATCATCAAATGGCACAGAAATGAAGATAAGATGTCTACTCATTGTATTGATATGAATGTGAATACATTTGAGCATACAATACGTAAAGCAAAGCAATACAAAACAAAGCAAAAAGAACATCTATGGTCTCCTCGAGGATGAAGATCCCCCCTCGAGGATGTATCTCTCCCTCTCGATGATGCATCTCCTCCTCTGGAGGATGTGGCTCCTCCTCTCGAGGATGTGGCTCCTCCTCTCGAGGATGGTGCTCCTCCTCTCAATCGGCTCTGCTCCATGAGGAGGGTGACTGCATCTGTGACATGGCCAAGCTGTGTGATGATAGACGTGGTGGCTCTGCTATGTGTAGTGGAGAGCTCTGTCACCGACGCCTGAAGCCCAATCACCGATGTCTGAAGTGCGTCCAGCTTGTCGATGAGTACATTCGCCAAGCGCTCGGCCCCCTCGGTGGTTGTGTGCATGTCACGACCTATCTCCTCTCGCATCTGTCGAGTGGAGCTCGTGACCTCACTCATGCTGTGGAACTGGGCCTGGACCAAACTTCGGACATTGTAGATCTCTTCCCGTACATGAGCCGTCATGTCAGTCACGACTGTCAAGGAAGGGACCAACTGAGAAGAGACGGGTGCAGGAGTGGGAGCAGGCACCGCACCTCGGAGCTCCCGAAGCAGCTCATCCCTCACCTCTCTGACTATCTCCTGTCGCAGCTCCCGGAGCTGCTCAGGATCAATCCGGACCGCCATAGAGGGTGGTGCCGAGGAGGAAGGTCCGGCGGAGGTGGTAGGAGCAGGAGGAGTGGATGGAAGGTCTGGATGGTCTGGAAGGTCTGGGTAGTCTGAATCGGGCTCAGGACTGGGTGAAGGTCTGGTGGTCTGAGCGGTGAGGGTAGACTTCCTAACCCATACCCCCTCTCTCTTCCGAAACCCCATCCTGTGCATGGTCCCCGTACACAAGCGATCTGTCCATCGCAATGCACGAGAGGGTTTCCTCTCAGGAATGGGAATCTCGTACTCCCTAAAGAGAAGAGTAAAAATCATGCCGTATGGGAGGGTGAGCCTAGGTCTATCTAGGGGCTCACACATATACCTATATATGAGTTTGGGGAAGTTGACCGGGGTGTCCTGAAGAATGTAAGACATAATAGCTAGGTCCCTCTCATTTACAAAATCAAATCTTCCTGTCTTAGGGAAGACAGACCTGGACAGAATACTCAAAAGGATTCTCACTTCAACAGGAAGTGAGCTAGCAGATACCTCGTCTAGGGGGGACTGAGGTGGATGCCCTAAGACGACCGTAAGGGCCTCAACTCTATCCTCAGGGTGTGCGGGAGCCACCCCTACTAGTGGAAGGTGGAGGATGTGGCCAATAAGATCCTCCGTGACAAACACAGGGACACCGGCTACTGTGCCCTCGATACCCCCATCTCCCCGATGGACGGTACCGTAAAACTCTCTAACGAGCCCTGGATATGTGGGGAGGTCCAATGTAAGGAAGAACTCTAAGCCCTGGGCTCTAAGCCTATCACCTATGGTGAACCCTTCCCGGGAGAGGAAGTCGAAATCGACATACCTCCCGGTGGAGACGACCTTCCCGGCCAATGGCCTCGCGGGAACCGCCCTAGGCGGGGAACGAGCCGGAGGTGGTTGCCTCGCGGGATCGTGCCGCGCCTTGGAGCGCCGCTCGGGACCGGCCTCGGGACGGGACCTCTTCCTAACCACGGTCTTACGAGGCATCTTGACCTAAACGGGAAGAAACACCTAAAGGATGGAGAAAGGTCGACGGAGGAGACTCGGGACGGACCGGAGACGACCTAGGAACGGACGAAAACCCTAAGAACCGGTGAAAAATCGACCGAACAGAGGTTGGAGACGATCGGGGAAGACCTAGGAGTCGGCTCTAGGGCTTTTTGAACAGTGGCGGCTTGAAAGAAAAGTGTTTGCGAAACGACAAACCTAGGGTTAAAAAGTCGGATCCCGACTGCGAGTCGACTCCCCTGAGTCGCGAGTCGACTCGACCTCGAGTCGACTCCAGAATATGCGCGAGTCGACTCTCCTTATGCGCCGGTAGACTTCGAGTCGACTCCCGACAATGTGCGAGTCGACTCCCCCTCAGCTGCCATCTTTGCGAGTCGACTCCCGCAAATGCGCGAGTCGACTCCCCCTTAGGAGCCGGCTCTGAAACTTACTCGAGTCGTCTCTAACCTTGTCACGCACCTAAAAGTCATGCTATAACCGTGCCAAATGAGGGAAAATCACCTAATTGGGATCTGATTTGATGATCATTGAATGTAAACTCTATTTTAACCGCATTCTAATCATCAAAATCAATTAATCTAGTGGAAACTCCCACTAGGATGGATCAATCACTCCTAATCCCCTCCTAAGCACGCTAAACCTCTCTTCACTTAGGGGTTTTGTAAAAATATCTGCTAATTGATTATCAGTACAAACAAATTGGAGTGACACATCACCATTCAATACATGATCTCTTATGAAGTGATGTCTTATCTCAATGTGTTTAGTTCTTGAATGTTGAATTGGATTTTTAGTTAGATTTATGGCACTTGTATTATCACAATTAATGGGAATTTTATCTTGTTTAATGCCATAATCTTCTAATTGTTGTTTAATCCACAAGATTTGAGCACAACAACTCCCGGCTGCCACATATTCAGCTTCTGCAGTGGATAATGCAACCGAGTTTTGTTTCTTGCTAAACCATGAGATTAGGTTTTCTCCTAGAAACTGACACGACCCGCTGGTACTTTTTCTATCAAGCTTACATCCAGCGAAGTCTGAATCTGTGTACCCTATTAAGTTTAGGCTAGATTCTTTAGAGTACCATAGCCCTATGTTCTTAGTTCCTATTAAGTATTTAAAAATTCTCTTAACTGCAGCTAGGTGTGATTCTTTAGGATTAGCCTGATATTTAGCACACATGCAAACACTAAACATAATATCAGGTCTACTTGCAGTAAGATATAGTAAAGATCCTATCATACCTCTATAAAGTTTTTGATCTACAGATTTACCTGATTCATCTTGATCTAATTTGCATGATGAGCTCATGGGGGTGCTGATTGATTTGTTTCCTTCCATATCAAACTTCTTGAGCATCTCCTTGACATATTTTGCTTGATTGATGAAGATGCCTCCTTCAGATTGTTTGATTTGAAGCCCAAGGAAGTAGTTCAGCTCTCCCATCATGCTCATCTCAAACTCACTCTGCATCAAATCAGCAAACTCTTCGCAGAGGCGATTGTTAGTAGCACCGAAAATGATATCATCAACATAAATCTGTACTAATAGCATCTCCTTATTTTGCTTTTTCAGAAATAATGTTGTGTCTACATTTCTCCTAGAGAATTCATGTTCTAATAGGAATTTACTAAGTCTCTCATACCATGCTCTAGGTGCTTGTTTTAATCCATAAAGTGCTTTGTTCAGTTTATACACATGATTAGGGTATTGATGATTTTCAAAATCAGGAGGTTGTTCTACATACACTTCCTCATTAATATACCCATTTAAAAATGCACTTTTTACATCCATTTGAAATAGTTTGAAATCCTTAGAGCATGCATATGCTAATAATAGTCGAATAGCCTCAAGTCTAGCTACGGGAGCAAAGGTTTCATCAAAATCTATGCCTTCTTCTTGATTATAACCCTTTGCCACTAGTCTAGCCTTATTCCTTATAACAATTCCATTTTCATCTAGCTTATTTTTATATATCCATTTTGTACCTATAATTGGATATTTAGAAGGTCTCTCTACTAGATCCCACACTTTGTTTCTAGTAAATTGGTTTAGTTCTTCTTGCATTGCATTTATCCAATTTACATCATTTTCGGCTTCTTCTATATGTTTGGGCTCAAAGTGTGAAACAAAAGCTAGATGGTTATTTAGATTTCTAAGTGAAGCTCTAGTCCTAACCGGTTGAGATGGATCATCTAGAATGAGTTCCTTAGGATGCCCGTGAGCATACCTCCAAGCTTTTGTTAGCCCATGATCCACAATAGCCTCTTGGCTTGATGATTCTCCTTCAATCAACTTTTGATTATCATCTTGTAATTCCATCTCATCTATCTTTTCCTCAAGTATTTCAACATCATCATCAAAATTAACTTTCTTACTAGAGGAGATGTCACTAGAGTCATCAAATACTACATGTATAGATTCTTCTATGACTAAGGTTCTTTTATTAAAGACTCTATAGGCTTTACTAGTTGTAGAATAACCTAAGAATATTCCTTCATCAGATTTAGGGTCAAATTTCCCTAGATTATCTTTCCCATTATTATGCACAAAACACCTACATCCAAAAACATGAAAATAATTAACCTTTGGTTTTCTGTTTTTCACAGTTCATAAGGTGTTTTCTTTATAATGGGTCTCAATAGAACTCTATTTAATATGTGACAAGAGGTATTAATGGCTTCTCCCCAAAAGTACTTAGGGAGGTTACTTTCACATAACATAGTTCTAGCCATTTCCTCTAGTGTTCTATTCTTCCTTTCCACAACTCCATTTTGTTGTGGTGTCCTAGGTGCTGAGAAATTATGGGTTATCCCCTTTTTACTACAAAATTCATCAAATGATTGATTTTCGAATTCGGTACCATGGTCACTTCTAATGGCTATGACTGAAGACTCTCTAGCATTTGTTACTTCCTTATGGAACTTCTTAAAAACAGAAAATGCTTGATCCTTATGTGCTAGAAACATGACCCATGTGTACCTAGAGTAATCATCTACTATAACTAGACCATATTTATTTCCACCTAGGCTTGTTGTTCTAGTTGGACCAAATAGGTCCATGTGTAGTAATTCTAGAGGCCTAGAAGTAGAGACACATTTTATGGATTTAAAAGAGTTCCTAGATTGTTTGCCAAATTGACATGCTTCACATATTTTGTTCTTTTCAAATTTTAATTTTGGCAAACCTATCACGGAGTCTCTTTTAACTAGTTTAGTTATTGTGTCCATGCTTGCATGACCTAACTTACGGTGCCATAACCAACTAGCATCATTATCTTTAGTTTCATTTACAACTAGACATTGGTTATGTTTTGCAAGATCTTCTAGGTCTACAACATATACATTTCCACGTCTAATTCCTTTAAAAACTAAACTATTATCAATAGGATTTGTTATAATGCATAGTGATGGTTTAAACATAACATCATATCCTATATCACATAATTGACTAATACTTAACAAGTTATGCTTAAGACCATCAACATATCTAACATTATCTATAAAAGTAGAAGGGGTGATTTGAACTTTACCAATACCAATGATATGACCTTGGTTGTTGTCTCCAAAAGTCACAGCACCTCCCTTCTTAGCTTCAAGGGTGAAAAATTGATCTTTATCACCCGTCATGTGCCTTGAGCAGCCACTATCCAAATACCAGCGGTTTTTGTTGACCTTGGCTGCAAGACACTCCTACACAAGCAAATCATGTCATCTTAGGTACCCAAGTTTTCTTGGGTCCTTCATGGTTAGTCAAGTTGGTTCCTTTTGGAACCCATACCCTTTTAATTTTCCTTTTTGTTTTACTTTTCCTATAGTCACATGCATTTGCCTTATGTCCTATAGTTCCACAACAAAAGCAGGTTATTTTCTTAGTTTTAGTTTCTCCAGCTTTAACAAAGAAGTTACTAAGAAGTTTTTGTTTATTTCTTGGTTTATACCCTAAACCCGCTTTATTAAATACTGCTCGTTGACTATTTAGTATCATGTTTAATTTTTCAGAACTATATGTAAATTTTTCAACTAAGGGTTTGTATTTGTTAAGTTCTTTAGTTAGTGGTTGATTTTCTGCTTTTAGATCATTAAGTTCTTTTGTAAGATCCTTATCTAAGGTTTGTTTATATTTTTTAAGTTCTGAAAATTCCTTAGTTAGTTTTTCATTATCTTTAGTTAAGGTGTTAGTCTTTTGAGTTAAAAGTTGGTTGTTTGTTTTAAGTTCAATATTTTCTTTGGTGATTAAGTCCTTATCCTTAACTAATTTATCGTATTTATGTAGGTATGATTGATTAGCTATTTTCAGTTCTTTATTCTTAAGATTTATAGCCTTATATTCTACCATTAACTCATTAAATGCATCATAAAGTTCATCAAAAGAAAAATCAAGATGCGTATCGGAAGTTACCTCGTTTTCGTTGGCCATGAAGCAGAAATTGGCCTTCTCTTCTTGTTCATCATCTGATGAGGAGGATGATGAGTCGGAGTCGGATAGTGTAGTGACAAGAGCCTTCTTCTTCTTGTACTTACTCCCCTTCTTCAGTAAGGGGCACTCTGCTCTTATGTGACCCGGCTTCTTGCACTCGTAACACCCAATCTCCTCGTTTTCCCTTTCCTTACCTTTGTCCTTGCGGTAGAAATTTGAGGGGCCTCTCCTTTGATGATAGGACTTCTTGTGGTTGATGAATCTCTTGAACTTGCGCACAAGAAGAGCCTCACCACTATCTTCCTCATCTTCTTCTTCTTCACTACTGCTACTGCAAGATAAATCTTTGTTAGATGAAGTAGACTTTAAAGCTATTACCTTTTTCTTATGGGAGGACTCTTCCTCGTTGTGTTGTTTCATGGTGAGCTCGTGCGTCATAAGGAATCCAAGAAGCTCCTCAAGTAGTAGCTTGTTCAAGTCCTTGGCTTCTTGGATTGCCGTCACTTTAGCTTCCCACGACCTTGGTAGACACCGAAGGATTTTCCTGACAAGCTCACTGTTAGTATAGTTCTTGCCAAGGCTTTTTAGGGCATTGACAATATCAGTAAACCTAGTGAACATGCATGTGATTGTTTCATTTGAATCCATTTTAAATAGTTCATATTTATGAACCAAGATGTTTATATTGGATTCCTTGACTTGATTCGTGCCCTCATGGGTCACTTCAAGTCTGTCCCAAATTTCTTTTGCAGAATTACAAGTTGAAACCCTATTGAATTCATTACGGTCTAAGGCACAATAAAACACATTCATAGCTTTAGAGTTTAATTGTGCCTTCCTCATGTCATGTTCATCCCAATCCGTTTCTAGTTTGGGTACCTTGACACCATCTACATATATGGATGGGATGTATGGGCCATTCACTACAATGGTCCACATCTCATAGTCTTGGGCTTGGATGAATATTCTCATCCTAGCCTTCCAGTATGAGTAGTCAGATCCATTGAAGAAAGGAGGTCTTTGGGTGGACTGACCCTCAATGTGAGAAGATCCAAATGGGGTTGTCATTTTGATCTTTTAACTCTTGAGTGGAAGAGTTTTTGGCTCTGATACCACTTGTTGCCCAGATAGACAACCCAAGAGGGGGGGTGAATTGGGTTTTAAAATAATTTAGATAATTAAAACGATGTGGTTGATTAATTAAAAACTATTGCAAGTTATTTAATTAATGCTAAGTGCTGTGAGTGATGTGAGGGGAAGACGAAGAGAGACAATCCAATGCAAACACAGAGTTTTATAGTGGTTCGGAGCTACCCCTTGTTCCTACGTCCACTCCCCAAGTCTCTCTTGGGAATTCACTATAACCCCCTTGGATTACAGCCGGTTGTTTTGCAAGCTCACAACCAAACTTGTTGTTTTACGAGCTCACAACGAACTCGGTCGGTTTTTTCAGACTCACCGACTAGAACCAACCCCGATTGTTTTCTCGGGCTCACAATCAAACCCTTACACACGTTGGTTTTTAACTTGGCTCACCAACCAACCTTAGTCCCCTTGATTCAATCCCCCGATTGAACCAAGTAAATACAAGTTATAGAAAGAAAGGAAAATAAGCTTCTCAAAAGCAGATGTAAAACAATATAATCAAAAGAGGAGTTTAGAAGCCCTCAAACGCTTTTAAGCTGAAGTAGAGGAATGGCTTCTTGAACTCCGGTCTCCTCTCGAATGTGTAGTCGACTTGAATGCTGGAGGAGAAGGCTTTAATTGCTGGGAAGATGTAGGTGGAGCTGTAAATGCAGATCTTCCTTTTTTCGTTGAAGAGCACGTTGCAGAGCTTGAATCCTTGATTAGTTGGAGTGGAATGACTGTTCTCTGCCTTGCTACAGTCTTCTGTGGCTATTTAAGCCAACCCCCACGGAAACTAGCCGTTACACTGCTTTTTCTGCCCGTTCTGCACACTCTGCGCAGCCTGACAATATGACCGTTGGTGGGTTGGAGTCGACTCGCGCGATCAGGAGTCGACTCGGCTGTAGCGGGAGTCGACTCAAGCTTTTCCGGAGTCGACTCGGCAACTGTTCCAAATTTGAATTAAAGTTGCCGTCACGACTGGGAGTCGACTCGTCTTGACCCGGAGTCGACTCGCCAATTTCTGGAGCTGACCTGGCAATTTTGGAGTCGGCTCATCCACTGAAGTCCGTGGATCCAATTTTGAATTTTGTCCACTCGAGTCGACTCGACTGTCCTTGGAGTCGACTCGAATCTCAGAGCCCGAACTCCCGATTCTCTGTCTTTTGGCTCATCCAGTCTTGGAGTCGACTCGAACTTCCTTGGAGTCGACTCGGCTCTCAGTTTCCGAAAGTTGGTCTTCTGCCTTTTGACGTGAAGCTTGTCTTGGAGTCGACTCGAGCTGTCTGGGAGTCGACTCGAATCTCAGACTCGAAAACTGCTCTCTGACTTTTCTTTGTGTACCTCTTGGAGTCGACTCTTACTACCCTGGAGTCGACTCGTTGAACATTGGAGTCGACTCGCGCACTTCAGGAGTCGACTCGTTGACAGGTTCTGAGATGAGGCTTTCTGTTCTTCTTTCTGTTCTCAGTCGGAGTCGACTCGTACTAGTCTGGAGTCGACTCGAGCTCGTGCCAGTGAACTTGATACGCTTGGAGTCGACTCGTGATACTCGGGAGTCGACTCGAGTCTCAGACTTTGGTTCAGCAGACTTCTTAACTTATCCAAAATACTATGAACCAAATCTAGAGACACTTGGACAGGATTTTCACTGAAACACTCAATTGAATTCATTAGTAATCACAAGATATACTCAAATGCTTTGAGCTCATCAAAATCAAATGGGGTTTTAATCAATCACTCCACAGACATGGTCACAAATTTTGTCACTAATTTGTTATTAATGTTATAATACCCCAATCATGCCGCTGAAATTTAAAAAAATTCAGATGCAGCGGAAGAGGCATGCGCGGGATCAACTGTTCATCGCATGAACGTTGTTCAAAAACCGTTCGTAGATAGATAAGGGTTAAAAACCTTTTAAAACATTTAGAAGATCAGATCTTCACCTTGTGCGGGTAGATGATCACCGCAAACTGAAGTTCGTAGTTTAGGATGAAGGTTCGCTTGAAGCCGTTCAAGTGCCCGGCCTCTACAGGTATCCACACGAAGCAGAAACCGATCAAAGCTTCCTTGTCTCCCCGGAGTGCTAGCTCCCTTGCAGAGACAACTTTGGATGGCTGATTTTCTCTCTTTCAATCAATGCTTGATTGTGTTTGAGAGGAGGAAGAAGAAGGAGGGATCTTGAAGAAGAACCAAAGCCCTCACTGCAGCCTTTCTTTTCCCTGCGTTGGATGAAGGAAGGGAAGGGGAGGAGGCCGCCAAGGCTTCTTCTTACTTTCTTCTTGCTTGCGGCTGAACCAAGGGAAGAAGGAGGGGAGGGCGTACGGCAGCAAGGAGAGGAGTTTCTCATATGAATTAGGTCAGCCCCAAAAGCCCCCTTTAAATAACAAGTGGAGCTCCTAACTTTTAGGAGCTCCCTTGAATTAATTCCAAGAGGGGCGCCGGCCCCTCTTGTTGCCGCACCCATGAAGCCAAGGAGGAGGGGCTTGAGCCCCTCCTTCTTGTGTTGCCCTAATCCTCATCTAATGAGGATTGGGTGGCCTTAATTTGGTTTAGCCCTAATCCAATTAGGGTTTAACCAAGGGTGAACCAATTTGGATCCAATCTAGGTAAGTCCTAATCCAATTAGAACTTAAATCAATTTTGACTCAATTGAACTCTTCAATCCTAATCCAATTAGGAGTCTTATTGATTCATTAGATTAATAATTAATTGTGACTTAAGAAATCCTAATCCAAATTAGGACATATTTAATTTTAGTCCTAATCCAATTAGGACTCTTATTTGAATTCGAAGTCCTAATCCAATTAGGTCTTCTAGGAATCCTATTCCAAGTAGGAATCCAATTTTAATTCAAAACTCCTAATCTAATTAGGATTGTAGGAATCCTATTTCAAGTAGGAATCCAAGTCCTACTCCAACTAGGATTTCCAGTCCTAATCCAATTAGGACTCTAGGAATCCTACTCAAAGTAGGATTTGTGTTTAAGTCCAATTAATTAATTCCCTTTGTTCCTTCTTCAACTGAATATCAATCGAATTGATTACTTGTGATTCCTAATCACGATTCAACCATCGGATCGGTCAATACTTCTAGTGTGTGTGACCCCATAAGTTCTATTCTGACTGGTAGTGAGATATATTATGATCTCTATCACAATATCATTGAAAACTCCTTTCAATGGATTGGAACAATTCCAACTCTACTCTTTAGGATTTATCGATCATCGAGATAATCCCTGTGAGTCCCACCATCCACCAGTGACACCTAGCAGCATGTAGTGGCTACCCAGTAGAATAGAATGATGAACCTCTAGGTGCAGTTATCGTGTGATACAATCCTACTATCGTGGATCCCTACAGGACGGAGGTCATGGATAACTCGTCAAACCCCTTCGTCTGTCATATGTCAAGATTTATTTGACTCGAGTTCGATAGTGGAAAACTCTTTCTCCACTTTATATTACTGCCCTGGCTAAGGTCTTAGAACTCAGTCTAACAAATCACATAGGATCACTCCTCTTCTATCAAGGTCGATAGATTCCATGTAAGTGCATACCCTACTCCTACAGTGAACTTACTGCAGCCAATCTATACTACAAGGACCCATATGACTAGAGACCATATATACGTGTAGTCAAACTACAATAACCTCACTGTGAGTAGCTGAAGCACCGCAGGTCAAAGGACCAGTCATACTACTGCAACATCAAGCAAGTCACTGACGAGTGGATAGACATCCAAGTGACTTCTTGTCTTGGTCACGCTCAGTACCCTTGTTCTCTAACAAACACCTGCACTATCACTTCAGTGTCCCTACACTGTGGACTCAAGTCTCGTCCATCCAGAAGAAAAGTGATCTGTGCACTGATCGGATCGATCACCGTCCTCGTGATGATCCATTGATCAGGAGCATTTAGAAATTAATCACCAATGATACATGGCTCAAATTCTCAACTCTTGAGAATATGCATCATGATCTTATTAATTTCTTGGACGATTCATAGACACATAAATAATATGAATGAAAAGATGCCTTTTATTTATCCAATAATAAATAGTCAAGTACAAAATTATATTCCTAGAATTAACAATGTGTCAGCCAGATTGGCTTCTAGGGCATACATCTAACAATCTCCCACTTGCACTAAAGCCAATTGGTCATATATCTTAGGCCCATCTTCTCAAGGTGGGCTTCAGTCTTCTGCTGACTCAGCTGCTTAGTGAACGGGTCTGCCACGTTATCCGTGGAGTTTACTCTCTGCACCTCTACATATTTCTTCTCAACATAGTCGCGTATGAGATGGAAGCGCCGCTCTATGTGCTTGGACTTCTGATGAGACCTTGGTTCCTTAGCAAGAGCTATGGCGCCATTATTATCGCAGTAGAGTGTTATGGCATCTGATGTCATCACGTCCAACTCTGCAATGAATTTCTTGAACCAGAAGCCTTCCTTAGCAGCTTCAGAGGCGGCGATGTATTCAGCTTCCATAGTAGAATCAGCAATGATCGGTTGTTTAGAACTCTTCCAATTCACCGTACCACCATTGCACAAGAACACATACCCAGATGTTGACTTCCTATCATCGACATCAGTCATGAAGTCTGAATCTGTGTACCCTTCTACCTTTAACTCTGATGATCCTCCAAAAATCAAGAATAAATCTTTAATTCTTCTCAAGTACTTAAGAATATTCTTCACAGCTGTCCAGTGTTCTTCATCTGGATTCGACTGATATCTGCTTGTGACACTCACAGCAAGGGCTATATCAGGTCGTGTACATAGCATGGCATACATGAGGCTCCCTATTGCCGATGCATAGGGTATCTTGCTCATGCGTTGAATCTCTTCAGATGTGTTGGGGCACATCTTCTTGGAGAGATGAATTCCATGCCTTAGGGGTAAGAGACCCCTCTTGGAGTTTTCCATGCTGAACCTCTTCAGCACCTCCTCTATGTACATCTTCTGTGAAAGGCCAAGCATCCTTTTAGATCTATCTCTATAAACCTTTATTCCCAAAATATAGGATGCTTCCCCAAGGTCTTTCATGGAGAATCTTTTGACAACCAGACCTTGACCGAGGTTAGCATGGGAATATCATTCTCTATCAGTAGGATGTCGTCCACGTACAGTACGAGAAATACGACAGTGCTCCCACTAACCTTTTTGTAAACACACGATTCCTCTTCATTTTTGATGAAATCAAACGTTTTGATTGCGTCATCGAAACGAGTGTTCCAACTCCAAGATGCTTGCTTTAGTCCATAGATGGACCTTTGCAGCTTGCAGACCTTGTGATCTCCATCACTGAAAGTGAAACCCAAAGGCTGTTCCATATAGATATCTTCATCAAGATATCTATTCAGGAAAGCAATTTTCACATCCATCTGCCAGATTTCATAATCATGAAATGCTGCAATGGCAAGCAATGTTCGGATGGATTTTAGCATGGCTACAGGTGAAAAGGTCTCCTGATAGTCAATGCCTTCGCGCTGACTATACCCTTTCTTCACAATCCTTGCCTTATAGGTCTCTACCTCTCCATCCGAACCTATTTTCCTTTTGTAGATCCATTTGCATCCAATAGGTACAATACCTTCTGGTGGGTCTACTAAGGTCCAGACTTGGTTGGAATGCATGGAGTCTAACTCTGACTTCATGGCTTCCAGCCATTTCTCGGAATCGATATCAGATATCGCCTTGTCGTAGGTTTTGGGATCTTGTGTATGATCCATATCTCCCACTAGGAACATTTCCTTGGTATCCTCTTCTAGTATACCTAAGTATCTATCGGAAGGATGGGAGACCCTACTAGATCTACGAGGTGGTCGAGGGACATCGTGTACTGGCTCTGTATGAATGGGTTCGATAGGATCCATGGCTCGTTGCTTTTCAGAGACTTTCTCTTCAAGCTCAATTTTCCTCCCACTGCCTCTATCAAGGATAAACTGGTTTTCCAAGAAGATGGCATGACGGCTCACAAACACATTGTGATCCTCTGAGACGTAAAAACTGTATCCTAATGACTCTTTAGGATATCCTATAAAATGAGCACTTATGGTCCTAGCCTCTAGTTTGTCCGCCTGTAGTCTTTTGACGTGGGCCGGACATCCCCAAATCTTGAGATGACCAAGACTTGGTTTCTTACCATGTCATATCTCATACGGTGTGGTAGGAACGGATTTAGAGGGAACTCTATTCAGTAGATATACTGCGGTAAGTAAGGCATCTCCCCAAAGAAACGTAGGTAAATCAGTGAAGCTCATCATGGACCTGACCATATCCAATAGGGTCTGATTCCTACTCTCTGACACCCCGTTGAGTTGAGGTGTCCCCGGAGGTGTCCACTGTGAGACTATGCCATTTTTCTTGAGATAGTCCCGGAATTCCCCACTAAGGTATTCTCCTCCTCGATCTGATCGAAGAGCCTTAAGAGGTTTTCCAGTTTATTTTTCTACTTCATTCTTGAACTCTTTGAACTTTTCAAAAGACTCGACTTGTGTCTCATAAGATACACATTCCCATGCCGTGAATAATCATCGGTAAAGGTAATGAAGTACGAATAACGTCCCCTGGCTAGCACATCGAATGGGCCACATATATCTGTATGTACTAGGGTAAGTATTTCAGTGGTCCTCTCCCCATGTCCTACAAAGGGCAATCTAGCCATTTTTCCTTGAAGACAGGACTCGCAAACTGGATATGACTCGGAAGTCAATGAGCTGAGAAGCCCATCTTTATCCATTTTGTTCATCCTATCCTCTCCAATATGGCCAAGTCTGAGGTGCCACAAATATTTTTGGTTTATCCCATCCCTGGATCTCTTGGATCCTTTGGCACTCACTTCTTGCTCGGTAACATTCACAGATACATCCATATGTAAATGATAGAGACTGTCAATCATAAAACCACGTGCAACTATTTTATTTCTGAAATAAATAGAACAGCAGTCTTTGTCAAAAGTAAAAACATGACCTTCCTGTGCTAGACATGAAACAGAAATCAAATTTCTGCTAGCAGCAGGTACATAATAGCAGTCTCTAAGTAATAAACTAAAACCAAACGGTAGTTGCAGATGGTAGGTGCCCACAGCTACAGCAGCAACTTTTGCCCCGTTGCCAACCCGAAGGGTTACTGCACCTTCCGCCAGCCTTCTACTTTCCTTTAGACCCTGCATGGTAGTGCACAGATGAACACTAGAACCAGAATCTATAACCCAACTAGAAGTAGAAGAAACCGTTAGATTAGTTTCAATTATGAGCAAGTCTATACCTTCTGAAGGTATGTCACCTTTCTTGTTCTTCAGGCTCTCGAGGTATGAAGGACAGTTCCTCTTCCAGTGGCCGTCAACATTGCAGTGGAAACATTTTCCTTTGTCATTGACCTTTTCTTTTGAACTTCCTTCTTTGGCTTCTTGTCTTTCTTCTGCTTCTTAGCAGGCTTCTTTTTCTTCCAAGTAGACTTTCTCTTGGAACCAGAAGTCAACTCAGCAGCAAGGACATTGCCCCTTGAACCTTTCAAGGCTCCCTCAGCAGTTACCAACATGTTTAATAGTTCAGTCTTAGTGCATTCAATCTTATTCATATGGTAGTTTACTATAAACTGACCAAATGAATCAGGAAGTGACTATAGGATCAAATCCACTTGCAATTCCTTGTGCATGTTCATTCCGAGCTTCTCAAGCTCCTCTAGGTCCTTGATCATAGTCAGACCGTGATCATGGACAGACTGCCCTTCGCGCATCTTTGTCTTGAAGAGCCTCTTGGACACTTCAAACGAGCTGTGCGACTCTGCTCACCATACAACTCTTGCAGGTGTGCCAGTATGTCCCTAGCAGTCTTTATATTTTCATGCTGGCATTAGAGTTCATTTGACATGGATGCCATCATATAGCATTTAACTCTAATATCATCATCCATCCACTTTTGATGCATCTGTCGCTGAACATCAGTAGGACGTGTTGGTAGTGTGGGGATATCTGAATCGAGTATGTAGCCTATTTTCTCACAGTCCAAAATAATTTTGAGGTTTCTAAGCCAATCCTTGTAATTGGTTCCGGTCAGTCGGTTGGTCTCAAGAATACGGGTCAAAGGGTTTGAAGCTGACATTGTATCTGCAGAGAGTAAAGATTCTAGTTAGACTTTTGTACTTGATCATTAATTTGTTCTAAGGTCTTTTAGAACAAATGTACCTCCCACTATTTTCTCGAATCCCTTACACTCCCCTGGTAAGTAAAAGGAAATCCTACGCGACTAGAGTTTCTAGAAGGTACTGCGGTCTCACCAATCTACATGGCACCTCACCTAACAGTTATTGGTGACACATAGATAGATGAGTGTACAACTTTTGTACAATGCTTCTCAAGCATGTTGCAGTGCAACTTGGTCTCTAAGCCATGAAGACCTCACCTAACAGTTATTGGTCCCATTTCTTAGTTAAGTCAGACCCACCGTATAACCGTAGAAATAAAGTTGTCATTGGGTCCTCACCTAACAGTTATTGGTGCCCAACCCCACCTTTACCCTACAACATCTCATGTCTATAGAGAGGTCCAGCCCCCCGATGCAACTTGACCACTGTATCCAGCCGAGACAAATCAACATCAGAAAGACCTTAGCAGCTCTACTACAGTGGAAGACCTATTGACTTAATATTGGTTAATCAGGTCTTAGTGTTTGCAACTTGAGCTCTTCATAAGAGGTAATCGAACAATTGGCCAGGTAAGCAGGTGGGAGGCTCCCCTCACTCAGAGAGTAAGGTCCTAATTAAGTAACCACCTTTCATGCTTTCCTAGATACCAATTAGATCAATTAATCTAATATGACTTGCTCATGTCGGTTCACTCTCGACTTGATTGAGGAGGTTTTAATTTAGGTCTCAATTGGGTTTGCCACATCACATGTAAACCTATCTACCCGACTCTCATTCACATCACATGCAAACGGCACATTGCAGGCAGTTATAATCGCAGCAATAATTAAAGCTAAACTTTAAATAGGTGATGATCATGGATTCTAGTTAGGTCGTATTACAAGCACATGCACGTCAATCGATTAACTGGTCTTCAACTCTTGAATTGGTTCCAAGCCTCCTTGATTCGATCCTTGATCAACTCTTGATCCAATCGCCATCAACCGCTTAGATCACCTGTTCATCTCATGCCTTGTCTTCAACTTGATCGTTGACGTACATCACATCACAGAAATACAACCAGATGTAAAATAAAAATAATAATAAATTACATCTCTTTTTAGGAGGCACGCAGGCCTCTCAAAACATCAAATAAGATGCATGCAAGCATCTGAAAAATTACATGACATCACAGATCATATCGCAGGTCATTACATTTGATACCAAAAGGGTTTGAATCCTATGATCATCACCACATGCAGCAATTATAATTTTCAGATCTGAAAACTAATTGATTATCTTATGACATAGGTTGTTGATCATGCTAATCATGATTCTAAACTTTGTAATCCCATTAACAATGCAATTAGAATCATCTTTTTATCACATAAAAATCAGCATGCAAAAATCAGCACCCTAGAAAAAATCTGCATGCAGAAAATTTTCAGCATGCATGATCATTCAATTTTCAGATCTAATAAGCCTATTAATAATTAATCCTTACCTTAATCTACGATGCCTAGGCTCTGATACCACTGTTATAATACCCCGATCATGCTGCTGAAATTTAAAAAAATTCAGATGCAGCGGAAGAGGCATGCGCGGGATCAACCGTTCATCGCATGAACGTTGTTCAAAAACCGTTCGTAGATAGATAAGGATTAAAAACCTTTTAAAACATTTAGAAGATCAGATCTTCACCTTGTGCGGGTAGATGATCACCGCAAACTGAAGTTCGTGGTTTAGAATGAAGGTTCGCTTGAAGCCGTTCAAGTGCCCGGCCTCTACAGGTATCCACACGAAGCAGAAACCGATCAAAGCTTCCTTGTCTCCCCGGGGTGCTAGCTTCCTTGCAGAGACAACATTGGATGGCTGATTTCCTCTCTTTCAATCAACGCTTGATTGTGTTTGAGAGGAGGAAGAAGAAGGAGGGATCTTGAAGAAGAACCAAAGCCCTCACTGCAGCCTTTCTTTTCCCTGCGTTGGATGAAGGAAGGGAAGGGGAGGAGGCCGCCAAGGCTTCTTCTTACTTTCTTCTTGCTTGCGGCTGAACCAAGGGAAGAAGGAGGGGAGGGCGTACGGCAGCAAGGAGAGGAGTTTCTCATATGAATTAGGTCAGCCCCAAAAGCCCCCTTTAAATAACAAGTGGAGCTCCTAACTTTTAGGAGCTCCCTTGAATTAATTCCAAGAGGGGCGCCGGCCCCTCTTGTTGCCGCACCCATGAAGCCAAGGAGGAGGGGCTTGAGCCCCTCCTTCTTGTGTTGCCCTAATCCTCATCTAATGAGGATTGGGTGGCCTTAATTTGGTTTAGCCCTAATCCAATTAGGGTTTAACCAAGGGTGAACCAATTTGGATCCAATCTAGGTAGGTCCTAATCCAATTAGAACTTAAATCAATTTTGACTCAATTGAACTCTTCAATCCTAATCCAATTAGGAGTCTTATTGATTCATTAGATTAATAATTAATTGTGACTTAAGAAATCCTAATCCAAATTAGGACATATTTAATTTTAGTCCTAATCCAATTAGGACTTTTATTTGAATTCGAAGTCTTAATCCAATTAGGTCTTCTAGGAATCCTATTTCAAGTAGGAATCCAATTTTAATTCAAAACTCCTAATCTAATTAGGATTGTAGGAATCCTATTTCAAGTAGGAATCCCAGTCCTACTCCAACTAGGATTCTCAGTCCTAATCCAATTAGGACTCTAGGAATCCTACTCAAAGTAGAATTTGTGTTTAAGTCCAATTAATTAATTCTCTTTGTTCCTTCTTCAACTGAATATCAATCGAATTGATTACTTGTGATTCCTAATCACGATTCAACCATCGGATCGGTCAATACTTCTAGTGTGTGTGACCCCATAGGTTCTATTCTGACTGGTAATGAGATATATTATGATCTCTATCACAATATCATTGAAAACTCCTTTCAATGGATTGGAACAATTCCAACTCTACTCTTTAGGGTTTATCAATCATCGAGATAATCCCTGTGAGTCCCACCATCCACCAGTGACACCTAGCAGCATGTAGTGGCTACCCAGTAGAATAGAATGATGAACCTCTAAGTGCAGTTATCGTGTGATACAGTCCTACTATCGTGGATCCCTACAGGACGGAGGTCATGGATAACTCGTCAAACCCCTTCGTCTGTCATATGTCAAGATTTATTCGACTCGAGTTCGATAGTGGAAAACTCTTTCTCCACTTTATATTACTGCCCTAGCCAAGGTCTTAGAACTCAGTCTAACAAATCACATAGGATCACTCCTCTTCTATCAAGGTCGATAGATTCCATGTAAGTGCATACCCTACTCCTACAGTGAACTTACTGCAGCCAATCTACACTACAAGGACCCATATGACTAGAGACCATGTATATGTGTAGTCAAACTACAATAACCTCACTGTGAGTAGCTGAAGCACCGCAGGTCAAAGGACCAGTCATACTACTGCCACATCAAGCAAGTCACTGACGAGTGGATAGACATCCAAGTGACTTTTTGTCTTGGTCACGCTCAGTACCTTTGTTCTCTAACAAGCACCTGCACTATCACTTAAGTATCCCTACACTGTGGACTCAAGTCTCGTCCATCCAGAAGAAAAGTGATCTGTGCACTGATCGGATCGATCACCGTTCTCGTGATGATCCATTGATCAGGAGCATTTAGAAATTAATCACCAATGATACATGGCTCAAATTCTCAACTCTTGAATTTCTTGGACGATTCATAGATACATAAATAATATGAATGAAAAGATGCCTTTTATTTATTCAATAATAAATAGTCAAGTATAAAATTATGTCCCTAGAATTAACAATGTGTCCGCCAGATTGGCTTCTAGGGCATACATCTAACAATTAATTCCATCACTGATCTAGTGACAAGGTTACCGTCACTAATTTGTCATAGCTCATTGAGTAAAATCAATTTTTAGTAACCAAAATTCTGTCACTAAGTTTATGGCTACTCGTCACAATACTTGGTAAACAATTCGGTAACCAAATTTAGTCAGTGATCACATTCCAATAACCTGGTACATTTGGTACATTGATTGGCTCATAATAATAATAATAATATCATTAATAGCAAAGGCATTCAACATTACACAAAAGTTTTTTAACATGTCATTCAAAATAGGCATCAACATGTCCTAAATCCATCAAAATCAAAGTACAAAAAGTATGTCATAACAAAGATTTAATTCCTCCTAGGAATGCAAAGACCTATCATCTAAGGCAAAAGCAATTATAATGAAGCATGATCAGCAGAACCAGAATCACCATTACCCCCCCTGATCTGCATGCCTTGGTCCAAAGCCAATCTGTTCTCTCATCTTTTAAAGAACCTCCTCTTGCCATTTTTTCTTTTAGTACTCAAGAATACCTAGAAGGTCTTCATGCGTGTACAGCTCTGGAGCTTGACTTGTAGAGGTAGAAGAGGATGATGATTGCCCAATAATTCCAATGAGATCCTATTTTGGACTAAAGCCATAGCTGAGGCGCCGGACATAAAATGGTGTCGTTCGTCAAAGGACCTGGCTCTCTTGAGGGCATCCTTGCTCAGGACAAAACCCTTGGCCAGCATGCTGCTCACCACATCCTCTGCCTTCCTCACTGCAGACTCAGTTGACGAGAGCTTCTTTTCCTTCTGCAGCACCAGAAAAAAAAGAAGATGGGAAGACAAAAACAGTGAAACCTTTTGAATTAATATAAGTAGGTTGAAATTACAAAACTGGAACTGGAAAAACAAAACAAAACAAAAGAACCAACAATTACAAGCCTGATAATCTCACTAAATGGTTCCCAATCCCTAAGACAGTAATATATAAAAGGTCGTTATCTCTAACATGTTCCTTCTTGTTGAAACATAACATGCGAGCAAGACCTATAATCCCAAAAATGAAAGACACAGGAAAAAATTTGGTCCACCAGTTCAAAACTTTTGTTTTTGAAAATTATTACCACAACCTACTGGTACAATTATAAAGTAACACTCGAACAATGAAACGCTAATGAATGTGGCCCACGCGGCTTTGTTTTTTCATTCATTCTTTTTTCAAGGAGAAAACCACCACGTATACAAAATTAAAAGCAAAAAGTCACAATATGGCTTTCATGTCATGCAGAAACCTGAGAGCATAATCTGCACAAATATCAGGGAGTCAGATTTACCAGTATCTCTTTGTAAGCTTCAGGAGGAAGCTGGTAATCCTCAACTGGCGTAATGCTGACACAAAGATCAGCTATAGTTGCTCCCTGCATCCATAAAGAACCGAAATGGTGCACCCAAAATCTTCCAGATTGTATATTAGAAAAACATGAAGGACATGAAGGTTATTTGTAAAATTTCTTTTCCTGAGATTGGAACATGTTAGCGAGTAATTTGCATTATTAAAATTTAACTCACTGAGAGAAGCATTGCTGTGTCTGCTCCCTGTGACTCCTTGAAAGTGACATAAGCAATCTGAGACCTTTCAAATTCGCTGCCGAAGTGAAAACAACATGATTTTGATAATAATTTCCCACAAGAGAAATGCATAAGACATAATTAGAAGGACAATGACCTCCGCAATTCAATATATTGAATGTCCCCTGAGAAGGAAAAGAATTCCTTGATGTCCCTTTTTGATGCAGCCAGGAAAATATTGCTGACTTTCACTATTCTTACCTGCAACAGGAGACAAAGACAATATTTCATGAACGCTGCAGTTATCCACCACGCAATTGATTTATCTCACAACCAATTAACTTAGCACACATTGAAGTGCACATGCCATGAATGGTTGTGCCATAGGAATCCTATCAAAGGCAAATTATATGTGTCAGTGACGCAAAAAGGTAAATTAAAAACTATTGAAAATGAGCTTTCTTGGGGAATATTATTAAAACAGTGATGGGAAGTCATAGGGAACTGATAGATATAATGTTAGATCAAATACAAATTTCAGTAAAAAAGGACACAATATCCTTCTTACTAAAAGATCCTACTCGTTGGCGCCAATTTGAATAACCATGCTTTGTTGAGGAACAAGAGATGGATCTACATGGACTATCTAGCAGCAGTTAGCTGAGACATTATGCACTATTTTCACTAACATCAGTAAATTAGATTGTTAAAAAAAAAAAATCTCTCACATCTGAAACATCGATAGTCCAATTTGATGTAACAGTCAACTGTGGATCCACTCTCATCCTCAAATAGCCCTGGTCCAAAGGGACCTGCAATAACATGCTCCATTAGGTGCTTCTCATGGAAAGAAGGGGGAAAATTTTCAAGGCATGTTCCAGCTCTACCTGATCTAGATGACTAATTGAGCTGATCATCCATGCAAATTTTCAAGCTCATTTACGACAGAGAAATGAAATTTTGTAGTAGAAAGGATACTAAATACGTAAAGGTTCAATATGATTACAAGCACTTCCTCTATTGGATAAATAGTCAGATAGGGAAATGCACTTGAAATTTTCTTAGAGAAATGTTTCACAGACGAAAATGAAGACGAGCCGGAGCTTGATCCCTCAGCCTCCTGGGAGTGGCGGAGGCCGTCTCAACCAAAAAAAAGTATGAACTATAGCGCTAAACAAAAATCTCTGCTGTATATCCACAAATTGCAGCCTCCTAGAAGCGGCGGAGACCTTTTTCTTCAACCAAAAAATTACCCCATTACATCAAAAACCACAGAATCATCCAAATCTCCGCTGTATATCCACAAATCGCATCGCAAGAAAAAAAAACCCAATAAATTAAGCTTACGTTCCACCATTTTATATGAACCAGACACCGAAATCACCCAGGAAAAAAAAAATAAAAATAGTAACAAAAGGACAAGCACGGGTACCTCAAGCAATATTACAAGCATTTCATCAAAAATCCGAGGCGAAGAGATTTATCAGAAAGACCGCCCCGATCTTGAGCATTTCATGAGAGATACAGAACGAAATCCCGCGATGCTGGCCTCGAAAGTGAGCTCTCGAAGCGGGAATCCGTATTCGAGGAGACTTGAAGGAGATCAGGTAGCTCTCGTCGGCGTAGGGAGGAGGAGAAGGGGTTAGGAAATCCGGACGGTCATCCCTGCCGTGGACGGCTTTCCGGTTAGGGATTTGTTAGATTTGGGTTGGGGGGAGGAGGAGGGGTTAGAGATCGCCCGGGGGGGGGGGTGCGGGGTGTGGGTGTGGTGTGGGGGGGTTGAGGGGCGGCTGCAAGGGCCAGGGTTTAGGAGGATTAGAATTTTGGTGTTGGCGCCGGGCGGGCGGGCAGGTCAGGGTGGGGGGAATTAGAAATTAAGCGCGGCACACTTAGTTCATTTTAGATTTCCTCCTTTTATCTTTTTTTCTTTTTTTAGTTATAATTACTCAAAAATATTATTTTTAATATTTTTGGAATTAGAAATTAAATTTGGTGATGGAAATTTATGTCAATAATCCGTCACTATCAAAAATAATCTTTTAGAAATTTATAAATATTTGAGTTACGATTTTTGTGATGGATGAATTTGTCACTGTCTCGTTGCAATTTCGGTTACCAGTTTTGTGACAGATATCCTGCCACTACGATGGTTACTAAGTTTTGGCGCCCACCCTACCCGGGTATTTTGTAACCAGTCGGTCACTAATCTGTCACTAAGTTCACGCTACGGTGATCAAATTTCTATCTGTCACTAATCCGTCATAAATAGTGACTGATAATGGGCCGTCACTAATTTTCCGTCACTATACGCATGTTTTCTGGTAGTGAATAGGTAATTAAACAATGTTCAAGAATATAGAGAAGGCTAGGGATCTGGAATCCTCCTTGACAATATTACTTTCAATAAATAAACTCGGCAATTCTTAATTAAGGATTAATATGATAGAGTAGTTCTAATCATGGAGTATACAATCTGAGAACATGAATTTAACATCCAAGTATTTATCGTGTCGGTTACGTCTACGACAAATCAAGCATTGAAACAATCCATGCATCAATATATATAAACCATACAAGATCTATCTAATAAATAAATATGCAAGAATCCAAAACATACCAATGGATATAAAATAATTAGAATAAAGGTTTAGAATGTACTTGATGAAAGCAACATGACAAGGGTTCATCCATCACCCTTTTGCCAAAGAAATTAGCTTTCCATTACAAAAATCACCTCCCCTTTTGTTTTTTTTCTTTTCTTTTCGGAAACAGGGCAGACCCTATTTCTCTTTTTCCTTTTTTCTTTGAATGGCTGCTTTCCCTGTTTTCTTTTCTTCTTCCCACGAATCAGCCTCCCCCCTTTTCCCTTCTCAGCCGACTCCTCTTATACTCAACTCTCCCCCTCTATGGATCTTGGGAATGCGCTGGAGGAGGCTGAATCTTAGGTGCGTGAGGCTGGAAGGTGATCGCGGGCGAAGATGAGCTGGAAATGAAGCTCGGACGGGTGAGTCACAGATCTGGAAGATGCCCGAAAGGAAGGAGCGTGGACGCAGGGATCTGTGCGAGGAGCGGACGCTAATCTCGACTGGGATATTGCGAAGAAATGAAGCCACGGACGCTGTGGAGGAGGCGGTGATTGCTGGATTCACAGATGGCGTGAGCGGACGAAGGGGCTGATCGCAGGTGCTGCGGAGGAGGCAGATGGCTGGGCGGTGATCGCGGGCTCGCAGACGTTGCGACGCTTCACGGGAGGCTCGCAGGAGGATGGGCTGCAATAGAGGAAGCTGGGAGATCCGTGGGTGTTGGGATGATGGCGAATCCGGAAGCTTTGAAATGGTGAAAGAGGAGCGGATGTTGATCACGGGAGAGGTGGACGCGCTGATGGAGTTGCAAATCCGGAAGACGGGTTGCACACGGATGCTGGGAGGATGCTAGAGGGTTGATTCCTAATTCGGAAGTTGAAGGATACAAGTGGAAGGGAGTTGAGGCACGCCTAATCCGGAAGCTGGGATGATGAAGAATGGACGCCTGGGATTGAGGCACGAATGCTGGCTCACGGATGAATCATGGACGGATGTGTGGGATGGTGGGCATGCTACTATGAACCGCACGGACCGTTGGATCCTCCCGGATAATGAATCTAGCTCCTTTGGTTGCTGTTCCATTAGACTGAACTTGGTCTGCTAATGCTCCTTCTGGTGTGCAAATGGGGCTGACCCTATGCGCTCAGCTGTTGGCCTGCGGTGATGCATCTTTATAGACCCAATGCGCATTTAAACTCTGATCTATGCCAAATAAAAATATGAAATTAATGCAGCACTTTTATCATTATTTGTTAGTAATAATATTAATTTAAGCAGTGTGTAGATCGCACTTTTGTGCTCTCATCACCCCTCCCCTTCTCTCTCTATCGCTCGCTTTCAAAAGCGATCCCTAACCCCTCCAGCCGTCGCACCCCCCTCCCCTTCTTTCTTCGTTGCTCTTTCTCGATCTCCAGATTCAAGAAGCCATCTTCTTCTCCGACCAAGTCCTCCTCTTCCTCAAATCCCCCTCTTTCCTCTCCATTTCCGACCTCCTCTGCCTCTACTACTCTTCCTCTCTCTCCATCACACCAGGCGGCGGTTGGTGGGCTGGCCCCATGGAAAGCGGCCTCATCTTCGGCTCCCCTCCTCTTTTCCTGGCTTCTCTTCGTGGCTTTTTTTGTTAACCAAAAGATTAACTAGTGTTTTTGGTTGTTTTTGTTCTGTCGGTGCAGCTTTAGAGAAGAGGAAGAGTTCTATTGTCATACAATAGATTTATCAAGTAAGTAGAAGTCCCAAGTTCGATCTCCTCCTCCATCTCTCTTAGTTATTGATGCTAAGAGGTTTTATTTTATTTTCTTTTTTTTTTTTTTGGTTATCTTAGGGATGAAATCCAACGCATCAAGGGTAGAAATCCGGACATCATCCACAGAGAGGCTTCACCTCTCTTAGCAAGAGGGAAGAGCGAGGGCCTTCGAGCGGGAGAAAGGGGCGGACGGAGCAGGAGGAAGGAGTGTTCAAAAGGACAGAGTAGGGAGTTTCATTTTTTCAGAGAAAAATGACGTTTGAGGTGTTGAAGGGAGAGGAGATGGAATGTGCCTATTTGGATGAGTACGAGAAGCTCATCATCTGGATGAACACTTCTAGGTTCGTTCTCTTGCTCTATGTTCTGTTCTGTAAGCTTGTGTTTCTTCCGGGTTTTTTTCTCCCTTCGTTTCAAACTGTTTACAACTCTAGTTGCTTGATCTCTACGTCAACGTATCTCTCTTATCGTTGCTGAATAGCGATCGGCAGAGATCCCCCTTCACCTCTGACCTCTAAAACTTGCTAAAAGAAAAAAATCTTTTTAAATATTTTTTTTTCAAAAAAATAGTTATAACGATGCTTTAAAGCGTCGCTAACTAAAAAATACGGTTAAAAGCCGACGCTTTAAAGCGCCGGTAACTGCATGATAGCGACGCTTAAAAGCGTCCTTAAAAAGCGTCGCTAAAAATCCTTTAGCGATGCTTTTGAAAAGTGTCGAAAAATATTTTTTCCACTCTTACATAGCCGACGCTTTAGCGACGCTTTGGAAAGCGTCGGGAAGATTTATACCGACGCTTATAAGCGTTGGTAAAGACCTTAAAAAGCGTCACCAAAACTTTCTTTTCTTGTAGTGAGTGCTTGAACCTATTAGTATATTATTAGAGTTATTAATGGAATCTTGGAGAATCCCTAGAGTACTAGTGGAAGATATATGGATCTTTGTTCATAATAATACCGCATAAAAAAGCATGCACAAATGTTAGAATAATTTATACTTAACTACAGTGATGTGATGCAGATTTTCGTGAACCTAGGAGATATTGAAGCCATGAAAGCAAGTGACTCAATGAGAATTCCGCAAGTGCTGCTTCAATCGACATGCCTATCTTGCAAAGCTTTGGGAGGCTATCTTTTAGTACTGTGGGTCAAGAAAATGTATTGCCGAAAAAACATGTCCAACAAGCTTTCATTCTCTCCTTCTCTCTATCCTTGAAGAAGAGGATGAAGATCCCTATGCTTCTCTCTCTCTCTCTTTCTTGGTTCCATGCAAAGGCTAGGATATGCCTCCTATTTACTACGCTATAGAGGTGGGGAATGTCCCTCTTTACTAAGTCCCAACAGGTTTCAGCATCCTAGAGAGGAAAGGAGGAGGGAGATACCCTTATATTTCGCCCCATCATAGGAATCCCATTTGGACTCCAAGTAGATAGGGAGAAGGGGCAATGGCCTGGCAGGTAGCCACCTTCTTTGTAGAAGCATGCTCCACTTAGGGCACTTCATATAGCAAGGACACCAACCCTAGCGACCGACTCCTACTTGGGTCTAACCTGAGTACTTTTGAAGAAAACCAAGCCAATTAGTCCTACTTGACCTAGCTTAGCCCAATCACCTTACCCTAGCTAATTTCCTAGTCCAATCTCTTCTCCAATATAATTTGGAGCTTATGTGGTCCAAGTAACGAGAGACCCCTCAGTTGGAAACTAGTTCTAATTAAAATAGAGATAGATGACATATACTACATACATTACTAGGATAGATTAATTCAGGTTCCCACTCAATAAAAAAAATCTACCCCTGTAGGTCTTTTTAGTCACATATTAGCTATGTGGTCCAGTATGCGAATATGGAGCCCATTTTGTATTACTTAATCCTTTGATGAATAGAATGAAACTAGTTGATCTTTCTATTTTTACATAAGCCATATTTTATAATTCAGTACCCTATCTTTCTAATGCCTCTATATTACCATGCAGTGTCGCACTATGGGACCCTTAGTCATATAGTTTCATGGCCCATTAGAACCCTAAGTCATGTCACACATCCTTTTAAAACAAACGTTCTTAGTGTTTGTTTCAAAAATAATAAATTATATGCATAATAATTTATAAAACTATTATTTTCAAAAAAAATTTAAAGTTATCATTAGGCTCTGGTACAAACATATTTGACATATTTCTATTTTGATATAGACATTATGCCATTATGATAGTTTTCATGTTGGACAGCTTGTGACCTTCATTTGTATTCAGATATAGTAAACCATTGTGCTTCCTATAAAGGTCAAAGTCCAAGATATATATTGTGGTCAATACATAGGTTTGGCCACAAACTTACTGACCTCTGAATTTTAGCGAATTGTCATACCATTCAAATCCAAGGGCCACTTGCATGCTCATGCACCTGGTTCATATCTCTTCACTTAATAGTGATTTAGTGTGATGCATACCTAATGTTAAGACGAGGCCTGACCTCAATGAAAGAGGAACTCCATGCCATCACCATCCATCACAGTAGCTTTAAGGCGCAATGCCCATCCTCATTCACAGCTATGAGCAAATTTTGAGTACCTAGGCCTATGCAATCACCCCTATGGATCCCATCCACTTGAATATATATGTATACATGTATGCATCTTTATATACATTCATTCATACATATATATATATAGAGAAAGAGAGAAAGAGAGCACATCACAGGCATGTGTACTAATATTACAAACATACAACAACGTATATCAGATCATATATGCAATTTATATCTCGTGAGGAAAATATGTTTATAAAACTAAAATGGTTAAGTCGCATCATGGTCCCCATGAGCATGGTGGCATTAGAATTTTCATATTATGTGTCCCGGTGCAGATTGAGTCCTTGCATTGTGCAGCTATAGTCCAGTTCTTCCATGCTTCATGGGCACCTCCGTGATAATCTCTATATATAAAAATTCAAAAATAGGTGGCCTTAAAAACAAGTGTCAAGACCCTCACATCATGTCTAATCCACTATTCCTATATAAGATTTTTATTGTAGGTCCTTAATTTAATTATTGATAACTCATAAACATATCACAGGTTACAACACACCATGCCACCATCCCACAATGTTCAATCAATGCGTCCTCAACCTACATGAAGAGTCTTATACATGCAATACAAAATTTGTGAGATCAATTGGATGAATATCGTGAACAAGGTACAATCGGATCAAGATCCTTCCCCTTAATCTAGGGTTTCATCTAAACAATTATCAGGTCAATCATGGAAGATATCATCATGCATGAATATCAATCAACTTACGATGCATCATTGGAAAAACATATGGCCTAAATTAAAAACCATAAATAAGATGGTACATCTATATCATCTAGGATCTGGTTAGTGAGAGTAATATATACGCTCCCACTAGCCATCTAGGAAATACATATCACATCTTACATGGTGCTCATGCCATTAATTAATGATCAATATCCATGATACATGTTGAACATAATTACATCTAAATCTATTACTAATAACTAATACAATCAAAAACCATAATAAATATTAATCATGTATCCTAGGCATGTTCAAGATACCAAACTACCATCATGAAAATAAAGCCCAAAAAAATTAACAAAATCAGATTAGGTAGTAAAAGGACCATAAAAGCTTCCCGTTTGATATATTAACCTAAGTGTTAAAAATTCTAATCAGTCATATGTGACAGCACAACATGGCATACATTTAAAGATATATAACTTGCAAATATGGTCCAAAAACATCACCATACCTGATGTAGAACAATTTGGCTATTATGGGTAGGGTTGGATGATGTCCAGAAGCGAGATCCACTACATCAAAACATCAAATAATAAATTAAACTTTCAAAGGCCATAACTTGGTCATATAATACCTAATTAAGCCGTGCGCTGAGTGTAGAGCTATCGCAACAGCCAGTCGCTTTCATGACAGCCCACTAACAGGACTGTCATACTTTGTCGGCACATCTCGATCGGCTTCTTAGCTAATGGCTCTTCGACTGGAGCCGAAGTTATTCACCTTGGTTTATATTAAGGTCGGTCCAGCCCGAGGTCGAAGCGTCCAATATTTCTTTCATCAATTAAAATTATTGATATTTTAAATATTTTAAGTGAAAGAGTTTCATAATATTATAAATAATAAAATAAATTTATTTATCTTTTGTTTTTTTAAAAAGAAGATGATTAATTTTTTATGAAAATAATTAATTATTAAAATAAAAAATATCACAAAATATTTAAAATAAGTATATTTTATAATATGAAAACTTTAAATAAGTATAATAAAGTATAACTTCATATAATTGCTAAGTAGTAGGAAATTATAAAAGAGGTCTTAGGTTTGATCCTTAAAAAGGTGTATATATAAAAAACCATATTCAAATCCATAAGATTTTCATCTAAATCCGACCGCATAATAGATACAGTGAGGGATTCCATTGGATCATTTACCAATAATTTTTTCTCTTTTATCATCAAAAAAATCATTACAAAATCTTTGTCTTTAATGATGATTCTCATTTCATCACTAAACGTATTAGCTTTTTGTGAACAAAAAAAAATCGTCAGAAAAGAAGATTGTTAGCGACGACATTAAATCCTCATTAAAATTTATTTTGATCATTAATTCCTTATCAAGTCATCATTTGCAGACTCTTTGATAGTACTTTTTTAATCTTATCCTCCAAACAAAATCGCCATAATGGTTGCCTTTAACAACCTGTTTCGTCACTAGATATAATAGTTCATTTAACGACTTTATATTTTTGTCACTAAAACTTTTAGCCGTGGGTCCTCTATTGACCACCAAGCGATGAAATAATTTTGGTTACCAAAATCCTTTAATGATGAAAGTAAAAAACTTTATGAGTAATTATTTGTCAGTAAAAATCTGAATTTTTGTAATGTTACCAACCATGATAAATTGGTCAAGAACATCCTGATCATGCTTGTGTACTTGAATGGCATCTTCAGCGGGATCATCATATATAATCTTCTATTGCAGCTTTCTTATTCTCTTCAATCAATAGCTTTTGCTTCTTTCATGTCTTGTATAGGCTCGAAAGACAAGTCAAGAATACAAATTTATTTAGAATTAAGAGAAATTTTACCTAAACTTGCTACCTTACCAAGACATAGGTCATTGTGAGCTTTCCTATTCTCATGATCATGATCACGATCTGATTTGGCTTTCCTTTTGTCTCCCTCAAATTCGCCATACATTTCTTTTGAGAAAGTCTCATGCTTCCTTCGCCGTTTTCACTCTCAAGTTCTTCTTGAAGGTCAACTTGCCCAACACTTGGTAGATGTAGGTCAAGATCTAATTGTCCTTTTGATATTCTTGCACCATTTCATCTCCTTTTGTGCTTGAGGGAGCATCTCAAACTTTTTCACGTAGAAAACTTTTCCCATGTACCGGTATGGAAGTAATAAATGCAATGAAAGCATTTTATTTATTTTATTTTCTATGTAGCAAAACATATAATGTGCACAAGGCATGGATGAAGAAACTCTAAGATTAAAACTATCACATCTTGAATTAAACGATGTATAATGGGGAAGGATCTGTTCTAATTGACTTTTAAAGTGAGTGATCAATTGTAAATGGTTACTACAGTGGAAGGCCCATCGGTAAACTTACAGTATGGTATATATATTTAAAAAATCACAAGATATTTCATTTGAAATAAATATGGTTAGAATGCCAAAATCCAGGTTTAAAATCAGGACTTCAACCCACAATCAAGACGCTCCAACCAGCTGACCAAAATCTTGGTGTGTACTCAAATATGCACTTATACCTGTCAATTAATAGAACAATTGACATGCCAAAAGTTGATGACCAGTCTATCTCTGGTTGATGAACTACATATCTATATATCTATATCAATATATATATATATATATATATGCATTATTTAAAACATGCATTTGTTTACCTTCCATCTATTTTCTTCCTCACGTACTTGATAGGACTAATGGGGAAGAGATGTAGGTCTGGCATGGCGGATAAAAGTCGCTCAAACTAGCCAAGGAGACTGCCTACGAGACCACCCAAAGCTTTTGAAACACTGAAAACACTCGAAGAGGACATAGGCAGATCATCCTTGGCTATCAAAGTCAGACTCCTATCTCCATGTAAGACCTCTCTTCCACTATACAGATACTGCGGTGGGATGATGTTGTTTGCTTCAGTACGTGTATTAATATTGTGGGAAAGAGGAGATCAGATTCGACTTTCCACAATCTGAACACATACCAATTTGCCTCATCCGGAGCATTCTCTGAAGGATATGACTGCCTTTCTTATCTTTGTTTTTTGCAGTCTCCTCCATACAGAATATGTTCTTTGTGATCTCTAGAGGACCAGCGTCCACATTGATGTGAATAATCCTTGCAATCTTTCTCCTAGGTGTCGGCAGCACATGGAGTCACAGCTGTGGATAAGTAAGAACTCTGGAAAGAGAGACACAGAGCATGCTTTACCATGCTTCTCCCATGGCAATGTAACAGAGCACATTAGTTAGGCAACTTGTCTTTGAATCAGAGTTAGTCTTGTGAAGCCTTCTTTGCCTTTGTTATCAAATTGCTTTGATCATGTCTTCCTTTCGGCAAGAAGAGATAATAATGATCGACCATGATAAAAGTAGAAGATGCCCACAATCCAAAAGATGGCTACCCATGAGATTCGGAGGAAAGTTAGGGAGCCACCTATTTTCCCACGCCCATTAAAACCGAAGCACCCGGTTTCACAGGTAAAACAGATTATTGTTCCAAAAAGGACCCCATAATTTCGAAGCCCAACTAGCATGCATGATCTTTGGACACTTTGGAGAAGACTGAACCTCAAGAAATTAGGTGGAAGAGCCAGAAATCAGTTGATTGCTGCCTTGTGTTGGAAAATCTAGAAGGAAAGGAATGTAAGAACTTTTCTCAAGAGGACGAGCACTGTTTACTCTGTTTTGCAGAAGGCTCCCCATACTTCACCAAACTGGGGAACGTTTATGCCCCAAGAAAATGATTGGCACGCACCAAAATTGTCAGGCCTGGTCCACCGACCGGCCCACACGTGACTTGGGCCGACAGCCCGTCGAGAAAAGGCCCAAACAGCCATGTGCATGGGGAGGAAGAATCGGAATAGGAGTCCTCTTCTTCCTCCATCCTTGCCAGGAGGAGGAGATCGAGGGGGATTGGGGCTCACCATCTTTGGACCGATTTTTAGCTATTAAAGGATTTCTCTTCCTCTCCTTTGGCATCCACCTTAGAAGATCTCTTATTAAAGGTTGAGGTCTCTTGTTTCTTCGCAGCAGATATAGGAGGTTTTCACCATCGATCCGACCGGAGAAGGTACCGGAGAGCCTTGCCGGACTAAGGTACGAGTTCTCCATTCTCTCTCTTTCATCCTTTGTGTTTTGGGATTTGGATTCCATTGTTTGAGCCGGTAATCGCCGATGTTCCTTCTAAAATATAGCACCTCTGTTTTGATTATTTCCACCGGGTTTGGCCGCCGCCAATTGCCCTGTCTTCAAGGGCTTGTGTCCTGGTCGCTAAGGATGCATAGATTGGGAGCGTAGACTAGGAGCTCAGCCTGAGAGCTCGGCATGGCTCTAGTCGGGGGTTGCGCATCTCGGTCTATAGGAACTTGCATTTTGGTCTCCGAGGATGTACGGACTTGGAGCTTGACCTAAGAGCACAGAATAGGAGCTCATCATGCTCTGATCAGCGGACGCTCATCCCAGTCTCCAGAGACTTGCATTCTAATCTTTGACGATGTGCGGAATGGGAGCTCACCCTAAGAACTTGGCATAGCTCTTGTCGACGGTCGCACATCCCAATCTCCAGAGACTCACATCCTGGTCCCCAAGGATGCGCGGATTGGAAGCTCAGCAATAGCTATGATCGGCGATCCCTGTCCTGTGTGCACGGCATTTGAATCTTAGATAGCACGGAAAGGCGACCTCTAGAGACTCGAATCCTAGTCTCCAAGGATGCAAATCTCGTACACACATTGCTTAAATCTCTAGTGGCACTGAAGGGCGGCCTCTAGAAACTTGCATCTTGGTCTTTAAGGACGCGGATCTTATTCGCACGATGCTTGGATCTCTAGTGGCACGGAAGGGCGGCCTTAGAGACTTATATCCTGGTCTCCAAAAATGCGAAAAATCAAGGGATTGCTATAGCTTCCTTTCTTATTTAGATTTAAATCTGTCATAATCTCTTTTCTTATTTGGATTCCGCCAAAAATTTAATTTTTTTTAAATTTAAATTATTTCAAAATACTAGAATCATGTCAGATTTAGGCCACACCAGGTCTACTATACTACACTTGCATATCATAGATCCCTGCTTTGATCCGATTTTCTTCCAGCATGTCCCGTAGGATGGAAATCAGGTGGCAGATTGGGCTGTCGACAAGGGATGTCTTCTTCTACGGGAGGAATTTGTACCCCTGAGCTCTCTGCCGGATCTCGTATTTTGATCTCCGTGGCTCTCCAAACTGGACACTTCGGTAAACTGGCCATCATATGAGATATTCTTAGAGGTCTTCAGATACAACGAGTATTTCTTACAATTCGTGCAGGGGGCATGGAAGCGTCACGCATGACGCTCGCTAAGAAGAGCCCGACTCCCAAATAGGCGCAAAAGGTACTTTATATAGCAATCCAACGTCACCCCTTGTACATCCCCACCATATAAAAATGATAATAATATTAGCAATATTAGATTTTGCTTACCGCAATTGGATACGTATCTCTAGTGGTGCTTTATTGCACGTGCTGCTTCGGTAGTAGCGTGGAAATATCTAAGAGCCAGCGATTAGGTAAATACTTTGTAGGACCTCTCCCCTATTTGTAGGACCTCTATCTTATTTGTAGGACCTCTTCTTTAGTAGTGGTGTTATAGAGCAGTAGAATTAGGTCCCCTGCAGAGCTAATGGACTGCTCTAACCATGCAAAAATACATACAAACATTGTTGTATTATGTGTTTTTCTATTTTTATACCATTTTGTGCATATGACTTTATAGTTAGATTGCTCAGCAGGTGGATCTGATCCAACCAATAAACATCGGTTGCAATTAGGTGCATCAATGCTTAAACATAGATTATTTTTAATATTTCTTCTTTTCTCACACTCATATTGAAAAAATAATATCTTAAGATAGTTTTATTCATCTAAAATTAAATATAACATAGGTAATGTATATGAATAAGAAAAACTAAAATGAGGGGCTCCAACATATCTTTCTCAAAAGCTTGCGTTGCAGAATAAAAGAGATAAGTTAATGAAGATGGTACATGTGAGGATCCGTGCGGGTGTGTGTTTAGTCCAACATCGGTTATTCGCTGGGTAGATCTTGAGTACTTATACAGGATCAAGAAACCCAAATAATACCTTCCGGCTAGCCATTTTGGATGAGATCCTGGGTTGTTACAAATGGTATCAGAGCGGACCCGGCCCATAACCTATGTGGACTAGGGGACACTGCAGTACGGATCTATTGGGGCTGACTACGGGCCAATCGTGGTGTTTGTGATTAGATTTGAATAGATATGAACCCTTAGCCTGACGAGGACGTCAGGGCTTGAACGGGGGAGTATGTGAGGACTCGTGCGGGCGTGTGTTTAGTCCCACATCAGTTATTCGCTGGGTAGATCTTGGGTACTTATACAGGATTAAAGAACCCAAATAATACCTTCCGGCTAGCCATTTTGGGTGAGATCATGAGTTGTTACAGTACATGCTTAAGAAAAGTGCATATTGTTACCTTATATTATAGCCACTAGCGAGTTATCTTATCCCATCTTCGAGCGGTTAGCTGTAAAGATCTGACACATAATGATACAAATTATAACACATCTAAGTTTGATTGTAGTTCAATTATCAATTATCAGCTATAGAGTTGGCTTCTCATGTATTCATGGACACAAGGCTCTCAATGGAAAATTATTATGATGATGATAAAAGAGAATGGAATTCATATAAATTTTAGATGAAAAGTTGTTCTTATCCAAAAGAAAGAAAAAGTATTCCCGGTCTTCAATTATTGTTTATAGGTGACATGTGTAATATCGGACCAAAGGTAAGACGTCGCCCTCAAAGTTTTTTTTTTTGTTTAGGTTTCTATCAAGCATATAAGTGTTACAAATGACAATTTCTTTTAACCTATTGTCTGCTAAGAATATGTTGATGAATTTAAGGGACATCCCAAGGATGACTAGGGATGTAATATGACAAGAAGGTATAGGAATTCAAGTTAGTGTGGAAAAAATTAAGAAACAATATTTTTATGTAACATAAACCACAATTATCAGTGAGTACTTTTTCTTGTGTATAGGATTTAATCTTAAATCAATAGTTAATGCCATAACTTTGACTGAATTCTAAGAAGGAGCTTTGTTGATACAAAAATAATATTTAAATCATTAGTATTCCATAAGAATGGAATATACAATAAGAATGCTTTGAACCGATTTGCACCACCCATAATAATTATATTGAGATGCATATAACTACCAAGAAACTTGTAAAGGACCTAAATTTAAAACTCAAATTTAGATCTCAACAACTATGATATGAGAAATACCTCAATGGCCAAATCATTCCGTAGGAGAAGGTTCTAAGTTCGAAACTACCACGATAAATAAGCTAATGCATTCCTTCCTTATCTCTCAACAAAATAAAAAAAAATAAAAAGTTTATAATAAGTGGTCATGTCTTTTAAACAAAAAAGCAGGCCTAGGGCAAATGAAAATTTTGTAAGATTTCAAACCTACATGCACTATAACATAAAATTCAACTTAAGTTAGATCAAATATATGTATTTCTAAATTTAGCTGGTGCTCCAAGACTTGGGTCATATCTTATTACTGGCAAAATAAGGGGAACAAAAGCAGAAATGAAAGGAATTTTTTTTCTTAAAAATTGTTCCTTCCAAATCAAAAGCTACTTTCTCTGAGATTTCTTTTAGCTCAAATTTTCATTGCACTTTTCTTATTTTCTTCCATCAAATTACTTCCTTCTTTCAATTTCCTGGCAAATCCTTTTTTCATGCGCACGAGATGAAAAAGAAACTTCATGTTTATCAAGAAAAAAAAAGGCATGAATTTTCGGAAATATATCAATAATTGGTGCAACATGCAATCAACCTTTTGGCTGTTTGGTGTACTTTATTTTGATCACGTGCTTGTCGGCAATGCGAAGTGGACCCCAAAGCTTTCAGCATGCACGTTTTTCCCAGCTTGATGTGGGCCCCATCGAACAGTTTACCAAGGTCGGGACAGTCAATGGTGGGCCCACCACAGCTTTTTGGTTGCAGCCTTATTAATAGCGTGGGGTCGGTCCGTCTCGGCTGCGTCCGCGAGTGCACTTTTTGGTGTGGGCCTCCCAATCAAAGGTTATTCTACCCATTCCGTGGCTGTTGACCAGCTCCCCATTTTCGTTTGGTTATATTAGCTTATTATTAGTGTGTCATGTCATAAAAGATTGGAGAGAATATTCTAAGTGCATGTCTTCCCTCCCTTCACTTTTTTCCATGGTTAATAATTTATTCAAGTTGTTGTTATACAAGATTACAAGTCTCTCAACTTGGTTTATCTTGACTCCTCTTTCAAGAGATCTCAAATTCAGCTCAAAATAGTGTCATTTCTACCTTGATTATTTCCTTAAAAGAAAAAGGTAAAAAAGGAGTTTGAATTGTATTTGGTCATAATAATTCTTGCCTTTCTCTTTGAGGATTTGAAGTAGGAATTTTGGCTTGATTTTTGTCCATTATATATGTTTGAATAAATGGAATTGAGTTTGATTATTTGAAAGGTCAACCTATTAGATCAACCAATCAAGTGTTAACCTAGAGGAGCTGACCTTGTCTAGAGGTGAATTAATATTCAATACAGGGTTGGGGTCAAATTCTAGAGTCAATATCAAAGAATGAAGGCATACGTCCATATCATGGAAATGTGTAATAAGAATGAAGGCATACCTCCAACTACTAGTTACATTAATATAAAGGAGAGGATAAAAAATGACTTTGACCTTTTTAGATCTGACTTTAGTCTATATGCCATTCGAATCAAGTCAAGAATATACTCTTATTTAGACAAGTTCATTAGAAAGAGTTATATATATATATTGAAAGAAGAGAAGGGTCCAGAGAACCACCCTCAAACTTTCGTTCAGAAGATGAAATCAGGAAACGAAAGAGGAAGAATTATGTATGATGACATAGATTTGGACCCTATATCCCATGATCTGGATCTTTGTTTAATTCAAGCCAGCTTGAGCTAACAAAGTTGACCTAGCTCTAGCTTAAAGCACAGCACCCTGGCTATACCAAGTTGCGAAGGAAGGTAGGCAGCAACATTGCCAAGCCTTGGGTTTCAGAGGGTCTGGTGTCAGAATGGCTGATTCGTTATGATTTTAGTGAGAGAGTGAAATAATCTTCATCAATTTATGACATTGTAAGGCATTTAATTCAAAAGCCTACGCTTTAGTTCAATCCTACCCTCTTGGGCATGCTACGTCAATACTCAAAAGCCATTTCCAGGGTGTATAGTTAATATAGTTTCACCAGTGCATGCTCAAAAGCTATTTCCAGGGTGTATGGTTAATATGGCATCACCAATGCATATCTATCCTACCTTCCTACCATCAGTGTACCCATTGGAGAAAATAGTTAGACCTTTTAGTTCCACATACAAACCCTTGACCGTCGCGTTCATGACATTTGTAAATTTGATTTTACTAGAAACTTTATGTATTGCAAACTCTTTAAAATAAAAAAAATTATTTCTTACACTGCATGCACCATGTGGCCTTGCGCAATGCCAATCACATGCTCTCATTTCTATAAGCTCAATTCATCATGTGATTGTCTCAGTGATTAACCATAGAAACGAGATCAAGTGGTTGGCATTGTGCATGACTACATTGGTGCAGAGTATAATTTCCCTTGAATTGGGGGATGGAAACTTAGGCCCTAATTTAAAACATTTGTGGGCAACATGCATGCGAAAAGGAAGATTGATGCATGCATATCAAAATAGTTGGCATTGGTCATTTCCTCCAAGGATAATGAGACCTACCAATTCAATTTTGTGACATAAATCTCTTTCGACTTCCTTCCGCATGGGGGTCACAACTTGACTTGGTCATAGAGAGAAGACACAGAAAAATTAGTGTTTGACATCACAATTCATTGCATAGGAAAACACCTTTTTTCCATTTACACTCAAAAATAGACATCACAACTCATTACATGGGGGAAGTACCTTACTTCCATTCACACTCAAAAAAAGACAACACAGCTCATTACAAGGCATTAATTATAGAAAATCATCTGTCCACCTTTTTTTCCTAAGGGAAAAAAAAAGAGTTTTTGATTGTTTGAGTTTATTGAGACATTTCAAATATTGAAATAGACCAGCCCCATTTGTCTCCACATGCATTAGTATTTAATCAAAATATAGTACTACACTCAAATTTTGCGCTTGTATTGCTTTCTGATTTCATATGCATTAGTATTTAATCAAAATAAAGTACTACACTCAAATTTTGTGCTAATATTTGCTTTCTGATTTCCCATTGCATGAAACACACCTATTTCAACTGAGATTGAGCAACTTGTAAGGACGAGAAAAATTTATTCTATCATGAATATTCACTTCTATCTCAGAATTTTAAAGCCACCTATTTTTTCCATCAAAATAAAAGGCATTTGTACTTTTTCCTGAGAAAATTTCAACCTGGCTAGCATTATCAATCAAACATTTGACCAAGGTTTATATCCTAATTTGCTTATATAGGGTTGATGAACATGATGATGCATTATGACAGCAACTAGGATGATTTATTATAAAGCAAAAAAAAAAGTACTGCTAAATAGTAGGTGTCTCATTAATTATTTGTAATCAACTTATTACAACAACTTAGATGTACTCCTAAAATAACTAATATGAAATTCAATAGGGCATGCAGTTCGCACTGAGCACTACTACCTGCATAGTGCAATTATAAATATTATACAAAATGGATTAGGGCCCTCGTTTAAATGTTAAAATTTTATATAACAAAGAGAATGGTTGCTAAAATTATTATAATAATTGTTGTTTTGTGCCAAAGTTCATCATCTATAATGTTAAATTGTAATACTTCTCAAGGTCTTTTGATAGATTTTAAAAGACACTCTTATCAACTATCAAAAAGTCAATTGTAAAATGTTGATATGAACTAAGGTTGCCCTGCTAATCGCTCTCCTCTACTTAATAATTAGCAGTTCTAGGTTCAATTCGCAATTCGCATGGACTTCTCTTCCATTCTTTAGAGAAAAGAAAATAAAAAATTTTGATACATAAAATTACTAAAGAGAGTAAAAATGAATATCCAAATACAAGAATCAAGACACTTCACTCGTAGAAAGACGCAACAAAGATACTGAAAATGTAAGATTGCTAATTAAGATTTAAATGTATATCATAAACTCAGATCATGTTTTTGCTGGCCAATTGAGAGAAGATCCATTAGCTCATCCAATGTGATTAAGCCATCGCCTTTGGCATTTAATGTGAAAAGTTCCTGTAGACCTACCTTTTAATTGCACATTGTATCCAGACCTATTAGTGTAGTGAGAAGGCAAGGGCCAAGGGTTTTTTTTTTTTTTTGAATCCTTGTGGCACATAGCACAGGCTCTAGACAATGAATCTCATTTCAAGTTAAAAATGTCTCCACAGAACTCTAATCGAGCTCTGGGGAGAATAGAGAGCATCCCTACCAAAAGAATATCTTGAACCAGATAATGGATTCTATGCTCTCTATCACAACCTGATGTATCTGGTTAGAACGAAACAATAGAGTGCTCCGGTTCCAGACATGCTCCTATCAAAAGACCACGAAACATATAGATTTCGAACCCCCAGTAGAAATCTGGATAGTACTACCAAGCAACTGTACGTGAGTCTTCTTCAAAACAGGCCAAAGTGACCGAAAGGTGGAACTGATTGAAGCAAAATATGGTGGATAGAAAGTTCAATAGAAGAATAAAGATTTTTCCAGAGCCACTTTGGTGAGGTCGGTACTTAGCTCGATTTTGACTTATCTTCTATCCAACGCCATTCTTCTGGTGGCTCCGCTGAGGACCCTTGAACAGCTCTTCAGAAACTTCATCTAGAGGAAGCGAGATGGTAGAGGGGGTATTCATCTGATTGCTTGGGAGGTGATTTGCCAGCATGTTAGGTGTGGTAGTCTGGACATACTTTCTCTGGTGGCGAGGCAGCATGCTCTTGCAGCAAGACATGCAGCCAGATTCATTCTAAAACCTGACAGCCTGTGAAACACTCTTTTGAGGGCTAAGTATGGGGCCTTCTCGGCGGCGACGGATGTCCAGGTTGGGCGTCATTGTTCCTTTATTCGGAGGAAGATTTGCGCCCGAGCCCCATTGGTGTTTCCTGCGGTCAGATGGGCTATTGGTGATGAGCGCCTGTTTTTCTTGTGTTGCTTCCTTCTTTTGAGCAATTCCATTGATGTCTTAGGGGACAGTTGGGTGACCGAGATGCTGCTCTGTTGTTTGTGGATGATGGTGGATACGGCAAGGCTTGTTAGGTGTAGAGTCAACGACCTGCTCGTCCTTGATGAGGGCAGGTGGAGCGAGGGGCTGATCCGAGAGGCCTTCGAGGAGCAGTTGGCGGAAAAGATGTTAGCCTTACCTATTCTTTTCAGAGAGGAGGCGGACAGACTGGTTTGGGCACCGACGGAGTGATCAAGGGTACCCACCAGAGATCTTCATGCTCTTTTCAGCAGGGAGCCAGCTCATTAAATCGACGGTGGCTGGATCTGAAGGATGTGAGTACATCCTCACATGGCCCTATTCTTCTGGAAGGTGGTATGGAGCTGCCTTCCGACCAAGAGCATGCTTGCTGGGAGAGGTGTTTGGACCACTCCATTTTGTGAGGTCTGCCCGGACACCAAGGAGTCTATTCCCTCTTGGATTGTCCTAGGGCAACGCAGATCTGGAGGTTGGCTTCCATTCCCTTACCAAGGGCTTTGGTGTCGGCAAAGAACCTTCTATGCTACCTGAGGGACTCCCTGTGGAGATCGAGCACCGCCAAGTGGGGGGTCACGTGTGCATACCTGGTCTATCATATTTGATTAGACAGAAATGCCTATCTCTTCGAGGGCAGGAGGTCAACATTGAGAACGATGGTGGAGAGAGCCTTTCTTCATGCTGCGGAGATCACTACGGTTGCCGCTTCGATCTCATTTAGGATATCCAGGGACATCTAGGATCCCTGCTCCGCTGATACAGCGCCCAAGTTCATCCTTGTCTGTTGGGAGCCCCCACCCCATAGCCATCTCAAGGTGAACTTTGACGGTGGTGCATCGGCTAATTGAGCTTATGGAGGTGTGGGCTTTGTGATTAGGGATCACAACGCCAGGTTGATTGCGACTGGGGGGCATCGCACTTTTGGCTTGATCGCCATTGGGACGAAGTTGTAGGTAGCCTGGGAGAGTATCACCTTTGCGAGGCATGTACTTGGTGTGGGCAGTGTATGCCTCGAGGGGGACTCCACCATGGTGATCGACTGGATACGAAACGAGGACCGGTATGGGAATGGTCACCTGCTGCTTCATGATATCCACGGTCTGGTCAGGGGTTTGGGCTCTTTTCAGGCTACCCACATGTATGGAAGGGCAAATAAAGCCGCTGATTGGGTTACCTCTTTTGTAGCTTGGCATTCTGGAGAGGTCCTCTAAATGAGTGTGACGGCTGTCGCTCCTCCTTTGCGTTATTTTTTTTTTCTTGATTCCACTGGATATACTTATGTAAGAGGTGTATCAGCAGCCGTTGTTTAAAAAAAAAAAAAAAAAACTCTACAGTAAATCACCTCAGGACGTGGTGAGGCCATGCACTACCCCACCATGTTGGAGTACATCTCTATAGTTCTCGTAAATAAAGAGCTCAAAGCTCCTATATATAATATTCCAGGATCCTATATCTTTATCTGTATATATAATAATGGGGAATATCTCCATTTTCAATTTTTTTAAAAAAAAGACTCTAGCATACCATAAGTGAGAAAATGTTCAAAAGAAAAACCAAAAAATGTAAAGCTGGGAGATCAAACTTGAAGACTTTGCTATTATAATAAGAGATGCTAAAAATAAAAATAAAATAAAAGCTACTTTTATATAGTTTTTGAGAAGCATTTAAAAGATGTTCTTAAAAAGAAAAAGATTTAAAGCCAAGGCCAAGGAGGGAGAGAGAAAGATAAAAGAAACCCGTACATGAAGCCCCTGTTAAATCAATAGTGGCTGAGGTATGGCATCCGTTTTCTGACCCATCAAATAAAAGTATCTCCATTGATATTCTCATCCCTACCATCCCACCAATCCCCTGCCCAAGAGCTAAAGTCAGGAGCTTCGATTTGTTTGTAGTTATTTTTTGTTTACTATTTTGTTTACCCTTGAGAATTCATTTCTCTTATTGAATTAAGTATTTGCTACTTATTTTTTTATTTTTTATTTTTTTTGTTTGAATGGACGATTTATATCTGATGAGTACAAACACAACCAATAAAGTCAGAAAATAGAATATCTCCGAGTCCGAGACAGCTTCCCAACTCCAACCCATAAAGTATTATTCGTATGGCTAGCCACATAGGCGGCCACCCAATCCACAACCTTATTAGCATCATGGAAAACATACTTAGCCTGAAATGCCACTCCATCCCTCGTCATAGCCCAGATGTTACGAAGTAGAGGGTGGATGTCACCTGCAATTCTTGGACTCTCCTGGATCAGCTGATAACCGTGGCCGAGTCATCCTCCAGGATGACTGAGCACCCCTCTGTCTTCTATTTTATCCATGCATGGAGTGGTTCATTTTATACAATAATGCTTATGTTTATATCCACCATCCCAGCAATTGCTACCGCCTATTTCACTACTATTAACTAGCTTGGGATCATAAGAATAGTTACATCTTACTGAAAATTGAGATGAAATATAAGCAATGATGGAATTCGAAATTTGCAGCATCTACTCCACTCGCCATCACATTCATTAGCTGTTAATTTGACATAAGTATGCCATATATATCACAAGGCCTGATTCATTGGTCCCAGTACCACGCCACAACATTGCCCCTTCAATGGTGGTTTTCATAACTAGGGCGCTACTAGTTTTCTGATTTGAGGTCATCTTTTGGGAAAATTTATATGGTGTGGGTTGTTGCCTTGCTAAGGTTTCGTTTCTGCCTGTTGAAGAAAGAAGTCTAAAGACTTTCATCACCATAACTTTGTGATTGCAAAATAAGCATGATCGTAGGCACCTTCGCCTTATAGAAATGTGGTATTGGTGCTGACTCTCCTAAGACTTGCTATACATAATGGGAAGGTAATCAAACCACCGTAGATGTTAGTTAGGCTTGATTCTATCAAACTTTTAAGAATCTGTTTGCGTAATTTAGTAGTATTGGACTGAATTTTTTGTTAGATTCATGAATTGCACCACCCATTTGAGCACGAATTATGTCAACAATTCTCAATACAAATCTTGTGGGAAGAAAAAAACCTAGGATTTAGGCTAGAACTTCGGTAGATTTTTAAGAAATATGGATTGGACAAGTCAGCAGACTCAATTTCTATGAGATATTCATACATGAATATTCTAAAAATTATGTATTTTAACTCTCCTGACATCATCCAAGAACTTTATCTACTTATTTTAAAAAATAACAAAAAGAAATTAATATTATTAAAGAGCTATAAGGCTGCAAATGGATCGAATTGACTTGTAACCCGACCCGGCCCAACTCATTTTGGAGGATCCGTGGGGCCGGGTCAGGTTCAAAAATTGGACCTATTCTATTTTTCGAGTTGAGTCTGGGTTTACTGAATTCAGATCCGACCCGACCCATTTGAATTTTGATTGTCAATAACTTATTGCTGCTTGTTAGCAATCTCAACCGCCATTTGCACTAAAGAGTCTTAAGGTATGAGCAATGAATGAATGTGTACAATTGTATCATTTTGCTTTTGTCCCCCTCCGAATTTTATCAAAAACAGAACCTATTAATATATTGCAGATTAACAGTTTAAGCTTTTTAAAAGGACACCAACAAAAAAAAAAGGTACAATAGATTGGTTCAAAAGTAGCCAGTTTTGGAATAGTTGCGTACAATAATTTGATACAGCAGGAATGGGTCTATCCTTAAGGAAGATCTTAGCTTTCCTATATGTCATTAGCTGTCCAAAGAAAAACAAGAGGAGGTGATCTAACTCTACTATTATTAAGGAATTTGTATATGTCACTGGTGAGAAGCTTCAAAATGGAGTTGGATTCCTTTGAGACTATATATGAGGTGGTCCGTGGCCTAGAATTTGAGAGGAGGGCGACTAGTTGAGCCGATACGATAGGCGGGCGAAGTGAGCGAGACCAAGCTGAGCCAGGCGTGGAGTGGCGAAGGGGGCCTACTATACGTATACATGATTAGTAAGCAGCGAAAGACATCAAACGAAAAAAAAAGTGAACTATTGAACAGTGTGATTAATCGACAAGTACCAAAGATTTACGGTAGCCTTTTTTTATTTCTAAATTTGCTTACGAAAAGTCCTTGCATTAGTATGAGTTCGTTGACCGCATAAGGGTGATCTATCTTGATGACGAATTCCACGATAACGAGAAATAGAAATAAATCGTTCAATGTCTGCTCTTTCTCCCCTCTTCAATTCCTAATGAACAACATGATCTTGACCTCTCATTTGTTCAATTTGGTCGATCTGATACTTAGTTAACTCATTCATCTTGATGTTCCCACTGATACTTAATCGATAACGAACTTGAATGGCTTTTTTAGGTTCAATTCCATCTATTTTTGTTGAGGCAATTCTGACTTGTTCATCGAAACTGATCTAGCTCCTGAGATATATGACATTCTTTATCCTTCTCCTTTTCCTGATCGTCTCGACTGGAATCTACAATGGTTCTCTCCCTCTACTCCCGAACCAAAGACTATATCACTCGAGCGCCAGCAATTTCTCTTGACTATCAAGATCATAGATCATCCCTATCCTAACAAGACCATATTTTTTCAATACTCTAGCATAGAAAGAAGGAGCTATTTCTTTGATTCTTCTCTGAATCTCCGAAAATATTGGAAAGTGTCCCTCCCAAGATTCCATATAGGCAAGAAGAAGCCTGTCTTTATCCAACTTTCTTTATCTATGATAAAAGAACAGATAGATATTGTAAAAGATTTCTCTTGTTTTTTAGGCCTTGCCTTGCTAGATCTATTGTCATTGGCTTTCCAAAGAGAAACAAGAAAAGGTGATCTAACTCTACCATCGTTAAGGAATTTGAATATGTCACTGGTGAGGAGCTTAAAAATGGAGTTGGATTCCTTTGAGACTATGCCTGTGGTGGTCCGCGTCCTAGAATTTGAGAGGGCGTTGCTGGTCCTCCGAGTTTGAACTGCCAACTTGTTATGTTAACATTTTATAGTCAACATCTGGACAACCAGAACATACAGGACATCTGAGCTATGGGTTCTAAAAGGAAAAATACAGTTTTCATTGTGATAATTTGTTTGTTCTATTGTATATAGTTTATTTTTCTGTTTTCCTACATTAGCTTCCAATATTCTGATCCGAATCAGATCCTAACCAAACTCCGATTCGGATTCGAATTTTTTGGGTTGGGATCGGATTATGCATAGACCCGACTCAACCCGAATGACCGTTGTGTCAGAAATTTTAGCAATGATTTCGATCCAATCTGGTTTTCTATTCAATTGAGTGTAGGTCTAATATTAGAACTCAAAAAAAAAAAATAGATTAGATTGGGATCATCCATGATCTGGCGACCTATTTGCATCCTAACCAGCAAGGACCCAGTATTTGTTTGTATCACCAGTTTAACACATGGAAGTGAATAACTTTTGCGCTGCCCGGACGGGTGAACTGCTAAGACCAATCCGTGCTTCGTCAGAACTACAGCTCAGGAAGTAATGCCCTGGTGCCACGACATCTTGCAGTCCGGCAGATTTTTTTAAAAAAATTCCAAACCCAGGGTGCGAGACGCACGTGCCGCTGCACCAGCCGAAATACGAACAGTGGAGGGGCGGAGTGCAAGATATTATCCGGTGGCGGGCCCACCCAACTCTCCAAATATCGCCCTCTCCTCCCCCGCGGTCTTCTTCCACCTCTCCCCTCGTCGAGTAAAACTCTTCCACGTCATCCTGTAGCCTGATTGCCGTTTGACTTGTTGCAGCTGGTCACCACCCTTCCCCTCCCTCCCCAAATCCCTCGTGCTCCTCATGCGCGCCTCTCTGCCCTATGGAGAGGGAGAGAAGTCGGTGGCGTTGTTGATAAGTATTTGGACTTCGATCTCCTTCCTCCCTCGTTTCTCCCCTCGCAGAATTCCAGGGTTGGGGTTAGGGTTTCATAGATTCATCCTCTTAGTGTTCTGAGATCCAATCCTCTCTGGAGAGACGACGACGACGAAGAAGAAGAAGAAGAGAAGCAGCTTAAATGGAGTAGAAGGAGAACGATCTCCTCTCCGTTCTTCTAGGATCAATATTCTTGGAAGGAGCTCGGAAGATCTCATTTTTAGGTTATCGGAGGGAAATGGGGGAGGAGAAGAGGTCGGAGCGGATGCCGTGCGACTACTGCAGCGAGGCGGCGGCGGTGCTCTACTGCCGCGCCGACGACGCCCGTCTCTGCCTCTCGTGCGACCGCCAGGTTCACGCCGCCAACGCCCTGGCCCGGAAGCACGTCCGCTCCCTCGCCTGCGACAACTGCGGCGCCCAGCCCGCCGCCGCCTGCTGCGCCGCCGACGGCCTCGCCCTCTGCCCCGACTGCGACTGGGACGCCCACGGAGGCGCCACCGTACACCCACGGACCTCCCTCGAGGGCTTCTCGGGCTGCCCCTCCGCCCTCGACCTCGCCGCCTCCTGGGGCGTCGATCTCGCCGCCAAGGAAGCCGCTTCCCCTCTCCACTCCGCCCCCAACCAGCTGTTCTCCGACTGGCCCTCGCTAGATTCGATTCTCGCCGGAGATCCGGTATCGCGGGAGCTCTACGTGCCCTGCGCCCCGGAGATCCATGCCGGGCCGAAGCGCCAGAAGAGCCCGGTCGGAAAGCAGGCGCTTTTCCAGCAGCTGACAGAGCTGGTTAAGATGGACTCGGCGGCGGCCTCGAGGCCGCCCGACCTGAGCCCGAGGACGCCGTGCCGGACGGTCGCCGGAGGGAGCGAAGACGACCGGGGCTCGTCGCAGCCGATGCCGTACACCTCCTTGCTCATGCTGGCCCCCTCGGGGTGCGCTGAGCTGAAGGGGAGTGATAGGCTTGTGGAGGATGAGGATCTGCTGTGGGACTGCGGTCCAACAGATCATTCCACTCAGGTTCAACATCCTTCTGAAATTTCTTTAATCTGATTCAGTTTTTATTTTCTTGACATATTTTTTGATTTTTGTCTTATGAATTCTTCATTTGGATTCAGGTGCTTTAGTGCTTAGGTGGACATCACTGGATATAAAAAATAAAATTGTTACAAAAGCTCAACTTTTTGTTGATAGATGAAGAATGATACATGAAAGTGTTCTCTTCATTCAAGCAATATGCTAGAAATAATGGGTCTTGGATCTATAAAATAATCAAATAGTTTCAAACAGGGAACACTGAATGTCTATGATGTTAAAGACTTATCTACAAAGACTTCTGGCATGAGCTAAGGCCAATGGATATTTAATGTCAAAGATTAACCTATTCCTTTCTTCAAATATTTGCCACCATCTTGTTCGTCTCCATTTTCCTTCAGAAAAAAAAAAGGCTACCTTCACTCGTCCATTTTAAAAAGGATCATCTTGACAGAGCATCAGTGAGGGAATCTCTTAAAAAACTGCACTGTAGAAACATGTGATTAGTGGGATCATCTTTTCTCCAGCACAGAGTACAATATTGGTCTGGTTCTATTCTTTTTTGGGAGATGGTCATATTCTAAGATCTTAGCCCAAACTTGTTATTTGAGAAAAATGCATGAATATGATCCAAAATGCTGCATCTGAATCTCTATCAGCTGGTTGAAGCGAGAGCCCTTTGCCTGGTGGGCTGTGGAGAAAGATTTTAAGCTGTTATAACTTGAAGGATATGGTGAGGCAGAAGCACCTCAGTGTAAACTACCCACGGGTTCCACCTTTTATCTTGGATTTAAGCAGCTTAATGCTTTTTTAAAACTAAAAATTTTGATTTTGTGCTTCTTTATCCATGGCAATGAGGAAAGGGAAAAAAATTCCTTAATCGACTTGCAAGGGAGGAATGTAGGCTCCTCAAAAAAACTCAGTCATTCACCAAAGTCCATTGTTATGATGATGACAGCAAAGGCTCACCATTTTCTGATAGTTAGTATACTGTAACCATTGTTATTATTATAATTATACAATTCATAGATGGTTACTAGTTCCATCCAAAGTGTAAGTGGAGTTAACAGAAGGCTCAATATGAATAACAAACATTGAAGTGGATTTTGACTGCGGTTACTCAAGCGATTGTAGGTTACATCAGAAAATATGTGCATTCATTGACCTATCATCTACCAGTTAAAAAAGCCCATTGGCAGTGGATATTCCAGAGTTTTCAAAAAAAAATTTCTTCTATCCAAAATCAATATATTAAATGCATAGTTAATTCTGATTAGATATTTGAATGAGAAGTTATGTGGCAGCTGCAGCTAAAATTTGTGGGTTTTGTCATCCCGTCTGTATCTCTTTTTGTTACTTTTTTTTGTTAAATTACTCATGTTATTACATGCACACCTGTCTATAATCAACTTGTGGTAGTTCATTCTTAGTGGCCAGATATCTTCGAACTGGTAATATGTTATATCTATTACCTTGCAGATATGGGATTTTAATTTAGGAAGGTCAAGGGATCACATTGAATCTTCTTCACTTGAAATCGGATACGGTACAAGCAGTGGAGGTTTTATTATCAAAAGTTGCAATGATCTTCTCATGGAGAATTCCTTTGCAACCACAAAGATCTTGAAAGACATATACAACACAAATTGCCCTTCAGCAAATGAAGATATCTTGTCTTCTAACATCTGTCACATACCGTCTCAGAATGTAAGTCATCTTGCTCTTATATTTTCTATAAAATGTAAGTGATTAGAGACAAAATGTTCAATATCTATAATTAAAAAAATGCATATGCTAGTAGCTATAACTTTTACTTGTTATGATATTAGAAGCAAGACTAATAATTTTCCTGTATTAGAGAGCTCTAGGATTAGGCCTTATATGTGTTGTTTCCATGTTGTCATCTCATATCCTGTAACATTGTTAGTCTGTATTCATTTTCTGATGAAGCATTAGTGCAACTTCTTAGGTTGGAAAGAACTATTTCGTAGTGAAGCCCTATGTTTGTTTCTGTGCTTCTGTGTGTTTGAGCGCATGCATGCACATGCATGTTTTTCATGTGATATGCATAGGTCTGATTGGCAATTTCCCTTTCTCATTCAAATTTTGTGGTTTACCATAGCACCCAACACCTGTTGAGTGAACCATTTAGAGTGGGTTAGAAATCTAGAAATATGGGCTTCAAGCCAGGCCATTATGCTCATATTTGTTCTGGCTATCTGATAACCATTTCTTGACCTTGACCCCAGCTGAGACCTGAATGTGTTAAATTATTATTTATTATAGCGAAACAAAAAATAAAGTAACACTGACCCTATTACTCAAACTTCTTTCCTATGTGAAGCCACACCTATCCTTGGTTCCCTTTTGCTAACCATTCTGCAGCATAGTCTTCCAAGAATTAAATCACAAGTCAGCTCTGGACTTGCCAGCTTCATGAGGATGCATGAGCCAAAGAAAGATTTCTTAGGTTCTTTGTCTAATGATGTTTAGACATTTGTACATGCTAAATTGTACATCCTAGAAGTTCTTGCAAGATGTAAATATAGGAGTACCGGATTTTGTAACTTTATTATCAGTTCATGACTACGAGTGTGATGCTACAAAAGTTGGTAGGGGAGGAGGGTTGCTTGATATGATGATATCCAATGCCAACTATACAGTACATGACTGTGAAAGCTGAACATCCTGTATTGCTTGATTGATAGGAATGATAATTATTCGTACATTTTTTAAATAAACATTCGTAACTAAAGCAAGCTTGACTTTGCTTCCTTTGTACAAACTGTACTTACTATGAAAGTGGAATATCGCATCCTTTTGGCCATCTACACACATGCACACAAAAGCCCAGTATCACGGAGTTAGTCATTGATTGATCATCTACTTTCAGAATGCCAAACAGTACATATATTTTGCATAGCGAAAACAAAATATTGAAGGCTACATAATGTTTTCCTGTGATATATCCCTTGTTTTTTTCTGATGTAAAGCTTTAATTTTTCCTTTTATGTTTGGCAAAAGCAAACACTTGGAAAAAAATCAATTTTATTTTATTTTTTTCTAAAATACCGTTGTGTTAATTGATTGCATAGGGTTTTTATCTTGTCTTGCCTTCTCTTGTCTGCAGTTGAGCACAGTAAACACAACCAGCAAATGGAAAAGTAATTCAAATAATTCAGCAATCAATGGACCAGCAGCCTCTGGCAACAATGCATCAGTTACAGTTCGGCCCTTGTGTTCCTCTTCGCAAGATCCTGGACCTGGTGGCAGCACCAGACAAATTTCCTTTGGCAAACAGCTCCTAGGAAATGAGACAGTGAAAGCAACCACGAAAGCTGATAGCGAGTTGCTGGCCCAAAATAGGGGAAATGCCATGTTACGGTACAAAGAGAAGAGGAAGACTCGCAGGCATGGAATTAACTTTCTTATTTATTTCCTCTCATTTAGTCTTCTTTTTATGATTCATGCTTCGTAAGATGATTTTCTTCTCCGAAATTGTCTGAACTCTACAGATATGATAAGCATATCCGTTATGAGTCCAGGAAGTTGAGAGCAGACACCAGGAAGCGAGTAAAGGGTCGTTTTGTGAAGTCTACTGAAGCTGTCGATGTTGGAAATGGTGGTTAAATGGGTCTCTGATGGAGCCAACTTCAGCTGTATATATCACTTGTGTTAGTGTCTTTGATGAATTTGTTTAGAGTTAAGCAATTTGTTATTGCTTAAATGCTGTTTGTTGTAACATGGATTCATCCCCAGGTATTCCTAAATCTTGATCAGCAGGCGCTGATTTATGGGTAGCAGAAGTTCCTCCTTGAGTTTGAGTGGTTCTTGTTTTAAGCCGTACTGTTTTATCTGCCTTCAATGGAATTGGCTGTGAATTATTATTATTATTATTTTGCTGACTGGTTGGTGCCATTCTTGAAGGCTATTCGATATCTGATCTGTAGCCAATGTGATAATTGAATTGGGTAAGCTGCTGTAGGAATGCTGTATCTTATCTTTGCATTAAGTAAGCGATATATATTCGTAAAAAGGCCTATTATGCCGTCGACAAAACAACATAAACAAGTTCGTGCATTTCTCCCTGTACAAAGTCATGTGAAGACAGCTTACATGTGGACAGCCTGCTCTTTTAGGTATTCTGCTCATGCCTGAGAGATAAGAAATCATGCGACAATGCTGAAGATTTGAAAGCGTTCCCAGAGTTTTCTTGATTGTATTTAGATTTCATTTAACTCTTTTCTCACCACAATTTAGGGATGAAAAGCCATGAAATTGTTATTCCTAAGCAAGCATTTTCCCATTATAGACTACAAATCCACTCCCTATATTGAAAACAAGAAGATGGCCAATTTACAATGAAGTCAAATGGCATGTATAATTTCCGGAAGGCAATTGGTCGGAAGTTTAGGACCTTCTATTCTTTCGTTGTATCGGTCGGTTGTGGGCCTAAAATTCTTCCTTTGTTGCTTTGTCTCGTCTTGTACACGGAAGAGAGGGCACATATAATTAGGAAGAGCAGTATACCGACATATGAGCAGACCAAAGAGATCGCAGCCCTCTCGCAGAACTTCTCAAAGAAGGAGCACACTTGCGGCCACCCGACCTCATCATTCCCCTCCTTCCCCAGATGGCCAATTGCTGTACCCGCCGAGGCTGCGGCCGTCGCAAGCACCAAGCTTAACTGCATACACCATAACCACCAACGTCAAACTTGCTATAGGTATTCAGATGTGGCTTTGCTTGTCCTTGTTCACTTTGCTTGTCCTTGTTCACTTTTATATATATATATATATATATATATATATATATATATATATATATATATATATATATATATATATATATATATATATATATATTTATTTATTTATTTATTTATTTATTTATTTATTTATTTATCGTAGATCAGGCTACGCTCGAGTGTACACAAGTCTGGACTGTGCCCATCCCTTAGGATGCATCCCTTCTTTATCCTCCGCTCGAGGCTAGAACATCTTGTATTTATTTTTACGAGATTTGTATTTATTTCCAAATACTAGGTATTTATCATCTGAGTATAATTAAGTATTTACCATAGATAACTTAGTATTTATTTTTATAGAGTTAGTGTTTACTTCCAGCAGGTTAATGTTTATTTTCAACCACTTAGTGTTTATGCCCAACAAGTAGTTATATCTTTTTCTATTTATTTATGTAATGTTTGTGTTTACTCTTGCAATCTAGGTGTTATCATTTTGGATTTAGTGTTTATCTTGGAGAGAGAGGAAGCAAGAGAACGGATGATACACATCTTGAAGGGTGGGCACGGGCATGGGCTCCATATCCGCTCCTGTCCTAATTAGTTATTCCTTTTTTTCTTTTCATGCAATGGACGGGCAGTTAATCGCTACTTGGATGCTTCAAAATCCGTGCCAAACAAACGGCAGTAGCGCCAGGCTGTTTGGATCTGAAGTTGGCTACACTCGAGTGTAGCCTAGTCTCTCTCTCTTCTCTCTCTCTCTATATATATATATATTCCTACTATGAGTTATCTCAAGTGTTACTCGAAGATTTTTCAGGTTTTCCCATAACTATCATCTATATTAGGTAAGGTTACAAATGGGTCGGGTTGACCAGTGACCCGACCCGACCTACTTAGATTTGATCCAACCCAATTTAAATAACTCATAGGGCTAGGTTGGGTTCTAAAATTGGACCCGTTTTATTTTTCGAGTCAGACTAGATTTATCAAATTTTGACCCAACCTAACCTGGCCCATTTGATTTTTGGGACAATTTTGGATTTCCTACCCTATGACCCAACTTGATCCGACCCGAATCCAGTACATTATTAGGGCCTGCAAGGGTGCTTAAGGATCTCTAACTCTCTATTCCTCTAATCTCTTATTGTGTTTTAGAACGAGATGAATGGAAGAGATTGTTTCTTGTGTACTGTCAAATGACAAGAATTTTATATTAAGGCTTAGGTTGGTTATATTAAATGAGAATATTATTCTCCTAAGAAGGAACTTCAAACTAATGAAAGCAAAATAGAGTTAATTTTGCCATGTGGAAGAAGATGGGTTCATGATGAGTCCATTACAATTGAACTTTATCATGCGTCATTATCAAAACTATATTCTTTATTTTGGCCCATGTATGCTTTTTTATTAGTACGTTTAGCAAAAATAGTCGTAGATGTATTCTAACAAATTTAGGATATATCACCCAGATTCAAATTTTTTGGGTTGTGATCGAGTTATATATGGACCCGATCTGACCTAAATGACTCATTGGGCCAGAAATTTTATCCATAGACCCAATTCGATCTTCTATTAGGTTAGATTTAGATCTAACATTAGGATTCGAAGAAGGAATCAAATTGGATCGGGTCTCTCATGACTTGGTCCGACTTGACCCATTTGTACCCCTAACATTAGGTGAATTGGAGCTCAACCCACTAGTCTAACCTCTTTATCTGCTACAAAAGATTCCAGGTGTGAGTCATATGTGATGTATTCCCAAATATTTGCATCTATAGTAATTATATAATGGGTGTATCCCCCCAGCCCCATCTCTTTCAAAAAAAATGAAAAAAGGAAAATGCTTGTGTGCGTTTAGTTGCATCCGAGACTCCATTCTCTCAGGTTCCAGCCATGTGATTAGAAGTTTTCATCTTGATAACAAAAACAACTGGAAATTTAAAAAAAAAAAAAGAAGATGAAGGAACCTTGAAGCTCCTTTTAACTTTAAAATTTGGTGAGTTGGCCAACACACTATAACTTGCTTTAAAATTTTTGTAGCACAAATTATTATGAATAGACAAGATTTAAAAGCTAGCATGTGCGAACATGTATATAGATATATTTGTCAAGCTAACTATCTTAACCTTCAACACTGCCCCATCTTTCAATATTTGTTAATATGATATTATTGCTAAACTTATTTTGATAAAATAAATGTACCAATCGAATTAAAGTGCGATATAGCAGTGCCACAAACTGCAAGATCATACATGTTCACATTGGAATTAAATTGGAACTAATATATTTTAGTAGTGTACTTTCATAAAAATTGGGGTTATTAGACCTAGATTCAATTTTCACTAGAAAATTAAAACATGCAAAGGAGTAAAATTTCTTTTTAGTTTGTTGTAAATTAATCAGGACACATGATGGGAGTTTATCTATTCACCTTACATAAGTGAAAGGCACCAATACATGTTATCAAACATCCATGCAAGTCCCAGTAGTGCTTGTGCACCATGGTTTTCATTCGAGATTTATGTAATAGTTAAAATGTGTTATATAGTGGATAGGAAGTAGTCATCTTAATGTATAAAATGATGTTATAGCTCAGCGGTTGCACCCACTTCGTACTTTGAGGGATAATCTTACTCTAAACGAGGTATTTCTCTAAATAACTCGACTAATTATATTTGGTGGTTCTCCCATCACTATTTTTAAATAAATTAGTAAATCATAAATTGAGTAATTGTAGTAGTTAAGTTGTGCTATATGCAGTATATAGAAAATTAAAGACTTCAGTAAACTAGATTATAATCTAATTGTTGCTCCTATTCTATACTTGATAAAACAATCAAAGTTAAAATATTGAGAGTGTTTCTCAAAAACAACTCAAACAATTGCATATTGTCGTGCTCAAATCATTATAATTAATAAAATAGATAGATAAATATAGCATGATGCTTAGGCACCTTTTACCTGCACCAGAGAGAAGTTTAACTCTTCCTAATCATATACAAAAGTTTATTTATCTGATTGATAATAAATTATTACAACAGTGGAAATTTCATGGCAGATAATTGAAGGTATGGCTATATGGTTGTCTTGTGTGTTCACTATCTTTCATACCTATTTAAGGTTAAACTTCCCTGGATTGCATGGTGTATATGTGTTTCATAGATCTCCAACTGTACGATTAGATATTGAAAAATTGAATTCAAGAAAAAAACATTAAAAAAAAATCAAAAAAAAAGGGTATAAATTGTCTCAAACGCCCTTACAACACTAAAGATCAAACTTCGTAGGATCTCTATTGCAAGCAAGGTAATAAAATGACATGGCATACCAGATCCAACACGCCCAATATGTAGCCTTCCACCAGATTGGAAACAAAAGGCAGAGAAACCATTGAGTACCCACAAGCAATCGCATTCCCCGCCAGAAAGAATCTAAAAAAAAAAAAAAAAAATCAAAACATAAACAATGCATGAATACAAATTTCAAAACATATAGATTAGATCAAATATTTTTTTGAGTAAAATAGATTAGATAAAACGTGATATATAGAACTTACTCAAAGGCAGGATATCTGTTGTAAGTAACTACGAATTCGTACCCAGCAATGATGCTGGTTTCTTTGTTGAACCCCATAACCAAAGCTGCAGCCAATGTGGCCACACCTGCCAACAGTCTGAAAAGAGCATGGGCCCTTATATACTTCTTATGGGCATTCTTCAATGTGTCTTGATCCCTCTTCATGGTGTTTTCTCTGTGGTATAAGTTGAGCCTCTCTCTTTCAATCTAATCCAGATAAGAAAGAAGAAAAAGAAATCCAAGTCTAAGGAAGAGAGAAAAGAATGGAGAGAGTTTGGGAGAGAGGCCTCATATTTTTGGACAAAGAGATGGAGACGGAGAGAGCCTGGTTTTGAGAGAGAGAAGCTCCTAGCATCCAGCGAAGGAAGCTGGGCGTTGGAAGGACCGTGCGAAAGAGGTCCGGTCACCGTCCGTAATAGGCTCCCTCTTTTATCGTCAACTGGTTGACTCTGGCCCGCAAGGATGCTGAAACCTGAGGCGGTGCACTTTACTGGAGGTGTCTGAAAACAGAAACGTAGAATTTTATTCCTTTGTTGCCATGGGAATTGAAGTTTTTCTATCCATCATTCCTAGATGTGGGGTTAACGGTCCGGACTTTGAGCGGAGGATCCCCACACAAGTAATGGAATGGTGCTGCTTCTTAATTAAGAAAAGCTTATCAAATTCTAAGATTGCTGCAAAATATGTATTTTTTTGGCCTTTTTGAAGGCACTGCTACACCCATGGATTTGTATCATTCACCTCATATATGTTACCCATGGATGAGGAAGCTCAGTTTGGTCACCGGTCTTTGGTGCATATGTTGGGGAAATTCTATTATCAGGGTTAACCTTAAGATTTCCTTATATTAGCTTAGGTGTTGAGATAAATATCCAATATGAGGTTGGATTGTTTTGGTGAGTGGATGTGTAACAATCTAAGACCTCATCCAAAATGGCTAATCGTAAGGTATTATTTGGGTTCCTTGATCCTATATAAGTACCCAAGATCTATCCAGCGAATAACCTATGTGGACTAGGGGACACTACAGCACGGATCCATTGGGGCTGACCACGAGCCAATCGTGGTGTTTGTGATTAGATTTGAATAGATTTGAACTCTTAGCCTGACGTCCTCGTCAGGGCTTGAACGTGGGGAGTATGTGAGGACCCGTGTGGGTGTGTGTTTAGTCTCATATCGGTTATTCGCGGGATAAATCTTGGGTACTTATATAGAATCAAGGAACCCAAATAATATCTTCCGGCTAGTCATTTTAGATGGGATTCTGAGTTGTCAAATGGTATCAGAGTGGACCTGGCTCATAACCTATGTGGACTAGGAGACACTGCAGCACGGATCCATTGGGCTGACCATATGGGCCAATCGTGGTGTTTGTTATTGAATTTGAATAGATTTGAACCCTTAGCCTGACGAGGACGTCAGGGTTTGAACAAGGGAAGTATGTGAGGACCCATGCGGGCGTGTGTTTAGTCCCACATCGATTATTTGCTGGATAGATCTTGGGTACTTGTACAGGATCAAGGAACCCAAATAATACCTTTCGGCTAGCCATTTTGGGTGAGGTCCTAGGTTGTTACAGGATGCGTAGTTAGAATTGGCTTATTTATGAGCTAATTATAAAGATTGATGCAATTTGAGTTTGATTTCTTTTGTTGGCTAACGAGCTTGAAAGGGCTTGTCACTGCACCGACAGTTAGTTGATCACTTTTAGTTTGCAGCTTCTGCCTGGTAAGGTTGAATGAGCAAAATAACAAATATGGTGCTTTCTCAAAGTTAATGAACTGAAACAACAAATTCTTCTTGTTTTTATCCAAAGAAGAGAAGGCATGCCTTTGTTTTAAGTGATTCTGTCGTGCCCCAAACCCATTATTCGGATAAGCCACATATGACACGGCCGCACACTCATTAGGACAAGGCCCAAGAGAACATGCAAGGTTAAAAAATCACTACAACCTTAATATCCGTAAACAATAACGATCTCAATTTATAACAAATAACAAAACTTGTATAATTACAGAATTTAATCATCCTTTCATCCGTTATCCCAACCGTAGCCAAGTAATAAGCATTCTGCAACTCAGAAAAGAAAACAAAAAAAAAAGGTGGTGTTAGCTTTATAGCCCAGTAAAATCTCCACACATCCACATCAATATAATAATATAATTTGGAAATAGTAATAAACAATATTAGAATGAAAGCATTAATTATAAAGCTTTTTTCAAAAAAAAATCTAGTATCAATCAATTAAACTAACAAATATCCGCATAAACATACATCAAATATATATCTTTTCAAAAGAGATATATATCACAAATACCAATAGGTAAAATCTTTATTCAGTATTAGTTTTATGGGTCTTATCATCCGTTTCTCATTATCTTAATTTCAAATTCGGTAACAATTAGTCTAAACTAATTTTTATTCGTCTGATTATTACGCATCATTCTTGTCAAATCAATTTCAATTAACAGTGTATTCCTTGTAATTTTTAGATAGATGGAATCATAATAAACACATATTAAGTTTATACTAAAAGTCATATAAACCAAATCATCTCGTGCAAAAGCAAATCCATCAACACAAATCTCACGATACAAATGCAAGAATACAAATCAATAAACATATATATACTAGTGGTCAAATATAGAAATTCTTAACTTTATTGACAATAATCATTAACCCACTTTACGATCCACGAGCTGTGTAGAGTCCCCCACTCAAAGCCTTCTTGTGCAGACGACTCCCCCTACAAAATCAACTCAATTATTAAAAAAAAAAACACATAGTGGACTAGTAGCCTAGGCCTTCTACTATGTCCACTAGGGGTCCATCACTAAGTCCCTTAAATCCCTTTTACCACTCAATTGGATCAACTAGAGAGAGAAAAGAGAGAGAAAGAAAGAATGAGAGGAAGACAAAAGAGAGGGAAGGGAGAGAGTTAGAGACGGGAGAGGGAAAGAGAAAGAAAAGAGAGAAAATAAGAAAGCTGCTGGAGCTCTCTCTCTTTCTCAAGATGGAAGAAAACCAGAGTGGAGTAGCCAGCAGTGGCCGAAGATGGCTTGGCCTAGGTGGTTGCAGCCAAAGGGGGCCTTCACTGGGGATGGTGGTCGACTAGCAAATTGAAGAGAAGAAGATCATCACAAAACAAACCCATCAAACTCAACCAAGATCATGGCCTTCTCACTGGCCGACAATCTCATGATGTTAGAGGTCCTGGAAAGTAGTGAAGTTCGGCACCAACCGATGGCTGGCGGTGGTGAACACGGAAGAAAGGGGCCAAAATGGGGCACCCCTATTTTTGATGGAATTCCGATGATTCATTGACTCAAATCAAGGAAGCAATAACATGAAGATCGAAAAAAGGAAGAGAAAGACGCATAGGATGAATACCTTGGTCCAACGAGGTGGTCCGGCGATGTTTCTGATAAAGATCTAAAGAGAAATTCTAAAAAGAGAAGCTTTGAAACCAGCAATGATCGCTTAAAAAACCAATTGTGGAGTTCATTGTCGTCAGAGGAGGCCCTTTTATAGATATGATTCTAGGGTTTAGCCAAATTTGGCTTGCCCTAGGATTTCCCAGAATCTACCAGAGTCGAGAGTGTTGCCCAGCTATGCAGCCCAAGAGGGAGGTGAATTGGGCTTCTCACAAACTTATGTATAATGCATTAGAACTAAAAGCTTAACATATGATTATTATTTTTAGAAAAAGAATGATAAGTAAATATGCAAGAAATTAATGTAAATAAGTCAAGCAACACAAACACAGACTTTATAGTGGTTCAATGCTAACCCTGCATTTACATCTACTCTTCAAGACTTTCTTCTTAAAAATTTCACTATAATCTTTTTAGGATTACAGTTCGATTATTTTACACGGGCTCACAATCAACCTAGTTGAGGGTTTCTCAAAAACTTAAGCGTAATGCATTGGAATTAAAAGCTTAACATATGATTATTATTTTTAGAAAATGAGTGATAAGTAAATATACAAGAAATTAATGTAAATAAGTCAAGCAACACAAACACAAAATTTATAGTAGTTCGGGGCCAACCTTGCACCTATGTCTACTCTCTAAGGTTTTTTTCTTGAAAATTTTATTATAATCTTTTCAGGATTATAGTTCGATTGGTTTACACAAGCTCACAATCAACCTAGTTGATTTTTCTAGGTAATCAACCAAAATATATACTAACTATTTTACTTGGGCTCACAATCAACTCAGTTGGTTTTCCTAGGCAATCAACCAAAATCTTCTCTGAGCCTATCCCAGGCTCAATACAATCCAATTCAAGGTTTGGATGGACCGTTTTCCTAATTTAGTTCCTAAAACTTGTTGCAGCAAAGTATTAAGTTTAAGCATGATAAAGTACAGGACCTAAATAATAAATACAAAGAAATAAATGGAGCTTGACTTTATTGGTTGGCTTTGATTGATTTTGAACGCGCTTTACCAACTCTCAGCTGTAGAAGATGTGATCATTCAGCTCACTATGAATGCTCTTAAATAATTTTCTCTTTGAAATTCTCTTTCTTTCTTTTTTTTTTATTTCTTACATTGATGGATTTTTTTTTATACTGCTTAAGCTCTATTCTTCCTTTGGCGTTTTCATGTATTTATACCCTTTGGAGGTGGTTGGAACACTCTTCCAACTGTTAGACAGGTTAAAAGAGTCGTTGTGAGATAAAAATAACCGTAGTGACTCACAAAAAAACTAGCCATTACTATTGTCAGGCGTAGAGAAATTGACTCGACATTTTTAGAGGTTGCCTCGTGATCTTCAGAAATCAACTCGTGATTTTTAGGAATCGACCCATGATCTTCAGGAGTCAACTCGATCTTGCTTCTTCTTTTCTTGCACTCTGTCTTTCTTCTGTGTATACTGTGGAGCTAGCTCTCTCAATTTATGGTTCGACTCATCTGGTGCCAAGAGTCGACTCATTATTTTCTAGGATTGACTCTTCAACGAACTAAGTTCTACTATTCTCTGTCTCTCCACTATGACTGTTCAGGGTCGACTTGCTTATTTCTGGGGTCAACTCTTGTTTGACTAGATTCAGCTCGTGCATTCCATGGGTCGATTCACCAATGCAATGGAATTTTCAGCTCTTTGCTTTTTCACTATGGCCATTCTGGGGTCAACTCTTATTAGACTGGAGTCAGCTCGTATACTTCATGGGTCGACTTACAGTATGTTGAACTCTACAACTTTTTGTTTATCTTCTAAGACTATTTTAGGGTTAAATCATAATCTACTAGAGTCGGCTTGTGAAGGCGTATCCGTCAGTAATAGTGTGTCAGGGCCAACTCGTTGCAAGCTTAGAGTCAACTCTTGAGGTAACTTAGGATAAAATTTTCTGCATCTGCATGTGAGCTTCTAATTTACGTGGCCTTTTGGGGGTTATGCTTCTTGATGTGGAGCTTCAAATAGATAATCTCCTTAAGCTCCCAAATAACCTTCCCTCTTAGACTGCTTTCTCCGCAAGATCTCGACATAAAGAGTTATATGGCATCTCAAGACTTGATCCTTTCCACCATAAGACATATCAAGTTCTCCTAATCTCTTTCCAAAGATCACCAACCTTCCAACCTTGGATTAAAATACTATATTTCTTTGCCCTAGAAATTAATTTCTCTTGATTAATTCTACATAGAAATCCTAATCGGCCCAATCCACTCTTAACAAAAAATAGAAGAAGGCTTGAGCATTAGAGACTCTTCATGATCTACAGCCTTCTTTCTTCTCTTAACTTTTTATATGATTTAATAAATAGACTTTATCCTAGAGTAACAATGTCAGAGCTAGAAGAAGGCGGTCTATACCAAAACATTCCAGATCCGAGCTTAACCAAAGAATCATCAATCTATTAACACTAAATTTGAAATGCCAAAAATTCTCTCAAGGATTGTCAACAATAAGAGTGCCTACTGGTAAAAATTGCAAAGCTACCTCCAGATTAGTCAAAGAATCAGCAACATTCTACTTCTTTTTGTCAATAAAAGCCTCCTTTACTAGATAAATAACTCAACTTTTTCATCATAATGCCTTTCGGATCAAGAAATTAATATTTCTAACCAATTTCAAAATAACTCAAACCACCATTCTTTTGTTATACACTTTGATCTAAATCTACCAAAATTTATAGGTTCACTAAACAGTTTCCACCCAAAATATCACTTTGTTCTGGAACCGAGAAGACCAAAAATTTCAAATTTTTAGGTAGAAACTAGAGCAAAAATTTTGAGTCTCTTTATTCTAAATTTGCATTGAGCATCCTTATCACAATTAACCCACAAGCTAATCTCCACAACCCTTCAAGAACCCAATAAATCTAAAACTAATCTAACTCGAGTTAACCCTAAGTTTCTTGATAATTCAATTAGACAATTCCAAATTGACTTTTATTTTAAATGATTAATTGCAAATTCCAATGGATTAGAAGATCCCGAGCCAATATCGCTATGAGTAGAATTAACTCTATTAACCTCCAAACCTTTCTTCACCAAGATTTCTAATATCTATAGGCAATGTTATATGGGATAACTCATGTAAGCATCTCAAAACCGAAGTCTCTACTTAATATTTTATTTTACCAGTAGCTTCATCAATAGTAGCAAAAGATCTTTGATTGAATCATAAACCTAAACTTAAGTTTAATTTAACACATCCAGTAATCTCTTACAAGCCCTACCTCCAAGATCGAAATCTAAGATGGAATCTTAAAAAAAAGAAAATAGACACAATAAGAAGATGCTCTAGTCATAAAACTCATAAAACTACCCCCCCCCCCCCCCCCCCCCCCCCCCCCCCCCCCCAATAAGGTACTTGCAAGAAAGCTTGATCTATTATTGTGCATCTTAGAGAAGTTTCATTGTCTCTTGATTCTTCTTTTCATTTTTTTTTGTTGCATACTTACATAATTTAGAACTATTGCACTAGCATAGTCCCTCCTTCTCAAGGTTTTACAGGAGGCGAAGTGTTTCAATACCTCTCCTTTTTTTGCAAAATTCACAAAAATCCTAGGTTAACATCACTATATTATTTTCTTGTTTTAGCTGAGATTTAGCTCTTGCACCCATTAATCTACTTTTTTCTAAATTTCTTCTTTAAAATTCAATACCCCATACATAATTATGTTAAATTGGGAGACCATGAAAGTACATATTTGAGAATATTAGCTCTCTAAAATGATAAACAATAGGAGGGTAGTTGTGGTACATAAGAGAGCTTTTTTCAATTTTTTGCAAGAGAGATGAATAGATCCTTCTCTATTTTATTAATGCTAACGACAAAAGTTCTTGATTGATTGGATTCTTCTAAAGTTTTGGTTTGCACATTAAATTCTTCTGTTGTTCTTCCACTTTTCATGATATTCCAGGAATGAGAAAAACTTAAAAATGCTCCCCAACTAATTTCCTATTTCTTACTATTTTCACAAAATTATTTTGGCTTGTGAGATATTTATGAATTCACGAGAATGGATAGATTAGAGGTTTTTCCTTGGAAGAAATGCGGCATATTTAATTTTAATATTGTTTCTTGTTCAACGTAAAAAGGAGAAAAAAAAAAGCAAAAAAAAAAAGAACCAAGAAAGAAGAAAGTCTCAAGAAATTTCTATTAATCATAAATAATAACGATTTAGAATCACAATAATATCGTATTCCAGTTTGAGAGATATATCTGTGGAAGACATATTGAATACGTTCTTTAATAACCTGAAATAATTGTGGCTGAATCTTCCCTTCCTTACTTCTTACAAAAAATAGCCGTTAATAGGGTATGCTATCAACTATATGGAGAGAGAGGACCTAGCCTTTATATAGAAAACATAAGAGAGCCTTCTCATTAAAGGCTCTAAAATTATATGTTTTCTAGCCTACATACCAAAATTATTATAATAAATAGGACTCAATCCTATGTATCCAAATGCACCAAGGTCCATAAAACAAAATGATCATACATCATATTGGGTCTAACCATAGTACTATTATGAACTATACGTTTAACTGATTTTATAAAATAAAAATATATAATTAGTGAAAATTTATATTTTAAGATTATTCTAATAATTTTTTTATGTACGGTTATCGCCTCACTATAACATGGTTGAGCATGGATCCCTCGTCTTTGACCTGCAGCACCCAAGTAAATTACAAATCACAACCTTTGCCGGTACGCTGTACCCATGTCTTAGAGGTGACAGGCCAAAATGGAAGCATATTTTGGAATTGAAGAGGGTTGATTTCCATCAAGTTTTTGGAACTCTAATACAGTGATTAGTTGGTTGAGGACTTGTAGTTGTAGATGCTCGACGGGTGGCCATCCACTTCTGACAGATAGAAGATTACGGCAGATTTGGCGGACTTCTGAGCTGTCCATGTCTATCGGGTGGGTGGGTGGGTGAGTTCTGACCAATCAATGGATATTATCTGGGAGGATCTAGAGTCGGCACCTAATCAGCTTCAGGATAAGCAGCAGTGTATTTACCGGAATCAAACTTTAAATAGAATATTAACTAATCGGAGCTAGGTGTTTTTGACAACGCATATGCTATGATAGTCATACGCCTAATTGCTTAAATTATTCAGAGGCCCACAACTTTGAATGCCGTCGGCTCAATCATGCATCTGGACCACCTTTTGAACGACAGGTCATGTCAAAACTACGCTCAAGAGCTACGCTAGCCCTTCCTGCCCGCCGCCCCCCCACCCCCCCGGGGCCCAAAAAAAAAAAAAATCCTGATGTACCTTTTGACCTGCCACAACCAGCATGATTGATAAATCAAGCAAAAAGCATACTATAAAATCCCTATTCAATCAATCAAAATCTATTATATAATTTTCTTTACTACATGAACGAAATACAGAAAGTGTCACACGCGAGTGAAACGTCCACATATAAACTTGTGGCGCAACCAAAAGGAAGCAAAGCCCCATATAAAAACGGGGAAATGAGCTAACTACGAGTCTTCCCCCTTGATGGAAGGGAGGTGGAGAGTTTCCTTGGCTTGCAGAGGGGCAGTTTGGGAAGTTGGGGACAGTAGTTTTGTTTTGGGTGGAGAGAGAGAGAGAGAGAGAGAGAGAGAGAGAGAGAGAGGGATTTGGTTGGCTTGATACATGCTTGAAGCCACTCTTATCTTTCATCCCTTCTCTTTTTTGGTTTTGGTCTTGGTTTTTCTTCCCTCACATTCCTCCTGATCCAGCTGGGCCATCAGGAAGAAAGATTGGGGGATTGGAGATGGACTTCTTGGAGGGTGGAGATTCTTTTAATTTTCTCCTCTCGGTTTCTTCTCCCCCCTTGGGTAGTAGAGAGAGAAAAGGAGGGAGGGGGTTGAATGGCTGCCGTGCTGTGATGTTGCAGTTGTTGCTTGGGTACTCGCCTGAAGGGGAGATGGTGGGATGGGACTTTTATTAATTAGATGGAGTGAATTTTCCATAATGCCCCTACTTCCTTTATGGACAAATCCTTTTCTTTACCTTGACCATGAAGTGCCACGGATGACCTTTTGTTATTCTGCTCTTGCTTGACATGGTAAACAGTATTGCCAAGCAATATCTCAGTTATTTAATTAGTTTTATGGTCCTTTTTTTAAGGCAATTACATTTTTGTGCTTCCATTCAAAAATTATATTAAACTGGAAATGCTTCTTATCTATCTTTATTAGATTCATGTATATTTGTTGAAATATTATACTTGATGGCTATCTATTTCTATATTATTTTTTTAAGTATTTTATACTTATTAAAAAAAAGAGGCCTCATTCATTGGATTCGCCTTAGGCCCCCAAATATATCGGGCCGCCCCTGACTATACAAACCAATTATGAAGAACCCTTCAAGTAAGTACTTTCGAGTCCTCTTACGTCCTTATGCTCCGTCGTTCTCATAATATCTCCACTACTTCTTCAGAAACTATTTGACTTAGGCATCGAAAATTTTTTCGTCAAACACTCTCTGATAAGAGGACTTTTTCATGTTTGTTGTTTTAGATCGGATCTAGAGTCGGAGCTGCGAAGTTGATCAGTTGAGGTTATCTTGCCAGCTTCGAAGGCCTTCTAAGATATTGGGTTTATGATTGCGTGTTGGTGTTTTCTCTTTCCAAAGTGTCATCATGAGTGGTGAGATTTTTGGATTGATAATTGAATGCTTTGCCGATAACAATCCTAGCAATGGTTTGAAGTCGAATACCCAGTTGATATGTGATGGAGATCGGATTCGACCATCCTCAAGCTATTTTCAAGCAAAGGGGAAGCATTGTCTGGTGGAAGCATGACTTTTTGATCAACGGCCTCTTCGCCCGATCTGTTCGGTTTGTAGTGTTCATAGTGTCTAAGTCATGTACTCATTTTGTGTAATCCTTTGGCTGTCGAGGTGATGCAATTTTGTAATTACAGTGACAAACGGAAACAACTGTGGTTTATATTTTGTCACCTTGTTTTTACTCAAGCTTGTAAGTGAGAATATTTGTCGATCTGCTAAGTAGCGTAAGTCATTTTATATGCAATTGTTTTGATCAACCCTTAGGTTGGTGCCTTCGAGGGGTCGAAGAACTGAATCGTCCTCAGTAAATTGTTGGAGCCTTGCCCCCCATTCTCGGCCACATTAGATGAAGCCGAAGACTTACGTTCATTCGAATGAACATTCGTGGAGTGGATGATGCATGGACTTGAAACTCTTTTAAAGAAGCTTTAGTATATTTGGCGAGCTTATTAGTGGGTTGTAGGAGCCTTGCCCCTCGAGCTGCTAAGAGTCGAGAGTCGCCTTGCAATCAGCAGGAGTTCATCGCATTCACTTGATGGAGGGATCAGTCAACTTCATAATGGTTCAAAAATTGTCATCTCTATGTGGGTCATCTTAACCTTGAGATATCGATTCATCTGCCAAGTCTTCGGTGCAAGGGTTGGTTCAAGATGGAGGCCATAGAATGGCTTGCCTAACTTGTGCACCCGGGCCATCCCAGTCTTGAGAGGTTGATTAGCTCACTGAATCTTTGGCTTGAGAGCCGGTTCAGGATGAAGGTATTGCCTCCTCAGGGCTATGGAATGGCTTGCCCGACCTATGGACCTTGGCCATTCCGACCTTGAGAGATTAGTTAGCTTGCTAGTTCTTTAGCTTGAGGACCAGTTCCAGATAGAAGTGCTGCCTCTTCAGGGCTGTGGAATGGCTTGCTTGACCTATGCACCCAAGTTGTTCCGACCTTGAGAGATCGATTAGCTTCTAGGGTCTTCGGTGTGAGGGCTAATTTAGGATGGAGGTGTTGCCTCATCAGAGCCATGGAATGGCTCACCAGACCTGTGCACTCAAGCCATCCATATCTTAAGAGGTCGGTTAGCCCGCCATGTCTTCAACATGAGGGACAATTCATAATAGAGGTGTTGCCTCTTTGGGCCATGGAATGGCTTGCCTAGCCTGCGCATCCGGTCTGACCCAGCCTGCGCACTCGGTCTGGCCCAGCTGGCACACCCGGTCTGGCCTAACCTGCAGACCCAGTTTGACTAGACTTACGCATCTGATTGGGCCTGACCTGTGCACCCGGGTCGGCCCGATTTTGAGAGGTCGATTAGCTCGCTAGGTTTTTGGCTCGAGGGTTGATTTATGATGGATGTGTTTTCTCCTTAAGATAGTGGAATGGTTCTCTCGACATGTACACCTAGTTTATCTCGACCTTGAGAGGTCGGTTAGCTCATCAGATCTTCGACTTGAGAGCCAGTTTAGGATGGAGGTGTTGCCTCCTTAGAGCCGTGGAATGGCTCACCCGACCGGTACACCTGGGCTATCCTAACCTTAAGATATTGGTTAGCTCGCTAGGTTTTCGACTCGAGGGTCAGTTCAAGATGTAGGTGTTGCCTCCTTGAGGCCATAGATTGGCTAATCCAACATATTTATCTGAGTCGTTTCAACCTTGAGAGGTTGATTAGCTCGCTAGGTTTTCAGCTCAAGTGTTGGTTCAAGATGAAGGTGTTGTCTCCTCAAGATAGTAAAAATAGCTCATCCGACCTAGTATGCTCAAAGACGCTTTCATCGATGGTCACTATATAGGCTCGCCCAATGATAAAATCCATGAACAACATTCATTGGAAGGGATGCCTAATTAAGAGGGCTTAGGTGCACACTCCCATTGTGGGTTTTGCGGTTAGTAGTCTTTTGAGGACACACATGATCCTCTTCAATTTGTTGGAGAGTGAGTTACCCAACCCGAAATATTTTTGATGATTTTTGGAGAAAATAGTGTTTCATTTATTGAGACTAGGTTTACATAACAATAAGATATCTCTTAGTGATAATACACTAGAAGATTGGCTGAATTCTATATCCAAGGTACACGTGCCCTATGGAGATGTTTAGGTGGGGCATCTTGAACCGAGGAAGGGGTTCTTTCATGATCTTCACCAAGAATGGAAGGTCGGTTGTGAAGTCGACTTCGTTCTCATGCTTGGCGTTGCGACCTCTAAAATCCTTGAGATGCTGATCTATCTCCTCGAACCTATGGTCGAGATCAACCTCCTTTCTGGAGATCTTCTCTGATCGGTGGTGAGATGAATGTCTTGGCATCAATCCCTTGTGAGATTACGATCTAGGGGACCAATGCCGTCTCCCTAGCCCCGTGCTCTATGGGCAAGAATAATGATTATGCCAGACTCGTCTTAGACTCCAAGAATGGGAATGACGTCTCAGCTGCATTGGATCCTCCTGATCTCCCGATACACAAGTCTGCTATAGGGGTTGTTGAGGCTGTAATTGTTGCTGGTAGTTCGTGACCGTTTGCTATAGGTTCTAAATGATGGGGATCAGTATATGAACCTGCTGCATGAGAAGACCGAACTGCTCAACAGTGACCGTTGGTCAGGCTGTGGTTCCTACTGAGGAGGAGCCCTTCGAGGGATCTGTAAGGAGCAATCGAACCTCAGAGATGTATCCTGCTGTAGACTGTGGTCGTTGCTTGGGTTTTCCTTGACTTTATGATTGTGTGTTGTCTGCTTGATTAGTCAGACCTCCAAAGATAGAATCAGAACCTTTTCTCTAGCGTCTATTTATTGCCTCTAGAAAACGACTCAAGCCAAGTGTTGATTAGTCATACCTCTAAAGATAGAATTAGAACCTTTCCTCTAACGTCAATCTGTTGCCTCTGAGAACCGACTTGACCTAAGTGTTGAGTTGGTAGGGTTGCTAGGGATTTTATCTTATTTGTTGTCCATATTAGAGATAGAGATAGGATCGCTGCATGCCTCCATGGTGATGTTCTGGTGGCCAACGCGCTCGATTGGCAGTAAGTACGATGTCAAGCACCCATGAGTCTATGTTGGATGGTGTGGGAAGGGCTTCAGGTAGTTCTCTGATGCTGGCTCCAATCTAAAACGACAAAAGTAAAGAAGTCCACCCACTAGAGCATGTCTAGTGGGGGTTTATCTGATGCCTAAGCGAGATGCACCTTTCAGAAAACAGGAGGAGGCTTGAGAGGGTCAAAGAGACATCATAAGAGAGTCGAAAGAGAATTTATCCGGAGGGTCCCTAAAAATACAATATATAGACAAGGGTTGGAGCCCATTGTCGAGTTGTTTAAGGCTATACATTGGTTGATAACACAACAAACCACATATCTCATATGTGAATTTTGACTGCATTTCTCGACTGTAGGATTTGCTCGGGTATTACATTTGTTAGAAAGCAGTTAGCAATCACGGCCAAGTTGTTGCCAGCTATGAGAAAAGTTTGAAATACAAAGGACTCTCCGCATGCTTTTTCGATCGGCCATATGACAAGCTTTAAATGGTCAACCCACGGCTAGGTGGCGAGCTTTCATTAGTCGGTTCGCCTTATCAGCAAGATCAGTTTGCCTTGTCAGTAGAGGTCAATTCTAAGGTGTGTCACCACCATTTCTCTCTTTTCAGAGACTCCAAAACACCACTGCAAGGAGGCAGTCCTGAGATGCTTTAATTGAGCTTGGCTTGAGCTATTTTCTCCATTCAGTCCACAATCCTTTCACAATATTAGGGAGTGTGATATAGATAGAACATGTTCGAGTTTGAGCTCATACTGTCTAACAATATCTACATGATAGGAAGAGGTGATTAGTGGTCTCCATTATCACATAATAAGCAGTCGAATGACAAAATGATCTTTTTTTCTTAAATTTCCTGCTATCTGTAATCTGTTGTTGAACAATATTCCTTTGTGTTCAGAAAATTTCCGATCGAAATACTCTTGTTTGATGAGAGTAAAAACAATGAAGAGAAGATGTTTTTAAGAGGTTTATTACCTGTCCAATGATCATGCCAAAAGGGCATCTTTTCTCCATCACCCAATTCCAAGATAGTGCTGCATATGAATAGTTCACTTACCTTTAGTGCATGTTTCCCTACTGTTGATGCCTGTTTGAGAGTGTGCGGAGTTTTGCTGGCTGGGGTTTTTATTGCTGTAGCGGATATTGTTGATGAGAGTTCTCCAGTTCTTGTTCTGCTCATCGAAAAATCTCCACCATCTTTTGATGAGTAAGCTTTGATTGAAGATCTTCAGATTCTTCACTCCTAACCTCTTGGGTCTACAAACTTGGTTCCAGTTCATTAAACAGTGTCCCCCTAAGCAAGTTTTGTCGCGCCTCCAACCGAAATCTCTGTGCAGTTTATCAATCTTGCCTATGATTTCATATAGAATGAGGAATATATAATATTTAAAATATTAAGTGGAACCTATAATTATTTTAAATATTTATAAAGATCGGTGCAATTTACTTAATATTTTTTTGAATAAATTATATATTTTTTTGAAATTTATGTTTATTATACTCACATTCAATATTTTGTAAAACTATACTTATAATCAGTTAAATTAACTGCATTAGCAAAACTATTTATTTTAGATAAAAAGTTAAAATTGCTTTTATACAAAAAAGGAGAATGTCTATAGTTTTTCATGTCCTTGGTAGCTATTATGTTGCTCAAAGTTATTTTATTTATTTTAAAATTTTGTTCTAACATGCGTTTAGATTTAATTTAAAATTAACGGTTTGATTAATATTTTATTATTATAAATTAAAGCCTTAGATGATAAGGATTTTAGGGAGAAAATATGGATTTTTTTGGATGTAATATAATTTACTTTAAAACTCAAAATGATTTTTATTTTTTTTTAATTATTTTTTTCTAACATGACGCCGACTTCTTCCCTGTGCATCATAGCCATGTCATCCTTGACGTGATACTTTTAAGGTAGGATCCGTATATCTCGTCACAGAAACGGCGAGCTAACTCATATCCCTCATTGGACGGGTGAACCTTGCCTTTATCCAAGCAAATAAAACTCCAGCAATCAGAGCCCAGAATTGTACAAAAGAAAAAATTAAACCACGTTGCATGCAGACATTGGTCCGGACACCAATTATGTCTACAAATCCCTGATTGGTATTATAATTGGGTTCCATAGAATCCCACGTTATTCAGACGTCGGTCACAGACCGGTAGACCACGAGAAAAATCCCATCGAAGAGCGAACGGTTCCCTCTCAAATGGTGGGTTCCAGACTACTTCCAGTGACCAATAGCGCGCGTGCACAAATGGCTTCCGCCACCACCTTCTCCGCCCCGGCAAACGCGCCTCGCCGCCGCTCGCCGCCGCCGCCGCCGCATCTCCCAAGATTCCACGCCTTCTCCCGCAACCTGCGGCCGGCGCCCGCGGCGGTGACCTCAAAAATGGAGCCGGCTCCGGCCATCACCGACCGCCAGGGGACCGCCGGTGGCCCTCCGGAGGTGGCCGGGGCGGTACCGAAGCTCCTGGACGAGTCGGAGATCGAGCCGCGCGGCGTGAGGGATTACATCGATTGGTCCAGGGATCTGGTCCGGCCGGACGGCGGCCCACCACGGTGGTTCTCGCCGCTTGAGTGTGGTTCTCGTGAGAAGGGCTCTCCTTTGCTGCTCTTCTTGCCCGGTTTGTGCTCCATTTCATCTTTGACCCCCCAATTCTTTTCCATGTCACCGTATAGTCCTTTTTGTGTTCTTCTTCTTGTTTTACTCCAAAATAAGTTGTGCTTTTTCGCTTTCTTTTTGTTTGATTTTTCCTTTTTTTTCCCTCGTAATTTCTCATTTCTCTCTATATTTTCTTCTTAAAACTAATGGTGGGGTTGATTTTATTATTACTAATTTCTTTAGGAATTGATGGAGTTGGGCTTGGACTAATTCGGCATCACCAGAGATTGGGGAAGTAGGCTTCAAGTTCTTTATCTTCTTGTTTTTTTTTTCAATGAAAATGTCTGTATCTGATTGATGCATCGGTCTTTGGCTACAGGGTATTTGATATCTGGTGCCTGCATATTCCAGTAATGGATCGGACGCCATTCGAAGGTCTCGCCCTCAATCTCTCTCATAAATTTGTTTTTTTAGTTCAAAATGAAGAATATATTATTGCAATGCAGAATTCTTCTTTAGCTATTAAAAGTGCATGGAACAGGTTTTGTTTTGGCTGTTGAAAGATAGATTTTTGAAAGTTGAAGTTTGCTACTTGGCCTTAATCTAATTCCGAATTGGTCATTTGTTCTTAATCTAATTCTGAATTGGTTATCAATATTCTTTAAGTGCTAGCAGCTAGCCTGCTAGGTGAAGAATGCTTAGGTACTGTACCAAATATAGGTCATATCATGTTATTTGTTTGGTTCAAGATTAGTTTACAAAGGAAATTTGTAAGACTGATGGCTAGTTGTGATGTTGCCCTCCAACTCATAATTGAGTTGGTAAGAACAGCCTGCCTATGAGATCAGTCCTAGACTCAAATGCCATGATGTCACTTTGGGAATTCAACCATGCGTTTTGGCACATGTCAAGATCACTAAGATAGTTAAATGGCCATCAAAACACAATATCCAATCCTTAAGCATTTATATAGTTTTTTGCAGCTAAATGGATTCAAATGACTAAGTAGCTAAAAGGACGGTTGAATATTTCTGGGTTGTTTGAGGTGGTTGCATAATATTTCTAGTTTGGTTCAGGGTAGTCACATAGTTTGGAGTGGTTTTGGTGCATTCCAGAGTGTTTTGCTTCCTTTACTAATGGGATTGTAGAAGCAGCTTGCTCAGTCAGAGAATAAATGCTGAGGTCCGGTTTAAGTTGAGCGAAGTACCACTTCATTCTCAACTTAGAACACTTAGGCATACATATGTGAAATACATACATGAAATGCATTTCAGGTAATGCAATACGTGAAGACCCTGTTTATTTCATAACAAACCTGAATAAAATCCACATACTCAGATTTATTTAGCCTGGAATTTTTTTGGCACCTAAATAAAGCAACACCAAATAGGGAATTTTATATTTTAGTGAAGCTAAAAAGAGCGCCTTTTTGGTATTTATTCCTTTTTTTTGGGCAAACCCACTTGTAATTGGCAGTTGATGGAACTTTTTCTAGTGTTGTATAGTATTATTGGCCAAGCAGAATCCCTCATCTATTTACAGAGGTACAAAACATAGAAAACTTTTCACAAAAACATGGGGCAGCTCAAGAAAAATCCCATAATCTCACAAGCCCTAAAGCCTAATTCCTTTTAAAAAACAGCAGAAGTTGTAAAATTTCCTTTTGCATCTATTCCAAGACCCATCCCTTAGTTAATTTGCACTCCACTACACTCCCTTGTGTATGTCCATGCTTGCCATGACATGGTGAGACTGTTAGTCCATGACAATCAGGTGTCTTTCCATGCTTTGTGCGTGCCAGGTTCAGCACATTATGCAGCATAATGTTGTATCATGCTAAGCCCCAACTACTGTGGGCATTGTTGATACACATTGTGAGCCTTTGTCTTGGGAGGAACGGCAAAATAAGATTCAAGGACTGGATCACCTATTGTTGAGATGACTCTTAGGATTGGTTGCATTTGTTTCTTTTCTGCACTCTGTTTCATTAATTTGTTCTAGTAGTATTCTCTTCAGAGGAAAAGGGAAAAAAGGAAGATCGCTAATGAAGTGTTCACTTGTCCTTATGTTCAGGCCTGGTTGATTTTGTAGAAAGGACAGTCAAATCAGAAAAATCTTGCTCACCAAACAAGCCAATATATCTTGTTGGTGAATCAATTGGTGCATGCATTGCTCTTGCAGTTGCAGCACGCAACCCCAATATTGATTTGATATTGATATTGGCTAACCCAGGTCTGATTACAATTTCTTTTTGCATATTTTACATGGTTGTTGTCATTAAATTATCTATATGGTTCCCTTATGTTCTTTTTTAAATTCATGTTCTCATCTTGCAGCAACATCTTTCTGCAAGTCTCAGCTGCATTCTCTCTCAGTTTTCCTGGATGTTGTGCCTGAACCACTCCATATAAACATTCCATATTTCCTTAATTTTATTACAGGTTTGTGTCATCCATTTGCTTTACCTTCTAGTATTGCTTTGTGCATTTTTCAATAATGAGAACTTAATTTTTCCGGATTCACGAGTTTATATATATATATATCGGGTCTAGTGACTTAATGGTTTGAACGTCTTTTTTGTCAATTAATTAACCAGTGTCATTATTTGTCTAAAGGAGCATATTTTATGTTTCCTTAAGCTATTATCGATCTAACCATTTTTAGCATTTCTCTTCTGTTGAATACTTTGTTTTACTTTTCTTATGCTTAGTCATATAAGCTTAGAATTTCTCTGTATTCTTTATCTCATTTAGAATCTTGTAATTGTTGAGGGCTAATAAGGCAGATATTTTACCCTTGAAGTTTCGATGCTAGTTAGTGGAATGTGAATTGGTCGATATTGCAATTTCTGTGTGGTTCTTCTATAATAGTATGCATGTTTATACCATAAGGTTAACTTCAAGTCAAAATTTGCAAATGCCTCCAAAATTTGATGGATCACTTTGGCACTCATTTTGCAGAATGAGTTTGATATGCAACAGAACAAGAAGTTAGAGAAAATGAGCATTGCCTCAAGGAAACTGAAGCTCAAATTAGTCATAGTCCCAAAATGAAATGGAGCAAAAAAAACAAGCAGTGGCATAATAGAATACGAGCCAAGAATATTCAATGAAATTCAAAGGATAGCAATATTGTGATTTGGTGAATATTGATGTATCCTGATACATGTTATATCCCAGTACCTTCAAGTGATAGCCTGTTGATTTTATAAGCGCCAGAAGTGTAGGACTTTGTGGGTTCCTGAGAAGTTAGAAACTGATCGCCGGCAGTTCAAATGAGCAAAATATATGAGGAACAGAGAAAGGGAAACCAAAATCCTAATGAAATAAAAATGTGAACTCAAAATGCTCCGCAAATATAAAAGTTATATCTAAAATTCACTGACTTGCAGGACCTCAAATGAAGGACTTAAATGATTCTGGAACAAATTGTAGGTGAAACAATCAAATCCTGCACAACATGGATAGATGGAACAAACTCTGTACCCCTGAAAGTCTCAAAATGCAAAATAAACTCCTGAGAATTGTAGAGAAAGAAGCAATGAAATTTCCCAATGTAAGTCAGCTTGAGCAGGATCAATTAGAAGAGCTAATTCTAAGATCAATTTGGGAGGGAAGATGAGGCAGATGAACCAGCAAAGAGGCATTTTAAAACCTGGAACTATCCAAATGTGGAGCAGCTTTACTCAAATTCCACCTTTACTTATTGAGCTTTAATTAGTGAGATATTGCATGCTACAAGGAACAACATAAACTATTTTCAAATTGAGTAGTGACGTAAAAATTATAAAATAATATATTCAATTACATGCATGTAAAGTACAACATACATACCAATATCTAAAATCGGGTCGAGTGGCGATGGTTCTCATAGATATCCGAATTATCAGCATAGTTAAGAAGCACATTAACCCACCTATCTAATCAATCGACGTTGTAGTCTTGTACGTTCATCCTAAAAGAAACGCGTGCTGGGGTATAAGTACTTTTGGATCTTTCGCTGAAGTTCTAGCTTTGAGAGATGTCCTCTGGTTGATAATACGGCATTGGATGGGCCCATCCGAATATACCTGCAGCAAAATTTGACCCGTAAGATGCTTCAGACTGCTAGGATAATAGCCACCGAAAAATACCTCAAACGCACAATATCTATATTCATATCCATATGAATCATAGGCTATTTGTGGCTGTGGATAATAAGATTCAGTATACGACTCAAAACCTGATACATCTATGGATCCTACTCTACGCGCGAGGTCATCTGCAGCTATATCATATTCTCCTGAGGAACTCGTCTCCCATGTGCAATCGTATCCTTGTGGGCTCTACCAGATCGTATACTATGGTCCCTATTTTGTGTAGCATGCATAAACTAAAACCTACTGGTGAATCGAAGACCACCTTACAGCCATGTCTCATAAACGGCGGTCTCCTGTCCTTTACTCCTCTGGCTAGCAGATCCATGACCACTAGAACTGCTGCTCCTGATCTCTAAATTTGAGTGAGCTGACTTCTCCTCGATACTCTCCATTGGGATTGTAGGTGCCTTTTATTTTTTTTGGTGTGCTAGGCAACTACCTTCTTACTCTTCGTGCTTCTCTCTGCCTCGCTATCCTTGGAGGATGTATGTCGCCCTACTGATCGAGTCGATCGGGTAGCGTAGTGGTCTCGTCTAAGTATCTTTCGATCATATCTTTGAGAAAATGTCTCAGATAAGGAGTCATGCAGTGATTGACTCTCCTGTGGCTGCGGCTTATCAGTTGGAAGGATGTGTGGAATATTGTGCTTAACCCATTGCCTTGCATCGATCTTAGCCTTGCATCGATCTTAGCCTTGCTGGCTACCAGTCGTGGAGGCGATCCTTGCTCATCAAGCTTCGGCTCCTGCTGCTGGCCCACAAGCCATCCAATCATAGGATCGTCCTCATCATCAACAAAAGTAGGATCATCCTCATCATCAACGAAAGCACTATGGATCAGATCGGTGTACATGAGCTCCACTTTCTTCTGAATACATTTTAGCCTCAACCTCAGATTGTAGTGAACATATACAAGGTTGTTGAGGCGCTTCTGTGTCAAACAGTTTTTTTATTTGCTGTGGATGAGGACGAAGGTGGACCAGTTGAGCTTACAACTACTCGAGAAGACCATTTGGGAGAGGATCCGAATAGCTAGCCGCTTATGGTTTGCTGCGGACAACCCAAAATGAATCCACCATTCAGCTACAAAAATATTGTAGAAAATTATATATAAAATAGTACCATATTAATAACTATCTAACGCCAGATAAATGTTCTCCTGATGTGTAACATATCTGGATTCATACTTTTCTTACTTACGATAGCTGCCGAGACTTCAAAGCTGTCATTGTCCTCTCTAAATATTTTGGTTTATGAAAAAAACTGTGTTGTACTATGTTAATAATATAAGATACCAGTTAACTTACACATGTTACTTAAGTTAACTTACCTCTTCTAGACTAGGGCTACAACTTCTGGATCTGGCTCCATCTTATAAATCACATTACGCAGAGTGGTTAGAAGTTCATCATCCATATCGATTCCAAGTATGCTGTACTAGAACCGAGGGTTCAGGTAGTATACTGCATATAGAGTTCGTTATCGTCTAAGTAAAATTTTATAAGGGCGGAGTAGTCTAATTTTTAATATTCTTGCTTACTTGCTAGATGCAAGTTCTTACCTATCTGGTAGTCCCACTGTCGCTCAATGATGCCGATGTACTTCTGGGCTTGCGTTGGATCTACCTCGATGATCTGAGTCTTTGCCCTCTCTATCATGTGATACATGAAGCCCGTCTGGGGATCTGGGGGTACCTCTCGCTGTCCACGATCCGAAACACTTCATACAATGGTCTGATAGCCTTCACTATTATAGTGGCCTGCTACTAGAATGTCTGCCTTGTCACCAAGTCTTTGATACTACTCCCTTCAGTGCCGACCTTTGCATATCTACTTTTCTGCCACTCGAGATTGACAAATATCTGATGTAGGGCTGCTTTCTTCTCAAGAAGGCTATCAAGTGCAATGTAGTTGGTAGCAAACCGTGCGACTTCTAGTCTCAAGATCTCTCTCACATACCTCATTAGTGAAAGGACCCAAGTATGGTTATAAATATACCTGGTGATGGTTTGGGCTGTCTCCACTGTCTGCTGTACCCTACGAATTTTCACAATGTCCATCAACATGAAGTCGATACCATATGTTGCACATGGGATTCATAAAATATGTGACCGCCGCTCCAAGATCTCTCCGACGGTCTTATATTATGGCCCATTATTAGTGATGACCTGCACGACATTCTCCTTTCCTCCCTGATCAATCATCTCCTCCATCAGTTTGAGGATGTAAGCAACGTCGTACACCTAATCAGAAGCATCAAGCAACTTGTGGAAGAAAATTTTCGTATCACAATATAGTTGATGCTCCACCTGGTAGGACCAATCTAACCATCACATATGGCCGTTAGTCCATATGTGGGCCACTTGCTCTTGTAGATACGTCGGGATAACCACCAACTATATGCTGCTTCAACTTGGTTACCCCTTCTTCCTTGAACTCTCGCTTCATTTTGCCTGATGGCTCCATTCCTACAAGTTTATCAAGTACATCAGTTTATTAATTAATTAAAATTAGCAAAATTTTGTTACGATGAAGATAATTTTTTTATCTTAAAAAATACATCTGATTTATCTAATACATAATGCTAATTTTTTATTTTTTTTATTTATATAATTTTAATAATTTTTAAATTTAAAAATATATTTAAATATCATAAATTCAGAAAAATATGATTTCTATCTCAAAAATTACTTCTGAATTATATAATACATCCTACTAATTTTTTTTATAATTTTTGGTATTATTTATATATTTCTAATTATTTTTTAAATTTTAAAAATAATATTTTAATATTGATATTTTAAAAAATTAATTTTAGCTTAGATTCATGTATAATCCAACAATGTATGCTACATATATTTTTTTAGGCTCTTGGACATGCATCAAAGGCTATTTATTTCTCAATTTTTTTAAATTTAGGCGTAAGCACTATGTGCATGATCGCATCGAAACTTGAATAAATGGACACCAAATTTTTATGGACAGTAGGTTGTATGCCCCTAAATACGTTTCTGATTTTACATTTTTTTAAATTTTTATTAATTTTAAAAAATTAATATATTTTTAATTTTTAAAAATTATATATAATTCAAAATTAAAATTTTTTATGTCATCGTGTAGATCATCCATAGATCTACAACATATAATAAACTCAAGCTTAAATCAAAAATTTTGGTATGATCTCTCTTTACTTTGTAATTTTCGAGCTATTTTTTCAAGTGCAAAAAAAAATTGAGAAAATGAGATAGAAAAGAAGAAGCACACTTGATTTAGACTTAGATCTTCCTTCTGAGCTGCTGAATCGGTGATTTTTTTTTGATTGTTTGGGAAGGAGAAGCGGTTGAGAGAGCGCTACAAATTTTTTGCGGTTAGGGCTTTAAAAGCATCAGGTGGCTCCACAGTAACAACCCAGTTAGGAACTAGGTTGACTCGGTGCAAATCAACCGGTTCGCACCGAGTCTACACCAAATCAACCGGTTCGCACCGAGTCTACACCGAATCGACCGGTTCACATAGAGTCTACACCGAACTGATCGGTTCCGACCGGTTCGAACACTTACCGTCCGGTTCGAACACTTACCGTCCGGTTCGAACACTTACCGGCTGGTTCGAATGCTTACCGTCCGGTTTCGGCCGATTCGAACACTTACCGTCCGGTTCGAACACTTACCGTCCGGTTCGAACACTTACCGGCCGGTTCGAACACTTACCGGCCGGTTCGAACACTTACCGTCCGGTTCCGGCCGGTAAGGGATCGGTGTTTCGGCTGGCTCGATAGGGGTTCCAGCCGGTATGGGGCCAGAACCAAATTCATAAGGTGAACCGGCCCGGTGTTGCACCGGATCGGCTCGATACTGCCCAAACCGGACGGTTCGGCCCGGTTTGGCAGATATTGCTCTAGATTGTAGCAATCTATTGTGCTTTTTAAAAATATTTTTTGCTAGGGTGGTTGAATTTTGATAGCAGTTTGTCAAACATAGACCATAAATCAAAGACTTAATCAATGAATAAGATCTCTAACGGGTAATTGAGTCCCATAAGATGCATCTCCCAAGGCATCAAGAAGTCATGGTGAACTATGCCAAGACTTATGCACCATGACATTTAGAAACAAAAATAGAACGCTTAAATTAGCCTATTTAAGTGGTTAATTGAGTCCCATAAGATGCATCTCCCAGGGCATCAAGAAGTCATGGTGAACTATGCTAAGGCTTACCAACCATGAAATTTAGAAACAAAAATATAATGCTTAAATTAGCCTATTTAAGTGGTTTGCTAAACTAAGACCTAATGTGAATTACTAGTACTATTAAACTGTAACGATCCAGGACCTCATCCAAAAAAACTAGTTGGAAAGTATTATTTGGATTCCTTGACCTTGTAGAAGTATCCAAGATCTATCAGTGTATAGCTGATATGGCACTAAGCACATGCCTGTATGGATCCTCACATACTCCCCCCACCCTCCATCTAAGCTCTGGCATTCTCGCCAAGCTAAGTGTTTAAATTTATTCAAATCCAATCATAAACGGCATGAGTAGCTCATAGTCAATCCAAATGGGCTTGTGCTAGAGTGTTTTCTAGTCCACATGAGCTATGGATTGGGCCTGCTTTAATACCAAGTGTAACGACCTAAGACCTCATCCAAAAAAGCTAGCTAGAAGGTATTATTTGGATTTTTTGGCCCTGTATAAGTACCTAAGACCTACTCAGTACATAGCTGACATGGGAGTAAACATACGGCCACATGAGCCCTCACATAAACACCTATTACTTAGGTAACTTTTCCCGCCATACAACGAGGAGGGAATCTTTAAAGATTGTCCTTGCCAAAATGGAGTAGTAATCGTTGCATTATCTTAAAAATGAGTGGAATAAACAAATTCTATGGTGCTACTGCTTTCCAGGTTATGGAAAAGATCCTTAGGATATTCTCATGTTCAAGATTTCTTCTATAGCCTACTTCTTTGGTTTGTAATTGTTCAGTCCATAATAGTAGTTGCCCATTATTTCTACAAAAAATCCAAGCCTTTGATATTGTTTATTGATCCAAAGTGGTTCAGGAATGTTGATTTTGGCTAAAGCTGACCAAAATAGAGGGAGAAAACAAATAGGTGAGGATTTTGGCATCCAACTTGATATATTACTCTTGATTTGGAATGCAATAGTAATATCACTAACAAAGGGTGACCTTTGGTACAATGTTAAGGTTGCTCCATTGCGGCCTAGAGATCACGAATTTGAAACATGGAAACAGCCTTTTCGCACGCTGGAGTAAGGCTGCGTGCATCTAATCCTTTCCAGACCCTGCAGTGGTAGGAGCTTTATGCAGTGAGCCGCCCTATTTTTAAATCAAATATTTCTAACCCTTCTATAGACTGCAGTGATTGGACTATGATGTTTTGGTAATATTTACATGAAACTCAACTTGACAATTAGATGTTCATTTTGCTGCTGACTTTGATAATTGAGATTTATATTGAATGCACACATAATGTATCTTTAGTAATCAGTGATGAGATCTTGGAAAAATAATTCCTTGCTTTAATATCATGTAGCTTGAGGAACAAACATCAGAAAAAGTATGAAAATAATCAGCAACTAATGAACAGTTGCTTAGAATGCGCATTCACAACAGGCCACAAATCATCACATATGGCACTATTCCATTTCTCTTCTTCGCACACTGCCACACCCTATTTGCTCACAACCAAGAAGATATTCAAAACTTAGGACACTATGAAAGGTACCATGAACTGAAATGAGATTCCTATACATCATTTTTTCCAGATTTTATTATATGCACTTGCAACCAATGATACTGACATATGGGCTTGTCCCAGTCATAGTAGTATGATACATACTATGTACGAAGGTCAGATTTCACAACAGGCTGGTATCTTGCTAGTTTAAATTAGAAAATATCAAAAAAAAGAAAAAACAAAAGAAAAGACGTACTGAGTAGTAGGAGGATGGTGCGGGGTTGATATAGGACAATACAAGTTGGTTTAAGGTGCTACAGGTTTACCATATCGGGGCACACCATATTGATTAGGTATCAAGGTTTGGTTTGGTATATGAGCAGAACTTATTCAAACTAGTCAAAATCAAGCAAGACCATCATGCTTGGTACCATGTTCTAATGATCCATATTACTTGATTTCAAGTGGTACCATGGATGGGTGTAAAAACTTATTGTATTGTTATAGTGTGTTCAACACTATATCTATCAACCATGTTATACCACATCGTTAACATATGAGAAAGGCCCGCAATTCAGTAACAGATACTGTATCGGTACCTTATCGGTTCGGTATGGTACTGATGGGGACATCAGCTAGGTCCCCATTTTATTTGCATATTTGTTTATTTTTATTTCTGGGTTTATTTGCATTTTAGGGCTTATTTGTGGGTTATTTGTGTTATTTGTGGGTTTATTAGGATTTATTTCTGTGTAAGAGGATTTATGCAAATTGTGTATTTTGGTCCTATATATAGGGACCTATTTTCATGATTAGGGCTTAATGAAGGTTTAAGAAATTTTCCCCCCACGTATTCTCCTCCTCTCTTCTTCTCTTCTCCTTCCTCTCCTCCTTGTCCTCCTTCTCTTCTCCCTCTTCTTCTGTTTCTGAGTTAAAATTCCACTGAGGTATTCCTTCCGGACTTGGTTCTACACCAACTTAGTATCAGAGCAAGAGACTTTGCCCCTGCTGCCAAAGTCCGATCCAGATCGTCCGAGCCTTCCTGTGAAATAGAGAAGACTGTGTCGGGCACTTCCATCTCCCGGCTATTTCTTCCAAACTGAGAGCAAAAAAAAAAAAAAAAGATCTTTCGTTCTCTCGGTTCTCACCAGAAGGGACAGAGGGGAACAACCCCTGGGTCACCGGGCTTCTCTCGGTTCCCTCTTCTTTCCCTCTGTCAGTGTTAAAAAAAAAGGAAATCTTCCCCGTGGCCGAGCAGTTCCACCGTGCCCCTCCCTGCCGCAACCCCCTATTTCCATCAAATCCGCCGGACCCCTTCCTGCAACGCCGCCTCTGGCCCTCCGCCCGTGCCTGCAACCGACCCCACCATCAGCTGGTGTATGGCCGAGCGTCGCCGGATCCCCGGATTCCTGTGGGCGCACGAGCTCTACGCCGTACCTCGACCACGGACACCGGAGCGTGTCGAAGGGCCACGAGTGACTCCTGCTGCCGGAAAGAAGAAGAGTGTCGCCGATCTATTTTCGGCCTTGTCCCTCGGCACTGTCGACGCACCCGCCGACCACCGCGCACAGGGGAATCCCGGCCGCCACCAAGACCGGCCGCCGCCTGTCGCCGCCGACCACGGAGCCCCGGCTGCGAGCTCCGTCGCCGTTCCGTTCGGCTGCTCCGCAACCATCGCCGAAGCAATCGGAATGCCCTCCCGAATCGATCGGGAGGTTGAAGAAGAAGTCACGGTAACGGGTAGGTTCTAAATCCGTTACCCACAACCCGGTAACCCGGGTCCCCCCCCAAAAAAAAAAAATTGGCACGTGATCTGCACGTGCTGAGTTTCACAGTTATCGGAGCGGGTCTCATTCGAAACCCGAACCCGATAACCCGAACCCGTTAAGGTTCAAAAAAAAAAAAATCCGTCGGATCACGTGACCTGCACGTGTCCAAAAAAAAAAAGATTCTTACCTCTGTTTCTGTCGAAGGGAAACCCTAAGGGTTTCCGCCGCCGACGCCATTGCCACCGCCTCCGCTGTGCTGCTCTCTGCCGCCTTCGCCTTCTCCTCCGTCATCCGAGCCCACGCCGCGCCGCCACGCCATCCCCCATTGTCGCCGAGCCGCACCTCCTACGCCGACCGCGTCCGCACACCGTTACCGAACCGCGACACCACCAACCGAGGCGCCTCCTTCCCGCGGCCAACCACAGCGCCGTCCGGACCAGCTGCGACGCTGCTGATAGCCGGCATTCTTCCCCCACCTCCCGAACCCGAGTGCTTCCTTCGTGCGCCATCTTCTCGCAGCGCCGCTCCCATCTTCCTCCGCCATCCACACGCAGCGACGTCTCCGCGCCGCGACCGCCATCCACCTCCGTCTTGCAGCCTTTGCAATCGCCACCGAGCGCCGCCGCCTTCCTACCCCCCTTCTCTTCAGCCGCCTCCTCCTCACCGCCGCCACGATCTGCCCTCTCTCCCGTCCGCCCACACACCCCATCAAACCTTACCCGAGCCACAGAGCTCCACAAGCCTTTGGCCCATCCCACTCACATTGCACGGGCCCAACCAAACAACAGGTCCATCTGCTCTGGTCTGAACCCCAAACCCACAAGGCCGCCGGCCCTTTTCTCAACTGTGGGCCCGAGCCCAAACTCATTCAGCCACAGGTCCTGTTATAGGCCGATCCAGCATCTTCTTCAGCCCATCTAGAAGTCCAAAAGGCCTTTCTGCTGCAGCAGCAGGTTCACGGCTCCAGCTAACTTCGCCCGGTACTGATTTCATGCTCGAGACTCTACCACGGACGTTTCTGGTCGACTGCATTCACCATAGGTAATAGGTTCTTCCTCCTTTGGGTTTGTTTATCTAATTGTGTTCTAGTTCTCTTGCATGACAGCCATAATTGAAAACTTACTTTCCTGTCATATTTTGCAACCTTAAACATATATTCCCACACCCGTCCTATTCATCCTATAAATCTAGATATTAAATTAGCACACCCTAGCGACAGGATAGTCTCAACATCCATAGATCAGATTACTTTCGGACTTTAAATGACCGTAAAACGTGCTTGCAACCTAATTTCTTATAGTGACTAATTTTCTACTTTAATTCTGAAATAACCAACGTACAAATTAGTAATATTTAATTTTAAGTTACTTTTGTGAAAATTTGCTGATTTCCGAATTCATAGTAGATTGCATTAGTAGGTTGTCCTGCATTGCATTTGGTCAGTTAGGGTTCATTAGTAACATTGCATATTATATCACCAATTAGAGTAGTCCCTGCATGCCAATCCGTAGTGGTAGAGAGTACCTCCTCACGGACTCTCAGACCCCTTTATCCACCATGGACCCTAGAGTTTTACAAGATATTTTGGAACAATTAGCTGCATTACGAGCTGATCAAGATGAGTTCAAACGGGAGATCCGTGCTCTAGTGCAACACCCTAGGACTCCTGAACCGTCAACCCCAATCGCAGCTTATCCCGAGTTTGGTTTGACCACACCACCTGTAGCTTTTCCCCATCCTCCTAGGAACCAACTTCCTCCCGATCACCAGCGCGATCTTGATGAGCGACTACTTCGTACCGTCCGAGTAGATGCTCCCACATTTGCTGGTCAATTAGAGCCGAGCGTGTACCTTGATTGGAGAGCAGCCATGGATAACTATTTTGAGTGGTATGATATGACTGATGATAGGAAAGTTCGGTTTGCTAAAATGAAGCTTATTAGGCAAGCTCACTAGTACTGGCATAACGTTGAACATAGGCGTGAGACCCAAAGGCTTCCACGTATCACCACCTGGGAGGATATGAAAGAAAAACTGAATGAGAAGTATCTGCCATTCTCTTACCGACAACGCCTTATGGATAGGTGGCAGAAACTAACTCAAGGAACTTCAATTGTTGCCGATTACATTGCACGATTGGAGGAGTTTCACATGAGGTGCGGTGTAATCGAAGAGGAGACTGTTACTCTTTCTAGATTTCGGGCAGGACTCCGCGAAGAGATCCGGAAAGAATTGATCCTCCGAGAGATTACCACCCTTGGCCAGGCATACCAGTTGGCTCAAGATGTGGATACGAGTTCCTGTAGTGAGACGTACCGACTCTCGGTTCTTACCTCCAGGGGCCCGACCTAATCAAAGCTATCTCCCGCAACCCAGACCACTCTCCAACCATCCTACCCAGCCCAGCTCTAGCCAAACGCCGACTAAGCCGTTCCCGATGCCTGCTCAAAGTACGTCAACTGATAAAGGAAAAGGCATATTAGGGTCCAACCCGCCCTCAAGAAGCCAAACCCAGTGTTTCAGGTGCCAAAAGTTTGGCCACATCGCGTCCCAATGTAATGCCAAGACTTATTTAATGACTGAACTGGAAGCAGGAACCCAGGAGACTGAATGTGTCGAAGAAGTCTATGAACCAAACATCGAGGATTTTGTAGAAGACTTTGGAGACGAACAGACCGGGTTAGAGTTTGCCCAGCCTACATCCCAATATGAGCCCACTGATCGGAATGACCAAAACCCTAGGCTTCAGGTGGTTAGGTGTACACTAGCCCAAACAAAGACTGAACAAGATTGGCGTAGAACCTCCCTATTTTACATGCTTATTAGGATTAATGGTAAAACATGCAAAATCTTATTTGATAGCGGGAGTTGCATCAACGCCATTGCATCTGGAGTTGTTTCTCGCCTTGGCCTGAAATCTACCCCTCATCCTAATCCATATAAAGTAGCCTGGGTAGATAAGACGTCCATTTCGGTATCGGAAAGATGCCTTGTCCCGATTCAATTCCTATCTTATAAAGACGAGATTTGGTGCGACTGCCTTCCGATGGACGTCGGCCAAGTCATTCTAGGAAGACCTTGGTTATACGATAGGGACGTCACACTTCATAGTCGGTCAAATTCGTGTAGCTTTATGTTCCAGGGTCGAAAAATTATACTGAATTCATTGCCTCCTAGAGAGCCCGACCCTGAGAAGAAGGGTGGTACACCACGAAAAGATGAGTCACTTCACATCATTACTTCGAAAGAGGTAATGAAAGATATCGAAAGCCACTCACCTGTGTTCGCCCTGGTGGCTAGAGTTATCAATGTGGAGTCAAATGCCGAGCGTCCGGCCGCCGTAGTTCCTCTGTTGGAGGAGTTTCACTCTGTTTTCCCAAATGATCTTCCAGATGCACTCCCTCCAATGCGTGATATCCAGCACATAATTGATCTCATTCCTGGAGCGTCATTGCCAAATCTTCCCCATCATAGACTCAACCCAAACGAGCACACTGAATTGAAACGTCAAGTTGACGAACTCTTCACTCGAGGGTATATTCATGAGAGTCTGAGTCCCTGTGCTGTACCTGCACTCCTCACTCCCAAGAAAGATGGCTCTTGGAGGATGTGCGTCGATAACCGTGCTATCAATAAAATCACGGTTAAGTATCGTTTTTCCATTCCTAGGCTGGACGACCTTTTAGACTATATGTCTGGTGCTACAGTTTTTTCCAAGATCGACCTCAAGAGTGGGTACCACCAGATTCGGATTCGTCCTGGGGATGAATGGAAAACTGCATTCAAAACCAAAGATGGACTCTACGAATGGTTAGTAATGCCTTTCAGATTAACAAATGCTCCAAGTACGTTTATGAGGGTGATGACACAGATCTTTCGACCTTTCTTGAATAAATTTGTTGTTGTATATTTTGATGACATCCTCATCTATAGTCAAACTCAAGAGCTCCATCTCTCACACTTAAGGCAGGTTTGTGATGTCCTGCGGAAAGAGAGCTTCTTTGCTAACCTTAAGAAGTGTGCCTTCCTGACTGATCACGTCACTTTCTTAGGGTTCATAGTATCTTCCAAGGGTGTCTCCGCTGATCCAGAAAAAGTAAGCGCGATAGTCGATTGGCCCGAGCCCAAGACCGTAGCAGAAGTACGTAGTTTTCATGGTCTGGCTACTTTCTATCGTCGCTTCATTAGAAATTTTAGTTCGATAATGTCTCCCATTACAGATTGCATGAAGAAATGAGACTTTATCTGGACTAATTCGGCATCCCAAGCATTTAAAGATATCAAGCATAGGATGATCGAAGCACCTGTCTTGCGCCTCCCCGACTTCACTAAGGTATTCGAAATCGCATGTGATGCCTCTGGCGTTGGCATAGGTGGCGTGTTAAGCCAAGCAGGTCACCCTGTCGCGTTTTTTAGCAAAAAGTTAAGTGACGGCAGGTTGCGTTATTCCACCTATGATAAGGAATTCTATGCGGTAGTGCAAACTTTGCGACATTGGCGACACTATTTGCTACCGCAAGAATTTGTCCTGTATTCAGACCATGAGGCTTTAAAGTATCTCAATTCTCAAAAGAAACTAAACCTTCGACACGGCCGATGGATTGAATTTCTGCAAGCCTATACTTTTGTGCTGAAACATAAAGCTAAAGTTGAGAACAAGGCTGCTGATGCGCTCAGTCGACGGATCTTCCTCCTATCCGTGATGAGCACTGAAGTAATTGGTTTTGAAAGGATCAGGGAACAATATACCACTTGTCCCGATTTTAGTGATGTATACCTGACCTTACGAGATGGAGTAGAGAGAGAGCAAGATGATTTCTTTTTACAAGATGATTATCTCTTTCGCTCCGACCGATTGTGTATTCCTCGAACCTCATTGAGAGATTTTCTAGTATGGGAAGTACACGCTGAAGGACTGTCTGGGCATTTCGGAAGAGATAAAACCATTGAAATGGTGGAAAGACGTTTCTTCTAGCCGAGTCTCAAGAGAGACGTGGCCAAAATTGTCGCTCAGTGTCGCACATGTCAACTAGCCAAACAACGTAAACAGAACACTGGGCTTTACACTCCACTACCTGTTCCTGATTGTCCGTGGCAAGATGTTAGCATGGATTTTGTGTTAGGGCTTCCACGTACCTCGACCAAACACGATTCCATTTTTGTACCGGTTCTCTAAAATGGCTCATTTTCTCCCATGTTCTAAGACTTCCGATGCTTCTAGGATTGCGAAACTCTATTTTGACGAAGTCGTTAGACTCCATGGCCTTCCAAAATCTATTGTGTCCGATAGGGATGTTAAATTTATGAGCTATTTTTGGAAAACTCTTTGGCACATGATGGGTACCAAATTAAAATTTTCCTCTGCCTATCATCCCCAAACTGATGGCCAGACCGAAGTTGTCAACCGAAGTCTATAAAATCTTTTAAGATGTCTGGTAGGTGAGCATGCTAGGACTTGGGATCTTGTGTTACCAACTGCCGAGTTTGCATATAATAGTTCGGTCAATAGGACCTTAGGCATGAGTCCTTTCGAAGTGGTGAATGGATATAAACCTAGGCAACCTATAGACTTGATTCCCATGTCTCATCAACATAGAGTCTCTGAGTCTGCACAATCATTTGCTTCACACCTGCATTCATTGCATCAGGAGATCAGCAAACATATTCACTCTAATAACTTAAAATATAAATTCTTTGCTGATTTGCACAGACGTTATAAAGAATTGAATGTAGGCGATTCTATCATGGTAAGAATTAGACCTGAACGACTTCCTTCGGGGATGTTCAAAAAGTTGCAATCTCGTAGTGCGGGACCGTTCAAAGTCCTAAAGAAAATCAGTTCGAATGCTTATGTTGTAGATCTTCCTGAAGACTATGGGATTAGTGCGACATTTAATATTGAAGATTTGGTCCCATACAAGAAATCAACATTCATTCCTTCTGACCCTTTTGTTGATACATCCACTGTTGTTGATCACCCTAATCCAGCACCTGCTATTGAGCCTCCACCTCCACAGTTTCATGCACGCAAAGAACACATATAACATATATTAGATGAGCAGGTTATATCTACCAGGAGAGGAAGCTACCAACGTTACCTTGTTTGGTGGAAAGGTCGACCCGAATCAGATGTATCGTGGATTTCGCGAGTCGAGTTACAGCGCCTTGACCCTGATCTTCTGGAGCAGTACGACAGCCAGCCAGCTCTACACTCGACGGGGTCGAGTTTTTTCCATCCGAGAGGAGTTGATGGGGACATCAGCTAGGTCCCCATTTTATTTGCATATTTGTTTATTTTTATTTTTAGATTTATTTGCATTTTAGGGCTTATTTGTGGGTTATTTGTGTTATTTGTGGGTTTATTAGGATTTATTTTTGTGTAAGGGGATTTATGCAAATTTTGTATTTTGGTCCTATATATAGGGACCTATTTTCATGATTAGGGCTTAATGAAGGTTTAAGAAATTTTCCCCCCACGTATTCTCCTCCTCTTCCTCCTTCTCTTCTCCCTCTTCTTCTGTTTCTGAGTTAAAATTCCACTGAGGTATTCCTTCCGGACTTGGTTCTACACCAGGTACACCTCTATATCACTCTAACCATTTTTCTCAATTTTTATCTTGGTATGCTTCGATATGGACTGGTACGCACCTCGGTACGCCTCGGTATGGGGCGGTATGCCTCGATACGGGCGGTACGGGGCTTGTATCGTCTTGAAGGTATGTTTCGTATCGGTTTCTTTTCGGTATGGTATGGTACGCTCCGTATCGGATGGTATGGGGCGGTACGACAGACCTTGCATCCAAGTATGGTAAGCAATACTGGTTAGCAAATCTTGGTTGCAAGATTCGCCATCTCGGTACCGGAGCCCGTACCATTACCATCCTATTTCAGTATAGGTGCACGGTACGGTAGAAGACAACAAGGTGTATCGAGTGTTGGTATGGTACAAGACTATGTACGGATTTAGTATCGGTCTGGTATGGTACCGATTAGTACGACAAACTTTGCTTGGTTGGTTCACTTACAAAATTGTCTCAAGTCGTGATGTGTACTAGGTTTTGACTAGTAAGATGTGCCCAAAGTTGCGTGGGGCTTGTACAAGTAATGGTTGTCCAAAATAGTTGTATGGGACCTATAAAAGTGAAGGTTGTCCAAAATGCCTAGGCGGTGGAGGCATCTCGAGTCAAAAAAATCTAGAAAATTCATAATACATGATTGCATAATTAAATTATCGCAAGTACATATGTTTGGTTCATAGAGAACACATGAAAAAACATCATATTCTTCCTAGGTAGTGGGCAACTCTCTTCAACTTCTCTCCCTATACACTCCTTTTTTCTTGTTCTGCCCTAACCATCTTTCTCGTGCCACTCATAGTGGAGATGAAGAGGGATATGGGGGCTTAGAGCTATGATGAGGCACATGGATGAAGGGTTGTCATTAGACGGAAAGTGGAATATCTAACATGGATGGCTATAATCTAAAAATGAAACCATATTTAAAGTACTTTTTAATTATGATGTTTAAAACACTTTGATGCACACAATTCAAACCTTATTAGTACCCATGAAAAAAAACATGGTCAGAATTTGAACTTTTGAAGTGATAAATAATATCATAAATAGGTGCCACCTTCATAGGAAATTGGCCAAAAAGCAACTCAACACTTGCTCAAGCTCTCATCTAGGTTTTCAGGCAGCTGCACCGCTTGGTACCTTGGGAAATTGCCAGGCGCCTAGGAATTTGGGTTGCTGGGGCACCTAAACGGGACCATTTAGGCGGTTGCCTGTGACAACACTGGAATGGGAAATATCTCAATTTTTTTATCCATTTTTTGTGTGCATATCCTTCTAAGTATTGAAATTTGCATGAATACCCTTCGAAAATTGATATTTGCATGTATACCCTTATAAAATACTTGTTTTGCGTGTATACCCTCCATTTTTTTCTTACATGTATGCCCATCCCATCTAATGCTGTTAAAAAATTTGCAGTTTAAAATTAAAAATGACTGAAATACCCCTAATAGGTAGATGTGCAAAAAAAATATTTGATAAGGGTATATATGCAAATAATACTTTGTGAGAGTATTCATACAATTCATATATTTATGAGGGCTTATATAAAAAAATCTAATTTTATTTTTTCTATTTTAACCTGTTTTAGTTTTCAGTGAGATCTGTTAACCTGTTTCCACTTTAGAAATAAAAATATATTTTTATAATTTTAATTAATTTTTAATTTACATAAATATAATTTTGGCTAATTATGTTAACTGAATCGTTATATCAAAAGTATTCATACAAAAATAGTGTTTTATGAGGGCAGGCAAGTAAATATCAATTTGGAGGGCATTCGTGCAAAATTTAATATTTAGAAGGGTATTTATGCAAAAATCTAAGAATTTTTTTGTGTGTATACCCTCCTAAATATATGAAATTGCATGAATATCCTCTAAAATTACTATTTTTATGTCTACCCTTATAAACGTTTCTTTTTGCATGTTTATCCATTGATGGTATTTTCATTATTTTAATTTTAAACCGCCAACTTCTTAACGGCATTAAATGGCAAGCGTATACATATGAAACAAGTATTTGATGAGGGTATACATGCAAATATCAATTTTGGAAGGGTATTCATGCAAATTCCAATATTTAGGAGGGTATGTATGCAAAAAATTCTTTTTTTATTACAATAGAAAACTCTTGCATTTTGATCGAATTTGTTTTAGGGCTTCTAAGCTGGGCCTCGAGCAAAAGATTCCAAGAAAATGTGGAAGGGTGCCTTAGTCAATAATCTATCTTACAAACTAGTGGTTGCTTCATTTCTTTTAAGGAAACCTGTGATAGCTGTGTGATTACAGGCTCATGTTAGAAAATATGCATTTTGTTTTCTCATGATAACAGCAGCTTTTAGTGGCTCTTTCAATAAACTGTTTTTAGGGGAAAACTAGTTCATATGAGCAACCAATACATATGTTTTTCTTTGCAATAATACAATATTATGTCATATTGTATATACTTGTGCAGTTGTGCTAATTAAGTGCTTTTATTGTGCATATTTTTTTTAAAGAATATTTATATACAATTTGCTAAATAAATGTTTTCCATAACAAACATTATGTGTATAAATCCATATAGTAAATGAATTAGAACAATAGCTTTCATTGATACAGATCATAGGTTCCAATGTTACAGATAAATTATTTCATAAGGCATACAATCATTGCAATTTTACTTCTATAAATAACGATTTTTCACTGTTTTCTAGGCAATCACATGAGGATGTCATCAACTTATGCAAAAAGTGTGCTTTCTCTTCAGAAAGCCGCTTGGGGACTATCAGAGAGCCTTGCTGATATTCCGCCTTGTCTTTCTGTGAGTATATTATCTTAGATTACATATCCAAACATATAGTCTTGCTCTCTTAGAAGTTTATTATCTTTAATCAGTATGAAGTTTATATAATATTTGATTTAGATTTGTTATGTTAGTTATTGTTAATAGTTTTCAAAGGATACTCTGGTATCCTAATCAACTTGACAACTTGAATACATTCCAAACATAATGTACATAGGTTGTAGAATACTTGTTTGTTCAACTTTTTTTTTTTTTGATTTAACTGTTTTCCATCTATGGTTTATCTTATTTCTAGCAGACTATACCTGACTAATTGAAAGAAATTGGATCCTCTTTTATCATTGACTTTTAGTAACTTATCACCAGCAGTAAGCACGTGCAATGAATGGGGGCAACACATGGATGTGATCTCAAGATTAAAATATTCTAAATTTTATGTTACATGATATTGTGCTCCTACTTTGGTTTCTATTTTTTTTTAATACTTTCTTATAGAGGTGGCAATGGGTCAGATTAACTTCCATCATTTAGTCAAACTGGCCTTGAACCAAACTGAATTTGACATGCTAGCAGGTTGGGCAAGGCCTACCCAAACAAGTTGGTGGGTCAATTGGGTTGGCCCAGACTTTACATATACCCAAGTCAATAGTCGATGAAGTCATTCTCTCAAGATGCAAGTTAAATGTTGCATTACTATAAGATGCATTTTTCCTAAGCAATACCAGATGTCTGGATCATCTAGATAAGTAAAAGGTATCAAGGAGTAAGAAGGTGGGCTGGTTGGATAGCAGTTCCACACAAGAATCAAATCCATCTACAAAATGATTAAACACCTCTTGCTCAAGATTGGATTCTTTCCATCAACTTTCTCATTGATTATGGGTTATATTGATATATTTAGATTTTGAACAGAATTTGACTGCCATACAAGGCCTACTAAACCAATCTGAGGCTCGTCTAGTCGACGACCAGTTCGGTATGATACAAGTCTATACCATGCCGTGCCCGGGCATACTGAAATAGGGAGAGGGCGGGGGAGAGGGAGGAAGAGAGGAAGAGGGAAGGAGGGAGAGAGAGGGGGAGAGAGAGTAAGGGAGGAAGAGGGAGGGAGGGGGAGAGAGAGAAAACCCTAACCCTACGAAATTGGTGGTCAGAGAAAAGAACAAGGGGAGAAAGAGGGATAGGGAGAGGGTGGAGTGGGAGAGAGAGTTCAATCGAGAGTCATGCATATTTCGTCTTGTCGGACTTGGAGTAGGAGTCATTGTCGTATGATCACGCTGGTAGATCTCCCCATCATGGCATTGCCATCACCGTCACATGATCTCCCATTATGGCGGAAGAGGGGGAAAGAGATCAACTGAGAGAAGGAGAGGGAGAGATATCGAGCGACGATTAGGACCACAAGCAAGGGTAGGGGTGGGGGGAGTGGCTCGAGGGTTAATAAGGGTCGAACCACCCAGACCGCCCAAACCATTCCGGTTCGGCTAACCTTGCTGCCATGTTTATAGCTTATCAAAGTTCTTTCAGATTGTAATTAATATGCTGATAATGTAGCTATTAATGTTATGATGCATATATGTGTTTTTTTTGGTGAGATTATATGTGCTTCTTCAAACTTCAACAACCAGAACTATATTTGCCGCACGTGGATACCTGTCTTGCTACAACAATTCATTTGTTTTTGTTCATGATATAATAGAAATATCTAAATATGTATCTTTCAGCATTTATCTCAACTACCATGTTTTAGCATATTCAGGTAATCCTGTATCTAGAATTTTTTAACTTTAATCTGGAAATCCTATGCTTGAGGCATTTTGTCTTTTCCAAGGGCAATGCATTAGTACATTTTGTTTTGCAGTTTTTGGTTAATATATTACCAAAAGAATCTCTTCTGTGGAAATTGAAGATGCTAAGATCAGCATCGTTTTATGTCAATTCTCGTCTCCATGCTGTCAAAGCTCAGGCGCTGATACTTGCCAGGTACTTGATATATTATTTTCTAATATAATTACCATAGGTGTAGGAAAATAATGTTGACAATGAATTGAAGAGTTTTATGGAGTTTGCATTATTTTATAACAAATTTCAGAAAAAAATTGCCAGCCTTGCCCTTTGTTTAATTACACACTTGTAGTGCTGGAAATTGGCTGAATTTGGGTCGAGCAAATATGAGATGTCAAATAGGCTCAACCAAAAAGTCCAACCTAAATTGATGTAAAATTAGGCCCTTGTGAGGTGCATTTCCAGGCCTATGCATTTGATTGGTGTTTCCATTTATTGTGAACATTGTTTGGCCCTTTATTACAATAACTTTGATATACTTGTGAGTTGTGACAATCAAATAATGCTTCTTCAATTGCAATTGACATAACCAAACATTTCAGAAAAATATAATTAAGTGCACTTGACAGAAAGATGATCCCCCATTTTTTGTTTGCAAAGTAGATGATCCTCCGGTTTCCTAAGTTTGGTAAAATATGATGTATAAAGAACTAGTTCTTAGTTCATATGAAAAGCATCTTCTTTGCTGCTTTTTTAATATAAAAGCAGAAATTTTGGCTTTTTTTGTTTCTGATCAAACAATCATCTGCTTATATCTCATTATCTCATGTTCATTTTAATACAACTTGAACAAGGATATGAAAGACCAAGAATTTAAGTAGTGTACTCTACCAATCCATACCGGCTGTGCTATATCAGGCTGGAACCAGTACCTGGTTTGCCCTCCTTCTTGTGTTTACCAGGGGATGTGCGATACCTATTAAGGCGTGCTATACACTGTTGACCCCTTCCCTAACAATTTATGCTTTTGGGTTCTAGTGGTTAGTTTTTTTTCCTTTTTTTCTGGTAACATGGTATCAGAGCTGAAGGTTATAGGTTCAAATCCCCATTCGGGCCATTTTCTTTTTCTTATTCACTTGTTTGTTATCTGGAGTCTTTTCTTCTTTGACTTGTTCCCAATTGTTATCTTGGGTCATTCTTGATTTATCTATGACTTCCCATTCATGGTCTGGCCCACACATGAGGGAGGCCAGGGTCGTTAAGCCCCAACTTTCATGACTAACACCTTATTAGCTTAAGCTTATGGTTTCTAGTGGTTAGTTAACAGTGGTATCAGGGCTGAAGGATATGGGTTCAAATCCCCATTCAGGTCATTTTCTTTTTTCTTTTTTAAATTCACTTGCTTGTTGTCTTGAGTCTTTTCTTCTTTATCACATTCCTGATTGTTATCTTGAGTCATTCTTGACTCATTTATACCTTCATGTGCATTGTCCAGGCTGCACATGAGAGGGACAACTGGTGTTGAGGCCTAAGTTACGTTGTTGACCCTTTCCCTAAGAGTTTTAAGCTTTTGACATCTAGTGGTTAGTAACAGTACTTACACTCGTTATAGCTTGTATCGACTAGGTTCCTGTATAGCTACTGAAACCAATACTTCAAACCAAGGTATGCTGAACCGACCGGAACCGATCGGTTCAGCCTGTACCGAACCGGTGCCGACGTGCACCGGTACGGTACAGCGTATAAAAACGGTTCCGATCCAGTTTGGGTCGGAACCGGTTGGTTCCATATTTGTACCGGTGCAAACCGGGCCGATTCGCATCGGCCCAATTATTTTTTCCCCACGCACTCGCGCGTGGGGCAGCACGCCCCGCGCGCTGGGAAGAGCGCCCACACGGGTTCCAGCCCGCGTGGGCGACTCAATACCTAATGCCACTCTGTAGCATTTAACGCGGATGCGTAGATTTTTTTTGGAGAAACGCGCGCGGACGCGCGACCGGTGAATCGGGCGCCCGCGCGCGATTTCCTACGTCGGAACCGCGCCCACGGCAGCGTGCCCACACGGGCTGGCAGCCCGCGTAGGCCATTTAATGCCACTCTGTGGCACTTAACGCGTTCGTGCGCGTCCGCGGATGAGCGCGGACGCGTTGTTTTTTGTTTTGTTTTGTTTTGTTTTTTTTACGTCCGCGCGCGCGGGGCCACGGACGCGGACGCGCACGCGGGGCCGGTTCGGTACCGGTGCTCACCGGTATGTCGGTACGGTCGGTCCGACGAACCTTGCTTCAAACCTTGTGAAGGATACTATATGCACAGTCATGTATCTGTGAAAATCTTAGACCTAAGTTTCTCCCTTTTTCTTGTATCAGATACATCTCTTTTTGGAAGAAGGAAGATATGCCATGCTGAAATAATCTTATATTTACTTGTATCTGAGAGCATGAGGAAAGAGTTGGATGCAAATTATGTTGTGTTTTCTTCTAATAAAATCAAATTTTGGATTGTCCGTTTTAGAATTGGTTAAATCCATAACAATCAGTTTCATTTGTAGAACCTGAACCCACCCAATCCTATATTATCTTGGTTTACTTTGCAGATCCAACCTCATTAGCTACTATGTTGCTTATCTTGAAGGTTCATCTGATCTATTTTACCGCCCTTCAGTCAAGGCTCGGAAAATTATTGTCACGCCCCGAGCCCGAGGCGTGGCAGACGCCGCACGCCCGTACGGCGGGCCGCGCAGGCGTGCAAGGCATCGGATTACATCAAAGCAAATACAGATGTTTAAAACTGACATAAATATTTAAGTTATTCAAAAGCAGTCTTACAAAATTTCAAATAACATATGCTGACGTAAGTCAAATACTCTAATCAATCTAACTAAAGGATCAATAACTGAAGAAATCGTCGGAAAATCTAGCGCACTCCTCAATCCCGTGAGATCAAGCCTCTGGATCTGAAAAATGGAGAAAACAGAATAATGAGCTACACTAGCCCAGTAAGCAACAAAATACCCCAAAGTGGGGTTAGAGCATATCAGATCAAAATGCAGGATAATGTCTGGAATAAATAACATCATTTTACTGTTTTCAAAACTTATTATCATTTTTTCAAAAATATGATATCAGAATCTCAACATGATAGGCTACGACCACGTAATCCAGTGGCATGGGTTGAACAAAGTGCCAAATCCACTATTTTTATCCACCGATGGCAGCCGGTGTTGCACAAAAGTGCCAAATCCACTATATTTACCCACCGATGGCAGCCGGTGTCCAGAAACCACTATTCTAATCACCAGTGGCGCGGTGTCGGAACCGGTTCCTCATAGATTACAAGTCGACTGGTCCAACGTATAATCCCCATTGGCGGGGCCAGAACAGAACAGAACAGATCATAGCCATGCTGAGAATACATATATATAAAAACAGATTTCATAAATTTTTCAGTCATAGTTTACGGATTTCAAAGCATAATTTTCAAATGAAATTTAACATGCCAGACCCATTTTACTAAATACAAAACATATTTCAGAATTTAATCTATTTATCAAATAATTTGGAAATCACACTCGAAGTATTAAGTTACTTACCTCTTCTCGCTTAATCCCTACTTCAGATAGGCGGAACAGGTTCACCTGTTTAAATTTAATTAATTTCTTGTTAATTTCAGAATTAAGCAAAATCCAAAAATAATACTATTGGACACGGCCCAACAGGGTCCAGAGTTGGCCCATAATGGGCATGGCCCGATAGGGCCCATATCGGACACGGCCCAATGGGCCCGCATAGACCCGGCCCAATAGGGCCCCCAAAGTTGGCCTTTAAAAGGATCATTTATGCAATATAATTTTTTTATAAGGATCAAACATAAATTGCGGAAGACTTTTTTTTGTGGAATAATACACTGTCAAAGGCTTAACTGCAAAATTCCATTTATTGGCCAAACGGGTTCAGGTTTCGGGTTTCGGATTTCGGATTTCGAGTTTCGGGTCTGAACTGGATTTCGGGTTTCGGGTTCGGATCTGAACTGGATTTCGAATTTCGGGTTCGGGCATGAACCGGATTTCGAATTTTTGGTTCGGGCATGAACTGGGCCCAAGTTGGGCCCACAAAGGTATGGCCCAACTGGGCCCAACCGGACTGAACTGGGCCCAAGTTGGGCCTGAAATCGATAGGGCCCAACGGGCCCAGTTTGGCCCGTGATGGGCCTCCTCCTTCCCCAAATCCCCCACGGACAGGGAAGAAGGAATAATCGGAAGAGAAGGGGGCGGCAGGGTGGCCGGCTTGGGTGGCCAGGGGCGGTCGCCCGGTCGACGGCCAGCCGGCCGCAGTAGCGGTCGGCGGCCGTTGCGGTGGCCGAAGTCGAGGAGCAACCGAGATGATCTCGGTTTGAGGGGCCGAACAAAGGAGGAAAAAAAATCATGTTATTTGGCATGAGAACAAAGATAAGGGGGAGGGAGGCTCACCGGCGATCAACGGAGATGGCAGATCTTGGCCGGGGGAGGCTCGATCCAGTGGTCAAGCAGCGGCGGCGGCGGCGCTTCCGGAGAGGAAGAAGATCCAGAAACAGGGGAAAGCTTGTGAAGGGGCTTTGGATGGCGCTCGGCCGGGAGAGCACGCCGGTCACCAGACAGGAAGAGGAGGGAAGGAAGGAGAGGAGAGGAAGAGTCGGAGGAGGGCTCGGAGGTTTGGGAGGAGGAGGAAAAGAAAGGGCTTTATAGCCCTTTGGTAACTGCTCTCCGCCGCGTGAATCGCGGCGGTCGAGCGTGATCCGCGGCCGTGATTGGCCGCGGTTTCACCGGAAAAGGGGGGGTGCCGCGGGATGCTTGCGGCGCCTTGCCCCAATTGCTCCCGGAGGAGCCGGAGAGGATCGCCATCGCGATCCTCTGTCCGGTTCCTCCCATATTAGGATCGGGGCTGAAGTCGGCTGGGGCTGCCGACTTCAGCCCCGTATCCCACAATTATAAACTCTGAAAATTCTACTAATAACAATTTATCTTTTGTTCACTATTCGCTAGTAGGAGGAATTATTTTGAAGTTTCTACCAAATAGTTTTCCTTTTTTTCACGAAGTCTCTTTTCTTTTCCGAAATTGCTTTTGCCAGATTTTGGAAGTCCTCTCTCCATTTAACTTGAGGGTCTTTTTTGAGATGAAGACATTTATGTTTCATGAACTTCTTGTAAGAAGTTCTCAAACTTAGACAGACCACACTGTGACCAACAAAAAGCTGACCCTTAAGAATGAGATGTTGCTCACAGGTCAAGGTCTGGGGAAGGATAAAGTATTACTGTTAAGCCATTTGTGCATGTTCTACCATAAACAACTAAATTTGGTTACTTTAACATTTTAAGTCTTAAAGTTCTCCAAAATTTGGGCATCTGGAGCTTTGACAGTGTTTTGAGTCTTTTGACTATTAATTTTTGGTCTCGCTTTTTGGTAAGCCATCTTTCTTCAGTTTGCAGCTGCATGGTGAGCACAGAGAAAACTAGCCTTTCATCTATATTTAGTTCCAATGCAGTTTCTTTTGTGATATATCACCAGTATATTCATATTCTTGTCATAACATGCATTATTGTGCTGCAAGCTACTCATTTTTTCCAGGACTGCACATGAGTAGCCAGTCTAGTAAGATATGTTTGTGTATGCTTCTTGCAAACTGTACATATAATCTATGCATATTTGGTAAGAGTGTTCAAATTTGATGACATATTTCCAGAATGATGGGGTTGACATTGCTGTCCTTTTAGTGGAAGGGATCAATTGTTTCCCAGCCGTGAAGAAGCTGAAAGACTTTGTAGTGCACTGCCAAATTGCAGAATCCGTCATTTTAAGGATGGTGGTCACAACATTTTCCTGGTACGGGTGCTGATTCTTTTTCTCCTCCAATCTTCTTTTGATAAGCTTTGTCAACACTTCTTGAAAATGAAAAGCTCCTCTGGTTCTTGTGGAACATGAAGAAATTGTGTTGCCATTTTCTCCTTTTTACATAGTTTTTCTTGAACCCATATCTTGATCTAAATTTAATAAATTGAAAGAAAACTATAAACTGTACTTCAATCAATATCCTGTAATCATCGGTCGAACATTGCTTTAATAGATGTAAGTGTCTAATTTATTTTATTTTAATTTCTCATGCCAAAAAGAGAAATTAGAATAAGGCTTCTTGGCCACGGTTATATTATGTTCGATACCCAGTGAAGCTTATAGCAAAGGAGTTCATTATCAGATTTTTTATGGTTATTATGCTAGATAACTAGTGATGCTTATAGCAAAGGAATTCACTATCAGAAACTTTCTATCTATATTTATCATGAAAATCAGAAGGTTTTTTTGTATTGAACCTATGATTCTAAATCTAGGCTTTTAGGGGGTTGGAAACCATTTTGCTCAGATATTTAGCATGTTTTGTTTTAATTTTCTTGCATATATGATGTGAAAATATCTGATTGACATGTCGTTCAGTAGATATACTGTATCACCAGATGTTCTATATGTATGCTTGAACTGCTGGGTGGAACATAAAGTTGTCAATGTCTGCCACTGAAATTATGGTACCATTGCATTTTATATATGAATTGTGATTGATTTTTCAGCTCGTGGCTAATGTATATGATTAATGGCAACTATCTCATATTGATGCAGGAAGGTGGCATCGATTTGTTGACCACAATAAGGGGTGCTGGTTATTTCCGCCGTTCAAGCCAGTTAGACTATGTGTCAGATTATTTATTGCTTACTCCTGATGAGTTCCAAAAGGCAACAGAACAGTACAGGTACAAAAAGTTTTCATACATTGTTATGGTATTACTGTTCTTTTCGCTGTGGAATTCCAAGATTCTTGGTCAAATTCTTCCCTATATTCCATCAAAAGTCTCTGATGGCTTAGCATTTATGCGGTTCAGATGGATTGACCTTGCTATGAGCCCGGTCATGCTGTCAACTTTAGAGGATGGCAGAGTAGTAAAGGGCCTTGCAGGGATTCCTTTGGAGGGACCTGCTGTGCTTATTGGGTACCATATGCTGATGGGTTTAGAATTGGGTCCTCTGTTCACAAGGCTCTTTCTTGAAAGGAAAATCCATCTTCGAGGCATTGCTCATCCATTTATGTTTGATAGGGCTTCAGAATTGCTTATGCCAGATTCATCATCATTTGATAGTCATAGACTTTTGGGTGCTGTTCCTGCCTCGGCGGCCAATTTCTATAAGCTTCTGTCAAGGAAGTCATTTGTTTTACTGTACCCTGGGGGTGCGCGTGAAGCTCTTCATAAAAAGGTAACTTGTTATCATCATCATAGTCATTTCTTTAGTAAGATAACAATTAGTAATTTGTTCTCAAACTAGCTGCTTTCCAATAATAAGACTTATGAGAACTGGATTTCAAGATCTTTAATATATTTTTCCTAAGCATAACAGATTTTGAGATAGTTGAGAAGTTCTCAAACAGAAAAGTTGGCAAAAGAAAATCAGAGATCCAATATGTATTAAAGCATGGCAGGATTAGGAAGAAGATCCCTAGGTTTATAGATTTAGGATGAAAACATTGAAAATTATGTGTTGGTGGATAAACAAAAATGTACTTGAATTTAGGCTAAAGTTAACTAAATAGGTGGTTCTTATGAGCATTTTATGAACAGTGTCCAGGGCTATAGTAGGGGAATCCATAATCTGATTGAGATTAATGAGCATCTTGAGGGACCTTACCAAATTTTAGCGTGGTTATAATTGTACTTAGACCTGAACTTGGTTAATAGTTGAACAGGATGGCTAGGGCCTTGAGGATGGCAAGGACCTCGAGTTCATGGCTCTAGGGTCTGGGAGGTTCTTTGAGGTCAAGAAAATTGGATAAGACAATGGGCATCAGGAAAAAAGAAAGAATAAAGAATAGCTAGTAAGACAAAAGATTCCCTTCTACTGAGATGAAGACCTTATATAAAAAAGTATTCAGCCCCTTCTCTTTGGAAATAAGGGCTACTATTATAAGTCTAGAAGGATCACAAGACTGTTGTGGGCCACTTTGTCCATCTCGGATAGGTTTGGACAAGGGTCGGGAGATAAATGGGTCTAGATCCCTAGTTCTTGGTTCTCCATATTTTCTATTATTTTCTTTGAGAAATTTGAGTTGAGTAGATTGAAGAAACTGCTTTTTTCTCTCTCTGATCGAATCAGTGAAAGAGTTTGATTTGCCTTTCTTAAAAAAATTTCTATGACCTAACAAAAAAGGGACTCAAACAGGCTTATTATACGTAAAACAGGATTTAAAAATGAACCCTTAAAATATCCATACAAATTAATCCGAAAATTACAAGAAAAATAAAATACGAAAAGCTCTACTAACTCAATGACCTTTAAAATAGAAGTTCTTCGTTCACTCCTAGCTTACCAAGATCATAAGAAACTCTAGTCGACCCCAAAAACGGCAAGCTAGATGATGCATGCTATGATGGTACAAAACCTCTCTTCTCACTTTAAATCTTAGCATGGTTATATCGATTATCTTTAAATTTTATTAATTGTTCAAAATTTCTTTCCAAATTTTTGTCACCTCACTGCCCTTTCAAATTAAATCATTCTCAATTGTGAAACTTGTAACTACATACAATAGTGATATCACGGAATGAAATATTCATGCATTATGGTCTAAAATTTTTATATTGCTTGTTGGACTCCAAATGTTTGCTCAGTTCAGTTTACTTTCTTTTTGGTCTAGATATTCATAGTCCAACTCATTTCATTAGCCACTGTCATTCAAATATGCAAGCATGATTAAATGTACATGTTGGAACAATACGTTTATTAGCCATCTTATGAATTATGTGTCCATAGTTGCACGAGTGGGTAATTGATTTCCAAACGAATTTTAATTCCAAAAGTTTCATTAAGAGATAAAACATCATCCAGCTGATAGGTCTAACTTTTTGATTCTTTTAAGTAAAATTTTGCTAGCGAATTAGGGCTTAACCTAGTGGTACACCCCTCTGCTTAGCATCCAGAGGTTCTTGGTTCAGTAGTGGTGAGTCCTCAAACATCTGAACCTAGGAAATTATAGTGTGGGTGGGTTCCCTCTCTTTCTCTCTCTAAAAAAAATCACAAATTTTGAGGAAGAAAGTTAGTGAACTATAAGAAAAGTATTTGTCAGCAGGTACTATGGATTGCTCATATACATGGGACTGGTCAAATTATTGATGTTGTTTATGTTCAATTTCTTAGCTTTCATTTTTTTGTTTGCTTAGTTTATTTGTGGACCTTCCTGCTTTCTAGGGTGAGCACTACAAATTGTTTTGGCCTGAAGAACCAGAGTTTGTCAGGATGGCATCAAGGTTTGAGGCCACAATAATACCATTTGGTGTTGTTGGAGAAGATGATATATCTGAAGTGAGTACTACTTTAAATACTTGTATTTTGTTATTATTGCACCTAGTATAGAATTTATGTGATCTAGTTTTGCATATGCTAGATAATAGGATTTTCTTGTCCATAACCCTTGCCTCTGCCTCACATTATTGTCAAAAGGTAATGGCAAATGGGACTCAAGGCATGTCACTGGGAATTTCTTCATGGTGCAGATAATTCGATCAAAACCTAGTTATAGAGCTTCTATTCAGGGTAGACTTCTATGCCTTAAATGAATATAAATGGATGGTATGAAAAAGTCTGTTCACCTTATGAACGAAGAGTACCCTTGCATCTCAGCTAACTTGGACCAAATTGGTCTACCTTAACAAATATGGCATAATAATTTTCCTGAAATTTTACTTTAAAAGGATTGCAGAGAAAAAGATTTAACCAATGCAATAGAGATAGAAACTTGCAAATACAAATTAGTAATGATAGAGAATATTGGACTTATGTAATATCAAACCATCAGAGTAAATCCCTCCCCACAATTCTCTTATACCTAACCACTTCCTTTTGTCTTCCCAAATATCAGTCCATTATGTCACCTCTACTGTTAGCATCCCTTTGGTAGAATTATTGGTCAAAGTTCAATGTAGCTATTCTACCTATTCTTTTATCTCAAAAAAGGTACCTGATAACTGTAATAACATTGAAGTGATCATAAGTTGATTCTTGCCTCTTTGTGTCTCAACTCTTACCCATTTAACCTGTGGTCAATCCTAAAAGGACCCGTGCTGCAATGTCCCCTAATCCACATGGGCCATAGGTCGGGTTTGTTCTAATATTATTTGTAATAATTCAGAACGTCATCCAAAAAGGCTTGTCAAAAGTGTTATTAAGGTTCTTTGACTCTATATAAGTACTTAAGATCTACCTAGTGCATAACCGATGTGTATAGGTGGCAATCGGGTCAGGTCAAACAAGATATAGGTTAGGTTAGATCAAGGTCCGCCGTACCGGTACCGGTCGGCGTATCGGTGGCCGGCCGGACCGATACGGTACCGGTCCGGTCCGGTACGTACCAGCCGGTACCGTACCGGCCGGTACCGCGAGCCAGAAATTTGGATTTTTTTTTAAATGTTGTCTCTGTTGGATCTTAAATTAAGTGAAGATTGATATTTTTTTATTGCTTTTTTCATGATTTTTGATGTTTTTATGTTTAAATTTAGGGTTGAAATTTGAAACATAGATGATGCATGTTATGTTTTTCTCCTGTTCCAAACGATAAAATCATACACATAAAATATCTTCAAATTAAGGTACAATCATTTACATACATTTAAAGCACTCTTGGATATCTAAAATCGAGATGAGTGCCGATGGCTCTCGTAGATATCCGGATCATAAGTATAATCAGGAGGATTCAAATCAACCTAATCAGAAGGAACGCGCGTCAGGTTATAAGAACTGTCGGATCTCTCGCTCATGCTCTGGCTCTGAGAAGTGTCCTCTGATTGTGTAGGGGCCCATCCAAATATGGCGGAAGCAAAATCTAATGCACCATATCTATATTCGTCAGGCTGAGGCTGTGGATAATAGAATCCGTATCCGTATGCTGTCGGATTTGCAGTCGTATCCTGTCTTCCTGAACGACCTCAAGGAGCCCGTTTTCTATATCCAATGATATCCTCACGAAATCTATCAGGTGGTCGACCGTGGTCCGTATCCTGTGTAGCATCCGTAAATTGGGACTCACCGGTGAAATAATGACCACCCTCCGGCTGTGTCTTATGAGTACCATACTGTCCTCCGCTCCCTCCATGGCTAGAAGATCCATCACCACCAGAACCTTCATCGCTGCTAGTCCAAGTCTCTTCCTCGACACTCTCCATTGGGATCCTTTGTTTTCCTTTCCTGGCCCTCTCTGTCTGGCTATGTCGTCCTTGTCTGCCGAGCATCTCTCGATCAGCTCTCTCGGAGGGTGTCTCGTACCAATCATGTGGTGAGTGGCTCTCCTGTGCCTGCGGCTGATCAGCTCTGGGATTGCGTGGAATATTATTCTCAGCCCATTGCTCTGGATCGACCTTAGCTTCGGTGGCTATGAAGCTAGCTGGTCATGGAGGTGATCCTGGCTCATCAAGCTCGGACTCCTACTGCTGGCCTACAAGCCAGCCGAATAGTAGATCATCGTCATCAGCAGTGAAGGTTCCGTAAATCGGATCTGTATACTTGAGCTCCACTTCCTCCTGGATGCACTTTAGCCTCAACCGCAAATTGTAATGCACATAAAATAGGTCGTTGAAGCGCTTTTGCGTCAAACGGTTTCTTTGTTTGCTGTGGATAAGGGCGAAGGTGGACCAATTGCGCTCACAGCCACTAGAGGAGACTGTTTGGGAGAGGATCTGGATAGCTATCCGCTTTACATTTCTCGTGGACCCGCCAAAATGCACCCACCATTCAGCTGCAAAAATATTTATGAAAATTACATATATGATAGTTCCATAATAGTAACTAAGTAACACCAGGTGAATGTTTTCCTGATGTGTCACGTACCTGGATTCATATTGTGTTTGCTGACGACAGCCGCTCGTTGGCCAAAACTGTAGCTGCCCTCTCTAAATAATTTGCTCTGTAAAAAATAAGCATAAGAAAATCATGTTAATAATTGAAGATGCCGATATACTTACACATGCTGATAATTACTAAATCATAATTACCTCTTCAAGACATAGGGTCGCTTTTTCTGGATCATGCTCCATCTTGTAAATCACATTACGCAAAGCATCCAGAAGTGTTTCATCCATACCAATTCCATCTATGCTGTACTGAAACCGGGGGTTTAGGTAGTATGCTGCACATATACGAAACTATCTTAGCATAATTATATAATTACATCAATCACTATAATTGTCACTATAATTATATCTTAGCTTACCTGCTAGATGCAATTCCTTACCCATTTGCGCTCCCCACCGTTGCTCAATGATGTTGATGTACGACGGGCCATGTGCTGGATCTGCCTCCAAAATTTGATCATTTGCCTTGACCATCATGTGATACAAAAATCCCATCTGGGGATGATCTCGCTATCTACGGCCTGCAGCACTTCATATAATGGTTTGATAGCCTTGACTATTGTAGTAGCCCGCTGCCAGAATGGCTATCTCGTCACCAAGTCTTCTATCTTGCTCCCTTCAGTGCCGGCATAAGAATATCTACTATCATACCACTCGGGACTGGCAAACGTCTGACGTAGGGCTCCTCTCTTCTCGAGTATGCTATCAAGTGCGATGAAGTTGGTAGCAAACCGTGTGACTCCTAGTCTCAGAATCTCTTCCCCTGCATACTTTCTCATCAGTGAAATGACCCAGTTATGGTTATAAATATACCTGGTAATGCGTTGGGCTGTCTCCACCGTTTGTTGCACCCTACGGATCTTTCCAATGTCCATCAACATGAGATCGATACAATGTGCAGCACATGGGGTCTAGAAAATATGTGGTCGCCGCTCCATCAAGACCTGCCTGGCAGCCTTATATTGCGGCCCATTATCAGTGACGACCTGCATGACATTCTCCTCTCCTACCAGATCAATCACATCCTCCATAAGTTTCAGCATGTACGTGGTGTTGTGCACATAAGACGAAGCATCAACCGATTTGTGAAAGGTCTTCGCATTACAGTATGTCAGGAAGTTGATGATGCTCCGTCTGGTCGGACCGGTCCAACCATCGCACATGATGGTTAGTCCATATATGGGCCACTTGCTCTTGTAGGAGTCAATCCAATTCTCCAGCTCCTCCTTATTGTTGTCAAGAAGCTCACCGTATATGTCCTTCGGGCCTGGAGGAACTACACCGGGACCGGCAGCTTGTATGGCGGCAATGGCAGACCTGTAGTATGTATTGTCTGCCACATTTGCTGGGATGTGGCTGAAATGAAACCAGGATCCAATAGCTTGCCACATAGTTTTCTTCTTATCCTTCATCCACATTGTGTCTACCCTCTGCTGCTTTGAATCTCTGCTGGGGAGAGCATGCGGATCTACATTATGAATTGTCGCTCCTTGTGAAATTTCTTTAGATAACTTCTTTCGTTTACCAAAACTACCCAGCATAGATGCAATCCGGCCACGTTCATTGCCGACCGACTCGTATGCAGAGGGCTCAAATCGAGCCCTATGCCTGGCCACCTCCTCCTGCTGCCACTGATCATCCAGGCTTGCATGTATAACCGCCTAAATATCTGCCTCCTCATCTAGATCCTCAACCTCCTCTGGCTTCCTAGAGTGATAGGAAGGTGGCTCTGCCGCTCGGCGATCAACCTCCGCCCTCTTCTTGGAAGCCATCTCCTTCGCTTCTTTGACCTTAGCGAGATTCTGCCTCATCAGCACACGAATCTCGCTAGGACAATTCGGGCACGTAGCAACCTCACCGGAATTTTCGGCTAAGTGTTGCTTCAACCTGGTTACCCCTCCTCCCTTGAAAATCTTGTCGCAAAAGTTGCATCGAAACTCATGTCGTTGCCCCTCTCTTCCAAGTCTTCGCCCATAAGACTAGCCAATATCACGCTTTGTAGGATTCGTTTTTCTTGATGGCTCCATTTCTATCATAAATGTATAACTTATCAAAAAATTAAGCAATAAAGTAAATTTTCGCATTATCTTATTTTTTAAGTAATTTATAAACTATTTTGTTAAGTTACTTATTAACAAAATTAATGAAATAACATAGGACAAAAAAACCGCACCTTAAATAGTCTCCGCTGGATTTTTTGGGCAGGACCTCCTCCTCAATTTGTAGGCTCTCTCAAATCTTTCCGTCTCTGATTACTCTTCAGAGGCTCACTGAATTTGAGTTACTCTGGACAAGCCAATCTCTCTGAAACACTTCTGGATTTGAGTTACTCTGGACAGAGCCTCTCGTTCGGTTTTTATAACCGAACGAGTGAGGAGAAAGACGAGGTGCAGACAGGGCGACAGGCCTCTCGGCCGAGAGGCCACTTTGGTTTTTGTGTTGTGAAAAGAAAGAAGTGGCCTCTCGGCCACTTCTTTTTTTTTAAAATAAAATAACAAAAAAGAAGTGGCCCGTGGCCACTTCTTTGGGAAACCACACGCGGCGCGTGGTTTCTAAAACCACACGCGGCGCATGGTTTCTAAAACCACGCGCCATGCGGTGGTTTCAAAAACCACAGCGCCTCGTGCTGTGGTTCATAAAAAAAAAATCGTACCGGCCGGTTCGCACCGGTACGAGGCCGGTACCAAGCGGTACCGACCGGTACGGGCTCCGTACCGGCCGGTTTGGCTAAAAGAACCAGAAGATACCGGATTTCTTGTGGTTCCGGTACCGGTCTAGGACCGGACCGATACGTACCGGCCCATACCGGCCGGTACAGGCCGTTACGGCATTCCATGGGTTAGATACATGATAGATCAAAAATTTGTCAACTCGAACTTGACTTGCTTATTAAACGAGTCAAAAATCCACATCCAAACTTGGACCATTTTATTAAATAGGTATTCTAGCTCGATCTACGATGGGTTGAAATAAGTTAAATGGGTTAAACATTGCTACCCTTACCGATGTGGGACTAAATAGCCGCTTGCACGAGTCCTCGCACTTGACCAACTTCACTGTAAATTAGTAGATCAAATCAAAAGATGTGAAGATTTCCCATTTCTGGTATATAATAATATGTTTAATTTGACTTTGAGTAGAGGATCTAGCTAAAAATAATAAAGTAAACCAAAGAAAGGCAACTAGATAGGTGGAAGGCAGGAAAAGCATCATCCAGATGGCTAGATGGATAATGATGGCGAGCAACTTTGATTGGAGTAGTGTGCCAAGTAGAAGTCTGGCGGTGGGTACAAACGAAGGATGTCAACAATGAGGAAGAATTATCAAAATCCTTCTTCCCTTTACTGTGGAAAGCATAGAAACTGGGAACTCTGTTTTGTGGTTAATCAAGTCCATTGCCTTTAGCTAAAATTACAGTCGAGCTAGTACGACACAGCTGGTGGCGACTGGTTACAACCTTAAATCCAAGCCATCCGAGTAAGATGCATACACAAATTGTGGAGAAAAGACTGGCACAAAAATCATCTTCCAAAGATTTTTTATGTCAACAACCTAGGGAACCAAACCTTTTCTAAACAAAATGGATTTTATGATAGACCATGGCTTTAGGTTAAGAAGCTTCTGACAAAGGTTTGAACATAATTTTTATTACTGACTATCAACGTAAAACTAAAAGCTTCTGCAGGAGTATTTCATGCTGCTAATTCAAATTTGTGCTCCAATTACTTCCTTACATTCATATCTACAAGTGAGTACAACTTTTGACGCAAGTGTCTTTAGATTCGTTGGCAGACTTCATTTCACTAAACCTATTTGCAAATGTCTAACTCTCCTCACAAGGCCCCCCTGTAGAATGTTTCCTGACCATGATAGACCATGGCTGTAGATTAAGAAGGCTCTGACAAAGGATTGAACATATTTATTTTTTACAATTGATTAACATAACACTAAAAGCTTCTCCAGGAGTATTTCATGCTGCTAATCAAATTTGTGCTTCAATTACTTCTCTACCATTCATATCTGCAAATTAATATAACTTTTGACACAAGTGTCTTTAGATTCTTGGCATACTTCTTTTCACCAAACCTACTTCTAATTGTCTAACCCTCCTCACAAGGCCCTTCGGTAGAATGTTGCCTCATTCATTTCCTCCTATGATGCCACTAAACCTAACAGCCACTTCATATTATGTATCTAGCTTAGCTGCTTTGTACAACCTCTCCAATTTTTTCATCATGTGTCAATCAGTATGAATTTACATTTCATTGAGCTTGCTGTAATACTCTCCGTGATACCATATCCGCATCCCAATTCTTTTTTGCACTATTTAATGTGCACGTGCATATTGCATATGGGACTAATTTGCAGTACAAGGAAAACTGGTTTTGCAATAAAAAAAATTCTAACTACAAACATTTCTCAATAGAGTTTAAATATAAATAAGTAGTTATACAAACAAAAAAATTATTTTGCTAAAATATGCTAATGAATATAACAGCTTTTGATTATATTTAATAAGAGGTCAAGTTTTGAATTCCATATAAATTTGATCTGGGCTTCCGGATTGAATGGCACATTGAGGTATCTCAAGTATAGTTAAAAATTTTAAACATTATAAGGCTATTATGGAAAAGGGGCATTTTGAAAATAATGAAAGTATTCTCATGCTTGTTCCCACACTTATGTAGTTTCAATTACTTGGATATTACACATTGAGAGTCATAATCATTAACAAAATTTAGAACATAGGGGCATTCTGGGCAAAAAGATGTATTTTATTATTACAAGAATATTTTGCAAGAGGGATAATTTGAGATCTATATTAGCACACTTATATAGTCTTTAGGATAGGGGCATTGTTGAGCAAGAAGAAAGTTGTTTAGAAAGGGTATCATAAGAATAGTTTTATCTTGGAAAAGGGACATTTTAAGATCTACACTGGCACACTTATGTAGTTTTAAGATGGGGCATTTTAAGAATAGAAATTTGTTTAAGAGGGGTGTTACAAGAATAGCTAAAAATTTCATTATATTATATGATAGGGTTATTTTGAGAATAATGAAAGTTTCCACATGCTTATTACCACACTTTTATTGTTTTACTTCTAATTAATTAGATACTGTTCGTTGAGCATCATAATTGTTGACAAAATTTAGAGTATAGGGGGATTTTGTACAAAAAGATATATTCGATTGCTATAATAATATCTTGGGAGAGGGATATTTTGAGATCTATATTGCACATTTATATTGTCTATAGGATAGGGGCATTTTGAGTGCAAAGAAAGTTGTTTAGCGGGGGTACTGTAAGAATAATTAAAAACTTCAAACAATGATTATGGGATGAGGCATTTTGATAATAATGAAAGTTTTCGTGTAGTGATTCCCACACTTACAAATGGTCCCTATAGTTCTTTTTTCCATCTTTTGTGACTGATTTTTCGTTTACAATCTATCTTCCATTAAAGTTTATGCCGTGTGCACTAAATTCTTATAGTTGGCCATCAAGACCCTAGTCCCAAAAAATGGTCATCCATAGCTCCAAACTAGCATTAATTCTTACCCTGGTCTGATCAATTAAAACCGTACCATCTGTAGTGTAAATATATTGAACAACAGTCAATAAAATTATGAATTTCAGGATTCTGGGAATGGTGGAGTAACAAAAAAAATGGGGAAGTGGGCTAAGTGAATGGCTTTAGTTTTAGGCTCTTGGATCTAGCTTTGGATCTTGTATAATGCAGCAGAACTCATTTTTAGCGACCAACAGGCTTAATCCTCAACACACTCTCTTCTTGTATGGTGATCAAGTTTGGTTAGATTTCCAATAAGCTTATGCAAGAAGAATGATTTCACTTCACTTGCATGCTCCTCTATCTAATGACAAATTTCATAAATCAATAGTCACAACAATTGAGCATACTTAATATCTGGAGCTCACTTTTTGTACTCGGTTTCTAATTGATAACTAATAGGTGTCTGCATACTGCTTTTTCAGATGCTGCTTGATTATGACGATCTTGTTAATCTTCCATTTTATGACATTCTGGACAAGAGGATTAATCAAGATGCTGTGAGGTTGAGGTACGGTCCAGTACTTCATGCAGATGAGTTTATGTGCATCAAAGGAAAACTGATTGTGCCTAAATTTTCATGCATCATGAGCTGTAACCATGAGGTTTCATATCGCCATAAGTTAAACTCAAAAAAGATGTGGTTTGGACTTTGGGTTAAGGACTTGTATATTTCTTGATGTGTCAAACATGTTAATTTTTCTGTTGCTTGATATGATGGATCAAGTAGGGACTCTTAGCCATGCCAGACATTGTCCTCATGTAGTCTTGTTTAATTTATAATTTTGAATACATGATATCTTGACTGATCCTTTCACTAAGGTATCATAAACTGCTTCTGCAGACAGGGCTTCTTCACTAGAACCATCTGCAGCAGCATTCTCACCTTTCTTGTTATGTTCTGGTCATATATTAGCTTTTTTTCTAGCTTTCTATTTTTGTGTGAGCATCAAATTTTATTCTATATGATTTAATGACAAATACAATAACTATAAATCATTTCTCTGCTGATGATTTATGTGGATTTCTAAAGAAATGATAAGCTCCTAGTTTTTCATATAACCTGTATTTGGATTTAGTTTAGTCAATGTCTATGACTAATTCCATGTGGAAGCTTCTCATATGTTGATGAACCTTGCTACTGCAAGTATTACATTTTGTTTCTTTTCAATATTCCATAGTCCTCATTTTTCCTCTGCATTCTAGCTGAGATATATTGTGAAATTTTTGCAATCTTGTGTGAACAGGACTGAATCGACTGGAGAGGTTCGGAATCAAGCACTTTATCTCCCAATTTTGTTGCCTAAGATTCCCGGAAGATTATATTTCCTTTTTGGAAGGCCAATTGAAATGAGAGGTATGCCACATGATGCCCTACCCCTAGAGGTCTGTGTGCTTGGCAGCAGTAGCGCTGTACATGGTTTAGACCCTATTTGGGTTTAGAGTATCGGAGAGAAAAGAAGACAAAAGGAGGAGAGAAAATACAAACCCCCATTTGGTTAGGAGAGGAGAGAAGAGAAACCATTTCCTTTTGTTTGGTTATGAACAGGAGGAGAGGAGAAAATTAGATTCTCTCATTTGGATGGTAAGTCATGAGAGAAAATAAGAGAAACGGAGAGAAACATTTTTGCTCTAAATCCCCTTTCTAGTCTCTCTATAAGTGGAGAGATTTAGAGAGACAAGAAAATATCTTTGTTTCTTCTTCTTGCTTGTGTCAGTTCTTTGCTTTTCTTTTCTCTTCTATTCACTTAAGTTCAATATTCTCTTCTTTTTTTTTACTTTCTCTCCTCTTCTATCTGTTTCCTTTCTTTTCTTTCCTCTTTCCCTCTATGTATCCAAATGGGGCATTAGGTTGGTTTGGCTTAAGGGAAAACCCAAACCAAACTAGTCCTAGTCGGTTTTCAAATTTTAGAACTGGAACTAAAACAACCAACATAATGTTGGATCTAAACCAAACCAACCCAGCCAAAGTTAGTTCGGATTGGAGCTAATTATGGGCCAAGCCTCAGGCCTAAACTCTATTCAATTTTAATTGGGCTTCGGGCTTGGCCTATGTAAAATTTGTCATTTTTTATGCCCAAGCCCAGCCCATGTCAGCTTTAATTTGGATCTAGTAATTAGTTCTTGGGTTAGCAAAGTTTAAAAAACAAAACTAAATTTTAGGAAAATTATATATTCATCTATTGTAGAAAACCAGTTAAGTGATAAACAATATAAATTAACAAATAATGTTTTAATGACATCATGCAACAAAAAATCCAAATAATCCAAATAATACATATATATAAATCCTGGATATAATGTGCTACAACAACAGAGAATCTGACATTGTATTCAACATACCAAACATTAACATAGACCATGAGCCTACACTATGATAAATTTAAAGTGATATATTATTAAAATCTATACTTCTAATATTATATAGCATAGATTGGTTAAGTTTGGTTTGAATTTAGTTACCTGATGCTTGACCTGGAACCAAACTGATCTAATAGGGATCTTCTATGCTTACCCTAGCCAGGCCAACCCGGTGTGAGCTATACGGTTCAGTTTAGGTCTCAGGTTATACAGATTCACTAGCATTCAGATGATAATTGAAAAAAGGAATTCGTTGGACTAAAAACTTGACAAATTGGTTGGACCAAATGAATTGTACACTATCAACCATGGATTGCTTTATAGGACTCGTTTGGTTCGTAGGAAGAATTTTTTCTCACCGGAATGTTTTTTCTTGGGAAGCTGATACCTAGATATATGATGCTTGAGAAAATGATTTTTGCATGTTTGGTTGACTATGGAAAAGTGGCACATTTCAGAATGGCTTATGTTTGGTTGAACATTTAGTTCCATAAAAAAGTTGTATAGAATATCAGTTATACCCTTAATAAAAGAAAAAATCTTACCCCATTCTATCTGTAAGCTTAAGAGCACTTTTGAAAAAAATTATCCCAATTTCTACCATGTGAGAGTTGGATTTTTGGATATCCCACAGTTTTTTTTTTCATGAAATGTGGGAATCTTATTCTTATGGAAAAGCTACTTTTTCATCTATCTCTTTTGAAACCCCAACCAAACATGAGACATTTTTTCATTGTTCCATTGAGTATACTTTCCTTTCTGTCCTCTTCCCGTGAACCAAACAAGTCTATAGTGTATTACAATCATCCAAACCATACAAACTTTAGGCTATTAACATTTCAGAGTTTGATTCTGTTGGATTTGTGGATTCTTTATCAATTAAGGCTTATCCTGGTTGTGCAACAACTTAAATACTCATTTTTGCAATGGATTTTAGAGACTTGAAAGAAAGGTGTCCTTTTCTTGTGATATAGTGATAACATTTCTAAGCACTATCACTCTCTGTTTGTTGACTGAAGGGAGGAGAGAAGAGCTGAAAGACAAATATAAAGCCCAACAGCTTTACATGCATGTCAAGTCCGAGGTCAAGAACTGTATTACCTATCTAAAGGAGAAGAGAGAGAAAGACCCCTACAGGAATATATTGCCAAGGCTTCTCTACCAGCTTGCTAATGGTTATACAGCAGAAGTTCCTACATTTGAACTCTGAACACCAACCAGTCTAGAGGTGATGTTCATCTTATTCTTTATTTATGCTTTTAGTGCCATTTTTGGCCAAAAATCTTGGGGCATTTTGGCACTAATTCTGGTGAAACTTGTGGTGTAATTTGACTCATTTGAACTATGTAATTTGATTAAATTTCTCATCTGCTTTATTCAAGTCTTTTTCTTTATTTTTTACCTCTATGGCATCAATTCTATTTCAATTAAGGCCAGTGAATTATTGGCCGGATCTGAAAATAAGTCAGCTGACTTGATGGATGCTTGTACAAGCCTGTACATATGGCTTGGTGTGCTGTTGGATTTGTTTTAGACTTGTAGGTCAAATTTGGGGTTATTCTGACCATTTATAGGGCATGTTTCAAAAAAAGGATGGGAATGACACTGATGGAAGAAATATTGGACACCTCAACCTCGAACCAGATCTGCCACATTGACGTCGGACGTAAACCAAGAATAATAACTTCGGCCCCAGTCGTGCATCTAACCGACAGAGTAGAAGCCATTAGCCTAGAAGAACTAACAGTTCTAACAATCGACAGCTCAACAACCCGCAGTCGTGGTATCATCAAGGCCTGCGCCCTACCAACATTGCCCACCACCCACGCGGACTAGCTCCCTTGCTATGGCCGTACTATCGGTCATTACTTGGCCATCATTGCTGCCACATCAGGTCAGGTAACGATAAAGTGAGCTCTCCTATATAAAGGGGCAGCTTGGAGGTCTTCACGTATGTAATATGTAACATATGCAATATTGCTCACAAAGTTACCCTTTGCTGAAATCGACTTCTTTCCATGTTGTTGCGTCGTTATTCTTAGTTAAGCATCGAAGAGTCCCTGCCGGAAACTCTCTAGCAAGAAGACTTCTTGCAAACCACCAGCAGAGGTGACCAACATCCGTTGCATCAACCAGCCTGCTCAGGTCGCTTCCAGCCAACCTCATGGTCGACCAAGCTGCGCTCTCATCTTGGTCCAAATTCGGCAGCAATAGATTGGCACTAGAGGAAGGGATCACCTCCAGCTACGTTATCAATTGAAAGGAAAGACAACCAACATGAGGCTGCGAGGAGCTTGCAGCATATCGTGTGCTTTGCAACACCGCGCTCCGACCTCCCAATGGTTGTTGCAAAGCCTGGAACTCGTTCAGCTAGAGCAACCCGCTGCGCCTATGGACAATGAGCAGTTCAACCTACTTACGCAACAGGTGCAGGCGTTGATTGCAACAGTCTAGGGCCTGCAGCAGATAATGGCACGACGGGAGCGAAGCAGTCTTGGTCTTGATGGGAACCAACATGCTCCAAGCCCCCATTCCAGCGAAAACTCTGTGTCGATCCTATCACCTCCTCGTTGCCTGGAGCCCCCATCCCGACGGGATGCCAACCTCAATCGGAGAATCGAGAAAATACGTTGGTAGATTCAGGCCCTCAAGGGACAGTCTTCGAGGACGAACAACGACCTCAATTTCTCCTCGGAGCCTTCCTTCATCAGGAGGATAGGCGGATCATGTAGAAAACAATTCCACCATGGTTCAAGATGCCTCAGATAGAGCCGTACAACAGGATCTTGGACCCCTTGGACCATCTTGAGAGCTTCAGGGCTCTGAAGATGCTGCATGGAGCCACCGACGCCGTGTTTTGCAAGGCGTTCCACTTGACTCTTTGCAGGGCAACTTGGTTTTAGTTCTTCGGGCTTCGATTCGATTCCATCTACTTCTTCGAGCAGCTCGCCCACCTATTTGTGACACATTTCGTCTCTAGCCGAAGATGGTGCCGCGGCTCAGATGCGCTGCTCGACATCAAGCAGAAGGAGAAAGAGTCCTTTAGGGACTATATTAGCTGCTTCTATGTGGCGACGCTGGTAGTTCGCGATCTAGATTAGTTGGTCGCGATGTTAGTAATGAAGAGTAACCTACGACTGTCGTGCTTTGTTTTCTCCTTGGAGAAGCGTTTCTCGATGGACTTCGCCGAAATGCTGGCATAGGCGAACAAATATGCCAACATGGAGGAGGCCATAGCCTTCCATCGCGAGTTTGCTGGCGAAAGACCCCCCAAGAGCCAAGAGGGGCCGTGATAAGTGGAGAGAGCCAAGAAGCATTGCACCTCGACCCAAAAGGAGCTCGCGACAACCCAAGAATCCTCCTCGAAATTTTGAGAGGTACACCCCTTTTACTGCCCCGAGGTCCCAGATCCTTATAGAGGTCGAATACTGAGGCTACCTGTGCCCTCTGCATCCGATGAAAGGCCCGTCGACTAGGAAAGGTCAGAAGTACTGCAGCATCTAGCAGGACTGCTGCCATGACACTGAAGAGTGTGTTCAGCTCAAGGATGAAATCGAAGCACACATTCAGGTTAGGCGGCTAGACCGGTACATACGTGCTTGGTACGGTCGAGGAGCGCCTGCCCTGACCTCTAATCTGCCACCCCCAGAACAAATCAATAATCGTCCGATAACGGGCGTCATCAACACCATCGTTGGTGGACCCGCCGAGGCCCTAAGTGCCTCAGGTAGCCGAGCTCCTAAAAAAGAAGACCATAGAGCGGCCATAAATTCTACATGTGGATGGGTCATCGAACCTGGGAAGCAGCGGGCTAGTCCCATACTCACCGGCCCTGACGGGGTAGTCATGAAATATGCTCTTTGGTTCGAATCCTCCACCTCAAATAACGAAACTAGGTACGAGGTGCTCATCACTGGACTCAAGCCTTCAAAGAAACTCGAAACCTAGCAACCAAAGGTCTTCAGCATACAGGTTGGGGCACCTCGTGAAAGTAACCCTTGCGGGCTGCATGCATTTATTTTCAAAAAAAATACAGCGGAAGCATTTAAAAATTAAACTATTTAATTTTCATGCATGCTAGAGATCAGATCTCTACAACAAAATTAAGAATCATGATTTAAATGTTTATGTAAAACATGAAACAATGAATGTATGTCTAACATACAATTCTGAAATTTCAGCAATCCTGAAATTTCAGCAACCATGTTTAAGATCTAATCTTAACTTTAATAAGATCAAATCTCATACCTGATTCCTTAGAGGTCTTGGATGATTCCTTGATCACGCTTTGCAGCCGTACATGTGTCCGGCCTCTATAGATTGTCCACGCGAAGCTCTAGGTAAATCGTTTTCCGTGGGAGTGCTAGCTCGCGCAGGAACACTGCAATGGCTGAAGCTTTCTCCTTCCAAACACTCAACCTTTGATTGTTCTTCAAGAAGATGGAGGATGGACGTGAGGAAGAATGAGAAGAAGGGATGGAGGCCCTCAGGGATTTTTTTTAGAATTTTTTGAGACCTCTAAATATTGTATATCTTGAACCCTAGGCGTGGGGGTCTTTTATAGCCAAAAGACCCCCCCACACCTCACACCTAATTTAGCTAATTAATTTGGCTGATAAAATTTCCAAAAAATTATGATAATTTTAAAGCTAAGAGGAGATAAACATATCCAAATTTCATATATTTTGGATCCCTAAAAGATAGGAATTCATGCGTTGAAAGTTCAGCCGCAGACCACCCTATTTCATGCACCATGCTGTCCCTACAAATTAGAAAATTCATATAAATCTTTTTAGGAAGATTTGAGGTGCCATTTTTATAGAAAATATAGCCCCACGCCTCCTCTCTTCTCATGCCAATTTTTGGCCAAAAATAAATAGGATAGGCATGGGAAATCTTGGGGATAAATCAAGGTGTTATTCTTCTCCAAGAAGATAATGATGGGTTCCTAAAATTTAGAAATTCTTCTCCTTATCCAATTCTGATTGTTTGGACTCAAAATACTCATCAAATAAGGTGTTCTAATTGATTTGGATCAAGCCCAATCCAATTGGGTCAAGTCTCATCAATTGGGTCAAGCTCAATCTACTTGGGTTGAACCCAATCCAATTAGATCAAATCCTGTTGTAGCCCAAATTGAATCCTATTTAATTTTGCTCAACCTAAGCCCAATTACTCAATCAAATTGAGTTCATTAGCAATCTAATTGCTAATTAATCCTCCAATAATTCAATAATTATTTTAATACAACTTTTGCTTGGGATAATTTGTCAATCGATTTAACCAAATTACCCCTGAATGATTCTTAATCATCAATCAGTCATTTTTATCAACCTAGAAACTTCTATGCGTGTGACCCCATAGGTTCGAACCTAAGCCGGTAGCACAAGAACAACTTCTTGTACTAATCGAAATGACCATCTAGCAATGGTACCCGACGTCCGGATAGGCCGAATGATTGCAAAGCAACATTCAAGAACTCTTGGACTATAGTTACCGTATAATTCATCCCTATGACTCCTAAATGCTAGGATGACTTCAGAGTTCTGTCAACTTTGTAATAAGTGCATCCATGATGTGATTCAACTTTAGAAATCCTGTGACTCTTCACAAGAATTATCCTGGCCAAGGTTTTGCTAAATTGAACACAAGGCATTATCTCCTGTTTCCAGGAGGGGTCAATTCCATCTTGACTCACAACTGACAACGCAAGTACTTGACTGTACCCAGTGACTTTCCATCACTGAATTAGAAATTCAGGTAGTCCGGTACCAAAATACAGTGAGTTGCTTGCTAGTCACAGGTTGCGGTCTCATGTCAGAGGGCCAAACTTATACCCATATACACTCGGAACATCTCTTGACAGTAGAGTGTTCCGAATTTAATCACGTTCAGTGAAATATACTCCTACACTTCACCTGTGTGACATATCAGTGTCTCCACACTCCTTGGTTAAGAGGACAACCAACGTATATGTCACACAACGACCTAATCTCGATAATGCTGTCGTCCTAGTAACAGCATATTATTGGATCGCGAACAGTTTTAAGGACTTGAAGATAAATCCTCCTTTATCATAAAACAAGTCCTAAGGACTTCATCATATAAGAGTTCATTTGAAGATGTACAATGAAATGATGAATAATGTCAAATAACACTTTATTAATTTGTCGATTCATTTACAAAATTCAATCATCAACATGCTGACGATTGACATTTAGGATACAATTTCCAACACCTCGACGACGCTCCGATCCCACAGGCTTGGAACTCCGACAACCTTTGTGCTAGTTATCGATAAGGCTCATTGTAGTCTGAACTTATTTTTAATAATAATTCTCTTGTTGTGTCTATCTTTCAGATTGGATGACTATGGTAATTGAGTTCGACTTGGAACACCCCAAGGATGCATGTACCCTAACAAAGGAGACATTTCTGGGATGCCTAGGGCCTCCTTAAGATCGAGCCCAGTCAGAATTCGTTAGGAGCCAACCCAGAGATGCCTCCGGGAGCATGCTCTAAAGATGAAAAGAGGCATCGATCTCCTTAAGACCGAGTCCACTCGAATTTTTTCTAAGAGCCAACCCTAGAGATGCCTCCGTGTGCATACTCCGGAGATAAGAGAAGACACCAACCTCCTTAAGACCGAGCCCACTCGGAATTTCTTTAGGAGCCAACTCCAGAAATGACTCCGAGAGTATACTCTAGAGTGAAAGGAGGTGCCGACCTCCTCAAGACAGAGCCCACTTGGAATTCCTCTCGGAGCCAACTCTAGAGAAGCCTCCGAGAACAGACTTCGAAGATGAAAGAAAGCACCAACCTCCTTAAGACTAAACCCACTCGGAATTCCTTTAGGAGCCAACCCTAGAGATGCCTCATGGGGTATACTCTGGAGATGAAAGGAGGCATGATTTTGCCCTGTTATGCAGCCCAAGAGAGAGGGGGTGAATTGGGTTTTTCAAAATCTTTAACTGATAATGCACCAAAATTAAATGCTTGACAGATAAATATTCAACTCAGCAAATAACCACTAAGTAAATATGCAAAGAAATAAAGCAAAAAAAACAACAAAACAAATACAAGAAATTTATAATGGCTCGATGCGAACTCTGCACCTACATACACTCTCCAATACCTCTTAGAAATTTTACTATAATCTATATCATAGATTATAGTTTAATTATTTTTTCGAGTTCACAACCAAACTCAGTTGATTTTTTTAGGTTAATCAACCAAAACCTTCACCGATTGTTTTTTGGATTTATAATCAACCTAGTTCATTTTCCACGCTAATCAACCAAAACCTACCCCGAGCCTATCCCAAGCTTAACACAATCCAATTATAGGTTTGGATGGACCTTTTCCTAAGTTTCAATTCCTGAAACTTGTTACAGCAAAAAATAGAAAAAATTAAATACTGTTACTACGAAAACAACTCCAAATAATAAATGCAAAAACAATAAATGGAGCTACTGATGAGAGCACAAAAAGTACAATTTTCATACCATTTTAATTAGCATTATAGCTAATCATTATTGATAAAATTGATTAATTAATATTTTATTTATGTTTGAATGCAAGTAATCCAAGAAACCCAATAACATTGGGTTTGAGCCCAATGACCAGTAGCCCAAGCTCAACAAATTCACAGCCATCCGAGTCAATTCAAGCATCTCCGAGCAGGCATCTCAACTCCCCAAGCTCTTTGACTCAAAGCAAAACTTCCCAAAAGCCATCCATCCGAGTCGCCTCCGCATGCCATGCTCCCCATCCATTCTCAGCAAATTAGCAACGTTCGACCTCCCAGCAGCGTTCCAGCTTCTGCGATCTCAACACCCCAACGGTCATCCATGTTTCCTTCATCCCATCCACCTGTGGCTTCCAACGAACAGAGCAAGCGTCCTTGAGGAGCTTCCCAGCATTTATCTCCATCCGAGTCTTCCCGTATTCCCAACCGGATCATTCCACCCCGTGTCTTATCTGTTCTCAAAATTCTGCAACGTTTCCAGCCGAAGAGTCCAAGCGATTCGACTTCATCCTGCATCTCAAGCAACCGGATCATCCCCAAACCTCCACGCGTCTCACCAGCCACGCCTCCAACATGCTATAAAAGGAAGGAGGAGGACGGGAGCAAGAGGGGAGAAGAGAGAGGATCTTACCAGCCGGGCTTGGGAGGAGGGAGGGCATCCAGTGGACCATCGGGTGGAGGCAGAAGCAGCCGACGGAAGGGAGAGGGCGGCCAGCAGGATCCATCCGGGAGCATCTCCTCTTCCGATTTTCCCAGCCGGGCAAGAGAAGGAGGAGGCCTTCCATTTTTGGGGATCATCCGGTGGAGGAAAAGGAGAAGGACACGGAGCAAGGGGGAGCCAACATCCACACCTTTCCCAGCCGAGCGAGAGAGGAGAAGAGGCCACGGAGAGAAAACAGAGTGCCCTGTTTTCTGAACCAAAGAAAAAAAAAAAAAAGGGATTTATGCTTTATTCTATTTATTCTATGCTAATCCCTTTTATAAAAATGCTTGCATCTCATATGGATAGCTAAATCTCTCTTAGCTAAGGCTAGGAAATAGCCTAGTATTTTTTCATGTATTCTTTTAATCATCAATTAAAATTTTAATATCATTTATGTGCAGTGAATGTTTAGGAATTACTTTAAACTTATACATTTGTTTGATCTGTTATTTCCCCCAAGGTATAACAGATGCTTAGAAATCCCTGTAGTCTAAAGTAAAATTAATGCAATACTGTCCATAAAGATCCATTTATTTATGATTTTCACCGCTTTATTCTTCAGTTAGGTCTTCACTCAGATCTAACTGAGGTAATAGGTGATTAAAAGAAATGCATGAAGAAGTACTAAGATGAATCCCGATGCCTTAGTTATCCCAAGCTGAATCTAAATTAGCCTTTAATTTTTGTTCATAGTCAAATCCCTGTGGATACGATCTCGGACTCACCAAGAATATTACTTCGCTACACCCTATACTTGGGGTATCCTACTTTTAATTTTTCTTTTAAAAAAGAACAAGATAAAAATAGTAGCAGCTACACTGTTTGTTGACTTGATTGCTCTTGAAGGCGCTTCACCAACTTTTTGATGTAGAAGATGTAATCTTTCAGCTTACAATGAAAGCTCTTAAAATGATATCTTCTTTGAAGCTCTCTTTTGCTCTATATTTCTGGCCCTTAGTAGATTTGTCTTTATGGTGTATGAGCTCTTATCTTTTCTTTGGTATTACCTTGCATTTATACTTTTTAGAGATAGTTAGAACACTTTTTTAGTCGTTAAGCATTAATAGAGCCATTGAGAGGAGAAAACAGCCTTTTAGACTCAGAAAAACTATCCGTTGCTGTTGTTAACTGCAGAGGGGTTGACTTGCAGATTTTTGGGGTTAACTCGAGATTTTCAAGAGTCGACTCATAATCTTTAGGAGTTGGCTAGAGCTTGCTTCTCAAATATATTATGGATTGCATTTGTAAGGTAAGTAATAATTTGCCTTTCCTAAATTTTTTATTTATATAATATTAGTTTTACATCAAATATATTGTTTATTGATTTATATGTGATTTATGAATTGTATGAGATAGTTTTTGAATGAAAAATAGATATGTAATTCGAAGTAATATTTTTTGGACTATTAGTATATTATTTACTGATCTTACATCGTATATGCACATTTTGATTGGATTATAATATATATGTTATTTTGTAGAAAGAACTTTGATATGTATCATATTTGAACTCAGTCTATCTATGTTCTGCACCCTGCTAATTGTGGGTTATGTATTGGCACTCTAACTATTATTGAGCTCAATGATTTTGCTTCTGGCCCCACCATAGAATATAAATATGGTATTCTAGCCTACTCCACAGGTTATAAGTGCGATATTCTGGCCCACTTTTCAGGATATAAGTGTGATTCTATTTCTGGCTTAACCACAAGGTATAAATGTGGCCATATTTAAGAATGCTGAGTTGAATGTGATTTGCTTCAAATCGAATTTATGATTACATATACAAATATTTAAAAGATATGGATTTTAATAGATTTGTGTTTTGAAACGAAATTGATTATGTCTTTATACTGATTCATTGTAATTTATATTTATATTTTATGTTATTATATAAATTGTCTAGTTAAGATATTCATTACTTACTGGGTTATTTAGGTCATTATACAATTTTTTACTATTTTTATAGATTCGAAGAATTAGCTCGACTCGGGGATTTATCATGGAAGAGCGATTAGAGACAAGATTTTGGCATCTTTATTTAGACTAAATTTTGTATGAGAGTTTTGTAAGACTTTTAATTTTGTTATTTAATTAGAATTTGAATGTTATTATTTAAATTATTTCTATTATCTGATTATAATATCATGATGAGATATCTTGCATGCTTGTGGGGAGAGTTTTCTACGAGTATGCAGCGGTTGCCGCGACCTTTGTCTCGCGATCTCGGGTCGGGAGCGCGACATGAGTCCTTAGATATAATTTTGCTTAAGACACGTATGTGGCTAAACCAGATTTTGGGTCACCAAATGCCACCTATAGTTGGTTGCTAGCCCAAAATATTTGATGAATTCCATGGTTTTGGGGCTTGCGCCAAATCACATAACCACAGGGTTAGATAAGTATGTTACCATAACTAGTAAAACAAGAAAATTATTTGAAATACTTAAAATTATAGAGGACTAAATGCTCTTTTATTTCTTTTTTATCGGATATCCTTTGAGTGTTTATGCACAGAGTGGCGAAGCTGGCCACTTGAGACATTCGTATTGTTGAAGTAGAAGATTTGGCCCAATGACACGGCCCAGACAAGTCTGGGCTCAGTTGTTGACATCAGCATCTGTCCAACTAGCTGTCATCCAAATCAACATGGACCAGGCTTTGTCGCAAAGCTCTAATTTTTCAGTTTAAAATATAGTTATAAATGATTTTAATCTTGGCTGTCCTAGCAAAAGAAAATAAGGTTAGTTTGGTATGTCTAGTCTACTTTTGGGCTAGTTAAAACTGGAGCTACTAGTGGAATGGCATTAGAGACCCAATAAAACCGCTCTAGAGACCACAAAGTCCAAACTCCGCTGCTAGGTAACAAGACGCTTATGTTATTAATTGCAGACTGTGCTCGGGCATCAATGGTCTAAACCCATCTCCCTCTAAAACCTTTTTGACCGTACTCATCCACTGATTCCAAATTTTTCATAATAGTATACATAGAAGCCGATTAAAAAATTAAAAAAATGTTCCTTCTGGAACAAGTAAACAAATATATATATATATATATATAAAATATGGTATAAATAAATGTAAATAAAATAAATAAATAAAATCTCAGACAAGGATGATTGGTAGAATATGTATATCAAAATAAAATACTTGTGAAAAAAAAAGCAAAAGATTTTTCATTGTCGGAAGACATAATATTCCATTTCCGACTCACTTTTGATCATCTCTCATGCAAAGATCTGGAACTTTCTTCTCCACTTTTTTTTCCTTTTCTTTTAAAAAAGAAACAAGAAGAACAACAAAAGAAACCCTAAACCCTAAAATTTATCGTTTCTCTGCATAAAGACAAACCTCGGATCCTTCAACTTTCTCTCCTCCTCCCATTTGGATTTTTTTGAAACAAAGCTAGCTAAAGATGGAGAGAGAGATCAAGGTCGAGGTCGACGGGGGCAGAGGCGGCGGCGGCGGCGGCGGCGGTGGAGGCCATTGGGGCGGACATTGGAGGAAGAGGAGGAAACGGAGGCGGGCCGTAGACGTAGAAGTAGGGCTGGGGCGGCGGCGGCTCGAACCACGGGGACGAAGGGGAGGGGCGGGGGGGCAGGCCAGGATGGTGGAGGATGGCGGTGTCGGTGGTGACGACGGTAGAGGAGGCGGAGGGGGAGGAGGCAGGGGGCTTGCGGGAGCCGGCAGCGCGCTCCTTCTTGTGGGCGTTCTGGTGACCTCCGAGGGCCTGGGAGGTGAAGAACCGGCGGGAGCAGTAGGTGCAGGGGAATGTCCGCAACGCCTCCGGCGGCCTCCTGACGGCCGCGGCGATCGGCTTCTCCGCTGCCGGGGACTTCAGGAAGTCGTAGTAGCCGTTGCTCGGCTCGGCCATTGGGAAAGAAAGCGAGACAGCGGGAGAGAGGGAGAGAGAGAGAGTGGGTTTTATAGCGGGGAAGAGTGGGAAGGGGTTTAAGAAGGGCTTTTTCTCTCTTTTGAGAGCTTACGTGCTTTTTTTTTCAGTTTTGGGGGTAAATAGCTTACTTACGTGCTTTTATGATTGGTTAGTTTTACGACGACGAAAATGACCTCGCCTTCAGATTCCCTTCAAATATATCACTATAATTTGTTTTTATAAGTTCTAATATATTATTATTTGGGCTTTAAACCTTCCCTCGATTTCAGATAGAATGTTAATGATTTGAAGAATCTTATGCAATAAATGGCCGGTATTCGGTGGCATGCGAAGATTCATCCAGCCCATAGCTCATGTGGTGATCTCAGAGTATCTGAAGACTCTCCAATGCACTCTAGCCAATCCTTCTCAGGCAAGCATAGCAACCAAACTGAGCACATCAGAAGCAACCGGCCTTTAAGATCAGCACTCTACTCAATGACATCAATTATCGATCCATGTCAAGAAAATTCTTTCCAACAAAGAAACTGCTTGGTCCCTCCATTGAAAAGCATGCACCACTCCGACACATCTTATGTTGTTACAACACATCTTCAAAGTTATTGCACCATGTTAGCACTTTGCTGCAGCACGGCTTCGAGTTTGTTAAGGTACAATCCCAAAAATTTGAAATTTCAGCTATAAATAGGCTCAAATGCTTTCAACAAAGGAATGTAATAATTTTAACTTAGGGGCAACCATGTTTCTCTTTTTTTTTCCATCAAGAAAATATTTACTGTATTAAGCATTGGAGAGCCCGATTAGAGCCAATGCAATGAGCCTTCACTCTTTGTCTATTATCTCATCGATTTATGAGGGTACCTCACACCAACATTCTAGACTCTGGTGCCAACAATTGTATTTAAGAAACCTACGAAATTAGACAGCTATCTTTTTAGTGGGCAAATATATCATTTTTCTAATTCACTAGATTCTAAAGACTAGGTGAATCACTAACTTATTGTGTTTATTAGAAGCTAGGTTAGTTCAATGATGAAAGTTATAGTTGACTTACAAGGAAATGAGAAGAACATGAAGTTAATCTAACATGATGTGGATACTTATTCTGCAAATACAAAATCCAGTCTAGCTCAAATATATTATAAAAAATAAATTTACATATGCATAATAATAATAATAATACTAATAATAATAATAATAATAATATTATTATTATTATTATTATTATTATTATTACTACTATTATTATTATGACAACAATAATAATAATATGAGATACATGACTATTTCTGATAATTTTTGTATGATAAAGAATTTTGCATTGAGTTTTTGTAACAAAACAATGAGATTATCAAAATCATAGACTCAGCAATTTATCTTATACTCTCGGAGCGTTGCCACCGAAAGAGGAGAGAGGAAGCATCAGAAGGGTAGCTTCGTCAAGGGGCAACGGTGTACGGGAGGGGAGGCGACGGGCCATGACGCGCCGCGGACACGTTGTGCCGGAAGCCGTCAGTCCCGAATGACCATTCTACCCTCCGAGATCTGTCCGCTAGCGATCAAACGTCTCACATCTCGACACGTGTCGGTCCAAGGTTGGTGCAGAGGCCCACTAACTCTGCGGGCCAATCATCGGCGGAGTCCCCCCTGAGGCGGCGAGAGATCCGCCCGTCGTGATTCCGTCCATCACCCGATCGGACGGCTGAAGTGACGCCATCCGAATATTTTCCTCGGAGTGCGAGTAGGAGGAGGTGCTTGATTCGGCCATTTCAGGGAATATCTTCGGGTACGGATATCCCCCTGCGTCCTTTTCTCCGCTTTGCCCGTTTTGGGCTTTGCGTGCTGAAGGGAACCACGCTACTTCCTCTCTCTCCCTCTCCCTCTCTCTCTCTCTCTCTCTCTCTCTAGGTGTACTAGTATGGGTCACGTTAGGATTGATCCGGTATACATATTTCGTAGATTAATATTCAGATCAGAAGCTCTGTTACAGATACGATTTATTTATATTTTGAACAAGGTGCCATTAGATTTTTAATTATTATGCAAAGAGTAATGCGTGCTAGGCTAAGTTGTCGCATTATGAACTTGGTTATGAAAATCTCCTTTTTTGGCTTATATAGTGGGTTTTCATTTGTCCATGGCTATTTAGTTCTTATTTTATTATTATTTCATATGACTTAGTATTTTAAATTTTATCTTTTTGTTACTAGTATTTTTTTTATTTATTAATAAACAATGGCAGGATCAAATAGCACCATGTTTTTCGGTATTACCCATTATCTTTTCTATGTTGGTAGCCAACAATGACTACTTTAATAGCCATTGTTCTATTCCAGATAAACTTAGTTTAGAATTGTTTATGTTTCATCTCAACAATTTAGATGGAAGACATGAGTAAGCACCACATGGATCAGAGAATCGGAACAAATGAGGGCAATGTAACTCTTGTTGAACTAGATAAGAGTTTGGCCATGTTAGCACTTTTTTCATCCCGTCCGGATGATCGTTAGGGAACTCAGTTGCTGGTAGAGAAAGATATCGAGTCTCAACTGCAACGAGGTTGGTTACATAAGAATGCCAGCGATGCTAGATCAATCGGAAAGATGATGATGGAGATCAAAGAGAGTAGCATGGGTTCAAATGTCTTGACTTTTAAGGACTTCGCCACTATCATCCCATCGTTCAAAGTTCGATGATCTGGATACTGATGTAGCGCTAAACTACAGTAAAATGGTACAGCACTGGATTACGATAAGAGTGTAATGTTAGGATATGGTAGAGATACAAGTTATACCTAATCGTAGGATAAAAGCTACTGATAGAGTAAAACTAAGATTGCATTGAATTGATTATTAAAGGATCCCAATACAAATATTACTAGTTCCTACAACTACCCACGTCGTTATGATCCTCAACATTTTTGTGGTTTACTTTCATGGTTCCATAAATAATATAATCATAAACTAAATCATGATCTATGTCCTTCGGCCTGCGACCCATAGCCATGTATCATGGTTAATCGTGGCTGAACTTCAAACCTTCATCATGCCTATCCATATCATGGTCGTTCCTTGCTACTTCGGCCTATGTTTCTACATTTAGACAAACTCTACTCAATCGAGTAAAGGTCACATGCCCGTTGACTCTATTTCCATCAAACCTAGTCCACATGGTACTTGTTCTGGCTACCAGCTAGATTGTTGAGATGGGGTGTAAACGATTTCCGTATATCTTGTCGGTTGATAATCGAGAAACTGGCACCAATTGTTGTTCTTTTTTTCTGAAGCTTTACTTCCATCCTCGATAATGTTATTATATACTTTCCAGCTCCCTTGCTTTATCTTCTACATTAATAGGGATTTATTTTATCTCCTCATAAAGCATGCCTCTTTTTATAAATAGGCCTTATGCCCTTCTCTTCAGTGCCCATCTTCCTTCCTCCTTACTGCACTCATGTTTCCTGTTTTCCTTTTGCTTAATATAATGAGTGAGACTGAGTATGGGCCGAAACAATCCATTTGTTTTGATCAACTGATTTCCAACTAGAATGTTATCAGAAATTGAAATATCATCACAAATGGATTGCATTGCCAAATTGAAATTCTGTCACAACTATCTAACTATTTGATCCAAAGCTTCCAAATCAGCAAACTAATACATGCTCAAACTAATCCTACACCTTCCCCAAGCTTCTCTTCATTTTGACTTTTGATGATTGTGTCCACATAAAAGGACTAAGTCCATTGCACTCGCTCTACCTTCACTACAATCAATGAAGAAACACGGTAGGCCCCTCTTGGTAGATCAATGACGATGAAATGAGAATCTTGAGAGTATTAGGCCCTGCTTGGGATTATTGTTGATAGTAGAGCTTCTAGAGCTTCTAAAAAGTAGAGCTTTGAGAAGTAAAGTTGTTATAAAAAGTTGTTTTTATAACTATTTTTTAAAGTACCATGGAACTTTAACTTGTTTTTGGTACTCAAAATAAGAAAGTACTTTTGGTATGATAGAATGACATAAGGGACATTGTAGGTATTGTACAGTAGAGTATAATACAATATAATATTAGATACCATTACATATTAAAATACTATTATATAGTTCAATATTATAATAATAATATAATGTGATATAATACCGTAATGTAATATAATATAATATACCAATGTATTGTTATATAGTAATTATTGCTGCTGAGGACCGGTCTATCCTAGGTGCCGAGCAGGAGAGATGCTGGAGGACTCAAAGATTTGCTACTCGGGTTATGTAGGGCTGCGACTTAAGAGTGGAAGGTTATTGCCGGGGTCCTGGTCCGCGACAAGCTCCGACCTGATATAACAAAGATGAAGAAGTTCTCTTGCTGAAGTGTGTCCAGCGAGGGAGCCTTTACAACCGAGCTCCAACCTAAAATAACAAAGATGAAGAAGTCCTCTTGCTGGAGTGTGTCCAGCAAGGGATCCTCCGATGTCTAAGTTATGATGATATGAAGAGAATATAAGAGATTCTCAGTAGTCTGTCAAGGCATCCAAGCACTTACCTAGAAGGTCCTCTAGAAAGCACATTGTATAGGCAAAGGCAAGCATCTATCGCCCAAGAATTCGTGCATGTGGGTCGGCTAAGATTGGTAGGCTTTCACATATTTCGAAAATCAGGTCGGGCATTTTGCATGTGAATCGCATCCTGCCATTTAACTAGCGTGATTTCATAGACCACACGAGATTACGACTGAGGTGTCTCCAATTGTATGGAGTTTTTGAAATTCAAAATTAACTGCATGCTTCTAGGCTTGCCACATGGTTGGCTTTAATTGATAATTCAAAGACTTTGTGGCAGACTTTGGTTCTCGATTCAGAGGCTTCATGGTGAGCTTGGTTGGCCAACCCTTCATATAAGTTGTGGTCAATTCTGAGATACATCTCTTGCCTCCCACTTCCATAGCCGAGCCTACTGGCTCAGGTTGCAGAAGTAGTCTCCTCGATAGGGTCAGCCAGCAAAGATTGCCCGCGAAGCTAGGTGATTATCAGGGTCGCTTTTCTGTATTTGCTCTTTTAATATCAGTAAAGAGATTTTCTACATTCTGTATTTATGGGAGGCGTGGTCTTTTGTTATTTTCAAAGTGTCAAAATTATGGAAGGAATGTCTACGGGCTGAGTAGACGCTTGAAGTCTTACAGCGTTCTGGGAGATCACTCGAGGGCAAATGTTTGGATGACACATGGCCAAAGTTGGCAACGCCCCATATCGACATGGGTCACCCAGGTCTTCTATAAATAAAGCAGATGGTTGTTACAACCCTTTTACCTCATCCCTTCTTGCTACAAAACTTAGAGAGAAAGAGGGTAAGTGTAGGGTTTGTGTGGCCACTCCTTTTATGCCTCCGCATCAAGATCCATCTTCTTCGTCCGCTGCTAGGATTTTTCTCTAGTTCCTGGTAGGTAGTTCTACATTTTCGACTTAATTTGAGTCTTCTCCTTTTTCTTGCCTCTTTTTATCCTTCTTTTGCTTGATGCTCATGGATTCATCCGTTGGAGGCTGATCTTCTAATGTTGAAGGGGTAGGTCAGGGTTCCTACGAACAAGCCTCTGTAGCCTTGGGAGGAATCCACCCCGAGGTGGTCTCGGATCCGGATACCAAAATGACCATCCTTGAGGAATCCGACCTTGACCAAACTTGAACCACATTTTTTATTCCTCAAAATTTTACTGTTTAGCTGGTTGGTCTCTCGGATCGGGTGACTTCTCCCAGAGAGACTTAGAATGCCTTTATACAAGGAGTCCCTAATGGCGGGATTGAGGCTCCCGATCTCGCTAGTTATTATCAAGTTGTTGGCTCAATATCAGCTCGTCCTAGTTTAGCTCATCTCCAATGCTTGGTGGATGATAGTCATTTTTTTTGCTTCACTTGATTGCAAGGAATCATCCCTACTCCAAGAATGTTCCAAACCTTTTTTCAAGTGAAGGCTCACCCTCAAAATAAAGGGTGATGGTATGTTTCTTGTAGGAAGGGCTACAATATCCTTCCTTCGGGCCTTTAGTCGATTCACAATTGGAAGGGCCAATTTTTCTTTATGATCTCTGCGGCTTTTTGGAGATTTCCAACATGGTGGAGGACACTTGTGAAGTAGGAGTTAAGCCTTTTCCCTTTCTTGTCTGATGAAGAGCATGAGTTGGTTGCATCCTTCGCTAGTTGAGAGTCCCAGTTTTGACTGAGCTGCTCCAGGAGTCGGCATTGGTAAACGATGGTTGGAGCCCTACTTTCTCTATCAGTATACTTCCATGCCTCACTTTGTCTTCTATTGATGTCGTTCTACTAATTGACTTAATCTTTCTTCGAGCATGTAGAGATGAAGTTCAAGGTGAACGAGCTTTTCAGTTCTTTGAGGAAGAGGTCTGAAGAGGTCATTCCCTCCTCAAGCAGGAGGAGGAGGGCGATGACAAGCTCATCTGCTGCCGAGGCTAGGCCCACTAGAGGAGGATCGCTGAAGGTGGAGGTGATCGATGTCCCTCCTATATATATGCATTTTTCTGCCATGGTGGCCGATCAAGCAGCTCTTCCAATTGATATCTCTGAGTCCACTCCAATGGCTGCCCTTATAGCTGCTCTAGCTTTTGTGATGGCTCTAGATGTTGTTCGTACTTCGTGGGTTGTGGTAGATGTAGCCCTACCTTCAATGGCCCATCCTAAAGGTCCTCATGCTTCTACACCTACCTCAGATGCTATTGTGCCTAAGGCAGCGACATCTAAACCAGTTTTTACCCCAACCATCGGGGGCACTCACTCATCTTCATCTTTGTTCCAGCCTATCCTGTGGAGCACAGAGCCAAGGGTCTTCTGCCTGAATTGGTCCATGAGGACCTCTGATTCAGTGGTTTGTCGGAGCAATCCCTGCATCATGTGGGACATGATCCTGGGGATGAAGAGAAGTTGCACAAACGGCCGTTGGAGAACATTCTCACCTCGCCTTGTTGGACTGCCATCGAGGTAATGTGGTTGATCCTATACTCTTTTTCTCTTTCTTCCTTTCTCTTTTCTTGTTTAGGGAGACTGACTGTTACTCTCTTCATATCCATTGAGGATGTATGCTGCTCTAGTGCTTATCGAGGTCATCCGTTCCTAGGAGTAGAGATCAAAGGCCTCTAAGTGCCGCCTTCGAAAAATCGAGCATAGTAGGGCCTACAGAGGAGTGCGCAGCCATAGAGAAAAGGAAAGAGGAGGCGAAGATGCGGACTTCCATCTTAGGTGCTAGGGCCGAAGCCGCTGAGGTCAAGCTGGGCCGGATGGTGGCACGACTCTAGAAAATGCAACAGGTTGTTAGTGAGGAAGGGGCCAACATCAGGAGGAAGGCTAGGGAGAATATTTCTTACCTAAAAGATGCGGTCATTGCGGCTGAGTTTCAGACCTCTCAAGCTAAGGAGAAGTTCACCTAGGCAGAAGGCAAAGCCGTCCAATTTGAGAAAGGGCCGACCTCACTAAGAGGGAGGTCGCCTGAGCTAGGGAGGAGGTCTCCCATGCAAAGGAGAAGGCCCAGCATACCATTGCAGACTACAAAGCTTCTGGAGAGTTCCATAATGGGATGTTGGAGGCTGTTAGAGACTACTCAAGATGGGTTTCACCGTCTGCTAGAGAATGATCCATAAGGTGGCTCCCAAGCTCGACCTCAGCTCGGTTACCTTCTCAGGGGAGTGTTATAATGAAGGCGCATTCTTTCAGATGATGGAAAGCAAAGTCGAAGAAGAGGAGGAGGAAGAAGAAGAAAAAGAATAGAGGGGAGAGGAATAGAGTTGCTTTTTAGCTCAGGTGTTTATGAGCTATAATTTTATATCTTTTCTTTTTTGTCTGTCATTCCTATAATCCTTCTCTAAACGAATGAAGTTCTCCTTTTATTTTTCATCTGCTTGCTTGGTTGCTTGGCTTGATTCATAAATTCTTGTTTCACGGTCTACTCAATTTGGAGCAAGACTACTCGATACTTTAGCCATCGCATCATCCATTCCTGACCTGAGGTGGGGCCGCTAGTGGCTGGCCAATGAGGGTATTATGGCGGGTGTTCTCCCTCAGTCATTATGTAGCCATGTTCTATACGTTTCTTCAAGAAAACATGAACATCTCATGCTAACCAATGTCCAAAGTCCAAAATGTTCTCCCCCAATGGAAATGAAACTGAATTTGAGCAACGATGCCACCTCAACAACCGATTCGTGGGGAGTATTTTCTGGATTAATTGTGTATTGCCTAAAAACTAGGCACGTGTCTAGCGATCAAGATTGGGTGCGCTGATCTCAACTATATGCGCTTTCTATAAATAGATTCAGGATCCATCCTTCGAGATATTGGGTTGACCCGTGCGACCCTTCATTGCTTCCTCTCTTCTTTGAGGGAGCCCGAGGGATCTTTTAATCGCTGAGTCTGTTTCAGCCTTCCTAATGAAGGCTTTCCATTGCAGGAGGGGCACTAGGCTGGTGAAGGTAGAGGCAGAACGAAGAATGAGAGTAACCCAAGAGGAAGGTGCAGTCCTCAATATAACCGAACCGGCAGTGAAATCATGAATCACGCCTCTGCACACTATGGAGGATGGGGGAGAGGTTGCTCTCATGGTGGAACGCAAACCTTCGACCATTGTTGAACATGAAAAAGTTGAATCCTCACTAGAGGATACTTGACGGAGGATCCTTGTGTCACCCTTTAAAAGGGGTGCAATAGAAAGTGGCTGCTAGACTCCTTTTAGATGTTGTAGTCCACAAAGGTCTAATTGCCTTTAAACTATCCACTTAAGTTATCATTTTTATAGCCTCACATGTTTTATTATTTAAGCATATACCCCATTGATAAGTTGGTACTGTTGTAATTGGAGCAATAAGTAAATAAAGGCTTTCTCTTTATCATATCTCTTCTGCTCCTCTTCTTTCTATTATCTTTTATGGTGCGTGCAAGCCCAGTGGTCGGGTTCATTATCACAGATCCTTCTTCCTCTATCAAGGGTTAAACTCCGTGCCTAGCATCAAAAGATGTCGGGGGTCCTGCCCCCCAGCCTCAATGGCTGTTAGCAGTGTCGTGGGCCACGTTCACTTGAAGGGGTTGCTAATACCATAGCATAGGGGCTAACCATCTATGAAGTTGGTGCCTCAGCTCGGGTTGCCTCACTGAAATCTCTATGTGGGCTGTAAGGATCGGAAACTCCACTTGGGCTGTTCCAACCTAGAGAGGTCAGTTAACCCGCCAAATCTTTGGCATAAGGGCCAGAATCTCCACTTGAGCTGTCTCAATCTATAGAGGCTGATTAGCTCACTAAGCCTTGGTCTTGCAACTAATGCATGAAATTTTAACAACTAGCATGTGGGCTTTATGATACTACTTTTTACTTGATTTATAGTTTTCCACTTCTGGCCTAGACAAACCATTCATAGATGATGATACATGATGGAAAATGGTATAATGCATAGTCTAAAACATGTGGATATTTGATCATTTATAGCATCAAGTACCAAACCGAATTGGCCCATGCATCAACATGCTACTCCCTGGCATATGAGCTAGGCATATATGATTGCTGATAATGAGACCGTGGTAGTATCTATTGAGGTAGCTGCCTCCCCGCCCTTGAAACAGGGGCAAGCTACACCATAAATAGGTTGAACCACTATCCTTCATCCATTGCCACTGGAGAACATTCGATTCTAATAGAAGGAACCTATGTTGGAATGACTCCACCGACATTCCTGCTTAGAGTGATCTACCGATCAGAGTGGCTAAAGCCCATCCCGGGCTTAGATACTGGCCTAATATTGACTGAAGCATCATTGATGGCCTATTTGATCTTATGCACTCCTATATTTGCCTGCAAGGTCCCTTCCTCATGATCTCAATTTGTAGATTTGGGGGACTACATGGAGAAAATTTCGGCCTCATCCTTTGGGTGGGTTGAAAAATGAAATTAAGTTTCTTGAGGATCTCAACATCCTCGTACCATGAAACTTGATAAGCTACTTCACTCAATAAAGTTGTGGGATCAACTAATTTCACCATGGTATACACTGAAATATGTTTTAGTGCACAATATTAGCTTTCGATAGCGAAAGCAAGTCTATTGACCTATTCTAATATCAAAGCCAAAGATGCCATATATTGTTCTAATAGCAGCCCTAGAATAGCAGCCACTTTCTCTACAAATGTTGCTTTGATCTTCTTCCACAAGATTTAATGATAGCTACGTAGTTGTCCCACTAAAACCAGTGTAATGATGGCTACACAAGTTCCCATCATAAGCAATGTGATCATGACTATGCAATGTCTCACAGGAAGCAATATGATGATGATTATGTGGTGTCTGACCAGGCGTGTCACAAAAGAATTGTTGCCCCCTTTTTTGTCCTATCTGGGTGTGCACCAAGAAACTCGGGATATCATGGAACTCGGTTAGCAAAGAAAGATGTTGATTCTTAACGGCAATTTGGTTAGAGTGTATGGGCATGCCACTGATACTGGATCAGCTAGCAAAATGATGGTAGGAATCGAATGGAGGATAGAAAGTAGTGTGGGTCCATATTTCTTAACCTTCAAGGACTTTCGCCATTGTCATACCTCCATCGGAATGTGGATGGATTGGATAGGGATGTTTCACTAGGCAATGGTAGAAGGATGTAGTGTTGGGCTGCGCTAGAGATATGGTTCTGGGCTACAATAAAAATCTAAGTTATGCCTATTTATAGGATAAAAACTACTAGTAGAATAAAACTAATATAAGATAAAAAAATATGTTAGATTAATTGTCAAATGGTCATGATACAGAATATAGTTCTAATACTTATACTAAAACAAAATAACTGCAACATAACTGTTGGTTCTTGCAACTGCCCATGTTGTCACGATCCTCAATGGTTTAGCGATTTGATCTCATGATCCCATGTGTAATGTAACTGCAAACTAGATCACAATCTATGTCCTTCGGCATGCAGCTCGTACCAGTGTATCACAATTAATCATGGCTGAACTTCAATTCTTCAGCCTATCTATCCATATTATGGCCGAAATTTATCTCTTCGACCTATATTTCCATACTTAGCCAAACTCTGCCCAATCCAGCAAGGGTCAAATGACTTCTATTTGCTCTATTTTCATTAAACCTAATCCACATAGTGCTTATTTTCGATTGCTAGCTAGATTATTGATATGGGTGTAAACAAACTGTAATAAATTTTATCAAGTGAGGAGGTATAAGACAAAGGAGGAGGATTTGGTCATAGTATTGATAAGCAAGCCAAAGGCTTAGGAGTTGTTCGTGATCAACCACAATAAATAGAAATAGATTGAGCGACTAAAATGGTCTTAGAGACATTCCCAAGTGCAAAAATTCTATTACAGGCCAAAATTAAAGAGATGATTAATATAAGTTATGACCAATAAATATGATTCTTGGTCTGACAATTGGTGCAGAGCAACCATGAAGATGAATGTGCATAGTTGAGGATAACTGGTGTCAATTTTCAAAACCATCAAGAGTGGAGGCCAAATGTGGTGGTAATCATCCGAATGTCCAGTTTAATATCTATTAACATGAATAAGTAGAAATGGTACTTTTTATAGATCTTTGGACAATTAGATCAATATATTTTATCTTACCTTAGTTTATCATAGTTCTATCTTAAAAATAAATACAACTTAACCTATCACTACTATATAGCTCATCGCTACATCTCTATCCCTATCTAAATCCATCTTCTTCGAACAGTCGTATAATGGTAGTGAAAGTCCTTAAGGTCAATGCACCTAAATCCATATTGATATATATCCTCCCTTCAATCACCATTAGCTTTCTAGCTGATCTGATGCTGGTGGGATATATATGCATAACTACCCTCGTCATTTAATTTGTTGCCCCTATCTTTTAGCACACTCGGATGGGACTTTGCCAACGAGTCCCATGGCACGTCTGGATGGGACAGAAAGAGTGCCAACAAAAATAAAATTAATATTAGATCAATTATGACTATTATTATTATGATAATAAAAAATACTGATTTTAAGAGGAGTCTATTATATGAGATACCAGGATTATTAAAATTGAAAAATTATGAAAAGATTCACCACAAATACCAATCTCTCTCTAAGTATGAAGTATAAGGGTGTATAAGCTTGGATCATGTTAGGATGGGTCCAGTAAAGCACACATTTAGTTAGAGTGATATATAGATGTAAATAATTTTGTTAATAAAATTTTATTTATATTTTATTATTTTGGAGAAGAACAATTCATTTGCATTTTAAATAGGGTGGTATTATTTTGAATATTATACTAAAAGAGTAAGGTGCAGTAGGTTAATTTATCGTACTGTGAACATTGTAGTGGTTACAAAAATCAACCATTTCGTTATACTAGTTATAATGTACACGCTGATGTACATGATTTCTAGGTAACTTAATTACAATGTTAATCCTTAAGAACCTGAAAATAATTAGTATTTTTTAAATATTTTTATTAAATTGGATTTCTCTCAAAGTCCATCAACATTAGGAAAGCCCTTTTTAGAGGTTTAGTATTTCTTTTCAAGACCTTTAAAAGAAATCTAATTATGGCTAGGGATTGTGACACGCTAATCCTTTTTGTTATTAGGACAAATTACTACTAGAAATCTAAGAATACATATAGCACCTGGATTTTTGGTTATCAGGATAGAATAGTCCTTATAACTCAACTAATGATTGATTTGGTGTGCTTTTCATCTATTTAGCGATGATTATACTCTCTGATTTTTTATTACTAAAATATACACTATTTAAAGAAACGAAGAGAGGTGAACAGATCGTCCATCTAAATAATGTTGATCCAATAATAGGAAAAACTAAAGCGTGATCATTGTTACTTTAATAGTTGCAATCAATCAAATCAATAATTAGTTAAATGACAGGGACTATTTTATCCTAATAATCAAAAAATAGGTGCATCATTAATTTTTACATAAGAAGGGGACCATTTTGAGATTGGGTTGAAGAAAGAGGACTAACATGTCAAAATCTCATATGGTTGGCATATGAATCCTCTTTTTCCAACCCAATCTCAAAAGTTAAATATTTAATTTAGAAATTTTTAATTTCAAGAGATATTTGATAAGAGTTATTTTCGAAATTGAAAATTAAGAAATTAAGCTACTTTCATATAATTAAGGTAAGGATAGTAAGCTTTCTTATAACCAAGGCTATTTAGCTGTTATCTTATCATTCTTTTGATATTTCCATCATTTCTTATCATATATTTATAGGAACTAGTATTTTAAAATTTACTTTTTTTGATAGATGGTAAAGAATAATTTGTTATTGAACAAACAATGGCATGATCACATAGCATCACTATTTTCCGGTATTGGCCAATATCTTTTCTATTTAATAGCAAAAAATGAGTATTCCAATAGAAGAATAACCCATGCATGATGAATTTTTTTATGACGCTTGTCAATTAATCTAAGTTAGCTCATGAAAATATGTTCTAAGACACACCCATTCAGCACAGTCTATTCTTGGTAGATTGTTGGGCTTAGCTACAAGAACTGAAGAACCAATTTCCCGTGGTAGATGAGTCATTATTCAAGACAAAGGCTGGACCAATATAATCTTCCACTTCTTCCAAATTGGTTCTTCCAGAAGTCATGTTGGTTTTGTTTGGTGGAATTCGATATCACCAAGGAATTCTCTGTCTTACTTGTCTCTACCTTAAGGCTATAATCTTTGACCAAATCAATAAATGTTATAAAATGTTCATAAGAGATCAGTATAATGATCTAGTGTTGACAAGAAGCATCTTGACACATGCAAGCCTAGAGCTGCGCACACAATCAAGGCAGCAGAAAACCTGGTTATATACTACAGTTGTAGATTAGAATGTTATGGTCGTTCAAGCCGTAAGAAGCAAGCTGTGGTCCCTATTCCATGCACTGCCAGGCACATGGACTTGGGTATGGAAGGGAGCTAACTACACTTACACTCAATCACATAATTAAGGAAGGGATTGGGAATGCTCAAGCCCAAAACCTCCTCTCCAAGCCAAATCAGCCCTGCGCGATAAAGCTATCTTTGGTAGAATTTTGAATCGAAGGCCTGGGTTAAGCATTCCTGGATTGAATTTCACCTACCACCGGAAATACCCCTCGATGACTTCTTCAATTGTGATGCACTGGAATGATTTTCAGAGGGCATTTCAAGAATTGTGGTTTATGGTTTGTGGCTAGTCAAGTCTCTAAATCATAGGAGTTTTCTATATTTTTTGGTCTTAGCGCTTCCTTCTACTTTATCTTTCCAATTCAGCATTCGACTAGTCTACCCAAGACCACAAACTTTGACTGGTCAATAATTTACGGCTTTGATTCAGTCAGCGCACTTCAGGCTGAGTATAAATCCTTGCTTCTCTGCATCAACTATGCATACGTGCAGAGAAATAGAGTGAGAGAGATGGAGAGGGGGGCTTCTCTCTTCTCTGTAACTTCGAAGCCAATGGGAAACCAGGCCATGGTCTATCTTCTTCTAGGGCTTGCTATTCTAGCAGTAGCAGATTGCAATTTAGAAGGTACTTTATATTTTAATGTTCAACGCTTTCTTTTTCAAGCTACCGTACTCTCTAACTTGGAATTCTCCAAAGCCAAACTTGTTTCATAGTTGAAAACTAATCACCTCTGTTTAATCCTTGTTCTAGTTAAGGGATATTTTTGGAAATTTTGTCAGATTTTATATTGCACCAGCAAGCCATAGATTTAATGATCTGTTCGAGTCTATGCATACAAATCATTGACCCAAAACCATCAGATAGAACTGAAATAGTTATAATCATCCATCCTCAAAAATGTTGCTAGGATTTTGTGGCATATGTAACAAATCATTGAATCCTTTACTGATAAACATTGGACGATGACATACGCATGAAATTGGTGATGGATTCAACTTCAACCATAAAGTTCATGCATGAACTATATAAATCCAATCCACTTGACCCAAATCACCAAGTAAATTGGATTGTCAAGTAAGTTGGTAAGTTCTAATCCTGTCAGGTTTGGAGGTAACCCAGACTTCAAATGTGAGCAGAACAATCCAGTTCTGGCTCCAAAGATGGACCAGATTCCCCAACAAAGTTGGATTTCCCCACTTGTATCAAAACCATGTTAGATTTCCCAATTAAACCCTACCTCTTATAGTTCAAACATAAGTTAGCTATAGTCAGAAATTTTCAGAAACAATTTTAGACCTGAGCCTGGTAAAATGGGTACATTCATCTTCAAATTTTTGACTTGAAACTAATCTAGATCACTGTTTTGTCAAACTTGCTCCCCTAGATAACTAATATGGTTAATCTTGTACTTAATCCTCCTCTTCCTCTTATCGTGCAGTTGATATACTCCACAGTCAAAGATTGGCTTGGGATGACCCAAATAATGTTCTTCAGAGCTGGGATCCTACTTTGGTTAATCCATGCACATGGTTCCATGTAACTTGCAACAACGACAACTCGGTCATAAGGGTGTATGTGCCTCAAACCCTAAGCCCAAATGGCAACTTCAATAGTTTTTTAAGTTTTTGAGTTGTTAATTTTGATTTCTTTTTAATTATAAGACAATTTTTAACAGGGATCTGGGGGAGGCAGGGCTGGCTGGGCCTCTTATTCCACAGCTGGGAATGTTGGCAAACCTTCAATACCTGTAAGATTTTTTTTTCCAAATTTTTTTTTCTCATATTGTAATACAATGGCAATTATATCCTTGAAAAAGGAGCTAATAAGAGATGAATGGCTTTGTAGGGAGCTCCATGGAAACAGAATAAATGGATCAGTACCAAAGGAGTTGGGAAAACTGAGGAGCCTAGTGAGCTTGGATCTCCAACAGAATTTACTATCTGGTCCCATACCATCTTCTCTTGGCAACATTAAGTCGCTGAGATTTGTGTATGTTTTTGTACTTTTTCTTTCTCTTATCTCCTTCGATATGCAGATGTGATCTAAATTTCATCAGTTAGTAGGATTGCATGATTATGTGAAATATCTTCATTTATATAAAAGTAGTGAAGGTATTCTGAGGCATGCTAAGGCTGCTTTTGGACTGAGGTCTTCTGGAAGCTAAAATATAGACTCGACTGGTTGCTTATAAGAGAAAAAGTACCCATAAAATTGGATCTTATTCCTTCATTTCCTTCATTCCGTGGTTAATTATTTATTTTTATACTAACTATATTTATAGTTATATTGAAGAGAACTATGAATATTTGTTGCAGGAGATTGAATCGAAACAGGCTTACAGGTGAGATACCAATTGAGATGCTTAATCTTATCCGGACTGGCAACTTGAGCGTCATGTGAGTACCAGAGCCTCCTTTCTCTTCTGGATTCCAGACTGCTGGAGGCTGTGGAGGATTTAACAAAACTAATGATAAAATCTAATAAAACCAAATGACTCAGTAAATCGTTTCTTCTAATTTAAAAAAGAAAAAAGAAAAAAATTCATCTTCCCTGACTGTGTGGAGAGAGCTATATGAGAAGCATGGAAATAATTGCTGGACTGTGTAGTCAAGCAATTCATTTTATTAACAATTCTTCCCTTTTTTATTTTGTAGGAATGTTTCTGATAACTATTTGGATGGCACACTTAGAAGATCCGAGCAGACAAGTATAGAAGGAGTACCCTTTTGGCAAGCCTGTAACTCATTTAGATTCCGAATTGCTCTCAACATCTTCAATTCAGTTCTGTGTTAATCTTGGTGTGTGCTGTTTCCTTGAAGGATTTACAATTACCACGATCATGCAAGACCAGAAGGCATCCAAGTGACTCAACGGCAGCTCCACTGATTGCAGCAGAACGACAAAATTTTCTTATATGTTTAGCATTCATGGATGATGAAACTGTACTACTAGCTGAAGGGAAAGCATATGCAATCCCTTGCTCGTTGGCCACCATTATATCTGGACGTTCTGTTCTCCCTCTAAGAGTGCTCTCAACTCCTACTTGTCTTCTGTTAAATGTTCTCTCTTTTAAATGATAGTGTTGATCCTCTGATGGGCCGCTAAGCATAGCCACTCACCCAGTGCAGGGGAGGCTGGTGAGCAAAGGATGGTGATCATTGGCATCTCTGAATTGCCTCGTAACCAAGGATTTCAAATTTCTAAGGAGTTGAGATATCACTAGTCCTAATATAAGAAACAGCAAATATATAGTAGTGCAATTAAAGTGATGCATTCATTACTCGTGATCATGATTCCCATATCGATGGATACCGTTGTGTACCATATATACTATACCATACTAGTACTAAACCAATATAGAAAATTAAAAATATACCAAATGTCGATATATCGAATCGGTCCCTGTACTGAATGTACCAATCTAGTAATAAAATGATACCAGTATGAGATAAATGGTTGTTACAAATAATGGTTTGCCTTGTCAGAAGGGACTCCTCCAGACCGCTGGCAAGCTAAGAAAACTACAACATCACACTAGATCTAAAGATTAAAGCCACAACGACGCGCATGCCTGTAGCACATCTGTTACATATTTTGGCCGCATTAAGAAGCAGCCCCAGATGACCATGTGGCAAACATGGTCAAGGAGGAGACTCTCCTAGAGGCCATGGATAGCTAATGTAGGTCAAGGACTAGAGGAAAAACTCTAATGGAGTGGAAATGGCACCGGAAGAAGGAGCTAGGGTTTTTGAAATAAAGAAAACGGTGAACAGGAGACGATTCGGCTAAGTTAAAAAGCCATCGACCCATCCTCGAGACGTCTCGCCTGTTTGCGCGAGACGACTCGAGCGTAAGTCGACTCGGGTTTTACTCGAGTCGACTCGAGCCCTGTCTCGCCTAAAGATATTCAATTTTTCTTGGGTCAAATTCAGTTCTAAAAATAGTCTAGATGATATCAAATGAGAATTGTCAAATATAAGCTTAAATCAGTTGAATTTCAAGATAAGAAGAGAAAATTAATAGGAGTTAGGGAATTCTATAGGAAAGGATCCAACACTCCTAAATCTCTTCTAAGCTTACAAAACCTATCCTTACTCAAGGGGTTTGTAAAGATATCAGCTAGTTGTTTATTAGTACAAACATACTCAAGCATTACATCATCATTCAATACATGATCTCTTATGAAATGATGTCTTATCTCAATATGCTTAGTTCTTGAGTGTTGTATAGGATTTTTAGTTAAGTTTATGGCACCATTATTATCACATGTTATGAGAATTTTAGATTGCTTAATGCCCTAATCTTCTAGTTGCAGTTTGTCCATAGAATTTGTGCACAGCAACTTCTGGCTGCAATATATTCGGATTCAACCGTAAACAATGCAACTGAATTTTGCTTCTTACTAAACCATAAAATTAAGTTTTCTTCTAGAAATTGACATGTACCACTGGTGCTTTTTTAATCTAATTTACATCCAGCAAAGTTAGCATCAGCGTACCCTATTAAGTTTATGTTTGAATCTTTTGAGTACCATAAGCCTATAATTTTTGTTCCAACTAAATATTTAAATATTCTTTTAACAGCAAGTAAATGTGATTCCTTAGGATTAGACTGATACCTAGTACACATGCAGACACTAAATATGATATCAGGTCTACTAGCAGTAAGATAAAGAAGTGATCCAATCATACCTCTATAAAGCTTTTGATCAACATTCTTATCTAATTCATCTTTATCTAATTTGCATGAGGAGCTCATAGGTGTGGCAATTGATTTGTTGATCTCCAACCCAAACTTCTTAAGCATCTCCTTGATGTACTTTGTTTGGTTAATGAAGATCCCTTCCTTTAGTTGTTTGATTTCAAGTCCAAGAAAGAAGTTTAGTTCATCCATCATACTCTTTTCAAATTCTCCTAGCATTAGCTCAGCAAACCCTTGACAAAGATTATTGTTAGTAACACCAAATATGATGTCATCTACATAGATTTGTCTCGAAAAACAAGTCATTTTTTCTGGGCCTGTATCCTTTTTTTAGGTTCACTAGGATTCTTAGTGGTTGGAACTTCCAGTTATCTTGGTAGGAATCTTATTTCTCCCGAGGGCTAAGCTTCAAAACGGCTGCGCTAACGCGCAACGGCGAAAGCCGTTGCTTGTTCTTTCGCGCAAGGCCTTCAGTCTGTATGGTGGGAAACAACTAGCTGCTCTTGTAGGAGTTGGCTTGCCATATCATTTCTTGCCTCGCTTCATGCGGAAAAACCAGAATGGTTCCCAAATCAAGAAGAAAGCCCCCCGATTTTTCTCTTCTTTCTTTTTGAGTTTAGTGACAGTTCATCAAAAATTGTCCAAGATTACTAGATCGAGCACGCGCATTTTTATAGTCCAAGAGCTGGTTGTCTCCTCTTCTTAATGTCTACAGTGAGTCAAATCTTTGAAAAGTCATAAAGTCTGAATTACGAGGGGGAAAGAAAAGAGGACCCTCAAAAGGATCCAACCAAAAGCATTTGTCTAAGTTAAGTCGAGATTGGATTGGTGTTCCGTGTACCTTAGTACAAGATCGAAAAGAATTCTTCTCATTCCAAGCTCACAAGCAGCTGTGGAACGTCTTCCCCGATCTCTGCTGGTGTGTAATGCCAGTCCCGGTAGAGAACAATCTCTCGAGATGGCTGAAGCCTTTTTTTTTTTCACATTCACTATTCATTACTTCGTGCTTTATGTCCCTGAGCGGATATATTAACAAGTCTTTATCTTTTCTTTTTAGAAATAATGTTGTATCTATATGTCCTCTAGTAAAATCATTTCCTAAAAGAAATTTACTAAGTCTTTCATACCAAGCCCTTGGGGCTTGCTTTAAGCCATAAAGTGCTTTGTTTAATCTGAAGACATAATCAGGATATGTATGACTTTCAAAATCTGAAAGTTGTTCTACATATACCTCCTCAGTTATATATCCATTTAAAAATATACTTTTAACATCCATTTGGTATAATTTGATATCCATAAAGCATGCAAATATAAGTAATAGTCTAATAGCTTCTAGTCTAGCTACAGGTGCAAAAGTTTCACCAAATCAATTCCTTCTTCTTGGTTATATCCTTTTGCAACAAGCCTAGCCTTGTTTCTTACAACTATTCTATTTTCATCCAATTTATTCCTATATACCCATTTTGTTTCTATTATTGATTTGTTTTTAGGTCTTTCAATTAAGTCCCAAACATTATTTCTTGCAAATTGATTTAATTCCTCTTGCATGGCATTCATCTAATTTACATCGTGTTCAGCTTTTTCTATAGTTTTAGGTTCAACTTGTGAAACAAAAGCTAAGTAATTACTTAAATTTCTAAGAGACACTCTTGTTCTTACTTGTTGAAATGGATCACCAATGCTTAACTCTTTAGGGTGACTATGTGCTTAACTCTTCTATAATTATCTTTTCAATTCCGTTTTCTAAAATGCTTACTTTATCTTCAGGATCTTTCTTTAGGGTGACTATGTGCTTAACTCTTCTATAGTTATCTTTTCAATTCCGTTTTCTAAAATATACTTTTAACATCCATTTGGTATAATTTGAAATCCATAAAGCATGCAAATACAAGTAATAGTCTACTAGCTTCTAGTCTAGCTACAGTTGCAAAAGTTTCATCAAATTAATTCTTTCTTCTTGGTTATATCCTTTTGCAACAAGCCTAGCCTTGTTTCTTACAACTATTACATTTTCATCCAATTTATTCCTATATACCCATTTTGTTCCTATTATTGATTTGTTTTTAGATCTTTCAATTAAGTCCCAAACATTATCTCTTGCAAATTGATTTAATTCCTCTTGCATGGCATTCTTCCAATTTACATCGTTTTCAGCTTTTTCTATAGTTTTAGGTTCAACTTGTAAAACAAAAGCTAAGTAATTACTTAAATTTCTAAGAGACACTCTTGTTCTTACTTGTTGAAATGGATCACCAATGCTTAACTCTTTAGGGTGACTATGTGTTTAACTCTTCTATAGTTATCTTTTCAATTCCGTTTTCTAAAATGCTTACTTTATCTTCAAGATCTTTCTTTCTTGAGGAATGACTAAAAGTTTCATCAAATACAACATGAATGGATTCTTCAACAACAAGTGTTCTTTTATTGAAGACCCTAAATGTTTTTCTAGTTAAGGAGTATCCTAAGAAAATTCTTTCATCTAATTTTGCATCAAATTTTTCTAGGTTGTCTTTACCATTATTATGTATGAAACACCTACATCCAAATTCATGAAAATAACTAATATTTGGTTTTCTATCTTTCCAATGTTCATAAGGTGTTTTCTTTAAGATCGATCTCATTGAAACTCTATTTAAAATATAGCATGCTGTGTTTACAGCTTCAGCCCAAAAATATCTTGGGAGATTTTCTTTACATAGCATAGTACAGACCATTTCTTCTAATGTCCTATTCTTTCTTTCTACTATCCCATTTTGTTGAGGTGTCCTAGATACTAAAAAATTGTGGTTTATTCCACTTTTATTGCAAAAATTTTCAAAGTGATGATTTTCAAATTCAGTGCCATGATCACTTTTAATTGAGATAATAATTGTATCTTTCTCATTTAAAACTTTCTTATAGAATTTTTGAAGTACTGAAAAAGTTTCATCTTTATGTGCCAAAAATGGTACCCATATGAATTTAGAAAATTCATCTACTATTACAAGACCATATTTCTTTCCTCCTAAACTAATAGTTTTAGTAGGTTCAAAAAGATCCATATGAGGTAATTCTAGTGGCCTAGAAATTGAAACAATGTTTTTAGATTTAAAAGACTTCCTTGTTTGTTTACCTAATTGACATGCCTTACATATTCTATCTTTTTCAAAATTTAAATTAGAAATTCCTTTAACTAGTTCCTTTTTTATTAACTTAAATATTAGAACTATGCTAGCATGACCTAGTCTTCGATGCCATAGCCAACTAGCTTCATTAACTTTACCATCCGTGGCAACTAGACTATGACTACTCATGGTAAGATCATCTAGTTTATCATGTATATATTGCTATATCTATGTCCCATAAAGATGATGTTATTGTCTAGGGGTTAGTTACAATGCATAGAGATGCTTCAAAAGAAATCTTAAATCCTTTGTCACACAATTGACTAATACTAATAAGATTGTGCTTTAAACCCTTCATATATAATACATTATCTATAAAGATAGAGGAAGTGATTTGAATTTTACTAATACCGATAATACGACCTTGACCATTATCACCAAAAGTCACTACTCCTCCTTCCTTTGCTTCAAGGGTGAAGAATTGATCTTTGTCATCCGTCATATATCTTGAGCAACTATTATCAAGATACCAATTTTTTTTAGTTTTCTTGGCCGCAAGACATACCTATAAACATAGATCATACATTTTTAGGTACCTAAGCCTTCTTGAGTCCTTCATGGTTAGTATAGATGGTTTCTTTTGGAATCCAAACTTTTTTTACTGTGTTATTTTTAGGTATTTTTCTGCGATTGCAAACATATGATTTATGTCCAGGTCTACTACAACAAAAGCATGTTACTTCTTTCAGTTTAGATTCAGTTGCTTTAACAAAAAAAAATTTAAGAAGTTTCTTTTTGGCTTATAACCTAAACCGGCTTTATTAAAAACAGCTCTTTGATTGTTCAAAATCATTTCTAATTTTTTTGAGCTATAGGTGAACTTTTCTATAATAGATTTGTATTTATCTACTTCTTTCTTTAACTTTTGGTTTTCATTCTTCAAGTCTTTGCTAAGGTTAGTTTTGTTGGGAACCCGCCCATGCCGCTGATATTTCAAAAATTTTTCAGATGGCAGCGGAATCGGCATGCACGAGTTCAACGTTCATCGCATGAACGTTGTTTCGAGACCTTTCGTAATTAGGTAAGAATTAAAACTTTTAAAACTAATAGGAAGATCAAATCTTCACCTTGCGCGGGTAGATGATCACCGCAAATCTGAATTCGTGGTTTTGGAAGAGGGTTCGCTTGAAGCCGTTCAAACGTCCGGCCTCTACGGGTATCCACACGAAGCAGGATCCGATCCAAGCTCTCTATCTCACCGGGGTACTAGCTCCCTTGCAGAGATAGCTTTGATGGCTGATGTCCTCTCTTTCAATCAACTCTTGATTGCACTTGAGAGGAGGAAGAAGAAGGATGAAGAAGAGGAAGAAGATCAAATCCCTTCGCAGCCTTCTTCTCTTCACACGCGTTGAAGCCAAGGAAGAAGACCAAGAGGAGGGAGAGGCCTCCTCTTCTTTTCCCTTTGCTAATGGCGGCTGAACCAAAGGAGGAGCAAGAGGGGGGCGTACGGCAGCAAGGAAGAAGCCTTCTCTTCTATTAGGTCAGCCCCCATGAAGCCCTCTTTAAATAACAAGTGGAGCTCCTAACTTTTAGGAGCTCCCTTGAAATAATTCCAAGAGGGGCGCCGGCCCCTCTTGTTGCCGCACCAAGCAATATGAAAGGAGGAGGGGCGTGTGCCCCTCCTTCATGGTTGCCCTAATCCTCATTAGGTAAGGATTTGGATGCCCTAATGTGGTTAAGTCCTAATCCAATTAGGCTTAACCAAATTGGGTTCAATCTATGCTAGTCCTAATCCAATTAGGACTTGAATGAATCATGACTCAATTGAACTCTTCAATCCTAATCCAATTAGGAGTCATGTTGATTCATTAGATTAATAATTAATTTAGACTTAAGGAATCCTAATCCAATTAGGATGTATTTTAATTTTAGTCCTAATCCAATTAGGACTCTATTTGAATCCGAAGTCCTAATCCAATTAGGATTTCTAGGAATCCTACTCCAAGTAGGAATCCAATTTTAATTCAAAATTCCTAATCTCATTAGGATTGTAGGAATCCTATTCCAAATAGGAATTCCAGTCCTACTCCAACTAGGATTCCCAGTCCTAATCCAATTAGGACTCTAGGAATCCTACCCGAAGTAGGATTCTTGTTTCAAGTCCAATTAATTAATTCCTTTTTCCTTCTTCAACTTTTTATCAATCAAATTGATTTCTTGTGATTCCTAATCACGATTTCAACCATCGGATCGGTCAATACTTCTAGTGTGTGTGACCCCATAGGTTCTATTCTGACTGGTAGTGAGATATATTGTGATCTCTATCACTATATCATTGAAAACTCCTTTCAATGGGTTGGAACGATTCCAACTCAACTCATTAGGGTTTATCGATCATCAAGATAATCCCTATGAGTCCCACCATCCACCAGTGACACCTAGCAGCATGTAGTGGCTACCCAGCAGAATGGAATGATGAACCTCTAGGTGCAGTTAACGTGTGATACAGTCCTACTATCGTGGATCCCTACAGGACGGAGGTCATGGACAACTCGTCAAACCCCATCGTCTGTCATATGTCAAGATTTATTCGACTTGAGTTCGATAGTGGAAAACTCTTTCTCCACTTTACTGCCCTGGCCAAGGTCTTAGAACTCAGTCTAACAAATCACATAGGATCACTCCTCTTCTATCAAGGTCGATAGATTCCTTGTAGGTGCATACCCTACTCCTACAGTGAACCTACTGCAGCCAATCTACACTGCATGGACCCATATGGCTAGAGACCATGTATGTGTGCAGTCAAACTACAATAACCTCACTGTGAGTAGCCGAAGCACCGCAGGTCAAAGGACCAGTCACACTACTGCAACATCAAGCAAGTCACTGACGAGTGGATAGACATCCAAGTGACTTCTTGTCTTGGTCACGCTCAGTACCCTTGTTCTCTAACAAGCACCTGCACTATCACTTCAGTGTCCCTACACTGTGGACTCAAGTCTCGTCCATCCAGAAGGAGAGTGATCTGTGCACTGATCGGATCGATCACCGTCCTCGTGATGATCCATTGATCAGGAGCATTTAGAAATTAATCACCAATGATACATGGCTCAAATTCTCAACTCTTGAGAATATGTATCATCATCTTATTAATTTCTTGGACGATTCATAGACACATAAACAATATGAATGAAAAAGATGCCTTTTATTTATTCAATAATAAATAGTCAAGTACAAAATTATGTCCCTAGAATCAACAATGTGTCAGCCAAATTGGCTTCTAGGGCATACATCTAACAATCTCCCACTTGCACTAAAGCCAATTGGTCATATATCTTACGCCCATCTTCTCAAGGTGGGCTTCAGTCTTTTGCTGACTCAGCTGCTTAGTGAAAGGGTCTGCCACGTTATCCGCGGAGTCTACTCTCTGCACCTCTATATCATAGTCGCGTATGAAATGGAAGCGCCGCTCTATGTGCTTGGACTTCTGATGAGACCATGGCCCCATAGCTAGTGTTATGGTGCCAATGTTATCGCAGTAAAGTGTCATGGCATCTAATGACATTACACCTAATTCTGCAATTAACTTTTAATCAGAAGGTTTCCACTGCACCCTTAGATACGGCTTAACATTCAGCTTCTAAGGTAGAATCTATAATGATCGGTTGTTTGGAACTCTTCCAATTTACTGAACCACAATTGCACATATTCTGATGTTGACTTTCTATCATCAATATGTGTGCATCTTTCTACCTTCAACTCTGATCTTCTCCCAAAGATCAAGAACATGTCCTTAGTTCTTCTCAAGTACTTAAGACTGTTCTTCACAGCTGTCCAGTGTTCTTCACCTGGATTCGACTGATATCTGCTTGTGACACTCACAGCAAGAGCTATATCAGGTCGTGTACATAGCATGGCATACATGAGGCTTCCTATTGCCGATGCATAAGGAATCTTGCTCATGCGTTGAATCTCCTCAGATGTGTTGGGGCACATCTTCTTGGAGAGATGAATTCCATGCCTTAGGGGTAAGAGACCCCTCTTGGAGTTTTCCATGCTGAACCTCTTCAGCACCTCCTCTATGTACATCTTCTGTGAAAGGCCAAGCATCCTTTTAGATCTATCTCTATAGACCTTTATTCCCAAAATATAGGATGCTTCCCCAAGGTCTTTCATGGAGAATTCTTTTGACAACCAGACCTTGACCGAGGTTAACATGGGAATATCATTCCCAATCAGGAGAATGTCATCTACGTACAGTACGAGAAAAATGACAGCACTCCCACTAACCTTTTTATAAACACATGGTTCCTCTTCGTTTTTGATGAAATCAAACGTTTTGATTGCATCATCGAAACGAGTGTTCCAACTCCGAGAGGCTTGCTTTAGTCCATAGATGGACCTTTGCAGCTTGCAGACCTTGTGATCTCCATCACTGGAAGTGAAACCCAAAGGCTGTTCCATATAGATATCTTCATCAAGATATCCATTCAGGAAAGCAGTTTTCACATCCATCTGCCAAATTTCATAATCATGAAATGCTGCAATGGCAAGCAATGTTCGGATGGATTTTAGCATGGCTACAGGTGAAAAGGTCTCCTGATAGTCAATGCCTTCGCGCTGACTATACCTTTTTGCCACAAGCCTTGCCTTATAGGTCTCTACCTCTCCATCCGAACCTATTTTCCTTTTGTAGATCCATTTGCATCCAATAGGTACAATACCTTCTGGTGGATCTACTAAGGTCCAGACTTGGTTGGAATGCATGGAGTCTATCTCTGACTTCATAGCTTTCAGCCATTTCTCGGAATCGATATCAGATATCGCCTCGTTGTAGGTTTTGGGATCCTGTATGTGATCCCTATCTCCCACTAGGAACATTTCCTCGGTATCCTCTTCTAGTATACCTAAGTATCTATCGAGAGGATGGGAGACCCTACTAGATCTACGAGGTGGTTGAGGGACATCGTGTACTGGCTCCTTATGAATAGGTTCTTTAGGATCCATGACTCGTTGCTTTTCAGAGACTTTCTCTTCAAGCTCAATTTTCCTCCCACTGCCTCTATCAAGGATAAACTGATTTTCCAAGAAGATGGCATGACGGCTCACAAACACATTGTGATCCTCTGAGACGTAAAAATTGTATCCTAATGACTCTTTAGGATATCCTATAAAACGAGCACTTATGGTCCTAGCCTCTAACTTGTCCGCCTGTAGTCGCTTGACGTGGGCCGGACACCCCCAAATCTTGAGATGACCCAGACTTGGTTTCTTACCATGCCATATCTCATACGGTGTGGTAGGAACGGATTTAGAGGGAACTCTATTCAATAAATAAATCGCTGTGAGTAAGGCATCTCCCCAAAGAAACATAGGTAAATCAGTGAAGCTCATCATGGACCTGACCATATCCAATAGGGTCCGATTCCTCCTCTCTGACACCCCGTTGAGTTGAGGTGTACCCGGAGGTGTCCATTGTGAGACTATGCCGTTTTCTTTGAGATAGTCCCGGAATTCCCCACTAAGGTATTCTCCTCCTCGATCTGATCGAAGAGCCTTAAGAGGTTTTCCAGTTTGTTTTTCTACTTCATTTTTGAACTCTTTGAACTTTTCAAAGGATTCAGACTTGTGTCTCATAAGATACACATACCCATACCGTGAATAATCATCGGTAAAGGTAATGAAGTAAGAATAACGTCCCCTGGCTAGCACATCGAATGGGCCACATACATCTGTATGTACTAGGGTAAGTATTTCAATGGTCCTCTCCCCATGTCCTACAAAGGGCAGTCTAGCCATTTTTCCTTGAAGACAGGTCTCGCAAACTGGATATGACTCGGAAGTCAATGAGCCTAAAAGCCCATCTTTATCCATTTTGTTCATTCTGTCCTCTCCAATATGGCCAAGCCTAAGGTGCCACAAATATCTTTGGTTTATCTCATCTCTGGATCTTTTGGATCCTTTGGCACTCACATCTTGCTCGGTAACATTCACAGATACATCCATATGTAAATGATAGAGACTGTCAATCATGAAACCACGTGCGACTATTTTATTTCTTAAATAAATAGAACAGCAGTCTTTGTCAAATGTAAAAACATGACCTTCCTGTGCTAGATATGAAACAGAAATCAAATTTCTGCTAGCAACAGGTACATAATAACAGTCTCTAAGTATTAAACTAAATCCAGACGGTAGTCGCAGATGGTAGGTGCCCACAGCCACAGCAGCAACTTTTGCCCCGTTGCCAACCCGAAGGGTTACTGCACCTTCCGCCAGCCTTCTACTTTCCTTTAGACCCTGCATGGTAGTGCACGAATGAGCACTAGAACCAGAATCTATAACCCAACTAGAAGTAGAAGAAACCGTTAGATTAGTTTCAATAATGAGCAAGTCTATACCTTCTGAAGGTGTGTCACCTTTCTTGTTCTTCAGGCTCTCGAGGTATGAAGGACAGTTTCTCTTCCAGTGGCCTTCGACATTGCAGTGGAAACATTTTCCTTTGTCGTTAGCCTTTTTCTTTTGAACTTCCTTCTTTGGCTTCTTGTCTTTCTTCTGCTTCTTTGCAGGCTTCTTTTTCTTCCAAGTAGACTTTCTCTTGGAACCAGAAGTCAACTCAGCAGCGAGGACATTGCCCCTTGAACCTTTCAAGGCTCCCTCAGCAGTTACCAACATGTTGATTAGTTCAGTCTTAGTGCATTCAATCTTATTCATGTGGTAGTTTACTATAAACTGACCAAATGAATCAGGAAGTGACTGTAGGATCAAATCCACTTGCAATTCCTTGTGCATGTCCATACCGAGCTTCTCAAGCTCCTCTAGGTCCTTGATCATGGTCAGACCGTGATCATGGACAGACTGCCCCTCGCGCATCTTCGCTTTGAAAAGCCTCTTGGACACTTCAAAACGAGCTGTGCGACTTTGCTCACCATACAACTCTTGCAGGTGTGCCAGTATGTCCCTAGCAGTCTTTATATTTTCATGCTGGCATTGGAGTTCATTAGACATAGATGCCATCATATAGCATTTTACTCTAATGTCATCGTCCAACCACTTTTTATGCATCTCACGCTGAACATCAGTGGGACGTGCTGGTAATGTGGGGATATCTGAATCGAGTATGTAGCCTATCTTCTCACAGTCCAAAACTATTTTGAGATTTCTAAGCCAGTCCTTGTAATTGGTTCCGGTCAGTCGGTTGGTCTCAAGAATACGGGTCAAAGGGTTTGAAGCCGACATTGTATCTGCAGAGAGTAAAGATTCTAGTTAGACTTTTGTACTTGATCCTAATCTGTCCTAAGGTCTTTTAGAACAAATTGTGACTCCCACTATTTTCTCGAATTCCTCACACTCCCCTGGTAGGAAAACGGAAATCCCACACGACTAGGATTTCTAGTGGGTACTGCGGTCCCACCAATTTACATGCCACCTCACCTAACAGTTATTGGTGACACATAGATGGATGAGTGTACAACTCTTGTACAATGCTTCTCAAGCATGTTGCAGTGCAACTTGGTCTCTAAGCCATGAAGACCTCACCTAACAGTTATTGGTCTCATTTCTTAGTTAAGTCAGACCCACTGTATAACCGTAGGAATAAAGTCGTCATTGGGTCATCACCTAACAGTTATTGGTGCCCAACCCCACCTTTACCCTACAACATCTCATGTCTATAGAGAGGTCCAGCCCCCCAATGCAACTTGACCACTGTATCCAGCCGAGACAAGTCAACATCAGAAAGGCCTTAGCAGCTCTACTACAGTGGAAGACCTATTGACTTAATATTGGTTAATCAGGTCTTAGTGTTTGCAACTTGAGCCTTTCATAAGAGGTAATCGAACAATTGGCCAGGTAAGCAGGTGGGAGGCTCCCCTTACTCAGAGAGTAAGGTCCTAATTAAGTAACCACCTTTCATGCTTTCCTAGACACCAATTAGATCAATTAATCTAATATGATTTGCTCATGTCGGTTCACTCTCGACTTGATTGAGGAGGTTTTGATTTAGGTCTCAATTGGGTTTGCTACATCACATGTAGACCTATCTACCCGACTCTCATTCACATCACATGCAAACGGCGCATTGCAGGCAGTTATAATCGCGGCAATAATTAAAGCTAAACTTTAACTAGGTGATGATCATGGATTCTAATTAGGTCGTATTACAAGCACATGCACATCAATCGATCAAGTGGTCTTCAACTCTTGAATTGGATCCAAGCTTCCTTGATTCGATCCTTGATCAACTCTTGATCCCATCGCCATCAACCGCTTAGACCCCTGTTCATCTCATGCATCGTCTTCGACTTGATCGTTGATGTACATCACATCACAGAAATACAACCAGATGTAAAATAAAAATAAAAATAATTTACATCTCCTTTTAGGAGGCACGCAGGCCTCTCAAAACATCAAATAAGATGCATGCAAGCATCTGTAAAATTTACATGACATCGCAGATCACATCGCAGGTCATTACATTTGATACCAAAAGGGTTTGAATCCTATGATCATCACCGTATGCTACAATTATAATTTCAGATCTGAAAACTAACTGATTATATCATGACATAGGTCGCTGATCATGCTAATCATGATTCTAAACTTTGTAATCCCATTAACAATGCAATTAGAATCATCTTTTTATCACATAAAAATCAGCATGTAAAAAATCAGCACCCCTGAAAAATCTGCATGCAGAATTTTTCAGCATGCATGATCAATCAATTTTCAGATCTAATAAGCCTTTAGATATTTAATTCTTACCTTAATCTACGAAGCCTAGGCTCTGATACCACTGTTGGGTACCCGCCCATGCCGCTGATATTTCAAAAATTTTTCAGATGGCAGCGGAATCGGCATGCACGAGTTCAACGTTCATCGCATGAACGTTGTTTCGAGACCTTTCGTAATTAGGTAAGAATTAAAACTTTTAAAACTAATAGGAAGATCAAATCTTCACCTTGCGCGGGTAGATGATCACCGCAAATCTGAATTCGTGGTTTTGGAAGAGGGTTCGCTTGAAGCCGTTCAAACGTCCGGCCTCTACGGGTATCCACACGAAGCAGGATCCGATCCAAGCTCTCTATCTCACCGGGGTACTAGCTCCCTTGCAGAGATAGCTTTGATGGCTGATGTCCTCTCTTTCAATCAACTCTTGATTGCACTTGAGAGGAGGAAGAAGAAGGATGAAGAAGAGGAAGAAGATCAAATCCCTTCGCAGCCTTCTTCTCTTCACACGCGTTGAAGCCAAGGAAGAAGACCAAGAGGAGGGAGAGGCCTCCTCTTCTTTTCCCTTTGCTAATGGCGGTTGAACCAAAGGAGGAGCAAGAGGGGGGCGTACGGCAGCAAGGAAGAAGCCTTCTCTTCTATTAGGTCAGCCCCCATGAAGCCCTCTTTAAATAACAAGTGGAGCTCCTAACTTTTAGGAGCTCCCTTGAAATAATTCCAAGAGGGGCGCCGGCCCCTCTTGTTGCCGCACCAAGCAATATGAAAGGAGGAGGGGTGTGTGCCCCTCCTTCATGGTTGCCCTAATCCTCATTAGGTAAGGATTTGGATGCCCTAATGTGGTTAAGTCCTAATCCAATTAGGCTTAACCAAATTGGGTTCAATCTATGCTAGTCCTAATCCAATTAGGACTTGAATGAATCATGACTCAATTGAACTCTTCAATCCTAATCCAATTAGGAGTCATGTTGATTCATTAGATTAATAATTAATTTAGACTTAAGGAATCCTAATCCAATTAGGATGTATTTTAATTTTAGTCCTAATCCAATTAGGACTCTATTTGAATCCGAAGTCCTAATCCAATTAGGATTTCTAGGAATCCTACTCCAAGTAGGAATCCAATTTTAATTCAAAATTCCTAATCTCATTAGGATTGTAGGAATCCTATTCCAAATAGGAATTCCAGTCCTACTCCAACTAGGATTCCCAGTCCTAATCCAATTAGGACTCTAGGAATCCTACCCGAAGTAGGATTCTTGTTTCAAGTCCAATTAATTAATTCCTTTTTCCTTCTTCAACTTTTTATCAATCAAATTGATTTCTTGTGATTCCTAATCACGATTTCAACCATCGGATCGGTCAATACTTCTAGTGTGTGTGACCCCATAGGTTCTATTCTGACTGGTAGTGAGATATATTGTGATCTCTATCACTATATCATTGAAAACTCCTTTCAATGGGTTGGAACGATTCCAACTCAACTCATTAGGGTTTATCGATCATCAAGATAATCCCTATGAGTCCCACCATCCACCAGTGACACCTAGCAGCATGTAGTGGCTACCCAGCAGAATGGAATGATGAACCTCTAGGTGCAGTTAACGTGTGATACAGTCCTACTATCGTGGATCCCTACAGGACGGAGGTCATGGACAACTCGTCAAACCCCATCGTCTGTCATATGTCAAGATTTATTCGACTTGAGTTCGATAGTGGAAAACTCTTTCTCCACTTTACTGCCCTGGCCAAGGTCTTAGAACTCAGTCTAACAAATCACATAGGATCACTCCTCTTCTATCAAGGTCGATAGATTCCTTGTAGGTGCATACCCTACTCCTACAGTGAACCTACTGCAGCCAATCTACACTGCATGGACCCATATGGCTAGAGACCATGTATGTGTGCAGTCAAACTACAATAACCTCACTGTGAGTAGCCGAAGCACCGCAGGTCAAAGGACCAGTCACACTACTGCAACATCAAGCAAGTCACTGACGAGTGGATAGACATCCAAGTGACTTCTTGTCTTGGTCACGCTCAGTACCCTTGTTCTCTAACAAGCACCTGCACTATCACTTCAGTGTCCCTACACTGTGGACTCAAGTCTCGTCCATCCAGAAGGAGAGTGATCTGTGCACTGATCGGATCGATCACCGTCCTCGTGATGATCCATTGATCAGGAGCATTTAGAAATTAATCACCAATGATACATGGCTCAAATTCTCAACTCTTGAGAATATGTATCATCATCTTATTAATTTCTTGGACGATTCATAGACACATAAACAATATGAATGAAAAAGATGCCTTTTATTTATTCAATAATAAATAGTCAAGTACAAAATTATGTCCCTAGAATCAACAATGTGTCAGCCAAATTGGCTTCTAGGGCATACATCTAACAAGTTTTTCATATTTTAGCTTTTGAGTTTCATTGATTAAACATTCTTTTTCCTTATCAAGTTTTTTAGAATGATAAACAAGAGTTTGATTTACAATTCTTTATTTTTCATTCCAAGTTTTCTATAATCATCAATTAGTTCATGGAAAGCATCATGTAATTCTTCAAAAGTAAAGTTCAAGAAGGGTTTAGATGTTACCTCGTTTTCGTGTGCCATAAGACAAAGGTTGGCCATTTCTTGAGGTTCATCTTCGGATGATGTCTCATCACTATCACTCCACGTTGCTACAAATGCCTTCTTCTTCTTCTTAAATATTTTCTTTAGTAGAGGACATTCATGCTTGAAATGTCCATGTTTCTTACACTCAACATATCATAGGTTCTTTTTCTTTTTCTGATTCTCCTCTAACCATGGGATTTCTCTTGAAGTGTGGCTTCCTTCTCCTTATGAATTTGTTGAATTTTCTTGCTAGGAGTGCCACATCATCATCTTCTTCTTCTTCTTCACTGTTGTCCTCATATTCCTTTTGAGCAATGGCCTTCAAGGCTATAGCCTTCTTTCTTTAGGTCTCATCCTTATTGCGTTGCTTCATGGTTAGCTCGTATGTCATTAGAGATCCAAGAAGCTCTTCTAGTGGAAGCATGTTGAGATCTTTGGCCTCTTGAATTACTGTTACCTTGGCTTCCCATGATCTTGAAAGTGACCTAAGAATTTTTCTGACAAGATCCGTGTTAGCATATGATTTACCTAAACTTTTTAAACCATTAACAATGTCAGTAAATCTAGTAAACATAGCAGTTATGGATTTATTTGGTTCCATTTTAAATAATTCATACTTATACACCAATATGTTAATTTTGGATTTCTTGACTTGATTGGTACCTTCATGGATAATCTCAAGTCTATCCCATATTTCTTTGGCTGAAATGCGGTTGAATTTTATTGAATTCATTAGGATCAAATGCACAATATAAAACATTCATTGCTTTGGCATTTAATTGTGCTAACTTTCTATCATTGTCATTCCAATCTCTCTCAGATTTGGGGATGACTATATTATCTATTATGTGTGTGGGGATGTGTGGTTCATTAATAATTATGCTCCAAATGTCATAATCTTGTACTTGAATGAAAATTCTCATTCCTGCTTTTCAATAGGTATAATTTGTTCTATTGAACAAAGGGGGCCTATTTGTAGATTGGCCTTCAGCTAGAGAAGATCCAACGGAGGTTACCATCTAATCTTTTGCTCTTGATGGTTAGGTCAACAAATAAAACTAGAGCACCTGCTCTGATATCACTGGTTGCCCAAAAGACAACCCAAGAGGGGGAAGGGGAATTGGATCTTTAAAAATTAAGCTATTCAATTTATACTTAGTGAAAGCTTTTTTGATTTTAAGCTGAAGCAATAATGGAAATGCAATAAGGAAGGGAAGACAATTAAATCATAACACAAACACTCAAGATTTTTTAGTGGTTCAGAGCTAACTTTTGCTCCTACGTCCACTCCCCAAGCTTCACTTGAAAATTTATTATAATCTGCAAATTACAGCCTAGTTGTTTTGCAAGTTCACAACCCAACTCGTTGTTTTACAGTTGATTTTTTTTGGATCACCAACTTAAAACCAAATCTCAACCAACCTTGGTTGAATACAGTCCAATTCACGGGCTTGGACAAAGCCTTAACCTCTTGATTTAATCCCTTGATTGAATCAAGTTACAAGATAAGAAATAATTGTTTTAGAACAGTTACAAGCTTCTTTATACAAGCAGATATATCAATTTAAATAAAAGGGTAAAGGAAGAAAGCCTGTAAGCAAAGATGCTGCTAGAAGACTTTGGCTTCTTCTTTTCTTGACCCTCTTCTGATTGACACAAGGTTGAGGATCGCTGAGGCAGCTTTGATTGGAGAGAAAGCTTTGAATTCAACTACTTGCTTTTCTTCTCTCTCTTTTCTTTGAATGGCCCTTGAATGCTCTAAATGAGATGTTTGTCTTGAATACTCTTTTTGGATCCCTCGAATACTTGAATAATTAAAAAAATATAAAACACACCTTCATATAGCCTTCCATAAAAATAGTCGTTAGAAGAGGAAAAAGAGCTGTTCTGCCATATTTGAAAATTCTGACAAACTAGCCATTGGAGTCCCAGCAGATTTAGAGTCGACTCGAGCATTCTGGGAGATGGCTCGCCTGAGGTAGGAGACGTCTCATGCTTGTTGGGAGTCAGCTCGCAATCGGGCTCCTAAAAAGTTGCCTTCTGTCATTTTTGTGGAAGACGGCTCGTGACACTCTGGAGTCGGCTCGCGTTCTGCCTCTTTGAAAATAGCCTACTGTCTTTCTTGAGAGAGACAGCTCACGTATGTCGGGAGACATCTCGCATTCTGCCTTATTAAAATGGTCTTCTATCTTTACTGAGAGAGACAGCTCGCGTATGTCAGGAGACGTCTCACATTCTACTTCATAGAAAATAGTCTTCTGTCTTTACTGAGAGAGACGGCTCGCGTATGTCGAAAGACGGCTCGCATTCTATCCGGAGAAAAGTGCTGTTCTTGGAGACTGCTCGTGCTCAGCTGGAGACGTCTCGCACACTGGCACGTTTGAGATAGTCTTCTATTTTTACTACAGAAGTCGACTCGCCTTAGTCATGAGTCGACTTGATGATGTGCCAGTCCATTTTCTAAGTGCCAGAGACATTTTGTCCATAGTGGGAGACGTCTCGTGGATTGTCCAATTACAACTAAGGTTCATTCTAAGTGTTTAACTTATCTTAATTTCTTTAAACCTTTTTCTAATGAATTCCTCTTAAGTTTTTATGCATTTTCTCCTGAAACACTCACTTAAATTCATTAGTACAATAAGAAATATACTCAAGTATTTTGGGCTCATCAAAATCAAATAGGGGATCAAACACAATTGATCAACAAAATTTTATTAAATTTGCTTTTGAAAAATCTAATATGACAGAAAGATTTTATGTCCATGTCAAAAATATATAAATTATTCTTCTCTAACTCTAAAAATTATTGAAGAATATTTGGTGTGGAATTTTTCTCTAAGAGATTATAATAAATGGGTGTTTTATAGAGAGTCCATATTGTTGTCTCTATATAACTAACCCTCTTATATAAAACACATCTCTAGTTTTGGATCCAGTAACATGAAAAAATATCTTGTAAAAAAATATAATATAAAGGGTTTACTCAGAAATACTCTTGGATATGGTATTGAAAAATTAACAGATTTTCAGTGAAGGATAAGAAGTAGCTACAATCGGTCATGAGAGTACATTTATTGATTCTATGCATGTTGAGGAACTTATACATTCATCTAATGGTGAGATAGCTCGGTATCAAAATTTGGTGAAATATTGTGATCAAGAACTATTCGGATTGTAAGAATTTTTTTTAAAAAAATTTCTTGTGCATTTATTCTATTTGAAATATTTGAATGGTTGGTCTAGCAAAAAATAATTGTCTGAATGCATTTATGAAAAGTGTTACTTTGCCATTATCTTCTTATGAAGCCAAAAAACTAGTAAAAAGGCTAGATCTTAAATATGAAAAGATACACAATTGTCTGAATGACTGTATTTATACCATAGTGAAAATGTTAACCAAGAGTCATGTGAAAAATATGGATCTTCACGATGGAAAAAATATAAAGAATACGAGCATGATTTGTTGAATGAAGTGGATGCTAATGGACTAAAAAAAATGGCCAAAGTTTTGCAGTATTTTTCTCTCATACTTAGATTGAAACGGATGTATACATCATCGAAGATAGCTTCGTCGATGAGAAGGCATGACTAAGGTCGTACAAAGGATGAAATGTTCAGACACCAAATGGATAGTTTAGCATGAAAAATATTTGATGATAGGCATCACAATTTTGCTTCTGATGTTTGCAGCGTTATATTGGATTTAGCTACGAATGGGTTCAATCCATTCTGAATGATAAGTTCTACATACACCACTTGACCTATTATTTTGATTCTTTATAATTTGCTGCCATGGATGTGTACGAAAAGTCTTCATTTATTTTATCAATAGTTATTCCAAGTGATAAGGGTCCAGATAATGATATTGATATTTTTCTGCAGCCTTTAATAGAGAAACTAAAGTAGTTATAAGAGGGCATCAATGCATTTGATGCTTTCACTGACCAAACACTTATGTGGACTATCAATAATTTTTCTGCATATGCTAATTTGTCTAATTAGAGTACTAAGGGGCATATTGCAAGTTCTTGTTATCGGAATTCAACCCATTTGTATTGATTAAAATATGGAGAATAGTTCTGTTATATGGGCCATCGTCGATGGGTAGAAGCAAACCATCCATTATGATTTTAAAATAATTTGTTTGATGGTACTAAAGAGTTACGATATGCCCCTATTCCACCATTTAGAACTAAAGTTCTTAGAAAAATGCATGGCATCAATTATAGTTATGGTAAGGTCTCCAAATGTTCAAAGAAAAGGGGAAGGTAGGATATTGGAAGCTTAATGAATGAAGGGTTAATAGAGGAGATCACTACTAGCAATCTTGATGTAGGAGTTTTTGATGATGTTGATAACTTCTTTAATAAAGATAATGTATATGGACATAAAAATGACGATAACACAATGGTAGCATCTACACATAAATAGTTATAGAAAAAAAATGAGCATTTTTTTTATTTACCTTATTGGGAGTAAAATTTTCATCGGCATAATCTTGATACGATGCATATAGAGAAAAATGTTTATAATAACTTGATCGAAATATTATAAATCTTGATGGGAAGACCCAAGATAACTTGAAAGTGTATCGTGATTTGAAAGACATGAGCATAAGACAAGAGCTTCATTCGACAGAGATTATCAGTGATAGAATTTATATAACTTCTGCATGTTATACAATGTCTACTCAAGAAAAAGATCTTTTTCTAACAGTTCTGAAAAATATGAAGGTTTCTGATGGTTATGCATTGAATATTTTACGATTCACAAAGCTCAAAGAGCAGAAACTTTCAAATCTTAAAAGTCATGATGGTCATACTTTGATGCAAGATATCTTTTCATTGGCTTTAAGATATCAATGCTGAAATAAGTTATTGCAATTATTTCTCAATTGTCCTCATTTTTTAAGGCATTATGTTCCAAAGTTCTTGATCCTCAAGAGCTTGATCAATTAGAGTCTAGTGTTGCACTTAAACTTTTCAATATCGAAAAGATCTTTTCTCTTGAGATTTTTATCATTATGATTAATCTACTTATTCACTTAGCTTCAAAAGCTAAACTTAGTGGTCTGATTCACTACTGATGGATGTATCCTATTGAGAGGTGAGTTTGCTAAGCTCTATAGTCAATCTTTAGAAATCTTTAGCTTCAGCAATATCATACCGATGTTGATATTTCAAACAAAAATTTATTTTTGAAGGTTTCTTGTGCACTTAAAGAATTATGTATGCAATTGAGCCCATCCTAAGGGCCCAATTGCTGAAGGATATATTGTTAAGGAGTGTTTATATTTTGTTTAAGATATCTTGAAGGTATAGAGACTATTTTCAATCGACCTCAAAGGAATTATGACATTGCAAAGAATGTAGAAGTTTACAAGTTCTCATCTGGTGGAGAAGTTCTAGGGAAGGTTGAAAGTATTGTTCTTGACCAAAAATTGTTGGCGCAAGCACATCATTATTTCTTACATTATAGTGACATGATATCAGAGTATTGCTAGATTAGTATGGTTATAAGATAATTTAATTTAATGTCATGTAATATATAATATTCTTAACCAAAATTTTTTTGATTGTGTAGAGAATTTTTAGTTGCTCAACAACGAGTCAACCATAACATTCGTCCTAATCCAAGGATTGAGCTACGATGGTTGGTTGATTATTTTTTGAATGACTTTTCAAATAGGTTAGATGTTTAATATATTATTTTTTTATAATTTTGGTGGACATTAACATCAAATATTAATCATTAGTTCTATCATATTTTTTAGGCACTAGTGATGATGGAGAGAAATTATTTTGATGAATTAATAGTCATTGCTCGAGGTCCGAATAATATTGTCAACAAATATAATGGGTTCATCATAAATGGTTTTAAATTTCATACTAAAGAGCATGAGAAATTTAGAAAAATCCAAAATAGTGGTGTTATGGTTGAGACGGACAGAAAAACTTATTATGGTATGCTTACAAATATTTATGAGTTAGATCATTATAGAAAGTTTAAGATAGTATTATTTCAATGTGATTGGGTGGATATAAACTTACCTGGAGGTTTGAGGCAAGACACAAATGGGTTCATACTTGTAAATTGTTTAAGGTTGATACATACCGATGTATTATTGAAAGATGACCCATTCATTTTTTCGTCTCAAGATCGACAAGTGTTTTTTGTATGAGACTCAAAAGATAAAGACTGGTTTGTTATCATTAAGACTAAACCTAAGAACTTGTATGATATGGAAAAAGAGTTAGAACAAGAGTATAATGAGACTTATATTCAGTGTATGCTTTATAATGTTATGCTAACTGATGAACTAAATGTTACAATGAGTTTGGTTAGGACGGATGTCAAACGAAAAAAAATAACAATGCTTGATTCTCAATAGTAAGAAAAATTTACAATACATTGTATGAATTATTGTCTTCTCTTATCATGTTCAGTTAATAAATATTGTTTCTTATTAGTAATTTATTTAATACTAATTTTTTTAATTGATATTGATTTTTATTTATGCATACTAAATAACATCATGCATCGAAGAAAACGATTCAGAGATGTGGAGTTTCAACTGTCTCAAGCTGGATCATCTTCTGATATCAGTCCCAACAGTCCCAAGAGCTCCAGCAACATGAGCTCTAGTCTCAGCACGAGCTCCAATCCAGCATGAGCTTCCAGCTGATTACCCAGGCAAGAAGGTTATTATGGACGACTTGTAGATCTAGAATAATTTAATTAAAATAGTATATTTTAATTTCTATTACAATCTAAATATTTTAATATATTTGATTTCAATTATATTTTCATAGATGGATAGGGGAGAGTGAGGACAAAACGGAGACCACTCATGAAAGAAATGTGTGGCAACTTCGTGAGGGTGAGAAGATTGTCATCCGATGCAATGAACTAGGGCAGCCCATAAAAAGGGCTGGAAGCATTTTACCAAATTTTCTAGGATCAGTTGCACAGAAAGGTCAATTGTATTTACTCAACTATACTAAGTGGAATGATATGCTTTCTTTGTATAAGATTGAGCTTCTACGAGTTGTACAGATAAAGAATTAAAATTGATATTGTATATTAATTTGCTTACTATCATAATTATAATTTTTGATTTAATATTGTTATAACATTTTTTACCTTGGTGTAGAGTAAGTTTGTGCTCCCTCTAGAGAGTCATAACTGGGTAATAAGTCCCTCAACCGCAAATGGAAAGAATATTTTCTATTTCTATATATATTATATGTGTTATTATATGACTTCTATTACGTATATATTTGGTGTATATATTTGTATATAGAATTTTAAAATATTTTTAATTTTTTTAAAAAAATTACTTACGATGTTTTAAAGCATCGTTCGAACATATATCAGTGATGCTTATTTGCATCGTTAATTAGAGATACAAATAAGTGTCGCTAATATAAGATGCTTCAGCATTGACGCTATTTAAAAGCGTCGACGATTAGCGATGCTTATAAGCATTATTTGTTATAACTTACGACGCGAACCAAAAGCATCGTAAAATTATTTTTCTATGGTAGCATTGCCGACGTTTTTGCGACGCTTTAGAAAGCATTAGGAATCAAACTAGCGGCGCTTCTTCACGTTGGCAAAACTATTAAAAAGCGTCGACAATGCCAAATGTTCCTGTAGTGTGATATCTTAGGATGTAACTTGGGGATAGAACTTCCTATTTCTATGTCCCAGCCACCATGCACCCACCTAAAAGAGAGGGCTTGAATTGTTGTCTTGGAGTCGCCATCAGCTTTTTATAGCTAAAATAATAAGAAAAAAAAACAAAGGAGAAAGAGAGGACAAGACTTATCTATGGAATTCTAGCCTAAATAAGGCTCGAAGGTATTATTGAAGAAGGATCAAAAACTGAGGCACCCCTTCTAGCCTGAGGCACAAGGACATAGACCTATACTTACATAGAAGGGCCTAGGGTGCATCCACCACATGCCTATTGAATAAATAGATGATGGATGGTGTTTAGAAACTATGGACTCTAACCCACCATATATGTTGAGATGCTACGAATTCGGCTTACATGATGGACAAAGGTTTTTCTAGAAGGTAAGATCAAGGGGTCCTGAAAATCCGTCCATCTAGATACCCAAGAAGCAAAGAGAAATCGAAGATCTGCAACATAATGAGCAAGCATAAAAAAGTTAAGCAAAAATAAGTGTAAGAATAAGAGAGAGAGCCAACATGTCAAGAGTACTTAATCAGTATCTGAAAACCATATAGATCAAGAGTACTTGTGTATAGAATTCTAATGCCAAGAGAAAGAGTCTCGCTTACATAGTGGAGAATGCACTCGACTACTTGGAAATTTCAGTGAGAATGATATGTCTGGACAAGTCTTCCTTAGATATTCTAAAACATTGACAATGCTTCCATATTTTGTAGGATCTGGAAATGAAGGATCATATGGAGATAGTAAATTTGACCTCAATGCGCGCCGCCGTAGGTGCAGAAATTGTCTAAATGGTCATTTGGGCCAGAACCAATATATCTCAAGCATATTTTGGCTTATTAAGAAATTAAACACCACAAAAAGGATAGGACTTCCATTCCAAGAAAATAGAGAAGCGGACCCAAGTCTTTCATGGCAAATTTATGATCAAGATCACCAACAAAGGAATCCAGAAGCATCGGAGGCTATCACCAATTAAGATAATATCATCTACATACAACAATAGAATAATCTTCCCTTGGTTCATTTGACAAATAGGAGTGAAGAATCATCTGAACTGCAAGAAAATCCAGGGCACAAAATAAATGCCCTTTCGAACCACTGCACATGAGTAGGCCGGCTAGGATCAGCAAAGCCAAGGGATTGACTCATAAAAACAGGCTTGTCTAGATATCCATGCAAAATGGTGTTTTTGACATCTAATTATGAATTGGCCACCCTTTAACAGTTGCAGCTGTAAGCATGGTTTTTATGCTTCTTCCTTCTGGTGTATACCTTGGTACCATCATTGACCTTTAACCTAGTCTTATAAACCCATCAATGCCTAATGCATGCATCAATCTCACGATGAACAAGATCCCACGCATCGTTTGCTGCTAATCTTAGATCGTCAAACGCAAAGCTGCATGTTTAAGGTTGAGTGTGTAGATTTATTAGGCTCCGTAGAAATTTCAAAGTATGTATCGACAGCTGGTGCATATGTGGGATCAGGTTTGAATGTGCCTACTTTAGATCAAGTAGTCATACCATGTGTATTCAAATCATCTTCTTGGGATGCAGATGGTGAAGAAGATTCAACAATAGCAGAAGGCTCGCCAATGATGCTAGAGTAATGTATTGAGTACTGTTAGCCCCAGAACAGGTCAAATTTATCAGCAGCATAGTTAGTCCCTAAGGTAGGGAAAACATCCAAAAGAAAACATCCAAAAGCTCACAAACTATACATTATATGGAAAAGCCTCCACCCAATATCACCTAGGCATAGAGGCATGAAATAACATAGCAGGACCAAGCTCCACCCTATGATGATGCTTCCTTTAAATGATGCCAATTTGGTTCTGCTGTGCTATCATTTTAACAAATTTTTGAAATTTGGCATAAAATTCAAAGAAGTTAGATTTCTTTTTCAAAGGATGATGCCAAGTATAACATGAGAAGTCATCCAAAAGATCATATAAGTATTTAAAGGAGACGGTCCCCATAGATCACAACGAATCTTATTATATTTTTTGATTCGATAAATGGAAGTTTTGTAAATGTACTTAATTGACAACTAGAGCGAACATGAGGATTTTTATTCTATTAATTTACTCTGAAGCTTACTTGAAAACGATTTCAGAAGTGTGCCTCGATCCCCTATTTAGAATTCTATAAAGCATAATGTCCTCCCTTCTTATTCCCGGATGCCGTGACCTTTCTGGTTCTCTGATCCTTCATAACAAAGCCATTGGCTTTGAATTCACAATACCATGGATATTCTGAAGTAAGCTGAAAAACAGATGGAAGGGGTTTTTTTTATGTCAGGTACTCAAAGAACATCATGCAAAGATATAGACCAAATGTTAGCGTCACCAACGTGAGAGATTCAATTCAATTTCTGTCCATTTCCAACTATAACAAAATTAGAACCGTAATACGGGATGAGATTTCTCGATCCTGGATCTTTCACATAGTTATAATAGATTCCAGCGCTTGTGGAATATCTTCAGCCTGAAAAAAATGATTAAACCGATACCAGCAACGTAGTGCATCATGACCACGCTTCTTACAAACTTGACATCTCACCACTTGGATATCCGGGCTTGTTCTAAGATTGATGATTACCTTGTCCTTGATTACCTTATTCTTTATTAATCTGCAAAGAAATTTGAGGAAAGCTACGTCCTTCTGAACTAAAACCTTGTCCCCTTTGTTTCGATTCATTGCCTTTCTATAATTCTTTCCTCCCCCATATGATTTTTGACCATTGAAAACCATTGTGTGATTTACGTCATGGCTGTGACATTTGATCCCTTTTTTTTTTTGCTAAAGCGGGCATTTCATACATCACGGGTACGAATACACCCTATAGAATCAAAATACAAAAGGTCTCGAAGTACTCCGGACATCTCTCTCTCCTCAGCCCATAGGGTGCCTCCTGAATGGCTCGCTACATACACTGCCACCTAGTCGGCCGCCCCACTGGCCTCACGATATACATGCATAGCCTGTAATGTGACACCCTCCCTCACCATCATCCAAATGTCGCAAAGCAAGGAATGAGCACCTCCATGACTACTCGGGCCCCTACGGATCCAGCTAATCACCATGGCCGAGTCACCCTCCAGAAAAACCGAGCTTGCCCGGAGCACCCGCCGTGCGTAAGATAGGCCCATCTAGGCCGCTCGCAACTCTGCCCCTGAAACCTTAATATCAAAAATCTGACAGCCCCCTGCTGCCACCGCATCAGAACTCGGGCCCCTAACAACAAATCCGGCCCCTCCCCTCTAGCCACTATCCAAGATAGAACCATCAAAATTGACCTTGAGAAAACTCGGAGGTGGGGGCTCCAAGGTAAAGAATACCCTATGTGGAGCTGCCGAAGCAATGTGGGGGCCTCAGATGTTCCGAGCTATCAAAGGTGTATGAACGACTCTATATGAATAATCTCTGCATCCTGAGCATGGGCCCGCTCTATCACGAACCGCAAGGACAACCGGCGCTCACCAAACACCCAGGCGATCCTGGCCAACCATATTTGATACGCTGTACAAGACGCCCTAATAGCCAATCTCTGCATCCGGGGAACACCAGGCCAATGCCGAACCTCCTTCAGGAAAATATCCCTCCCACTCCAGGTGTCCCCCAGGATCCCAGTCATACTCCAGACACCTCTTGCCCACACACACTGGAATAGTACATGATCCACCGACTCGTCCATCCCACGATCCGGCATAAGGGGGAAAGGCTTATACCTCGTCTACTCAACGCTAAGCATGTCGGCAAACGCTCCCAAGCCACCTTCCAAAGGAAAAGAGTAACCCTCTAGTGTAGCCCAAACCTCCACACCCAACCACAGTCTAGGCCTGGCTGTGAACCCGGATGAAGAACCCGAAAAACCTCGCCAATCCCAACGCTGGCTCGACAGGTGGTGCTCCAAACCCTGACATCTGGACCTGCGGATCCCAGAAGGGGAATCGCCCGAACCTGCTCTACTAGATGCTCTCCAAACAGCTGGCCCAGCCTATCGCCATCCCACTCTGCCTCCCCCAGCCTGAGCAGGTCAAAAACCCGGAGTCCCGCCCCCACCTCAGCACTGAGCATCATCGGCCATAGTCTCAAAGAAAATGCATCCACCCATGGGTCCTCCATCACATCAACGCTCCGTCCGTCGCCGATCAGCCACCTCGAATGCGCCAGGGCTATAGCCACATACCTCCTGATCTCTCGCCACATAAAGGATCTCCTCTGGCAAGCTGTCGCCTGCCCCTCTAGTCCCGCTTGGTCGTACTTGGCTATCATGACCTGGCTCCAGTGACCGTGCAGCTCCAAGACAAACTGTACCGCCCTCCATGCCAAGAGAGCCTCGCGTCGCACCAGAAGTGACTGCACCCTCAGCCCACCCTCGCGCAGTGGCAGACACACTCTCTCCCAGGCCACCAAGTATATCCCGTGGCCCCCCCATAGGAGCCCCAAAGAAAGCTCCGCATAAGCTGCTTAATCCCCTCCAGCACAGTCTTCGGCACTGCTGTGTGAGCCATCAGATAAATAGGCATGGAATACAGAACTGACCTGATCAACGTCAATCTCTTCATCATAGAAAGTGATGATGCCCTCCATCCCTCTAATCTGCTCCGCACCCTCTCCAATAAAGTAGAGCACTCTGCCATCTGTAACCTCCTCCCTGTGATGGAAACCCTAAGATAAACCAGGGCCCTCGTCTACTCCTGCATCCCCAGAATCATCCTGATCTTCCGTCACACCCTCCCCTCAGTGCTAGGACTGAAAAAGATGGCTGACTTTTGTAGATTGACCCTCTGTCCAAACATCACACAATACTCTGTCAGCACGCCTTGGAGAGCTCCAGCATCTGTCGCCCTCGCCTAGCGAGTAAGAGGCAGTTGTCTTCAAATAACAAATAAGAAATAGGACGGGCATCCGGGGCTGGACTATAGGGTACCAGCTCCTGGTTCCCACAAGCAGCATGCAAAGCACGGAAAAGCATATCAGAGCAAATGATAAATAAAAATAGGGATAGAGGACATCCCTGGCGAAGTCCCATAGTAGCACGGAAGAAAGGCGATGGCATGCCGTTGACCAAAATGGAAAAGCTAGGCCCCTACAGACATACTAGAATCCAGTTAATCCAAGTATGGTGGAATCCAAAGCTCTCTAGTGCCTGCTGTAGAAAGTCCCACCAGATCCGGCCATAGGCACGCTCCATGTCCAATTTCACTACCATCAAACATCGCCTCCTCGAGGCTCGCTGCAGATCCCCCATCATCTTCTGAGCCAGCAAGCTATTGTTTGAGATACTCCTCACCCCCACAAAGGCTCCCTGCTCTTGACTGATAATCCTCGCATCAGGTTCTTCATCCTCCCCACCATGATCCTCGCTACCACCTTGTACAAGGTAGTGCACAAACTAATGGGCCTGTAGTGACTCGGCTCCGAAGCATCCAGACGCTTCGGTATCAAAGTGATGAAGGTGGCCTTCTAATCGTCTACCATCCCCGCTCGGCTGAAATAAAGCTGTACTGCCTCCATCACTACCCTCCAAATAATGCACCAATATCTACGAAAGAAGAATAGTAGAAAACCATCCGATCCAGGGGCCTTATCCTCTGCAAGCCTCCATACCGCCTCCTGCACCTCCAACTCTGACACTGACCGAATCAACGCTGTATTCTCTGTCTCATCAACTCTGATCTCTGACCGGGGTAGCTGACCCGTCTCATATATCCCGCCATCCTCCGTCCACCTAGACCTGAAGAACTCAAATAATACCTGTCTAACTGTCGAATCCTCCTCCACTCGGTGGCCCACCCCAACCCTCAAGGAGTGGATCATATTCCTCTACCTTCTGATGACTGTCGATCGGTGAAAGAAACTAGTGTTCCGGTCGCCATCCTTGACCCACTGGATCCTGGACTTCTGTCTCCAAAAGATCTCCTGCTGGCGCAACAAGGAATGGTGGGAGGCTAGTGATCGCCATAGGTCCACCATATCAACCTCCGTAAGCTCCTCTCCTCGATCCTCCCGCCCCTGGGCGTCCAATATCGCAGCCTCCACCTCCTCTAACCTCCGAAAAACATTGCCGACAAATTTTCAGTTCCATCGACGAAGACGACGTTTGGTGAGCTCCAACATGTGTGACACCCTCTGCATAGCATCACCCCGTACTGTCACACTCCACGCCTCCCTGACTACATCCCAAGACTAGGGATATGACAACCACAGCTTCTCGAAGCAGAAGGGGCTATGATGTGTAGATCTCGAGACTGTAGATAACAAGAGAGGGCAGTGATGAGAAGCAATTCGAGCTAGATGACTAACCTGGTAGGCTGAGAAGCGCCGAATCCAGTCCGAAGATGCAATGGCCCTGTCAATCCGCTCCCACACTCTAGCTTTTCCAGATTGATTGTTGCACTAAACGAAACGAGGTTCAGAGAAGCCAAGGTCCACCAGTGCATTCCTCCCCAAAAACTTCCGAAACTCCCTCCTATCCACCGAATTAGAGTAGGCTCTACCTCCTCTTTTCTCATCTGGGCTTAAGATACAATTAAAGTCACCTACCACCATGGTCGGTACTCCCTGGGTCAACAAACTAGTCAACTCGCCCCAAAGTATTCTCCTTGTTCGGTAGTTAGTGCTAGCATAAACCCCACATAGTACCCACGGAGGTTCATTTGGTTATAAAATGACCATCACAACCTGCTAAGAGCAATTGCAAAATACATCCATAGAAGCCATTCCCTGCTTCCACAACATTAGGATACCTCCAGATAAGTTCCGAGACTCCACTGCAAAGGATTCCCAATCACATGCCAACCGCCACTGCACACGACGTAATCCATCTCAGGAAACCCGCGTTTCACAAAGGAAACAAATTTCAGGACTATGAAGCTGAACTAACGAATAAGTTTGTGTCCTCTCTCTCAGGGCTATCCACTCCTAGTGCCGAATTAATTTTCCCCACTCCTGGGGCCAACTCACCTCCCTGGATTGAAGCTCTCAACAAATCAACCACCCTCCCATATTCCTGAATTGGTGATCCCTGTCTTGAGCCCCCGAACACACCCCTCATCACCACCGCCCCTACTGGCAAGGGCAATCGTGTCACTGTGGTCGAGCTGCCCAGCTCCTCCGCATTTTCACTCCTCCCAGCTGGGTGTGATGCAGTGGCCGACAGAATAGGTGATCCTCTTGCCGAAGCCCCATCAGGGAGCCACGGGACCTCCTTCTCCTTGCCAAGATCCACCGTCGTATCTCCATCCTGCTTCCTTTCCTTAGCTCGAGCCTGCCCGCCTTCTTCAGTCGCTGCCGTCGGCGACATCAACATCCCGCTCGATAGCTCCTTCCCGGTCGACATGGCACCTCCATCGTCCAAGGAATAGGTAGAGAGCAGCACCTTGGCTCGAGCCTGCCCACCGTCTTCAGCCACTGTCGTCGGCACCGACGGCATCCCGCACGACAGCTCCATCCCTCTCGACGTGGCACCGCCATCATCCAGTGAAGAGGTAGGGAGCAGCGCCAGTGAAGACCCCACGACACCACTGACAGCAGCACCGGCCGACCTCTATCGGGTAGGGGCCCTCGTCGGAGGTAGGGAGGTGCTCCAAAAGTGTCTCCTCCCTTCCTCCCTCCGGCGTCTCTCTAGGTCGTCGAAGGAGGAAGAAGACACTGTTCTGGGCAGGCTCTGGGCCGGCCCACGCACGCTTTTCCTCGCCCTTAACATCAGACTGGGCTTTGTTGGGCTTTTAGCCCGCTTCATCGGGCTTGGGCCCTGGGCTCGGGCCGACCCAGAGGCCGCTTGGTGGATCGGCCCTTCCAGGCTCGACTTCTGGCCCATCTCCCCAACTGAGTTTGGGGCCAACCCGGTCACCGCACCGAGTTGGGTGAACTCGCCGTTCGTGGCCACCGAGCCAACCCGCCTCCCCCTTCTCCAGCGATCTCCGCCTTGCCAGCTTGGTTGGCTTTCGCCACCCGTCAATATCCATGAGCAACTCAGGAGAGCTCGACGCCACACGGGGAGAACTCGGCCCCGACTCAGGTGACGGGTGTGTCTGTGATGCCTCACCCCTTGACTTGGTCATCTTCTTCACCGGCTTGCTCGCCCTCGGCTATCGGATCTTGGATGTCGACAGCCACGGACCAAAAGGAAGCCACCTCACCACCACATCCCCCTCCTTTGACTCCAGTGATGAGGCCTGCTGAACACAGTGGTCGCTCGAAGCTCCAGACATCACCGGATCTGGAGGAAAGGGGCAAGCTTCCTCTCCATGACCAAGGCGAGCACACTTATAACAGAAGCTTGGTAGATTTTCATAGCGGAAGATTTGCCAATGCATATCAGAGCCTACCCGGATGAAGGTCCCCAATCAGATCAGCGCCCGCGCATCCAGCTCCACTTTGACTCATGCAAAGCCTAGCATCCAGCCGAGATCTGTGATCTTGTCCAGTGCCAGGGGTCAGCCAGCCTTTGCTGCAATGTTCCAAATCCAGTCTTTCGTCCAATACTCCAATAGCAAGTTAGGTAGCCTAAGCCAAACAACAAGCCGGCTAAGTTGCCTATCACCCGGAACAAAGCTCGGTCGCCACCGCTCCATAGCGAGTAGCTAGCCGGCCACCAGCTATGGTCCGGCCTCCATGGCAGCTTCCCGATCACTCTCTGTCCGAAAGCGGAAAGTAAAGGTTTCATTCGACATCAGGAACTCCTCGACGTCGTAATCGAGCTTCCCAACCACCCGCAGCTCACGGCGAATCCACTCCACTGGCACCCGGCGGCCCGCACTATGCACAATCACCGCGGTGTCCCTCCACGCCGCTCTAGCTAGCTCCCCCTCCTCCGACGGTATCTCCACCACATCCGTGAACCGCTGTTTCAGGTCCTCCAGTTCCGCTTCCGAGATCTGATGGTTTGTCCAAATCGGCAGCCTCGTCGTTCCCTTCGCCACCTCCGCCCACGTCCGGCCGATTCTAGCCACCTTTAGTTGAGGCCGCGCCGACTTGTCACCCTGGCCCACCACCTCCGTCTTCCTAAATTCAATCGGACCCGATGACGCCATTCGTGTAGCCCAAGTGTTCGATCCAATAAGCCACTAGTTGCACGAAGATTGACGCACTAACCACCCGGCTCACCACGCCAGCCTATACACCCCAGGTGTTTGGAGGAAGTCCCCACCCGCCGCACGAAGGTTGGCACACCTGTGCACGCATTCCAAGTCTTTTCTTCTTCTCCTTCTTCTCGATAGAGAGGTAGATGCGAGTAGGGAGGTAGATTGACCCTCTGCTCGAACATTTGATCCTTAGCTCGTGGCTTTGCAACAAAGGAACGATTTCACTGAAGGCCGGGACAGGGGGACTTCCGCATAGTTGTAGTAAAGGATTCATACGTCGAGCTTAGAGCATGGATCCTCTGCAGTGCAGTTTTGTGCAGTGGAGTTCTCTACGGTGCTTGATAGCTGCCATGTCATCTTATCAAAGAGACGGGACGGCTATCAAATAGGGCATCCTTATGTGTCATACACAGCACATCGCTGAGGATAGCTATCCATCTTCTGGTGGTGGCCATCGAGCACCGTAAAATCCTGGGTCTTGAACCTAAGAAAATACCAGAAAACGTAAAGATTTACATGAGATTTTGGGCATTTACCCTGTTAGCACGTTTGCTTTGTTTCCTTATTGCCCGAAGGAAGATATGTTTCATATTCATGTCAAAAACAGAGGAAGAAAATGGATTCCACCCTTCAACAATACGAGACCATGGCCTTTGAAAGAGCTTACGGATACGCATGTGAGACAACGTAGAAATTCTCTCTTCTCTCTCTCACTCACCCACCCATTCTAACTCTCTTGCTATCGAGAAGCTGTCACCAGTGGACTTCGGCTATCATCCTTCCATGGATCCTAAACGCCGTGAGGGTCACCGGACCGTCCTTGCACCCAACTGGCTATGAAATGGCGGCCATCGGCCCAACCGGCCATGCGATGCGCGAGGGGTATAATAAAATAATAAATATGAATTTATTGTATAGAAGAATAAAAGAATTCTTAGGAAGAAAGGAATGATATATAAATTTTAAGCATAATGTATTTAATAATTGATTGATAATTTTGGTTCAAACATCTCGTTAACAAAAAATAATTTGTGTTCATAGAAACGATCAATTCAAATTTCTATAGACTGACAGCTAAAAAAAATAAAGCAAATAGAACTCTAATTTTAAAAATTATTTTATAAAAGTAATATAGCAATCAATTCTATTTAAGAACAAATAATATTTAAATCAAGATAAGATAGAAATTGAGGAAAATTCATTTGGAAGGATGTGGTTCATATAAAAGGTTGGACTCCTTTTTAAAAATAAAATAAAAAGGACAATTCCATGAATTCTAAAATCATGAGATTGCCTTACAGAATTTCCTTTGTTGCTATCAATTTTCTCATCTCATATTAGCTATTTTTTTTTATTAAAAAACTAATTACCCATGCTGCTTCTTCAATATTTTTATTAGTGGCTTCCTCTTTCTTCCCGTATTTAGCAATATGATATGAGAATTTATCAGACATTCTCGTCTCGGTTTGATATTCAAGCACCTTAGGATCCGATATATGAAAAACCTAGCCCTACTTTCTCGACCAATATAAACAAATAAAATCTGAAATACCGGTGGGTACAATATGAAATATTGACCAATATTTTTTTTATTACTTCTTCACACTTTTTTACATCTTTAAATAAATTTTTAATAAACAAAACTTTGAAAGCAAGTTTAGATATAGTTTTTAATTTCAGTTTCCCCAAAGAAAACCAGCTAAGATCTTAGAAAATTTCAATCGCCTCAATGTTTTTCCACTTACCCTATCAGCTATAAAGATATCGGCCGAGAAAAACCATGGTCTTGGTTCATCTCAGTCAGTTCACCTCGGTCGCCACCATTTACCAAGACGGATAAAGCCTTTCTCTTGATGACAAGACTAAGGGCAGTCATTTGCTCCTTGATTCAGCTAATTGTTAACTCCCTCCAGAGTCAAAAACTCAAAACTATGGGGCTATCTTGGCAATTTTTCTTCTTTAAAAATGTGCTCTCTATTTTCGATCACCAACCATGTTTGAATCTAAAATCTCTCATTTGGAGAGGTAGGTAGGTGGCAACCAACAGAGCCAGCAACTGTTGTCCTCAGCAAAACTCTCAAGTTATGTAGCATCCTGCTTAGGATTAAAAATCAGTCCTAAACTAACATTCAAATTCCTCATACCCAGCTCTGAAAGAGAATGAAATTCAAGCAAATGGAAAGAATACTGAGATGCGGAGATAACCGATCACTAAAGAACGAAAATCATTTACAGATTGATGGAGAAATGGTAAACAAGAAGATGACTGAGGTAGTCAGAGGCATGTACAGTTGACCATGGCCAAGGCAGCCATGAAGGTCATCGAACCCTGTCAGTTGCTTATGCCGAAGTACTTCGGATCAGCTGGAAAATGGTGCTCCACCCGTAGCTACCCAACAACAAAAGCTTATATTAGGCAACCAGATCAAAAGAAAGAATAGCAACTCGAGAGCATGAAATCATGATTCCCATACTTGCATGTTATTAGCCAATTCAAAAATGCATGCTCATCCATTACTTAGGAAATGCAAGATTCACAAACAAAGCACATCATTTAACAAGAATTTACAAAGTTGACATTCAGACTGAACAAAAGCAGCAACAAGAAGCAATGTTTTTGGTCAATATAGATCCATTATAAACATCAGCTCCCATGATAGTAAAATGACAAATGACTGTGTCAAAGAAGCTTCAAAGTTCATATGGTTAAAAAATATAAAAGTATGTAATAAATTACAATTATGCATGTCTAGTAGTCTTGCTGCAACTGGCCATATTGACCGAAATGCAAAGCATACCAGCTGTAATATGTGCACGTCATAAGAAGTTACACTACCAAAAAACCATATATTCATACCTTGCCCTCCTCTGCATCTGAATGACGTTGCGGAAACACAACTCTAAGATCATTGTACAAATAAAAGCGTCGCTCCTCGATGTCCATGTTTTTTGTTTGTGGTACTGAAGAAGGATCAGATTTGCATCTCTGCATCAACTTTAAGGATTTCTTAGGAGGAGGACATAAGAAACGAAGATGCAGAGCATAACGGAGAGCACCAGCACCAGTTGTATTATCATTGACCTTTGAAGAGCTATTAACAGACTTCCTATTAGCTAAATGACGCATATCCAATTGACTAAAGCTACCCTTATCAATTTTTTGAGACCGGCTGTTGTTGAATTTAGTACTAGTTTTTGCATTCATGACACAGTCAAATCCATTTGATTCTCCAAGACAGTCTCTGGATGAGAAAAATGTTGAGCTTATCTTTCCTATGCTTTTATTGGCCATGTCATGATGATGACTGTCACCATTATGTACAGAACCTGCAAAACCAGAGAATGCATTTTTAACGATAAGAATTATATCCCTGCATATCATGCTATGTTTGATGTAAAATATTATACGTTCAGAAGGTTTGTCATTACTCTTGCTATGTACACTTCCATCAGAAACTGGCATAGCTTTACATCCAACATTGATGTCATGATCCTTAGCTTCTTCTTTCCCCGGATTTGGAGGAGCCACAGGAGACACTAAAGCAGCCTTCTGACGCATGAATGTCTGCTTTATATTACAAGAAGCAGAAAAATGGGTCATCTATATAACACCTCTAAAATTAATACCAGGTCACTAAAAACTGTTGTCATTATTGTTTTGTCTGAAAATTCAAATTCCAAAATATGGCGAAAGCTAACTGATTTTTCTGAAGGATGGAACTACAGTCATGACAGAAAGGTGCTCCTAAGCCAAGGTCCAAAAGAGAACTGAACCTTGACTCTTACACTAGAGTTCATAGTTTTCCACTTTAAAAGTGCGATACTAGTGGCCTTATATAAACACTAGAATCAAGGTTCGTAGGACTGTCCCGAACCACCCTGTTTGGGACATACCTTACAAACCGGTGGAGAAACAGAACAACTTGGCATTTTGAAAAAATATAGAAGGCAAACTGGATTGAACAGGTCAAAATCAGGCTGAACAGGCCAGTTCTGCCCAATTTTGAACAGTACTGGCCCAGTTCGCCACGCTAAACGACCTGGTCTCTTATAAATCCTCTCCCCTCTTTCCCTTGATCCCAAATCCTAAACCCCTCAAGCCCCCCTCCTATCTCTCCCCACCCCCCCAAATCTCTCCACCTCACCATCCTCCTGAGGCTCACCCCATCCAATGACAACAACAGACTGCATCATCAATGGACAATAATGCCTGGTGCCACTCAATCCCCCCTCTGATCTCTCTGCCTCGTCCTCCATGAGTTCAATAGCCCAATGCCCCACTTCAGCCACTCACTCGCCACCATGGCAGCCACCAAGACCCACGGCCCAGCAGAGCCCTTGTGCCTCCCTCCATCACCCTCTCTCTTAGTCTCTCTAAATTTAATCTAAAATGGTTGTATCGACACTGAACACCATACCATGTGTCAATACGGTATGGCGCCGTACCATACCGATTGAGTACCTGGCCGGTATGGATCATGGTACCGATTCCGCGAACTATCTAGAATAATTGATAAAAAGATCAAATCTAAAATCTGCTATTATTTATTCCCAAATTGCATCTAAATTTAGATTTTTAATGCAAAAAATTATTTTTTAATAATTGGGCATATGATGCAATTTTGAGCATCGCTCCTCAGGCACCCTGTTAGCCATTTATTTTTGCATCTTTTATGTCATAAATATCTTCTTCTGTTCGAGAAGTGTCAATTCCTATTAATTAAAATACCAAAAAGAGGCACCTCAACTATCTAAAGACCGGCCATAAGATCCTGTTCCTTGTATATTATAATAATGATGGAACATACAAATTAATAGGGCATTATTCTATGCTCTCCATCATATTATCCCATTTAGTCAAGCTGAGTAAGCTGAATTGTTTTGCAGACTTGCTCCCTGTACCAACCTACAGCTGCACCAACCTACAGATCCAGTGATCATGCAGAAGAATGACCAGAAAACTGTGAAAAAGTTATACTTGGGCTCCATTTTAGTTCCTCAGAAAGTGGAAGATAGTTTATTTAAGTAGAATTTTCTTTCCTTTGGTTGGCGATGAGAAAAACATCAAATAGATAAAATTGAGAAGAAAAAGTTGGGCCAAACTTTTCATATAGAAGCTTAAAATTTTTCTGTAAAGACATTGATTTTGACAGAAAATAACAAAAATGAAGCGGATAAAAAAAAATAACTTTTCTTTCATTCCCTCTCCTTATTTATTTTCCTATTTTCATTTTCTCAATGACCAAATGGGGTCATAGTATTTTGTGGGGCATTTTAAGGCATATAATTCTGGTTGGGTTTTTTTGCATGAATACCCTTCTAAAAATTCATGAATACCCTCTTAAAATTTAATTATTTCTGTACCCTTATAACACTATTTTTGCACAAATACCGCTAATATAACGGTTCTTCTAACACTGTTAAAAAAAACCATATTTATTTTAATTAAAAATAAAATAAAATTTTGAAATTACTTTTTTGTCCCCTATTGCGATCGCCTTATAAATATTTCTTTTTGTACATCTACCCAGTATATTTTATTCATTTTAATTTGAAACCGGTAATTTTTTAACGGCGTTAGAAGGCGTGGGTACATATGCAAAAAAAATGATAAAAAAAAGATAGAATAGCAAAATAAATATTTTATAAGGGTATACATGCAAATATTAATTTTAAAAGAGTATTCATGCAAAATTCGATATTTATGAGGGTATTCATGCAAAAAAATCTACTTTTGTTTCACAAAGAAAAGCAACACCGTTGTCTCCTTCGACAGAGAATAATACCACCCTTTATGAATAATGAGATTTCTTAATCTAAAAGCCAAAAAATATAAAATATGAAAATCTAAAATATTATTGATGAGTTATGATTAATTATTTTCTCCATTACAACAATGCTGGTACTGATTACATGGCCATAAACTTTACCATGATTCACAACCCAAAGCACTACGTTACTATAGAATCACTAAGTTATCAATATTAGTAAATGACTATGAAATTAATTCAATCTAATAAGCCAATATTTACCAACTTAAATTAAGACTCCAATATTTACCAACTTAAATTAAGACTCCATATAAGACTAGGCTTAAATTAAGACTCCAATATTTACCAACTTAAATTAAGACTCCATATAAGACTAAGCTTAAATTAAGACTTCATATAAGACTAGGGCTATGCACTGCTTGAAGCAACCGCAGAACCTACAACGAAAGAATGGTAACACTGAACTCAATATAGATCTTCCACTCTCATAACATCCCTCTTACGAGCTTTGCCGACCTAGTAATGATAGCTAAAAACTCATTTAACCTATCGACTTTGCCTTTCTATAACACAGTGCCAGCACAAAATTTTGGACACATAAAGCAGCAAGTAGGGCTACAAACAAGTCAAGTCGGGGCATGCCTAACCCTGGCCCGACCCAATTTCATATTCGGGTCATGATTTTGGATCGGCACCCAAATCATTAGCTGCTTGGGTTGGGTCGGGTCAGGTTCATGGAAGGATTTTAGACCGAATAGGTAATTTAGGTTGAGTCAGGTTCAAGTATTATCCGAACCAAACCTGAAATGTGCCGGTTCAAGTCGGATTGGATTTGTAATTTGACTCAAGCATCTAGCAATTTTTTTATAGCTAAAATATGATTATTGATAATTAAGTATAAATCACTAAAAAATTTAATTAAAACTACAAAGAGCCAAATTAAACTTGAATTTTCATTCAAAAAATTTTAATTTCATCCAAATAATTGAACATTCTTAAGTTTACAAATATATTTTGATATACTTGAGGGATATAAATAAGAATTCAGCAAAACAAACAATAAAATATGAACTTTCGAATATAAATGAAGAGGAGATGTACTTGTTGATATGAAAAAGAGGAATTAGTTTAAAGGAAAGCAAGGTTAATCGAACCGGTACCGAGACCCATGCCGGTTGGCTATCGGTTTGGTGTGGGGTAAACATGGCAGTTTACCCCAGTTCAATGCCTTGTTTACCCCGATTCAATAGACCATAATTCAAGTCTTTTAAAGAAGCGGGCGAAAAACCGGCTCAAACCTGTGCCAACTGAGTGGTGTGCACCTGTTCCGCTTCGAGCCGCCAAATTCGAGGTTGTTAGGGGGGTGGGATTTCGAAATTTAGGGCCAAACCAACCCAGTTTTCTACCGGTTCGGTACAATACAAGTTGAACTGAGCAGTTCGGCATAGCTTGAATGAGAGTTTATACAATGAGTTGGAAAAAATATTTAGCGTGAAAAGAAGAAGTTTTATATTTTTTTGGTTTTGGGTCCAATAGGGCCTATTTTTATTGACCCAAATTAGACCAAGATGATATACAAGAGAGTCAAATTGGATCAGGTTGAAAAATACAAAACCCAAACCAGATATAACCTAAAATTTAGATCGGTTCAAAATATTGAACTCAACCTAACCCATTGGTCTTCAAATATGGATCAAGTCAAGTCTAATCCAGTAGGGACCAAGTTGGTCACAAGTTGACCCGACCCATTTGCAGCCCTAGCAGCAACTCTTTACACTCCAAAACTATTGTGGACTAGACGTGCTAGCATTTTGCAAAGGTTTTTAAAATATGTAGTTCGAAGACACATGGAAGTGAGGGCACTTTGAGTTTCAATTATTACAACTGCTAAAACATGCAAGTCTATAGTGTCTAGAATCTAGATACTTCTACTTAAGTACCGCAATTTTTTTAAGCTAACATGATATGGCATGAACAAAAATTTCCTTTAAAAAAAATGGGTAACCAACATAATCTACTTAACGCTGTAACCAATATATATATATATATATATATATATATATATATATATATATATATATATATATATATATATATATATATATATATATATATATATATATATATATATATATATATTGCTTTTACAAATTTATATTACAGGAAGGTGCCTCCTTATCAGGTTTTAGGATGTTAACATTTTTGATGATTTGAGACGTCTGAACACCAACACCCACAGCTAGTGTCTTCTTAGCACTATTCTTAAACCTAAACAAGTATAAATCTGTAGCAGTCCTGATGTCAAGTTTCTAATGCAACCATAAAAGAACTCTTAACATAGACCGGCTAGTCAGGTCTACACCAACATATGATAATAGTCATTCAGAATCATGTTAAGAATTTTATAGCCAGACAACTAAAATCCAAACCATCTCTGTGGTTAAACTTGTCAGCTTGACTTCTAACCCTACGACTACCTATAGATCTGTTTGCAAATTGTTATGAACTTTCCATCATTCTGGAGTCAATCCTTTGGATCCTGCATTGGCATGATTCTGATCCTCAAAGGCCATCCAAACTAGAAAGTTCTTCATACAACTTTTAAGGATTTATCATGCTGAAATTATCGATCTAGCAACAGCAATCAAGTATTGTAGTACAAATGCCATTATGCTAATTCTGGCTATTCATGCGCTTAGGCTATTGCAGATTTCTATGTGAAAGAAGATTCATCTAAAATTGCCCATTGACTCAATGGATTTTAGGGACCTGTTAAAGGACGCTCCATTGATCTAAGCATTCCTTCCAGGTTAGACGTATTTGCTGCTCAAGCAGAATTTCAGATCCTTCAATCTCATATTCTTGTTAGAGATGTTTAATTAGCTATTAGTTGGCTAGCCTTTTGTCTTATAATTGAGCAGAAAATATTTCACAAAACTTATAGGTAGTTTATGTTCTGAGGTGAAAACGGTACGCATATTTTAGAGATTACCAGTCTTCCGAACAACTAGGAAACAAAAGTACAAGCTCTGACACACGTACTAAAGGAGATACCTTTGTTCCAGCAGGCATATCACTCAAATCATAGTTGCAAAAGAATGTGTGCAGAGGAGTCATTTCCGGGTTGCTTAGAACCTGTTAAAACCAACATAGCAAGATATGAAACCTCAAACAGACATTATATCTTCTTCACTACATTAGAATCTATAAATTAATAAATTCAGCCACAAACAGCTCATGGTGAGAAATCAACCAACTCAGAAGCCACGAATTCAGTATTACTGTCAGGCATCAATGAGAAACAACACAGAGGACAAAACCACCCTATTAAGAAAACAAGTATGCAGTATAATTCCAACTTCAATTGGAGACATAACATGCAAAATATTACTTAAAATTTTGTCTAACAACAACTTAAGCATACCATGTCTTGAAAGAATGGTTTATCAAAAATCTGTACATCTTTGCAAACATATCAAACAAGCATAATAGGTCACTCCTTCCTACCTTTAAAGCCTCAATAGAAGTTCTTTTTTTTTTCTTTTTTTCTTCTTTTTTTTTTTTGCATTGGGGTGGGGGGGCTGGGCATCTTCCTTACTTGGATGAGGAAATAGTTTCCATATAGTCACATGAACCTTCCTTTAACTCAGAACAGAAAAATCTTTGCGAATTTAAAACCACTAAACACATCACTGGTGATAATTGTGAGTCCTAAGAATACATGCCAAATTTTTGCTTCCAAGCCCAAGGTTTTACTTGCTGGTGTCAGTAACCAACTGCTACATCCCATAGGCCTGTACAAAGTGGTGGTACAGTACGTCCCTTGGTACTGACACTTAGTATGAGGGGTGTACTGGGAACTGGTTCCCTACCAGTACAGTATGGGGCATATACCAGCCAGTATGGAAACCTTGTCAGAAACTACTAAAAACAAAGATGGCAAGTTTAAGCCACAGCAAAATATAATACATTGCTTCTTCCCTCTTCTTTGCAGTCTTCACTTTTCACCTCTTCTATCTTCTATTTCTCAGATTCGTCAACATACTGCTTCTTGTCCCCCCCCCCCCCCCACCACCCTCTCCTTTCTCTGCTATTGATCTCTTTAGCGGACTCATTATGGGAGCTAATTTCTGCTGGTTGCACACAAATGTCAGATTGAACTACTTGTAAAGGTATCACAGAACAGGACCTATTCTACTAACATTGCACAAAACCTTGAGTTGCTGCATGGTATCAAAGCAAAGAATCGATAAACTTTGTTTTTTGTCTTTCCCATCTTTTTGTCTCCTTTTCAACCACAAAACCAATCAACTATCTTTATTTATTTCTGATCTTTTTATCTTTGTTTCACCCCCTGAAATGGATCTGATCTGAGAACCAAAAAGTTATTCCACCTTTCTTCACTGTTCATGACTAAAAACTACATGAATACCATGTTGAATTTCATAGTTATCAAGACCCTAGATTCAGTGCACACAAGATTGCCATGGATAAAAGTGTTGATTAAGTTCCAAGATAGTTCATGAGCACGTATGCCAAAATGACTTAAAGAACTAATGCTAGTGTTCATCAATCCCTCTAAATGTTGAGAGGACTGCATTCTCTTTAACCAAGAAAAAAGGTCCCACTAAAATGGTCTCCCCATCAAAATCATGAACTGATACTTGCATAAACTATTACTAATAATGATCTGTCTCCGAAAATCATAAGCTGATGCTTTCACAAAGTAATATTTACAAAAATTGATCTTTCTATGAAAATTGTGAAGTGCTACTTTTATAAAGAAAGCATATCTAGTTTCTGGCTCATCCCCCTTTCGAATAATGAATACTCAGTTGTTTGTAGATATAATTTGTGCATGATATATTGAATGTTCAAACTAGTGTGAAGGCCTCAGAGAATGGTTTCAGAAACCGCCGGAATGGGATGGTACAACCGATGCAGTTCCATTAAAACACGAAACTGGCACCAGTACGGGTGTTGAGACAGCTATACCAGCACATACCGGCCATACTGATCTATACCAGTGCATACCAACAGTACCATACAGGCTGTACTAGTCAATACCGATGACTTGTCAATTTTTGGAATATTTTGGTTTTGATACATACCATCGATACTGGTATCATACCGTTCCGATAGAAGAATGGTACAGGATCCGATACTAGTATTTAAAACCTTGCTCGGAGCATAAGTGTTTTATAGAACAAAAGAGGAAAACACATTTCTGTTCTCATTTTAGTGTCTAGTCATGCAAACAAGATTGGTCAAAACCTAGTTACAAAATGGAAGTAATGCATTCATTGTTGGTAAGCTGCCAACCAGCACAATGGAAGGCCTTGTCCTTGCAATTGCAATGATCCTAAGCAAATCCTGGTCAAACGGAACCGTAAAGATTGCTATTATCATCATGACAGGAAAGCCAAAAGGGAACTCATTCTGACAGCATGAATTGCTGATGGGCAACATAAAGCTAGAAGTTTCATCAGAGCATGGAATTGAAAAAAACTTCCATGCAAAAGATGAAATTGACTCCTATATTGCAAGATAAGTGCAGGAGAGAGCAACAGGAATTCGAGATATTGCAATAATAGGAAAGCAGAAGTTGGAACCGCAGTTGATTCACCCTAAATGAAAAACAAAGAGTTATGGAGTCCTGCACTAATTTTTAAAGCTACTAAGAAGCAGATTGCTTCCAGTACTACATAAGTCCTGATTGTTGCACTCTATCAACATCGTGTAATCAGCTAGATTACCAACTCCAACTGTTACACATTAAATTTTGAATCTACAGAAGTGTTTATGGTACTAATAAGCATGCATAATAAGTTGGCCTAACTTACTTGATCATGAATCAATTTTTGAAGGCTAAGAAACCTAGTACCAGTTGTATGCGTCCTTTCATAGGAATGCGCAAGCGACTGTTGACTGCTCGAGAATCATCACTGCTCAGGCTTCTTCTCAATTTTGGGCCTTTACACTTGTTTGATGATGAACTTCCAGCAAGATCAATCGACGCATAGTATAGCAAAGAGCTATCACCATCAATGCTTGTGACAGCAAAAGGAAGTTTCTGAGATGGTGGCGAAAAGTTTCCTCCAGTGACATTAAGCACTGCCAGAAAACCATCAATTCTCTGCAGAAATGAAAAAATAACATATGACACGGATGGTCATCTAATTTGGCATCAGAGAATTGATCTTAATCACCAAACATTATTGTAGAAACAAAATAGGCCTTATCACAAACCTGACTAACTTTCCCAGATGAGAACCGACCAGATAAGAGAGACTCTTCAAACGAACCAACCAATGATCTCCTGACCGGAAGCATGCTCAAACTTTGAATTTGACTCATGCAATGAGACGTGGGTGCAGACTCAGGACCCCAGTTCTGGCCTATATCTGAGATTCTTTGAGGGGTAAATGTATCTAATTCATCATGCAGCATGCCAGTCTCTTGTAATGTATCTCTCGTTCTAAAATTAGTTTCTGATGATATAAGCATTCTAGTTCCATTCCCACCATTTGATCCTTTACTATCCTTTAAAACTGAAAAATCACTTTCAATGTCTTTTGCAATGTCCCTGTGAACTCCTGCAATTTTCATTCTTTCAGCCCATTTAGGACCAAGAGGAGACAAGGAGAGTGGTGGCGAGTGTACCTTTTTCGGTGATATGGCTATTCCCCTAGTAAAGGGTCTTAACTTACTTTTTCCTTTGCTAGGATCAACTCCCCAGGAAGATAATTGATGATAGGAAAAGGGCTCCTTGTTCTCAAGCAAAGGACCATCTGTGAGCACATCACAAGTCATACTACCATGATCTAATAACATGTTACTCCAATTTGAACATCTAGAGACAGACCAACCTGGAGCTTCAGAGCAATCAGCATTTCCAAAATTGGCTTTCTTAAAATCATGTGATGAAAAAATACTATGTTTCCTAAATGAGCCAGAGGAATCAATTCTAGCATCAGCACAAGCAATGTCTAACAGGTCACCATGGAATGGCTTATGAAGCATGCTATTCAGAGGAGACAGCAAGCGTTTCCTTACTTGTGGGCCATGAGAATCAGTTGACGGATCATATCCACCAATAGCTATGGAGGGATGAATTCCATCTACTGCATTCCTCTCAAAACCATTAACAGAGGACCCTGGTTGATTTGATTCAAAACCCACAACCCTCACAACAGGCTGCTGAACACTCTGTCCCATTTTCGGAAGTAACCAGCCATTTGTATCCCTAGAATCAATTTTCAGCCCTTGAAAACTTGGAGCACCATCAATGGCATTTCTACATTTAAACGGCCCATCTGCTCCTTTTGAGAGTTCCAACGAGGTTTTCCTCTGAAAATCACTGATGGAGGAGCATGGAAAATCCACGGCAATCCTGTTATTTGCACTTCCTCCATGCAGCCCATCCAAATCACAGCTGCTTACACCACCAAACCGAGGTGGGGTTGAAACAAGTGTGCTCCGAGTTGTTGTCACTTCATCAGTTCCTTTGGGAGAAACTTGAGGCAAGCCCATTGCACAAATTTTTAATGCTGATGGTTTAGTGTTCACTTAAACTTGTTTTCTCGTTCTTCCTTTTCCCTTTTGTTCCTATAACCATTAATCACTAGATCTACCCTAGCTCCCTAGAATAGCTGGGATTCCTCATTCCATTTTTAACACCATTTCTCTTTGATGGATAGAAGTAGAAAAGAACCCCACATGATCTTCTCAAATGATCAAATCCAGAATGACCAATCCAATCAAAGCTAAAGAAAGTGGACTAGAAATGAATTTTTATATAATTCACCAATGTATAAATTGGATTGAGATAAATTATGTGAGCCTGATGCCTATAAACCTGTAAGTTACCACCATTCATAAACAAGGCCCTTCTTTTCACCAATTACTGTCATTCAGCCCCACCTGAAGCTAGGACTTGAAATCCACAAAGTATGACAAGCGCAGAGCTTCCAACCCCATAGCAGCCATGAAGGAGATGTCATTCATTGATAGCAGCTCAAGAAACCAATCAAAATCCTGGAAGACCAAAAGAAAGACAAATCAAAAAGCAGAGACAGATGGTGGATTTGGAAGAAGAAATTCTGAGAAAACTATAGGTTTCATCAAGAAATTAAAGAAACTGAATTAGGCTAGACAAAGATCCTCTTTCTGACAGTTACCAGAAAGACTTCCACTGCACTTCAAAGAATGAAGCACAAACAATAAGTCCTAGAATCCAGTTCAAGGTAAAACAATAAAAAGGCAGCAATATATCACAAGAACTGGAAAAAAAACTAACTGAGATTCTTCAATCTAGCTCATAAAATCCAAATTTCAAGAGGACAAATTGTTTTCCCAAATCAATACTTGTGAAACCGACCTTGACTACATCCCATCAAACAAGAAAAAGTATATAATTATTTGTTGTCTCATTTACACACTTAAAAAAGGGGACAGCATTGGGAAAGCATGAACTCTACCAACTCCTTAGTGATCGATCAACATGTGTAACCCAAGGGGGGAATATAACAAAAAATCAAAAAAAAAAAACTCTTTTCTCAATTTGTCTGCTCATAATTGCAGAAATGCAAAAAAAAAAAAAATCATTAAAAATCAACAGTAAACAACAAAAAATTAAAAAAAAAAATAGACATCATTAACTTTCTCATCTCAGTTGTGAGAAGGCGCACATCAAGTTAAGTAGTTTTAACAACCAAAGCAAATGCATCAGATAACCACCCTTCTTCCACCGATCATCACGCCAAATAAACTAAAATAAAAAAAGAAATGATTAGATAAAACACCTTACACTCAAGTAAAAAAAAAGATTAGATAAAACACCAGCATCTAAAATTCCAATCACCCACTTCTACCCAAAGAAAATCAAACATGACGAGAAATAGAGAGAAAACTAGGAAACCAATTCCATCGAGGAACTCAGGAGTGCCGTACACGGCACATAATCCTCCGCCAAGCCCCCACCTTTCCCCCCTTATCCGCCACCAAACCGAGAAATTACTCCTAAAAACACAATAAATTGGAGAAATAAACACGAAAACAGATCAAACTCCGAGATCGGGCGGCTCCACTAACCTGCTCCCAACGGCCATTTCCTACGTTAATTTCCAATCAAATCGAAGGAAAAACAAAGAACCCACCTCCCCTCACCGCAAAGCGCTCTCTCTCTCTCTCTCTCTATCTCTTTCTCTTCCCCTTCCTCCCCTTTCCCTTCTCCGAAACCCATTTATATAACTCCCCTCTCTCTCTCTCTTTCTTTCTTGTTTCTCTCTCTTTCTACTTTCTTCTCTCTCTTCCATGTTTATATATATTTTGCGTCATTGGTTAAAACCAGTACTTTTTTTCTGGTATTATTTTAGGAGAAAAACTGTGGCCCGCTTTCGGTGCGTCGCCAGAACTCCGTAAGTTAACACGAGGTCCAATCAAAATCAAACAACCGGTTTGATGGCACTGGCTCTCGCTGGTTGGTTGAACCGGTTCAGCTGAACCGTTCACAAAACACTATCAAATTAAGGTTCGGTATTGGTAACGTATCCTGTATTTTTGGTGGCAATGAAAAACTTCGAGATATTTTTGAGGAGACTTTGGATATTCACATAGGATAGCTACTGAAACTTTTTATGGCATGTGAAAAATGATGTAGATTTATGTAAATTGATCATTATAATATGATGAGATTTTGAATGTTTTCCAAATCACAAACAAATTGAGGGATCTTCGAAAAAAAAAACTCCAGAGATTTGTTACTATGATTCGGATCCTAAAGAGGATCAAATCAGTTGATTTGTTTCTTATTTCTATAAAGGATTTTTAAAATTCGGATAATATTTCCTTATAAAAAATTAAATTTTATTTTAGAGATATGAATTAAGAATAGAAAATGCGTGCACTTCTCAATACAACAAATTTAGCTTACGCAAAGTGGATGTGGCTGCAAAATTATACTTTTTTTCATTGTATTTCATAGGAGGAAAGGCATAATTCACATCTAGAGAAAGAAAGTATTAAAAATCACTTCATGATCCTCATCTACTACCCAATAATTACTTACACTATTTAAATCCTTTCCCTTTTCAAAATTTACAATTCTACACTCTCTTGGAAGCAATGAATCATTCTCTTCATCAATTAGGAGCCATGGTTTTAAGCGTCACCAATAAATATTATTCTTAGATATATGCATTAGGAAGAAAAGACAGGTACACTTTTCAAATTTAAAAAATTAGATCAGTGTATAGTTATACATTTTACTGGAGGAAAGGCATAATTTATACATAGGAAAAAAGGTATTAATAGTCAATCAATGTTTCTCATTGTTATCCAATAATTATCTACATTATTTAAATCCTTTCCTTTCTCAAGAGTAATAATTCTCTGCTCTCTTGAAAACAATTAGTCATACTTTTCACCAATTAGAAGTCTTGAGTGTCATTAATATTGCTCATGTTTGTAATAATTTTATCAACAAAAATTAGTTTTAAAAATCAATATAGAAGGATATGATATTTAATTTCTCTTTTAAAGAAGAAAAAGTAGAAATTCATAATTGATTCATTAAAGTCATAGCTTAACATGGTTGCATTGATGAAAGCAAGTAAGGACCTAAAGCTATACAAGGACATGTACCTAAATCTAGACTTTTTGCTTATGAAAACTTTCTTTTTTTCATATATCACAAAATATTTGAACCATTTTCACCAATAATATCATGATGTGACATGCTCTATAAAGTTGGTGATGCATTGTAAAAAATCTGTTTGATTATAATCATCACTAACAAAAACTTACAAGTTGCAATAAACAGACATCTTGTTTGTACTTTGAGGTATTTATACGATGTTATCAAAAATGAGGGATGCTAGTATTGTTCAAAATCAAGTAGCGAAGCCCTAGACGATAGAGGTGATGAATACTAATGTTGAGAAGTTATATTTCAAAATATTAAGGCAATAGTTTTTACTCAAACAATTATTGGTTTCCTATTAATTGTTTCGAGTGATTGCGCTCAACAAGTTGATTCTGTCTTATATAAAATTGTAAAATGATAAATATATATAAAATCACTACATAGATCATAGTTTTCAAAACTAGCTAAGTTTCCATCAAACAAGCCGTCCATGACCCACCAAGGTGCTTCTAAATATATGTCATGATGGTTAGTGTTACCAAATGGATCATATGAACCTTGTCTTATTTTCATATGCAAGACATCCTGGCCTACCACATAAAAGATACAATGTATTAAGCAAATCCATAGGATCCAACCCAGCTTTTGCTTAAATGGTACGCTCCTTCTTGCCCAAAAGAACCAGCTGCCGAGCAGTGTATGCATCGATAGATTCCAAAATTAGGCTTCACCTAGTCATTCAAAATCTCTAAGCAAAACCAGCCGGACGCTGGGGTCACATGGACCGGTAGGGTTCAGCTATTGGGAACCATTTAACAAAACCGAGATCAGGAGGAACAACTAGTCCTCCACAAGGAAGAAGCTTGGTCGCGTTCCTCCCTGGCTCGCCGTCCTTCACATGAGCCATCGGGCAATAAAAAGACATTTATACCCTTATCCTTCGTCAAATTGACCGACATAGCCCGCCTTCTGATCCACTACGCTTGTGGGGAGAGGCAAACATGCGCTAGAGGACAAAATCGTCATTAGGACAATCGGTTCCACGGGACGTGACGACGGTCCACGATGACGGCCGAGGCCGCGTCGAGACCGTCTGATCGGTAGTCCTCAATCGATGGACCCCGGCTCTCTCTCTCTCTCTCTCTCTCTCTCTCTCTCTCTCGATCTCTGTCTCTCTCTCTCTCTTCTCAGCCACACGAAACGAAGCAAGTGGGTCACACGTGTCGAGCGACTGGAGCGAGCGGCCGAACGTGTCGAGAGATGGGATGGAGTTGGGCCGTCCCTCCGTACATCCCTTTCATTATTTATTTCCGACCGTTGGAGATGACGCTGGGGAGTTGCGGCCATTTGCTGTGGGTAGCATGATGACTTCAATGCAGTCCTCCAAGTATGGCAACTCGGCCGACACCCAAATCTGCACCCTCTCCCCAGAAGGGGCCCACTCCGTCCCAAATGGGTCCCACATGTTTCGTGGGAATTGGTGTGGATGGAGGTCGGTGCCGGAGTTGGATTGAGATTTTGGGAATTGGGAGAGATTTTTTCCACTTTCTAAGGCCGTGGTGAGCGCCACAAGACATGGTGGGATGAGGTTTGTGGACCAAGATGTGCTGGGGACCAGGTCCATTACAATTGTTGAGCTCATCTCATGTTACATTGTTACTTGAGAGATGGAGAATTCTTCAAACAGGATTGCTGAGATTCTTGGTCTGATGGGCTCTTGGGTTACTGGCTTAAAGATGGTAGTCCTTTTATTTTAAAATTTATCCAATGAAGATATTGTATTGAGTATTTTATACTGACCCTTTCTCGAGATTTGAGATAATTATAGATTTCCCACCTAATATTTCAGAAATATACATTCCACTATTTAACTTTTGTTATGTACCTAACACATAACCCCTTACCATTATCTTTCGGTTAAATAATCTAATGATTTTGCTGATGTCATCACTCTTTAACGTATTTGAATCTTAAAATATTTTATATTTTTATTATTTTCTTTTTATTTCTTTTGCTATATGAATTTTTTTTCTAAACTTCAACTTTTTATGTTTGGCCATATTATTCCCAAAAATTGATCTTTTGATGATGCTTAAAACTTGGCCAAAGAAATATAGTTATTAAAATTCAAGATATTTGTATATAATTTATGAGTTTTAGGCTTTGAGAGCCTAATTATGTTATGTGGCTATTCATGGCTACTGGAATCTATGACTAGAAGTAGGTATGGCCCATTTCAAACCCCAAATCTAATATAAATTATATATAAATATTTTGAATTTTAAGAAGCATACTCTTTTGGTTGAGCTCTAATCATCATCACAAGTTCAATATTTAGAAATAATTGGGCCAAACATAAAAATTTCAAATTTGAAAATTCAAATGATAAAAGGAATTAAAAGAAAATAATAAAAATAAAAAATATAAGATATTTAAGACTCAAATAAGTTAGAGAGTAATGATGCCAGCAAGATCCATTGGCCTATTTTAAAAAAAAAAGATAGCAGTAGGGAGTTAGTTATGTGTATATTTCCGAAACGTTGGTGGAAGTTTGTAATTTTCCCAAACCTCGAGGAGGGTCAGAATAATTTACGTTATTGTATTTAACGGTTTTCTAGTTTAACTTAGCTGCCATGGATGGTGCTTAATGTATATATATTTGGGATACCATGTAAGATATAAACGTTCCTCTCTATGCATATATAAAAAAAAGTTAGAAACTAAGCCTTATTGCACAAGTTCATTGAAGAAAGAAGATTCTACCTTTCAATTTTTCTAATAATGACCGCTTGCTTAAATAGTATCTTCTCTTTCTGCTTGAGCAAGATTCCAACTAAAAATAGGATGGTTATATGTAAAAATATAGGAATGAATCCCTCATGATCTTAGAAAAATTGAGCATATGTAATCTTTGATTAATTCTAAAGATAGTCATAGAGGTTGATAACCTAGCAATCCCTCACTTGTAAGATGAGATTTGGAGCTTGTTTAGGGCCGGAAACGAGTCGAATTATGTCTGACCGTATCCATTTCTATATCTGATTCGGGTTAGATTTGAATACTGTTTTTTTGGTCTAATTAGATCCAGATACGAATCTAGATAGTCAATTTAAAAAATCTTCTACATATGGATCTGGATAATTCAAAAATCTTTCGAATATGGATACGAATGCAGATACATCTGATTTTCTCGAATTTGGATTTGGATCCGGATATTCATATACAAAAGTAAGTGAAAGAAGAAGTTTAAGTTAAGTTAAATCAGAAAATCAATTAAGTGATTAACTAAACCTAAACTAAAGAAAATCCAGATATTGGATGACCGTCACTTAAGACAGTAACTCGAATACAGAATACCCAATTCGAATAAAATTCTTCGAATCACCTTGCACGTCTGAAAGGTTCAAACCTCTCATTCGTCAGTTTTGTCTTTCTTTTCTTTTCGTCGTCTTCAAGCAACTACAGTTTCGGAGGTCCATTTATTTCCTAATTTTCACTCGGCAATTGCAATCGGCAATAGCTATGAGACATCTTGGAAGCATTATAGATCCTGTCTACTTTGGTGATGAGCAACCTTGAGCGGTATATCCTTTATGAAATTATTAGTTTTTATTATTAATAAATACTTATTAAAATTATATATTTTTTTAATTGAATTTTTTCTTTATGATCATGTCTTTATTGCTAGTTTTTATCATTGAATTTTGTTCAAATTTAATTAATATCCGAAAAAATATCTAATTTATATCTGTATTGGGATAAGAAAATATGGATATATTTAATATCCAATTTGTATCCGTATTTATTTATAGTAAATATGAATATGCTCAATATCCGATTCGTATCTATATCTGCTTCGAAAAAATATATATATTAATTTTAATATCCGTTTAATATTCATATTCGTTAAAAAATATGGATACAAATATGGACATATTAATATCCAATCTATATCTGATCTTTTTTCAGCCCTAAGCTTGTTACATTGTTGACAGTGATTTGATCTTTGGATGCATACTCAATTGTAGGTTGTAAGCTCATCTAGGGTCAGGTCGGGCTTGGGTTTGCAGCTTATTATTGAATAAAAAAGAAGAAAGAAAAATTATTCAGCCAAAAAATGAAGGAAACAAAAAAGAAAAAAGCTAAAACGAAAGAGGACTTAGAGCGGTCAACGTTGGAGTCCGGAGTTTAGTTATCATACTTAGAGAACTTTTTATGTTGGTGTGTACCAAAACAAAAGAAAAAAACTTTATGTTGGTCATAGGCTTTAGTTAGATCTTGGATGTGGTGAAGTCTGGTCCATCTTAATGTCTCATAGTTACATCTCCCAGCTCAAAGGCATTTCCATTTTTTATGTGATTCCTGTCACGCCCCGGACCCGGATCCGTGACACGGCCGTGCTATTGCCGACTACCGCCCACAATAGCACGCAGCCTCATACCTGGGTAACAGGGTAGTTAAACCAACCGAATCTTTTCATATGAAAGCATTCTTAGTACATCATGCTGGTCAGTACCCAAATACAGAGCTTCTATGTAGTTTATGTACACAAAAGTATACTTGCTTTACCCCAAAAGAAAGAAGCCCTGATACCAAATTAACGTGTCTCTGGCAGCTATCAGTGGCGAGGATCTGAAAGAAAAAGTAAATGAACGGATATGAGCTACACGGCTCAGTAAGTAATCCTGCATAATCCTACCGGATCAACCAGTAGGCTAAACATGTAAATCAGGGTTTGAGAAGTTGACATGCGTATTATCTAATAATCATCATGGCATAATATGTATGCAATTTAAACAAGCAGTAGTGCAAATCACAAAATTTTCATAATATAAGCATATGAAACCGTGCCCCCGGCATGCCGTGGTCCTTTTTCTCTCGGATGCTACCGCGAAGTCAGACTCGACCACTGGCGGGGCCAGCTCAGTTACTATTCAGCCACTGGCGGGGCAGGCTCAGTTACTATTCAGCCACTGGCGGGGCAAGCTCAGTTACTATTCAGCCACTGGCGGGGCAGGCCCAATTCCAATTCAGCCACTGGCGGGGCAGGCTCAGTTACTATTCAGCCACTGGCGGGGCAGCTCAGTTACTATTCAGCCACTGGCGGGGCAGCTCAGTTACTATTCAGCCACTGGCGGCTCAGTCATTCTCAGTAGCATCTTTGAGCCCATTATAGTGCCTCTGGGCTAGCTAAGACTTTATTAACTTACATGCATGATTAAAATATCAGTATCATCATGTTGCATACATAGCCATAGCTTCTGGGATCATGCAAGTTACTTATGCATTGTAACATATCATGCATGAAACATATATTCTTAAAATAAATGCTTAGGAAACATTAATAACATGACATGATCCATAACAGGATTAGGACAGGTTACTTACTTTCTTCACAAATCATGTATACAATTCAAATTGTATGAAAAACACTGGTTCATCTTATAAAACGTAATACCAGATCTACGATAAGATTAAGACAGATTACTTACTTCAATTCGCTTTCCAAATTGCTCAAGTCCAGGTGACAAATCCTTAATCACCTAAAACAACATCATAGGGTTTACATTATTCCCCATTTATTTATTACAAAATCTCTTAGTTCATCATACTATGAACTTACTTGCTTGGGTCCTATCCAAAGATTTAGCCCAAGTCCAATTTGAAGCCTTTGGGGTTCGATTTAAAACCAAATTGGGTCCACATGGGTTGATTGGGTTTTTAATTAAAGGATTGGGCCTCGTTTATAATTGGGTCCAACCTTTTCTAGCCAATTGGATCCTCTGATTTGGTCAATGTGGCTCATTTGGGCCTGAGTCAGGATTAGCCCAAGGTCAATTCGACCTTCTGTCAGTTGAATTGGGCTTGAATTGGGCCTGATTTACAATCAATTAGGTCTGCTGAGACCAACTCAGCTTAATTGGATTCGGACCCAATTTAATTTGGGCTTAATTCGGTTCAGATTTGACCCAATTTGCAGTTTGGGCTCGTCCAGACTTAGCCCAATCTAATTGAGCTCGGATTTAGACTTAGCCCAGTCTAATTGGGCTTGGGTTAGTCAAATTTGGCTAAACCTATTTCATTTTTTTTTTCTTCTCTTTTCCTTCTTTTTCTTTTCTTTTTCTTTTCCTTTCCCCTTTTTTTTTCTTTCCTTTTCTTCTCTTCTCCTTTTTCTTTTCTTCTCCTTCCCGAAGCTTCTTCTCCTCCCTTCTTCTCTTTCATCCCAATCTCCCCCTTCCTCTCTTTTCCGACGAAGGCAGGACGGCGAGCGGAGGGGGCCGGGCCACGACCGGCGGCGTCCGCGGCCAGGCCCCGTGGCGTCCCCGGCCGAGCCTACGGCGCTCTCGGCCGCGCCTGCGGTCGACGCTCGTGTCGACGGTGCTCGCAGCCGAAGCCGGCGGCCACCGCACACGACGCCGAGCTGATGAGTCCCCTCTCCCTCTTTTCTTCTTTCTTTCCTTCTTTCCTTCTTTCTTTTCTTCCCGTTTTTTTTTCTTCTCTGTTTCCCCTCTCTTCTTTCGTGACCATAGAGGGGGGGCGACCCCATGCCGGGGCTCGGAGGGCCGGATTGAGGTCGGTCGGCGGCTTCCGTGGCGCCTGCAGCAGCCGCGGCCCGTGGTCGCCGACCCTCTCTCCTTCCCGTGGAGAAGAGAGACCTCGAGGGAGGAACAGTCCGCGGCGGGGACCAACGGCGCTGACGACGCTCGCGGCCGCACACGGGAGTCCCCTCTTCCCTCTCTCCTTTTTCTTCTTTCTCCTCCCTTCTTCTCTTCACCGAGACCCCCCTATCCCACTCTAATCTCCTCCCCTTCCCATCTCAAGGAAGAAGAGGAGGCGGCTTGGGAGAGGCCGAGCTTGGGGTCACGCCACGGCCGGCGGCGCCCGCGGCTGACTCCTGCGGCCGTGTCCGTGGCCGTGCTCGCAGCCGGTCCGCGGCCTGTGCCTGCGGCCGAGCCGAGGCCGGCAACGTTCACGCCGTCGGCGACGTCCCTGGCTGCGCATGGTTAACCCCCTCCCCCTTCATCTTCTTTTCTTTTAATTCATACGCTGAACAATTGAAAGGAGGTAGCCGAGAGGGATTTACCTTGATTCCGAAGGAGATTGCAGTATCCCGTGCTCCGGTGCCTCCATTCCAACACCTCCTCTGCCGGTTCACAGGTTCTTGAGATTTTTGAAGGGAGAACTAGTAGGTTTTTAAGTGGTTTAGGGGGGGGGGGTGCGAGGTGTCACGCCCAGCTTCCTCCTCATGAAAGGCTTAACAGCTGGGTCTTCCACAGCTTCCCAGCTGGCCCTACCCTAGTCACATCCATCCTCAGGCTATGAGATAGCAGCCATCAAATGGCTGCCAACAATGGGCCCAAATGCTCAAGTACGGGCCCAAAAAGGTTTTGGGCTCAAATTGGGCCCGGATATTACATCCTACCTCCCTTAAAATAAATTTCGTCCTCGAAATTAAACATACCTCAGGTGGACCGATGTAGTGAGGACTCATTTTGCCGTATTGCCCGAATCGGGCAACACTCCTCGAAAGGGACATTTTTAGGTAGACAAAGTTTCCCTCCAAAAATTTCAGTTCTCATAGCTTAACAAGAATCGCCCGGTAGGGGGCCTTGAAGATGGGTCCCTCTCCTAAGATCGATGGTGAATTCGATTTCTCAACCAGGGGTAATTCCGGTAATTCATCAGGGTAAATGTCTGAGTATTCCCTATTTCTTATAGCTACCTAGCAGTCAAGAGTTTAGGGTGAAACTGAAATAAATTGCTTTCTTCGACTAAGGTATTATGACAATCTTAACATATTATGATACTCCCAACTACCCATTACCCCAAATTTTTTTTACGGTTATAGTCTTGTTAAACCTAGAGCTCTGATACCACTAGATGTTACGCCCCGGACCCGGATCCGTGACACGGCCGTGCTATTGCCGACTACCGCCCACAATAGCACGCAGCCTCATACCTGGGTAACAGGGTAGTTAAACCAACCGAATCTTTTCATATGAAAGCATTCTTAGTACATCATGCTGGTCAGTACCCAAATACAGAGCTTCTATGTAGTTTATGTACACAAAAGTATACTTGCTTTACCCCAAAAGAAAGAAACCCTGATACCAAATTAACGTGTCTCTGGCAGCTATCAGTGGCGAGGATCTGAAAGAAAAAGTAAATGAACGGATATGAGCTACACGGCTCAGTAAGTAATCCTGCATAATCCTACCGGATCAACCAGTAGGCTAAACATGTAAATCAGGGTTTGAGAAGTTGACATGCGTATTATCTAATAATCATCATGGCATAATATGTATGCAATTTAAACAAGCAGTAGTGCAAATCACAAAATTTTCATTATATAAGCATATGAAACCGTGCCCCCGGCATGCCGTGGTCCTTTTTCTCTCGGATGCTACTGCGAAGTCAGACTCGACCACTGGCGGGGCCAGCTCAGTTACTATTCAGCCACTGGCGGGGCAGGCTCAGTTACTATTCAGCCACTGGCGGGGCAAGCTCAGTTACTATTTAGCCACTGGCGGGGCAGGCCCAATTCCAATTCAGCCACTGGCGGGGCAGGCTCAGTTACTATTCAGCCACTGGCGGGGCAGCTCAGTTACTATTCAGCCACTGGCGGGGCAGCTCAGTTACTATTCAGCCACTGGCGGCTCAGTCATTCTCAGTAGCATCTTTGAGCCCATTATAGTGCCTCTGGGCTAGCTAAGACTTTATTAACTTACATGCATGATTAAAATATCAGTATCATCATGTTGCATACATAGCCATAGCTTCTGGGATCATGCAAGTTACTTATGCATTGTAACATATCATGCATGAAACATATATTCTTAAAATAAATGCTTAGGAAACATTAATAACATGACATGATCCATAACAGGATTAGGACAGGTTACTTACTTTCTTCACAAATCATGTATACAATTCAAATTGTATGAAAAACACTGGTTCATCTTATAAAACGTAATACCAGATCTACGATAAGATTAAGACAGATTACTTACTTCAATTCGCTTTCCAAATTGCTCAAGTCCAGGTGACAAATCCTTAATCACCTAAAACAACATCATAGGGTTTACATTATTCCCCATTTATTTATTACAAAATCTCTTAGTTCATCATACTATGAACTTACTTGCTTGGGTCCTATCCAAAGATTTAGCCCAAGTCCAATTTGAAGCCTTTGGGGTTCGATTTAAAACCAAATTGGGTCCACATGGGTTGATTGGGTTTTTAATTAAAGGATTGGGCCTCGTTTATAATTGGGTCCAACCTTTTCTAGCCAATTGGATCCTCTGATTTGGTCAATGTGGCTCATTTGGGCCTGAGTCAGGATTAGCCCAAGGTCAATTCGACCTTCTGTCAGTTGAATTGGGCTTGAATTGGGCCTGATTTACAATCAATTAGGTCTGCTGAGACCAACTCAGCTTAATTGGATTCGGACCCAATTTAATTTGGGCTTAATTCGGTTCAGATTTGACCCAATTTGCAGTTTGGGCTCGTCCAGACTTAGCCCAATCTAATTGAGCTTGGATTTAGACTTAGCCCAGTCTAATTGGGCTTGGGTTAGTCAAATTTGGCTAAACCTATTTCATTTTTTTTTTCTTCTCTTTTCCTTCTTTTTCTTTTCTTTTTCTTTTCCTTTCCCCTTTTTTTTTCTTTCCTTTTCTTCTCTTCTCCTTTTTCTTTTCTTCTCCTTCCCGAAGCTTCTTCTCCTCCCTTCTTCTCTTTCATCCCAATCTCCCCCTTCCTCTCTTTTCCGACGAAGGCAGGACGGCCAGCGGAGGGGGCCGGGCCACGACCGGCGGCGTCCGCGGCCAGGCCCCGCGGCGTCCCCGGCCGAGCCTACGGCGCTCTCGGCCGCGCCTGCGGTCGACGCTCGTGTCGACGGTGCTCGCAGCCGAAGCCGGCGGCCACCGCACACGACGCCGAGCTGATGAGTCCCCTCTCCCTCTTTTCTTCTTTCTTTCCTTCTTTCCTTCTTTCTTTTCTTCCCGTTTTCTTTTCTTCTCTGTTTCCCCTCTCTTCTTTCGTGACCATAGAGGGGGGGCGACCCCATGCCGGGGCTCGGAGGGCCGGATTGAGGTCGGTCGGCGGCTCCCGTGGCGCCTGCAGCAGCCACGGCCCGTGGTCGCCGACCCTCTCTCCTTCCCGTGGAGAAGAGAGACCTCGAGGGAGGAACAGTCCGCGGCGGGGACCAACGGCGCTGACGACGCTCGCGGCCGCACACGGGAGTCCCCTCTTCCCTCTCTCCTTTTTCTTCTTTCTCCTCCCTTCTTCTCTTCACCGAGACCCCCCTATCCCACTCTAATCTCCTCCCCTTCCCATCTCAAGGAAGAAGAGGAGGCGGCTTGGGAGAGGCCGAGCTTGGGGTCACGCCACGGCCGGCGGCGCCCGCGGCTGACTCCTGCGGCCGTGTCCGTGGCCGTGCTCGCAGCCGGTCCGCGGCCTGTGCCTGCGGCCGAGCCGAGGCCGGCAACGTTCACGCCGTCGGCGACGTCCCTGGCTGCGCATGGTTAACCCCCTCCCCCTTCATCTTCTTTTCTTTTAATTCATACGCTGAACAATTGAAAGGAGGTAGCCGGGAGGGATTTACCTTGATTCCGAAGGAGATTGCAGTATCCCGTGCTCCGGTGCCTCCATTCCAACACCTCCTCTGCCGGTTCACAGGTTCTTGAGATTTTTGAAGGGAGAACTAGTAGGTTTTTAAGTGGTTTAGGGGGGGAGGTGCGAGGTGTCACGCCTAGCTTCCTCCTCATGAAAGGCTTAACAGCTGGGTCTTCCACAGCTTCCCAGCTGGCCCTACCCTAGTCACATCCATCCTCAGGCTATGAGATAGCAGCCATCAAATGGCTGCCAACAATGGGCCCAAATGCTCAAGTACGGGCCCAAAAAGGTTTTGGGCTCAAATTGGGCCCGGATATTACAATTCCCATCAAAAATTTGTTTCCTGCTAAAACATCAACTCATTCTGATATGCCTATACGACTTGAGACTCCAATTTGATATCGTATAAAGCTTGTAATGGTATATTTCCTCCAATTTCAGGTGCATCTGCTGGGTTTCCTTCAAATTAAGAGCCTAAGAACGTGTTTAGTTTGCAATCGGAATTGGAATGGCCATATCTCTGATATATTTAATTTATGATTAAAATTTGAATTAGAATCTATATGGAATTTGAATATTAGAAGAGAATAGAGATTGAATTTTGGAAAATCGAGACATTTCTATTTTCCTCTAGAGTTAGAATGGAAATCGGACTCTCCTTCTATCCAGATGGTTGAAATAGTAGTTATTTATTTCTATTCTCATTTTGGAGCGGAACTTTCTACAACCAAATATGCTCTAAATCTTTTTTGAAAGTTAACATTCTAAAGGCTAGTTAAGGTTAAAAAAGTGGAGGACCAAATGTCTTTGATTCACTTGTATGCTTTTTTTCTTTTGAATTTCTTGGGTCAGAAAAGTTGTGAGAATCTGGGTGACTGTTTTGGACAGTTCGATGGGAAGAGATTCAGCCATCATAGGTGGAAAAATGCTCATTTTGTTGCTTTTCTAACTTATTCTTCGGACCATTAAATATGGGAAGCTAAGCAGCCTTAATTGTTTAGTATGGTGGTTCTTCTTTTCTTATACTACTTTTGTTGTTTATTTTGATTATTTCTTGGTTTGTTTGATATGGTGATTAGATTGGAAGATAAGGCAAACCTTTATTAGGTTCTGTGCCGAATATATAATAATATGATATAACTCAAAACCATGGGCTAGCTTGTTAATACCCCAGTTCAATGGGCTATAGAAATAGAATAGCGCCCATCATATTCTGGTTATCTCCATCTTGTTTGGCTTGTGTCAAAAGAAAAGATAACACGTTCCACTTACCATCCAAGGGTTTGAGCACATTGCATCATGATTCGTTCATTGCCCGCTTTTGTTTTCACTACTTAACAACCAAATAAGCCTTGACATGCGAGATATACCATAATAGATGAGCCAATACAATACACCCACTTGCAAGTGCATGATATCCAACACTCATTCATAATTGTTTGTTACACGCACAAATTGTTTGATTGTGACCCAAATTTAATAATTTCCTTGATCTCTCTAATCTTTACTGACAGAAACATTTAATGTGACGCTTAACTACAATATGTTAGCCTTCATGCAACATTAGCCTAGCTTGATTCGGCTGGGTGTGCAGGTTGTAAGCATTATGTGTCATTTTTGAGACCAAGTTTATCGACACAAACCTTGGCCATATGAGATTTTGGTATCTGCAATTGGTCAACTCCAATACAACTAAATCCTTAGGATGAACTAAATTGGTCATTGTTAAAAGATTAGTCAACTCAGGTCTACCATGATTAATGGATCATGGTCATTGTTTAGAAATTAGTGAATCATGGTCATTAATCTATAAATCAGTCATGCCAATTCCCATGACAAGGTATACAATTAATATGGCCTTCCTAAGAACAAGCATGAATCATATTTGATACGCCTTGGAACCGACCACAGCCACGTGGCACACCAACCAATCAGAGCTCGCCACGAAGCCTCCAATCAACCAATCAAAGCCCGTAAAATGGCCAACCTGGAGGTGGGCAGAGAGTCCTTTGAATTTCACATTCTCTTCCCAACTAGAAACACCTCAACAACAATCAGGAGCGGTTTCCATACTTGTGTGAGGGAGATGCGTGTTAGAAAAAAAATTAAATGCGCACGCGGCCCGAAATTTGGCCGCGTGCGCGTTTGAAAAAAGGTAACGCCCAGCGGGCGTTACGCATTTGAAAACGGACGCTTTTGAAAACGCGTCCGCAAAAGACCAAATTGCCCCTGTAAAAATCCCTATTTAAACCCCTTGATTTCATCTCTTTGGCAGCACGGAAAAATTTCAGAAAAATAGTGGAAAAATTCTGAAAAAATTCTTCTCCCTCTTAGCCACTTCCAAATTTTATTTTTACATTTTTATTCAGTTTATTTAGTTCTTTTCATTCCGTTCTTTGCTGGATCTGCAAGTCCGATCGGGTTCGCTTTGACTTCTTCCGAGACGTGCCGAAGAAGAAGTTGTAGGGTCGTCGTATCTCCGAGAAGGATTGCCGGGTGACCCGTACGTGGGGGCAAATACTTCTTTGGGACAGCGTCTACGCGCTTCGACCTACCTTCAATCAGGCTACTTTCTTCTACTTTTATTTTTAATTTAATATTAGTAGATTTGTAGGATTTGAATTTCTATAATATAAATTTATTAAATACATTAAAATAGAATTATTTTGTGCTAGAATAGATTTATTTTGCATTAAAATAGAATTATTTGGATGCCGAATAATATGCATGTATATTATTCCCTTTAAGATTTTCCATTAATTGAATTAATAGATTTATTGTTTATTTATATGATATATTGCTAACAATCCAAAGAAGTATTTGCTTTTATTTTTTGTTAGTAATATATAATTCATTAAATTCTTTATTACAATTGTGGCATATTAGATTTTAATTGCAATAATTGTCTTTGCTAGAACATCATTAATAATAAATTATTCTAAAGAGGTAATAATTTGGTTAACCTCCAAGAGGTTTATTATACCTCCATTTGGACTCCTCAAGGAGTAATTTCCAGATCCTATTCAAACGGAAAATTCAGAAATTGGTTGATACATAATAATAAATCTATTGAATTGACTTATTAGATCTCAATCAATTAGTCTAATAAAGAAATAGATCTTTTAATTCATTGAATTGACATCTTAATTACAATAATTGATTTGCTACAAAATTAGTAATTAATTATTCTAATAAGTAAATAAATCAATTATAATATATATAATTCATTGAATTGATAAATTAGATTTTAATTACAATAATTGTTTGCTAGAATTAAATTTAGTAATCAATTGTTACTAATTCGGAAAGGTCAAACGAAAAATTCAAAAATTAGTTAATTCGTTTAAATTTGCATTTAGGTTATTCTAAATATTGAATTTGTGTGATTTCTAGTGATTATATCCACTAACTAATAGTGTCTAAGAAAAGCTTGTCAAAAAGGCATACGTGCCTAGGAAAGGCTGGTACTTAAGTGAGCCTAGTGCTCCACCACCGATCTGGAGCTGATCTGGCTATTAGTTTTTTTGGATATATCAATTAGACATCCAAAGTTCAATATAAATATTAGTGCAATCTTTTGACATAGATTTTTTGCCTTCAATCAGGTTTCTGTCTCTATTCTGTAACCCTGATCCTATGGCCTCAAACACTAGTGACCACCTTAGTGCCAAACCTGAAAAATTTGATGGCCATAACTTTAGGAGGTGGCAGAACCAAATGCGGTTCTGGCTCACGACATTAGGGTTAATCTCAGCCATAGGTGAAAGTACTACCGAAGTTGATAATGAGTCCAACCCAACTACCTCTTCCAACACTGAACATTCTGCCTCCACTGGCACACCCTCTAGAAAACCTGATGAGATAGATTATCATTGTATCCATAGAATCCTAGGTGCTCTTTCTGAGAGGCTGTATGATATCTATTACACAGCCAAGAGTGTCAAAGAACTCTGGGACACCCTAGATAGCAAATATGGTCTTGATGATGGTGGGGTAAAGAGGTTCAAGGCCTCCGATTTCAATAAGTTTAGGATGGTGGACTCAAAGCCTATGAATGACCAAATTCATGAATTTGAAACCCTGATCCACCAGCTTAGGGCTAATGGAACCAATTTGGATGAATCATTCCAGGTAGCCTGTCTGATAGATAAACTACCTACTTCCTGGTTTGATTTTGCCAAGACCCTGAGCCATACCCAAGGAGTTCTCACCCTAACCCAAGTCTTAAACTCCATTAGGATTGAAGAGCAGCATAGGCTCAGAAATAATACTTCTACTGGACCCAAAAATAATGCATATAATGTAGAGGCTTCTCCTAAGAAAAATCAGAACCGACCCTTTCGTAAGAATTTCAAGAAGAAACCCTACAACCCTAGAAACCCTAACCACCACTACAATGGGAAGCCTATTCAATCCCAGGAGCAGAAGAAGAAGAAAGAGGAAGGTGGTGCTCGTTTCTGTTATGTGTGTGGTCGGACCAACCATTTGTCTCCCCAGTGCTTCTATAAGAAAACTGCACCTCTTCAATCTAAGAAGAAGGGTCCACACACATCCAGTGCTCAAGTCAACATGGTGACTTCCGGCGCTGGCTCCTCTGAGACAGCTTTCAAGTCTGTTTTCTTCACTCCTGAAGTTAACATGACTTTACAAGCACTTGATTGGTGGATTGATACCGGAGCTGGTATTCATATTTGTTCGGATCGCTCCTGGTTTTCTTCTTACCAGATCTCAAGTGGAGGAGCTGTGATCATGGCAAACAGCTCGGAGGCGCGTGTGTTAGGAGTAGGACGTGTGGACTTAAAGCTTACATCTGGAAAAGTCCTGTCCCTGCACGGCGTCCAACATGTTCAAGTTGTTAGGAGAAATCTCATTAGTGGTTCCTTGCTTGTCCAGCAAGGCTTTCGTCTTGTTTTTGAGTCCAATAAGGTTGTAATTTCTCATGGTGTAATGTTTATTGGAAAAGGATTCCTTAGTGAAGGATTGTTCAAGTTGAATGTAATAGCTCCTTTAATAAATGAAAATCATTTGATTATGAATATAGAACCCCCTTCTATTTGGCATGGTAGATTAGGTCATGTAAATTATAATTCAATTAAGCAACTTATGAACCTAAATCTAATACCAAAAAGTGATCTTAAGAACCATGAGAAATGTCAAATTTGTGTAGAAGCTAAACTCCCTAGGAAGCCTTTTAAATCCGTTAATAGGGATTCAGATCTATTAGAGTTGATCCATAGTGATGTTTGTGACTCTGGTAGAACTTCTAGAGGAGGTAACAAATATTTTGTGACCTTCATAGATGATCTATCCAAATTCTGTTATATCTATCTAATTAAAACCAAGGATGAGGTGCTCAGCAAATTTAAAATATTTAAGATTGAAGCCGAGAACCAACAAGAAAAGAAAATTAAAATTCTGAGATCAGATCGGGGAGATGAATATACATCCAATGATATAACTCAATTTTGTGAAGATCATGGAATCATTCATGAAGTGATTGCACCCTATTCTCCCCAATCAAATGGATCTTTAAGAAGAAACTTAGGCCTGATGGCTCTGTAGATAAATTTAAGGCTAGATTAGTTGCCAAGGGTTTTACTCAGAGACCTGGTGTAGATTTCTTTGATGTTTATGCACCTGTAGCTAGGATTACTACTATTAGGATCCTTATAGCATTAGCCTCCATTTATAAATTAGTGATTCATCAGATGGATGTTAAGACAGTTTTTCTAAATGGAGACTTAAATGAAGAAATTTATATGAACCAGCTAGAGGGATTTAAAATCCCAGGCCAAGAAAATAAAGTTTGCAGACTAGTCAGATCTCTTTATGGTCTTAAACAAGCACCCAAGCAATGGCACTTAAAATTTGATGAAACCATACTGACATTTGGATTTGAAATCAATAGTACGGACGAATGAGTATACCACAAGAGAGTTGGACACAAATTTGTGATCTTGTGCCTCTATGTAGATGATATACTGATCTTTGGGACAGATCTTCAGATAATTGATGAAGTAAAACAATTTTTAAGTCATAAGTTTGATATGAAAGACTTGGGACAAGCTGACTTAATTTTAAATACCAAAATAATTAGAAGTGCAAATAGTATTGAGTTATCCCAAAGTCATTATGTTGATAAGATACTCAATAAATTTAATTATTCCGATTGTCAGCCTGTCTCTACTCCATTTGATCCATCTACTCATCTTAAGAAGAACTTAGAAACTCCTGTCCTTTAAAGCCTATATGCTCAAATCATTGGCTCACTAGGATTCCTAACAAACTACACCAGGCCAGACATAGCATATGCTGTAAATAGACTTAGTAGATATACTATTAATCCAAATAGAGATCACTGGACAGCATTAGAGAGAATTCTTAGGTATCTTAAGGGTACCAAGTCCTATAGTTTGCACTTTAGTGGGTTTCCTGCTGTTCTAGAAGGCTATAGTGATGCCAACTGGATCAGCGATACCTTAGATGTTAAATGCACCACAGGATACGTCTTTCTCCTAGGAGGTGCTGCTGTGTCTTAGAAATCCACCAAACAAACCTTAATATCTAGGAGTACCATGGAGTCTGAACTGATAGCTTTAGACACTACTAGCACTGAGGCTGAGTGGCTCAGAGATCTACTAATAGACCTTCCTGTAGATGAGTCACCTTTACCACCTGTCTCCTTACATTGTGACTGTAAATCTGCAATAGATAAGTGCAACCAAGAAAATGCCAATGTAAAAATGAACAGGCACTTAAAAGTGCGTCATAAATCATTAAGATATAAATTGAAAAATAATGTTATTGCCTTAAATTTTGTTAAATCAGAAAATAACTTGGCTGATCAGCTTACTAAAGGCTTGTCTAGAACAGTAGTTCTAGAGTCATCGAGGGGGATGGGGTTTAGCCCATAAAGATAGATCACCACGGTGGGAACCCAATCTTAAAAGGTTCAATGGGTAGAAACAAACCGGAGTGTGACTAAGAGGAGCACTATTTCATGTTTCCTCATCCCTATGGCGCTAGTGCTCATAAAAGCAAACGGTAGGATGAGTTCGTTTGTATAACTCTTAATGAGTCCGAGACCCAAGAGGCAGGAGCTTCCTTGCTAGCTTCCTTATTAGGACTCACCTATATGTGCAGTCGTGAGGCCGCGATTATGGAAAATGGGCGATTCCCTAAAAAGCACATGATAGATATCTGCGCATGGCCATAACAGCGCAACCCGCTTAGAACCCAGATCGGGCTATATTATGTGTGCTGTTGATTTAATCTGAGCTATGGACCGAGGTTCAAGGTTAAGACCACCTTGGCTCCACAGATGTAATCAATTGTCACTAAGTGAAGGTTCAAACCGAAAGGTACCTACACCTATTACATAATATAAGATATCCAGCATTTTATTTTGATTTTAAAATTATTTAAATTTTTGTGGGGGATTGTTAGAAAAAAATTTAAATGCGCACGCGGCCCGAAATTTGGCCGCATGCGCGTTTGAGAAAAAGGTAACGCCCAGCGGGCGTTACGCATTTGAAAACGGACGCTTTTGAAAACGCGTCCGCAAAAGACCAAATTGCCCCTGTAAAAATCCCTATTTAAACCCCTTGATTTCATCTCTTTGGCAGCACGAAAAAATTTCAGAAAAATAGTGGAAAAATTCTTCTCCCTCTTAGCCACTTCCAAATTTTATTTTTATATTTTTATTCAGTTTATTTAGTTCTTTTCATTCCGTTCTTTGCTGAATCTGCAAGTCCGATCAGGTTCGCTTTGACTTCTTCCGAGACGTGCCGAAGAAGAAGTTGTAGGGTCGTCGTATCTCCGAGAAGGATTGCCGGGTGACCCGTACGTGGGGGCAAATACTTCTTTGGGACAGCGTCTACGCGCTTCGACCTACCTTCAATCAGGCTACTTTCTTCTACTTTTATTTTTAATTTAATATTAGTAGATTTGTAGGATTTGAATTTCTATAATATAAATTTATTAAATGCATAGATTTATTTTGTGTTAGAATAGATTTATTTTGCATTAAAATAGAATTATTTGGATGCCGAATAATATGCATGTATATTATTCCCTTTAAGATTTTCCATTAATTGAATTAATAGATTTATTGTTTATTTATATGATATATTGCTAACAATGCGCAGGTGAAAGCCCCGCACATGATCTTCAGGACGTGGGATGAGCTGCCAAAAATGGGCAATCCTCATGTCCAAATTCCTCGATAACAGATGTCGATCCTCGCCTACATTAATTATTCCCACAAGACTCTCTAAGTAAGTGCTCTTGAGCTCTCTTATACCCTTATGCTACCGCTCTTGTAATACCTCCGTTGTTCCTGAGAGTTCTCTAACTTCGGCATTGGAGGGTCTCCCATTAGACATTTTTCGGCAAGAGAACTTCTTCATCTTTGATGTTTTCAAGTTGGATTCAGTGTTGGAGCGAAGGTCCAAGCATGGTTCCCTCTTCCAGCACCACCTCGAGAGCGACTAGTATTGGAACCATCTCTACCCGAGCACTATGACCACCACCTCGCAACCTTAGAGGCATATCACAATCTTCAGCCAACCTCTACAATCTGAATGCCCAATCATCCAAGCCCTCCAGCAGCTCAACCGGCTCGGTGTCTTGGTCGGGCCAATTTCCAACGTTAATAGATTAGCGCTAGAAGAATGGTCCATGATCCCACTACCAAAGGTTCCACCAGACAGAAGACGACTTACAGACATAAAGTCTCAAAGAGCATAGGTAACACCCTTGATTGCCTAGCCAAACAAGCCCTGTAGAATCTGATGGCTCTTTATAGAGCTCTTAGAGGGCTCCATCTCCACTGGAGCGGTGGGCAGTTCCAGCGGTTACTCTCGAGTAGTTTCAATTGCTTGTACAACAGGTTCAGGTACTAATTATAGTCATCCAAAACTTGCAGTAGACGACGACCAACCACCACCAGCAGTAACAACAATAGAAGCTTGCAAGCCAGCGACAACAGAGTCCTGGCGTAGCCGAGCCGCCACCCTTCTTCGAAGTTTAGAGCGGGCTCAATAGAGCCATCACTCCCATCCTCAGAGCTTGGGGAGGACCCCACACAGCCACCATTCTCATCTACGAAGTCCAAAATGAGATAGGGGCGTCGATCCCCAAGCTTACCATCTTGGGAGGGATCTATGTCTGGCCATTTCTCACCCCGCCGATTTGAGAGAGCCTCCAGGAGGGAGGCTAAGAGGCCGCAAACTTGGTATTGTGTAGAGCCTTCTTGGTCATGCTTTAGAAGACGGTCCAATTGTGGGACATTGAGCTTCAACCAAACTTCATTCATTCTTTCAACCAGTTTGGTAGGATGTTCGCTGCCCATTTTATGTGAAGTCAGCAACAGAGAAAGTGGTCTCACATCCTTTTTGCCATCAAGAAGCAAGAGGATGAGTCCCTTCAGGACTATATCAGCCGCTTCAATGCGACCACTTTGGAGATCCACAACTTGAATCATTCGGTCGTCATGTTTGCCAAAAGAAGCAAACAAAAGACATCTCAGTTCCTCTTCTCCCTAGAGAAGAGGTTCCTGAGAGATTATGCTAAGCTCTTAGCTCGAGTTGACAAGTACATTAATGTAAAGGAGACCATGGCATCTCGGCAAAGTTCTGCCGGGGTCAAATCCGACAAGAAGAAGAAAAATAAGGCTCTGGGAGGACCTAGAAGAGCCCAACAAGAAGCCGAGGAAGAACAAGGACTCTTATAAAGGTGCCGCAAAGTTCAACAAAGGATCTGCACAAGGCAACGAGCTTGAGGGAATTCTTTGGAACTTCAAAAATAAGCAAGCATGATGCCATCCACACCTTCATGAGGCAAATGGGTGATCCTGAAAAGCCATCCTAGATACACAACTTCGGCCATGTTGAGACCGATAGGCAAGCCACCTCCAAGCCTGCCTCAACTTGTTTGCTGATCTACCTTCTTGGATTGATGACAACTAGCATGTTGGCCTATCCGAGAAGATCTATATTAGCTCATACGCCATGCTATAGTGAAGCTTATGTCGGCTAAGGCGCCGACCAAGTCTAGACAACCAAAATGATGGCAAAAGCTTGAGTTAAGCCTACGGATAGAGATACTCTGAGAAGAACACAATAAAAATCAACAGACGAGAGAAAGATAAAAAAGATAGCTCATTTCATTTTAAAGGAGAAGGTTACAAAAAAAAATAAAAACAATAAAAAACCACAGCTTGCGAATACTGAAGCTGGGAGACTATCCTACTCCTCTCCTTCCTCTTCTTCTTGTCCTTCCTCTTTTCTCCTCCTCATCTTCTTTTCCTTTGTCTCCTTCATCTCCTCCCAAGGAAGCCCCTTCGCTAGAAGATTCTTCTAAAAAGATGATCAAGCTGAGGTGACCTTGGAAAGCAGCCGGTTGATCTTGCTCTAGCAAATGGTAAAGCTCTTCTTGAAGGAGTCCCCAGTGGCTTCCAACATCTCATCGTGGAACTTCTGTGAGTTCTTGTACTCCACAATGGCCCCTAGGGCCTCCTCAACTCGAGAGGCCCTCTCCTCAGTTCAGATGGATTTCTCCTCGGCTTGGGTAGCCTTCTCCTTAGATTGAGCGTCCTTATCTTCTACCAAAGAAAACCTCTCTTCGGCTCGAGAAGCTTTTCCCTCAGCCTTTACCATCAAGCCCTTGAGGCGGGCTATATCTTCCTCATCCTCCTTTCTGACCCAAACTATCTCCTCATCAATCTTCTGCTGGATCCCCTTGAGCTTAGCCACCATCTAGTTGAGCTTGGCCTTGGCAGCATCGACTCTTATCTCAGAAAGATGAACTTGGACCACAACCTCCTCCTTCACCTTCTCAGCTGCCAACCGCTTCTCATTGGCCTAAGCCTTTTCTCGCTCAGCCTTACAGATCTAGTGACCCACACTCTTTAAATTGTGCTGGTAGGAGCGAATGATCTGAACGAGCACCTGTGCAGTGTAGACCCCTTGCGACAAAAAAAAAAGCAATAGTTAGTTCTACCAATCAAAGAAGAACTTTGAAGTACCAAGCTTATACCCTTACCTCGATGGCAATGCAGCATGATGAGGAGATGAGACTCTCGACCAACTGCTTCTGGAGCTCCACCTCATCCTCGAGAAGCGTAAACTTTCGTACCATCTCTTATATCACCCGAGGGTTACCATGGTGGAGCATTAAGTCGATGATCTTGACCAACCAATTTGGCCAGAAAGTCGTTGCCCCGAACCTTTGCAATAAAGGTCGAGATATGGAAGGTGAAGCCTGCAAGACCCCGACAGTAGCAACCGAGGTGCGCATCGACCTAGACAACCATGCTAAGATTGGGACTACCTCCGGAATGGCCGTCGAAGCCTGGGCGGCCTTGGGATCGGCCACTAAAGCTTGGACTACCTCTAGGCAGCCATTGGAGTCTGAGCAATTCCTAAAGCAGCCACATAAATTGAGGCAGCCAAAGAAGCGACTACCGAAACAACCTTAGAGGCCTCGATTGGGACTACTTCTTGGGAAGACTCCAAACTGGGTGGACTAGCAGAAATGACGAGAGGAGCGATCTACCTTGGGTGTTCCCACCTCAGCCCTAGCAGCTCCTATCGCGCCCGACATGATAAAGGGCTTGTCCTCAGGAACTGATGAGCTTGCCATTGCCTTCTTCTTCTTCCTCTTCTCAATGGGCTAGCTTCGCTAGGCCTCTTTTTTGAGGTACCAAATAGTTTGTTGACTTTGAACTTCATCGCTGCAAAGACAAAGGTGAACAAGTCAACCAATAGAGCAATTATACTTGAGAAAGAATAAAATCAAAAAAATTATCTCCGATAAAAGTAGGACTGAGATCGGCGTTCGAGAAGATTATCTTGTAAAGTAGCTCAGCAAAAGCTGGAGCCCTCATTTGATGAATGTCGTCGAACAATCTTTGCACCTTGTCTGACTGGGAAAGATGCTCAATGGATAGAGGATAGAGGAAGGGATGGACTAAAGGATAATGTAACCTTTTTTATTGGAAAGATACTACCATCCTTTGTTTCGAGGGTGCATCTTCACTTGGAAGAAGGCTCAAACAATGCCACAGTCAGGATGATCCCATGGAGCCTCAAAAATAGAAAAACCCAACTATCATTCTCCAAGCATTAGGGGCAAGCTAAGCTAGAATGAGTTAGTGCCAAGCTAGAAGGTCAACAATGATCGAAGAAATTTTTCTTGGAGTTGCTCGATCATTCTGATTGGGTAACATCACCTCGGAAGAATCAGCTCTCCTTCTATGAGAAGAACTTGACTTGGATCCAATCAAGGTCAGATTCTTCCAAGACACTCTTTTCGCATTCGAACCTAAAACGATTTTGAACTGGGTCCCCCCCAAAGCCATGGAAACTTGGTCAAGAGAGCCTTGATGTGCTTTCTCGTTGTCCATGGACCATTCCTCTAGAAACTAATCCATCATGGGAAAACAAAAGAAAAAGAAAAAAGAAGAATGAAAGGTCTCGAGGAGGCTGAAGAAAAGTTTGGAAGGAAAGCTTAAGAAGAACCTATCGGAGACCTACAGAGGCAAAAAAATTCTAATGAGGTATCCTCTCCACCACCAGCATCAGAAGGGAAAATTGGCGGTCGTCCTCCTTGTTTCTGATTCTTCTATAGTTGTAGCAGAAAGATGACACATTCTTATAGACGAAACACTACCATAACACCTTAGATCGCCTCTGAATCCAAATCCTGAGTTTGAATCTAAATCCTGAGTTTGCGGCTGCTCGGTGAAGTCATCAGGAGCCAACGACCGGCCGACCATCGCCATGATCTCCAAGATCAACGCCTTTTCCCAATATTCCAGCAGCAGGAACGGAAGTCGGACCCAAACCACCATTTTCTTCACCTTATCCACTCCGGGGATGAAGTCTGAAATCCACGGTTCCATTGCCTGCAACTGTCTGGCTACCAACCATGGCCCACCGACCAGGACTGCATCCTAATATGTCTCATTCCTAAAGCAGAAAACGCAGTAGTCCTCTGCCAGTGGAAAGGGTTCCACATCATAGTCGAGTTTCCCCCGGATTTTGAGATTCTGGGCAAACCACTCAGCAGGGACTCTCCTCCCCAAGTTCTAAGACATCTCTGCCGTATTCTCCCAAGTCTGCTGGGATGCTTCCAAGTGCTCTATTGGCAACTCCAAAACATTGGTGAAGTATTGTTGAAGATTCTCAATTTCCTCTTCTGAGATCCGGTTAGTTGTCCATCCAGGTTGTTGGGGAAGCCCCTGCACAATGCCCACCCACATTGTGTTGCTCTCCTCTCGCCTCGTCGTATGCTAATCCTTGCCGCCGAAGGATCCCTTCATCGGCCTTGTCTTGTGATCATTATAGCCTAGTGCCCACTAGTCGTTTGACAAAATCCCACAGAGCCTGCACAAAAATTAATGCATTCTACCACCTAACCGCTCAGAGAGCGCAAACCCCTTTTTGTTTCCATAAAATCTTTATTCAATGGATAATTAATTTGGAATTTTAATGGAGAATTTCAGAAGTAAGAAAGATCTTTATTGCAAATGAATAGAACTGCATACGAAGTTAATTCATAACGAGATACATAAAATATTGCATGCAATAGTTATATTATAATATTCACTATTTCTACATGAGTCATTTGATCATAACAATGTGCTTAGATCGATGGGGATCAAACAATAAACAATGTGCTCATATATGCTGAAATTTGAGCTGTAGCTCATGCTTATTAAGTATTATTCCTAATTCTTGGCGCGGCAGGCTTAAAGTTATGATCCACTGATCACTACCATCCAAACTATGGGTTCGTCAAGCATCAGGCGATCCGGAAGGCTTAATTCCTTAGAGGACAACTGGAGGCCTTTTGCTTTCCTCACGTGGCTGCTTTCCAGCTCCAGGCCGAGACAGCCAATCCTTGACTTTGGTCTCACGCCATCGTGTTAGCATTTACTTAGAAGAGACACTCTAGTTCAATTCTTGGAGCATGTTAGCTTAAGATAGGACCCTTAATAAGTACAAACAACGATCCATAGCTTAAGATGGGACCCTTAATAAGTAGACTAGCTTGCCAACCAGGATCATTGGCGTGGGCCTGGGATTCTTGTGGCCATGTACCACAAGAACTTGTCTTACATTAGCCTACCAGGGATGCGAACGATCTATAGCTCGAGCTTGGCTTGATCGAAAGCAAATTAAATTTATTTGATTATAAAACAAGCCCAACTCAAGATTTACTTAAAATGTTGACTCTTATGTGAGCTAAGATTACACACTTTGAGCTTGCAAAAACTAATTGAAGCCCAACCCTAATAGACATGCAAAAGATCCTAAATATTCATGAATAGCTAGAGCTTGGCTTGATAGAAGGCCAATCAAAATTTGCTTAAAGGTTGACTCCTATATGAGTTAAACTCGAATAGTTTGGGCTTGCAAAAGACTACTTAAAACACAACTAGAACTGCTTTTGATTGCTGCTAAGGTGCTCCTTAAAAAAGAACATCGAGAGATGTTTGTGGCCCTACAGGATACCCATCTGCAGATTGAATGGCTCAAGCGAATGTCAAACTTACAGAAGTAGTTGTTGATATATTATTATGGTGATATGTTTTGTAGTTTTAATTATGAACTTCTATTGAGAAATTATGGTGGACTATATGTATTTGTCTTATGTCTTGGATAATGTATCATAGATGCTATTGATTTTATGAATATTATCGATGATATGTGTTGATGTTTTTTAAATAGTTTGTGTTATTTGTATTATATGCTTATATATCATTTATTTTATTGTTATGGATATTTTATTTTTTGCATAATATTTTTTTTACAGGTATGGGTAGCATTGACAATAGTTCTGAGAAGAATGATTCCAGCGAAGATGAGATAGTTGATGATGATAATTTTTATACTATACTAACTGCAATTATCGGTACAGTTACTGAATATTACATAAAATATATTGAGAATAAGCCTTGTAGGACCTCCTATCAAACTGGATATAAGTTTATATCAGAGATTTTACATGGCAATCTAGATAGATGCCAACAATAATTTTTAAAAAAATACATGTATTTATTGATTTGTGCATGGAATTGAAAGTCAGATATAGTTTAAAAGCTTTTTGATATATTCTTGTTGAGGAGCTAGTATCTATGTTTTTGATGATTCTAGGACATGGATTTGGAAATAGGATGGTTTAAGAAAGATTTCAAGTAAAACAGTTAGTAGATATTTCGCCCATGTTTTAAATATTGTTTTAAGAATGACCAAGGATATTATTAGCCTGGTTAATAGAGAGTTCAAGAATATTTCAAGTAAAATCCACGATGATAGTCGTTGGTGGCCTTATTTTAAGGACTGCATTGGAGCAATTGATGGTATCCATTTATCAGTGAAAGTTTCTCCATCCAAACAAGTACTATATATTGGCTGAAAATAATTTCTACACAAAATGTTATGGCCTATTGTGATTTTGACATGCATTTCATTTTTGTTTGTGCTGGATGGGAGGGTACTGCTCATGATTTGGAAAGTTATGTCGAGCAAAGCTTTGGCTGAATCTGAGTTAGGAAAAGTTTTAGGAAGAGCCGTCGACGGAACGCCATAAAGTCCCAATTCTCAATTGGAAAATGGTAGAAAAATAGAGTCAAACTCGAAAAATTAGGGCGAAAAACTTGGGATTACGGGAGAAAAAAGTTGAACCCATTGTCAGAAAGATACTTCGACTGATAAGGGTAGAAAAATAGGGAAGGACGGAAGGAGCGGAAGAGTGGAAGAGGGGGAGAGAGGAAGGGTTTTCTCGTCTGATGATCGGAACGAATTAACGGTGGAAAAATAGAGAAAATAGGGATGCTTGTGGCTGACTTTGTCTGAGGAGAAAAATAGGAAAGAACGATTATCTCATCCGATAATGGGAATGGGCGGGACCAAGCCCATACTTTTGACACCCTTTTCTATTGAAATCCCGCTCCTTGGGACCACAGAGCTGCGAAGATGGGGGGGGCTCCTGCGGGTCTACCATTGGCCATTCATTGGGTTACTGGTTCCGGCACGGTCGTCCATCGGCTTGACCACAGTACAGATTACCGGATCGATAGACTTAAGACACGACCCTGCACGAGGGAACCCGAATATGAGATGGGATTGGATGAGTTTCATGGAACCTACTATCTTGTTGATTTCTATTCCTGCATTTCATTAGGGAGAGTGCTTTATTTACTAATGATAGAATCATTATTTGCTTTTTTAGTTTCCTTTGTTCTGTTTCCAGTAGGAAAGGGAGTCGAACTCAGAGGTGGAAACTGGGGAAGAGCGAAAGAGCGAGGGGCATTTTCATTAGTGGACAAGAATGGTTAAATATCGAAAGCCCTCTGGATCGGTTGTTATAAAACCGATCCATAGGGACCAAATGTTAATGTCGGATTCAAGGATGGACTGACCATTAATTTCTCTATTGTTTATTACTTATGTAGAGATACTTTTGTTATGGCCTGCTTTTGTTTGCCCAGAAACACATTCCTCACCGAGATGCACTATTAAGATGACATTTGGATGTTAGAAAAGTAGATGGAGAATATTGAGTACCATGCCCAACTTTTCTTATCAAAAACAAGTCCAAATTGTCGTGGCTTCCATGCCTATTCATAATTTTATTAGAAATCATGCAATTAAAGATTTTGAATTTCAACCTTTTGATGATAAATGAGGATCTATTTTCTTCTGTTTGTTTTGAAATTAATGAACTATATGAAGAACTGAGTACAGAGCAAAGCCAAATAATGGGTAACCGTGAGATGGATATTCTGTGTGATCGTATTGCTACTCTACTTATAGCTCGTTGACTTCTTTTCTTGATGAAATTATTGAGAAGTTGGTTGTTTTATTTCATATTTGAGCAAACTTGAATGTTGCTTCTTGTATTTTTGTTGCTATTACATCAAGAATATAAAATACTTTGGTGACATTAATACTTAATGCATATTTGAGAACTTGTTATGGATATAGTGGTATTAAATATATACTTGATATTCTATTATATCTAATATTGCACAGATATATTTTTGAAATTCAATAATTTATCTAAACCAACTTATAATATCTCATTGCGTATAAAAAATGCAGAAACAAAAAAACATTGAAAAAAAAAGATTCTTAAAATCTCACTTTTGTAAGTATGATTGTGTGACCGTATATTTTTTCTAAAAATTAGTTCCCAAAATATTATATTAATAAAAAATTAATATATAATAACAATTATAATATTTTATATCAAAATATTGCATTATACTATAAATATTATATTATATTATATCATAATATATTGATATGTTATGTTATATAATATCAAATTATATTATATTATTATGCTATAATATACAATATAATATTAACTATATAAGAATAATATTATATTATATTACAGTAATATTGTACTATATCATATATTTATGTATTAATTCATATTATATTTTATTATGCTCTATTGTATAATATGGTCATTTTGTCATATCAAAAATACTTTTTCAGTTTGTTTGTCAAACACATATTAAAGTTCCACAGTATTTTACAAATGTAGTTACCAAATAACAAATAGTCTTTCATAAAAGTTCTACTTCAACAAAGTTCCACTTTAAAAAGCTCTATTTCTAAATGTTCTATTACTAACAGCTCTGCTAAATGGGGGCTAAGTCATTCAAACTTGAATTTTTGTTATCAAAGCTCAAATCAAACTCAGATAACTTGTTTCAAATAACAAGTTGCGCTTTGGGTAATTAAACACTTGACTAAATTTCAATTGCTTTGTTTGGAGTACTAAACTAATTAAACATTTTTAGTTCTAATTTTGAATAGTTGCAGTCATGGTTAACCAATAGTCTTTAACTCATTAGGTCATAGACGACATGAGAGCATCGACATGAGAGCATCGAGGCATCAATAATCCAATAGTTCATTAGGCCAAGAGGAAATTTAAGCACTCCATTTGAATTATTGGAAGATGGACTGGTCCATCATGCTCACAACTAGGCCCAACTGCAAAATCAAAAGAGATCCTCTATTTTGTCTCCATTAGCCAGATAAACTGTTCCGCAGGAACATCTAGATCAAGCCACCCATACTCGTCTACTCCCCTCCCCTCCACTCCAATAACCTCCCTTTAGCACTGTTTCATAATTTTTCCTCTCTCTCTCTTCTCTCTCTTTCTTTCCCTCTTCTCCCATTCCTTCCCAAAGAAGGGAGAAGGAATCCTCGAATGCGGAGCTCTCCTTCTCCTCTCTCCTCCAATTAGGGCTCTTGGATCTCCTAACCGTCTTTTTATCGGAATTTTTTGATCGATTTGAAGAGTTTTGGTGGGGAATTGATTCGATCGGGAGGGATGCTGGACGTGTCGAGGGTTCAGAAGGAGCTGGTGGAGTGCAACCGGGACAAGGCCATCTCCGGTGTCAACATCACCCTCCATGACGGCGGGAGCGACCTCTCCCACCTCTCCGGCACCATCACCGGTCCAGTCGGCACCCCCTACGAGGGCGGCACCTTCCGGATCGACATCCGCCTGTCGAGTATGGATCGGTTTCTTCCTTTTTCTCTCTAAATTTGCCATATTTGAGGGGTTCTTTTAGCCAACATTTATATTCAGAAGTTGGGTTTCTCGGGACTAGGAATATCGATTCAATTTGATGCTCGTGGCTCTGTAAATTTTAGCAAGAATTGATTTGTTGTTTGTCTTTTTTGGTTTTAGGTTGATTCTGTGATGGAATGCATTCTTGTAGGGTTTTACTGCATGATTGTTGGATACTGTTATATTTATTTGTAATACTCGAGAAGCTCAGTATCTTTTTGTTATGGAGAGGGTGAAAAGACGAAATATGATAATTTGGAGGTCAAAAACGTGCAATCTTGAATCAGAATACGGTTCGGTGGCAATTTGATTATGGAAGTATTTGATGGTCATGGCTTCTTGAAACTATTTGAGGGTTTTTATGAATATCTAATGTTTAAAGTGGCTCTGGAGTGGCTTCTGGAGATAATGATCTAATTTATGGCTTTTATGAATATGTGATGTCTAAAATCTTAGTTCTTGCAGAGGAAAATAACGGGTGAAAGTTCTTAACTGATTCATATTAATTTACTTCAGATTATCTCCTTGTGGTACAATAGTGACAATACAAACTACACCACCATGGCACCTGTCACCTTGACATAAGATAAACATTAGTTCGTTTCAGCAACTTTACACTGACAATACATTTTATTTTCATTTTTTTTATTTTAAAATATTGATAGCAGGCATCTTTGAGATTATTGAACGTCATTATGATTGAAACCATGTGGAACCAGGGGAGATATACAGCAAAGACTGCACAAATCTGAAAGAATGGAATTGGAGTAGATTGACATTTGTGGAGGTCCTCCCCAGCATGGGAAAATGCACAGAGCAAGAACTATGTGAAGCTGACTAGACCTTTAACTTTGTTAATCCTCACCTCCTTTTACTCTATTCTTTTCGAAAGCTTTACACATTTTCTACATTAGAAAACCAGATATTTGGCAGCATAGATTACATATTTCACTTCTTTCTAGCACTCTTCAGCCAGAGATTGTTCCAGCTCTGAAGTAAGACATGAATCTCTTTCATCTCATTTCATCCATGTGAAAAAGTCCCAACCTTCCTTTTACATAAGCAGCCATATGAAACCAAACAGAAGATTAAAAAAGAATTTCATCTTTTTTTTTTTTTGCACATGGCAACTTATATAAATAAGTTTCCACCTGCACTATAAAAGAAAACCACACATCTGGTCTTTCCCAATGCCACCGATGGTTTACTGCCAGTGAACATCCTTTGACCCTAGTAATTATTAAAGTTGACATGACAGGATAACTACTACTTGAGAGGTTCCTCTTTGAGTTCTTGTTTTCTCTCAGAAAATGGCATACTTTTGAAAATATCTTGGACCAGATTGACATGGCTCATGATGGGATCCTTAATATCATTCTTCAACAATTAGTAAGCCTGCAATCCATTTGTAAGTGCAACCTTTTTCTTGTATCATCAACACCCTCTTGCAAGTCTATTCCAATTTCCAATCCAAGACAATTACTATAACATGTCTACCAGCATGTGGGGTGTTTAGGAAATGGTGCTTCCAACATGGTCTAGACATCCTTCCAGATTTGACATATTGTAAGAGTAACTCATCACAGTCTTTGGTTGTTCACTACATGGAGTAGTGCCATTTTGAAACTAAGGTTGCTAGCATTGCCTATGGTTATTAGGAGGTATAATCTGCAATATTGATGCATTCATACTTTAAAATACTTTAAAATGCTAATTTCTAGGTAAAACTTGAAGGTACATCATCGTTCATCATACACAAAAGTCCTACTTTGAGCCGTCAAGATGATGAAGCATGATCTTCATGACAGCTTTCTTTGTTGCTTAAACATTTATTTGATGCTATGGTATTGGCACTATTCTATACTTAATGCTGCAGAAGAAGACTTCTAGACAATAGAGGCTACAAGAAATATAAACAATTGCTGAATAATTTAGACCTAGATTGATTTGAATTTATTGTTGTTTTATGTTCTTCTAATTTTTTGAATCAAATGTACATTTAGAGTGTAAACAGAGATACAGTTTCGGATATAAGATTCTAAAACTGTGAAAAGATTGCAGGTTAATGGTAATAACTATGCAGTAGATCAAATATATGAATAGGTGGACAATAGAGATAAAAATGATTGTTAGAAAAGGAAGAGAAAGAAGAAATAGGGGAAGACAAGAGGAAAGAAGGGGGGATGAAAAGGCAACAGGGGGGCTTTTTGAGAAAAGAATTATCTTTGTTTCCAACCTTCCCCAAAACTGGCATTACATAGACCCGGGATCCCCTATTTATAACAATAGACAAACCCTAACACAACCTAGATCCCCAAACTACCTCTAAAAGCAGCTGGTCTGTTTATGGGTACTTAGGGTTAACAGTACTGTGAATTCTACTGCAACATAATGGGGATCATCAAAACCCTCAAACTAGGTCTGAGATCTTTAATCTCAGCTTTTAACCACAAATTACCCGAAAATTGCAGGAAATCTACAACTAAAGTTAAATATAAAAGAGGGTTTAAAAGTATTTTGCCATTCAATACACCACTTGACCAACTTGATTCTTTCTTTTGGGTTTTTTGCAAGTATACTTCTACACATATATGAAATTACATGTATATACTTGCAAATTTACTATTCATGTGTGCACTTCTAAATTATTTTTTTGCATGCATACTCTTATAAATATTTGAAATTGCATGTATAAACTTGCAACTTTACTATTTGCATGTATACCCTTATATAAAATATTTCTTTTTGTATGTATTTCCTCGGAAATTTACTATTGCACGCATATCCTTATAAACAGTTTTTTTTTTGTGTGTCTACGTTTATTGAGTTAAGGGTGTACACACAAGAAAAATAACTTATAAGGGTATACATGCGAATAGTAAATTTGCGAGGTTGTACATGCAATTTTAGATTTTGTAGGGGTATATATATGAAAAGAATACTTCATAAAGCTATTCATGCAAATAGTAAGTTTGTGAGGGTATTTACGTAATTTCATATATTTATAAGGGTATGCATGTAAAAAAACTCTTCTGATTTTGGCTAAAAAAATAACCTTCCACATATTGTATGAGTTTGCAATTACCCCTCTACATGTCGAATTGCCGTAATGTCAATATTGCATTTTTCGAATTGTTGCAATGTTACTCACCCTCCTCCCAAATGGAGTTAGAGCTCGCTCACGGTGGTTACTTGTTAGCTGATGCGGGCGTAGTTCGTTGAAGGTACCTACTTGTTAGTTAACATGGAGGTAATTAGGTGTTGATTGGATCTATTATCACCATCATCCCTACGAACAGAATCCAGCTCCAAACTCCATCCCTAACCCCATTCCCTCCCCCAAGCCTCCTCCCTAAGACAACCACCCAGCCTCCACAAGTGACCCCCTAGCCACCGCCACTGCTGCCCCTATTCCCCCCACAACCCCTACTCTCGTCCTCCTCTCCTCCTCCATCTTCATCTTCTTTTCCCTCTCCCTCCCTTTCTTTCCTCCTCTTCTCCCTTTCTTTCCTCCTCTTCTTGTCCCTCTCCCTTCTTCTCTTTTCCCTCTCTTTTTGGAACATGGGTGAAGTTCTTCAGGACTTGAGCAGGTGAGTGGTGGGGGGGATAGTGGGGGGAGGGGTTTGTTCCCACCCACTGGTGTTCTAAAGGTGGTGGAAGGGTTTGAGAATAGTCAAGAGCATGATCTTAAGGAGGTGGGACAAGAGGTTTTAGGGTTTTGGGGAAAATAGGTTTAAGGCCTCATTCGGATCACCATCAGCAGGAATAACTAGGGGTGCAAGTGGGTCGGATCGGGTCGGGTCATGAGTGACCCCGACCCGACCTGATTTCTTGTTCGGGTCCGAATTTTGGACCTATACTCAACCCATTTGAAGATCGGGTCAGGTCGGGTCTACAACTACAATTTTTGACCTAGCGGATCATTCGGATCGGGTCGGGTCCATTTATAATCCAGACCCGACCCAAAAAATTCGGGTCCGGTTTTTGTCCGGGGATGGTTCGGGTCTGGATCTGGTCAAATTAGCAATTTAGTAAAGCACAAAAATCTCGCCCCGCCCTCCCTTGCCTAGGTGCTGACCTTCTCTCTTCCCCTGCATCCCAAAGGTGAAGAGCAGCAGGATAAGAAAAAAGCCGCAAGAATCCCTTGCCCCCCCCCCAAAAGACTTGCTCATTGCAAAAAATGAGATGAAATCCCACTCCATCTTTCTCGCTCCTAGGAGCAGCGATGGCAGCAGGAGCATCAACATCTTTGGCAGGCCCAACGCTCCTTCCTCCTCCTCCCACGGAGGTGCTCCAATGGCTGAAATCTCTTCTGTTGGCTCCCGAGTACCACCCCACTTAGGCCGAGTTCTAGGACCCCATTGCCTACATATCGAGAAGGAGGCGTCATCCTTTGGAATCTGCAAGATCGTCCCCCTGCTCCCTGCTCTGCCTAGGAAGACGACCATCGCCAACCTCAACCGCTCCTTTGCCGCCCAAGAGCCCAATCCCAAGAATCGGGAGATTGCGATTCGAGAGAGAGCAAATGGGCTTATGGCTCTGGCTAAGCTTGGCCGAAAGCTTAATAAAGTAGTGAATGAGTCGGACTTTCGGAGCGACTTGGGCCTCAGAGCGATTTCTCCTGCGGGCCCAAATGGGTGATCCGGGTTCGGATCGGGTCGTTGGGTAAACGATTCAAAATTGATCCAAAAAATAATGGGTCAGGTCGGGTCGGGTCTGGGTCAGGTCAAGATTTAGTAAATCCAGACTCGGTCTGAAAAATAGAATGGGTCCAATTTTAGAACCCGGCCCAGCCTCACGGGTTCTCTAAAACGGGTCAGGTCAGGTCTAACCGGGTCGGGTCAGGTCGGGTCACGAGTCAACCCGACCCATTTGCAGCCTTAGTAATAACACAGTCGATCTTAACATAGACATCGTGGACAAGGGGGACAAGTGAATTGAAGCACTTTGAGACAGCAGAGCAGTGGTCGAGGGACCAAACATCAGCTACCTTGTTAAAGATGAGGAGCACTAGAGAGTCAGGTATCTAATCAAAATGGTCTTCATTGAGGGACGGGTTGGTATGAATTCAGGTTTTGGACTGCATTTTCTCTAGAGCGAGTTCATACATGGGAATTTTACTTTGTTTGATAAACTTCAATATGATCAGATTATGGTTCCCTTCCTTTCAAATTCAGTAAAAGCTTAGAACACCCTTAGAAAAAAAAACATTTTTATCTATAAATAGGAGAAAATTCTGCCACCAAGAAGTCGAAACGCCCAAACCTATTGGATTCAAAGATCTGAAACAATTAAAGAGAATGAAATGGTGATGATTGGAGAAAAACACTTTATGCTTATAAGCATGACATTTAGAAAACAAAACAGCTACTTTCTCTTCAAAAATTTGAGGTGATAAACCTTTTTGAATTGGAACTACTAAATTTTCCACCAGAGAAACCAAAAATAAGTGCTCTGATATGTGGTTTTTGATCCAAAAGTCTGAAATTACTTCAAAAAAACTTATAATCTTCAAAACCATAGAGTTAGAGACCAATAGTGAGCGTTGGATTATTTCGAATCAAAATATTTAGAAATTACATTAAAAACAAAGTTTTACAACCTTTGTAACACTAGATTTTAGAAACACAAAGAACTATTTTTACCTCCAAAAATTAACAAAAATCAGCACAAACTCTACCACCAACTCGCAATCTATAACCAAAAAAAGAGAGGGAGAGGGAGAAGAGGAGGAAGGAGAGAGAGAGAGAGGGTAAAGAAGATGAAGAGGGAGGAGGAGAGGCGAATGGGGAGATGGGGGCAGCGATGGTGGTGGCGGTGGGGTTGCTGGTGGGGGCTATGTGGCCATCTTAGGGAGGAGGGTTGGGGGAGGGGATGGGGTTTGGAGGTGGGTTTTGTTCATGGGGGTGATAGTGATGACGTCCAATTATTACCTGATTACCTCCACATCAGCTAACAAGTAGGCACTTTCAGCAAAGTACACCCACATCAACTGACCAGTAAGCATTGTCGGCGAGCTCTGACCCCAATTGGGAGGAGGATGGGTAACATTGCAACAATCCAGAAAATGCAGGGTTGATATTATAGCAATTGGATATATAGAGGGTATTTGCAAATTCATGCAAAATGCAGGGTTTATTTTTTTCCAGTCTTTTATTTTAGAGTCATGCTATATATAACCATGTCAAAAACTAGCACTCATGCATCCATTTACTGAGAAGGCAACCAGGTTAGATTCAAGTACACAATAGCACCTTTAAATATTTTGATTTAATATTTGTGTTTAAATTTAGGATTTTCTTTTTTGTAAAATGTTTTTTCTGTTAATGATTATTCATGAAATTAAACTTTTACCTGGGGCTTGTTTGGTAATTATTTCAAAAAAAAATTGTTTTAGTGTGTGAAGTTTATGCAAATAAACTATGTAATTGAGGATCGTGGAATTTTAACTGAAGGTTTTGAGTTCAAAATTGATGGTGGATCTTCATAATTGGCAGGTGCCTATCCCTTTGAGCCTCCTAAAATGCAGTTCATAACAAAAGTTTGGTAAGGAAATTCTCGCTTATTGTGACATTTTGCTGGCTACGAGCTTCATCATTTTGTTTGTTTTTTCATCGAAGTCCTTTCCTCTAAATTACTTTGAGAAAACTATTAATCGTTGAACTTTATAAGTAGTTTATAGCATAATGCAAGACTTTTTCTGCAATGTTATTTTTCTACTTTGCATGTGATCTGCATACCTCTTGTTAGTTTGCATTCTAGATATCTAAAAGCATGGTCCATTTTTTGAAAATTAAAAAAGTTGATATGATGAGACCCTTGAATCCTACACAGTTGCAATTTAAATTTCTCTTTCTGCACTTTTGTGTATCTTTATTTTATCAATCTTTCTGTAGTCATCACTCATGTAATAACTATTAGCCTAGTGGCACAATAGTATGGTTGCTATTGATTTGTGCACACCACCCTTGATTTTACAGTTGATGTATCATTTTTAAATTCAAGCAATTTGTGTCATGAATCATGAGGTATGGGACATCACATTTGACAAATGGAAATGTATTACCAAATCTAGAGAAAGCAAGGTCATGAGGCCCACCCATTTAACTGACAACTTCTGATGGTAGATTGATACATTATTCACTGTTCAGTTTTGAAAACAATCTGGTATAGGCAATCAGTGCTGTGGGATAATAGGGTGGAAATTTTATAGGTGGATAATAATGAGTACAATATACAATTGCTAATTCTGGGTTGTTTCTATGTTGCCCAAATCCCTATTTAATCTGGATCAAGCTTCTAGTGATGTTTTCACTCATGTACATCCAAACATTTCTTGCTTCATGACTCATTTGGAAAGAGCTAGAACTTGGTCTCAAATGACACAACTTGATTTATGTAAAAGGGTGGGGGGAGGTTTTGGTTGAAGAATTCCTTTTGGAAATATTTGGCTTTAGAATTTTTAAATATTTAAATCACCGATTAATTTGTCATATCATTGTTTTATGAAAATTCTAGGCTTCTAAATAATTCAAGGTGACAATGTCTATGTACAATTGTAATGCTTTCTTATTCTCTAGTTTCTGAGAACCATTCGAGTGCATCTTGCAAGTCATGGTGCTAAAGGCCTTTTATGATTGTGGTGCAAACGTTGCCAGCCTTTTGGTGTTAAACTTTGAATTTCTTCTCCTTCAGATAGCGCTATTATTTGGTAGAATTTTTTGGATCTGGCAAGACATATGACAGTAATGTTTATTAAGAGGCTTAGTTTATAAAAAGCATTTTTAAAATCTGAATACAACAACATTTAAAGGAGAGATATTTACAAACCAAGAATACCTGAAAAGCTTGGGAATGCTAATAGAAAGGGGGAAATTAAAAAAAAAATAAATTCACAAGAGGTAAAAGGTATAGATAATGCTTGCATTCGTTAAGAAGGCAGCTGATTTATTGGAAGCTAGTGAAGAGGTGAAGATGGCATCATTTGAGAGAGGAGACATTGGAATAAGAACATTCAACCAGCTTGAGAAAATTGAAGGGGAGGAGAAAGTGAAAGTTGATTAGTGAAAAGGCTTATTGCAAGCCAAAATGATAGTGAAAGGGATGCTCAATAGGTATATGCATAACATTTCTTTTAGTGTTAAAATATTTTCTTGTTCCACAACATGGTTTTTGATATGGTTTGGTATAGCTATGGATTTGAACGAGGTTGATATGATTTTGTGAAACATACACCTTTCTTTTTGAGAATTGTGAAGGAATCATTTTTCAGATTTTCTTGTTTATTTTGATACATATGGTTATTTGATTGGCTGTTGGTTGAATACATTTATAAAATGGTACGTTTTACAAATTTGCACTTTAATTATTTTAATAATTAAGTTAAGTGAATGAATATTTTTAATATACTCAGTACACATTATCACAAACAATTGATTCACAATGTGGCAGTGTTTGAATCTTTCTCAGGGTGATGTAGCCTTGTTGAGATTTGAAGGCTACATGATTTAATTCTGCAGCAAATTTTGGTTCCTATTTGGATTTATCTGAATTATAGAACAATCTTCATGCTTTCGCTCAGTTGGAACACCTATCAGCTTCAAAACTGAAGAAAGATCTGCTTCTAAAAGAAGAAAACAGCAGAAAGCTGATTGAGATATGAAATGTCTTTGACTCTTGCTAGATTTTTATATGGCAGAGTGAAGATATAAGTGATAATAGAAGAGAACAGGGAAGAATAGATATGATAAGAGAGAGAAGAAAAGAGAAAGTATTTAGCCACATCTATTCCAGAAAAATTTCGCATACAACTCCAGCAATCGGCAGAATCAGCTGGCTACAACCCCACTTATAGGGGCCTGTCACTAATCATAGTCCTACCAGGTCTCCTTTAAAGGGATATGAACTAATTGCAAAGAGCTGAATAAAACCCTTACTGAAAGCCTTGATTGGCTGCTCTTTCCAATTCAATCAGGGTTCCTTAAATTAGTCATGAAACTGAAACAAAATAAGTGACTAAATTACCCCAATATAAGCCTCTGTTATTGTTCACAGTACTGCAGCACGAACGGTACCTATGAATGGAAACAGACTATTAACTTCCAGAAAGAAAAAGATACTGAAACGATGCCTAATAACTGAAAATCAAATAAATTTCAGCAGCTTAAGCTTCAAAATTCTGATTGCATCTGAAGGTTAGTACCATCAATGGTAAAAGTCCTAGGCCTCCAACCTAACAATCGAACAGTTTATTTTATTCTCTATGGTTGCTTTCTCAGGATTGAAAACCCAAGGATAACTATCCTTAACCCTTTATATCTTTAAACTGCTTTTTTCAGGTTAACTGCAACCCAGTCAACACAGCATATTTTGCTATCGGAGTTTATTTGTTCTGCAGGTCTCTAATGTTTTCCAATATGTTGATAGCCTGGAGAAGTTGTAGTTTAAATTTCATCTCAGCGTAACTAAACCAAGCCTTAATCCCGAACTAGTTGGCATTGGCTAATGTAGTTTAAATTTCATGTTATATTGAAATTTATAGATTTTTGGTCATGTGAATTTGTATTTGTTATATTCGTCAAACAAGCAAGTTCTTCTGAAGAATTTTATTAAGCATGAAATTATCCGAGTATTGCAGTACAATGCCATTGAGGGTTGTGTTTGGGTTTGTTTTAGCTTTTAGTTGGTGCCTTGTTGATCAATGTAGTTACCGAGTCTTGCTTTATTTAATTCATCATATGACTAGAGGAATTCTGGAAGGTTGCTCCTCGCTTTCACGAGATTGAACTTTGTTGCCAGTAAGGTTGGTCTCTACCTGCCAAACGGCATTAGTTTTTAGTTTCATGACAGCTTCTTTGTTCATCCAAAATTGTCTTTCCTCAAATTTAACACCAATTCACAAAGGGGTTAATGTCAAGTTGGGAGCTGGTCCATGTGACTAGTGGTCATGGTTATAGTTAGTACCTCTGTCATGTTTCCTTTCTCCACGTTTTTTGTGCACAATTGTTAAGGGTTGGTTCCAATTTGTGAAGATGACCAGCAAATATCATATCATACATTATGCTAATGAATCTGAGCTTATTAATGGATTTATTGTTAAGATTCAAGGTGAAGCGAATTCACTAAAATTCAAGACTTTCGGTTCAGAAGTCAGGTGTTATGGGTTGGCATATGCTTCTGTAGTATGAAGTTTGGCTGCATGACCTCTTTGATATCTGGTGGAAGCAAAGGTGTGAGGGGATTTCTCATTTCAATGCTTAATGACTTGCATGTCTCTAGCCTCGTGTTGACTAAAGTCATTGCCACATGATGTAGCTCATTAATAATTTGCTGGACAGCTTTTGGTAGTTCTACACTTCTACTTGTCAACAATCATCAGTCATGTCATGTGTCTGGGTACTGGAAACTATGTACATTGTGTAGGGAGTATTGCTTCATTTTTTAAAAAATTCTGTCTGAATACAGTTCAGTGTTCTTTGGATATTCTTGTCCTACATCTTAGAATGAATTCACAAATTGGAATAGAAACTCATATTATGTTGCCACTTCTGTAGCTGTGTTTTCCTTATATTTTGTTTGTAAGTTCTGTCCATCATTCAGAAATACAAGTATGCATTATGAAGGCTTTGGCATTTCGTATGGATTTTATTTATTAAAAGTAAACATAATTTTCTATGATATGATTTCATATCATGCTCCATTTCTTGTGCCTGTCGCTGTTGAAGGCACCCCAACATTAGCAGTCAAAATGGAGCAATTTGCTTGGACATTTTGAAAGATCAATGGAGCCCTGCCCTCACTTTGAAAACTGCATTGCTCTCGCTGCAAGCTCTGCTGTCAGCACCCGAACCTGATGACCCCCAGGATGCTGTTGTTGCGCAGCAGGTATAAAATTATGCTCCACACTCCTTTCCACCCACATGATATGTTAATTTTTGTATATATACTGATCACCCTTTACATCTTGCAGTACCTGCGTGAGTACCCAACTTTTGTTGCTACAGCTCGCTACTGGACAGAGGCCTTTGCCAAAAGGACATTAGTTGGAATTGAAGAGAAGGTGCACCTGATATAAATGTTTTTTGTGTTTGAATACCAGAGCTTGCAGGAATCTAATGAATTTACCTTTTTAATGATTTCAGGTGCAGAAGCTGGTGGAAATGGGTTTCTCTGAGGATTTAGTGAGGAACACACTGGAGAGTGTAAATGGTGATGAGAACTTGGCTCTTGAAAAGCTATGCTCAGGCTGAAGCCCATGCTTCCCAGTTCAAGGTGTAATATTTTTTAAATCCATCCAGACATATCATCTTCTCCCATCATCTTTATTCAGGTTAGCTTCTTAGTTACAGTTTGACATGAAAGAGGTTACTCGTGCACATGTAACAGACATGCTTTCTCATTAACAAGTTTCTTACCATAATTTTTCGCTTATTCTCTTCTATTCACTTGCATGATGATGTCTTCTAGGACATGGACAATCTCTCTCTTTCCCCCCCGGTACTTGGAGGCAAGCCTAAAAAAAAAAAAAACAAAACAAAGTCTTAAGGATTTCTTTCGGGCTTTCTCCTCAATTACGTTTTTTTGTTGTTGCATGTTTTATATCTTTTATTTATCCAAGAAGTATGTTCGGAACTTTTGGTTGCTAGGCAAGGGGTGTGTTACTATTGGGGCAAGCCCCGATTCACTAGGTAAAGGAGCAGTTATCTCACCTTACTCTCCACGTAATCACCCGGGTTTAGTTGGGATATGAACGTGCGTTTAGTTCTCTCTCAATGACTTTACAAACTTGACCGGTTGACACCTAGGGTTCAATTGGAGAAAACTAAATCAAGTACAACCAATAGAACAATGATTGAGCTTAGGGAGGAATGAAAGTTTAATCCTTTTGGACATTCTTTTTTTAATGTCTCTGTATATAAAGGAGCTTTCAGAGCCAATTAAGTTCTCTGCGGTTAACTTTTGAACCTTATCTTGTTTCTAATTTAGTGAAAGGTTTTAGTTTTCAAGCTTAGTGATCAACTAGATATGGCCAATAATCTTTATGAGGGTCCTTTGGTGGTCAATATCAATGGAAAGATGATTTTATGCTAGTGTAAGAAGAGTTTGATGCGCCCCCTCTTTCAAAATCCGGTTTCCTCATATTGGCGCTGACATTCTAATTCCTTTGGTTGCTATGGTTGGTTATACACTTTGTGGATGAATCAACCACAAATTGGAGTAACCTGGATAATAAACCTGCTAATATGTTCAACTCTACCAAGAAATCCTTCGATCTACTTTTCATTTGTTGAGGATGACATTTCTAAGATGGCTGTAACCGTCAAAGGATCAATCTTTTTTCTCAACCAACAAGAAAATCAAGAAACTTCATGGAAGTTGCTCCAAGAACACATTTGGTGGGGTTTAATCCCAACTCGTATTTCTGTAGCTTGACAAACAATCCTTGCCAACTTTGTAAGTGTTCTCCTGGCTCTATTGACTTGGCAACCGTGACATTCACATATACTTCTAATTCCTTATGCAACATATCATGAAACAACACAATTATTGCTCTTTGACAAGTAGGTCATATGTTATTTTGTCCAAATGCTATAACATTGTAACAATAAACGCCCCAAGGTGTTGTTAACAATGTTTTCACAATTTTCCTCTACCATCTTGATCTAATTGTACCCTTGAAAACCCATCTGCAAAAGATAGCATCCCATTTCCTGCATTGCCATCCAATAGTAAATCGAGCTAGCTTTATTCAAATCTATCTAGTCCACGCAAACTCGAATCAAACCACTCTTTTTGATGACCAGGACAATATTCTCCATCCACTCAGGGTAATTAATAATTAAATTCTCGAATCAAAAACCTAATATTTAATTGCTTCATTACCTTTTCTTTAACCTTTAAAGCTAATTCCAGCCATAGCTTCCTTAGTTTCTGTTGGACTGGCCTAGCACCTGGTTTGGTTAGGTGGTGGTGAACCACAATCTCTGGATCAAGGCCCGGCATCTAAAAAAAAGACCAAATTAAGACTTCCTAGTTCACATGCAAGAAAGTGGCCAACTCCTCCCATAGTTGAGGAGCTAACTTTTAGTTCCTATCTTTGGTCCTTCTAGGGTTTCGAGGTCGGCTTCCTTAGTATCTTCGGTCGTACGGTCCTGTGGTTGCTCTTGCTCCTCAACTAACTATACAAACTCTTAAGGCTTTATCATCTCGTTCTATCTCTATATGCTTACAATTAAGCTGTTGAGAGGCCTCTCTTGTTATAAAGTCATCGCAGGATTAATGTATACCTATATGATACATGATGAAGAACAAGCAAAATATTTCTGATGATTTTGCAAATCTAGTTTACAGAAATATTTTATTTGTAAACAAAAAATAAAAAAATATTTTAAAGAATCGAGGGAGGAAATCGTGCTATGGGTGCATAAAAAACATTCCTTCTTAATCGGACCCTGGGATAAAGTAAGTTTTTTTTGGTAGGCATCTTGCCATAATATGGACAAGTAATCATATGGTTTTAGGCAAATATTGCAAATGTTGAGGAAAAAAACAATGAGCCTCTGAGGATTCATTTGACCCTTGAAGTCCTCACCGGACAAGATAACATGAATGGGCCGCTCAAGTCTTGTGCTTACCAAAGAGCTGCTTGCTCGCCTCCAAAAATGAAAACACCGAGGACTGTGTCGGTGGTATATTGATAAGAACATGATGGCAGTAATGGTCACAGAGTAACCCCATCTGAGATCTTGTCTCAGACCGCTGTCTCTTCAGTGCTATAGCCGATTCTGTACTTTCAGGACCCATTCGATTACTTTCTCCATCAACATGATTGCTTGCTCCATAATGTGTCTGTATGCAGCAATATCACAATCCTTTTTTTGCTTAGTGAGTATCCTTCGTGATTTGGAGGCAGTGGGTGAAGGTGTTTGCGAGGAGGACCATCACTCTTGGTGGAGGCCTGGCTACAGTAGGCAGCACAAAATAAAGCCATAATAATCTCTAAGTTTGTGAGAATATGTACAAATATATGTTTAGTCCTACATCGATTATTTGCTAGATAGATTTTAGGTATTTAGAAGAAATTTCAAAAATACTTTTCGACTAGCTATTTTGAATGATGTCCTAGATTGTTATAAATAGTATCAGAACGGATTCTGCTCATAAATTATATAGATTAGGGAACACTATAGTACCGATGACCACGGGCCGATCATGGTGATCTATATGGCGTGTGTTAGTCTCATATCGGTAATTCGCTCGATAGATTTTCGGTACTTATACAATACTAAATAATCTAAAAAATACCTTTCGGCTAGCTTGAGGTCTTAAATTGTTACAAATTTAGACCTTCATTCTCCCATCAACTCATTTGCATGATCTTTTTTTTTTTTTTTTCTGAAAACGGATATTTCATACAATACGTGTACGAATACATCCAAGAAAGTCAAAATACAACAACTCACGGAGAGCCTGTGGAAGCTCCCCCTCTCCTCCCCACAGAGTGTACCCTGAGTGGTGGGCCGCATAGGTCGCCACCCAGTCGGCTGCCCCATTAGCTTCCCTAAATACATGCTTAACCAAAAAAGCCCTCCCATCTCCCATCATCATCCGTATATCACGGATCAAGGGGTGGTCTGTACCATCAGCCGTCTCCCCCCTCTGGATCCATCTGATGACCGTGGCCGAGTCACCCTCCAAAATGATCGAGCTAGCCTGCAGGACCATCCTCGCATGGCGCACACCCGCCCAGGCAGCTCGAAGCTCTGACTCCGGAACTGATATGTCAAACAACTGGCAGCCACCTGCTGCCACTACCCTGGAATGCGGGTCTCGTATGATAAAGCCTGCACCGCCCCGCGTGCCACCATCCAGCACCGACCCATCAAAATTAACCTTGAGGAAGCTTGGGGGTGGGGGCTCCCAGGTGAAAAACACCATCTGATGAGCTGCCGAAGCAGAAGGGGGGCCCCAGATGCCCTGAGCTGTCAAAAGCCTATCTGAAGAGTGGGTGGGCATGATCTCTGAAGCCTGTACACGAGCATGCTCCGCAGCAAATCGTGGTGACACCCTGCGGTCACCGAGGGTCCGAGCGTTTCTTGCCAGCCAAATCTGATACGCTGTGCAAGTCGCTCTAATGGCCTCCTGACTCGTCCTCGTGCTGGCTAGCCACTGCCGCATCGTGTGAAGAAACTGTAGTCGCTCACTCCGAGCCTCCTGCGGGACCCCGGCCCACTGCCATGTGAGCCTCGCCCATATACAGTGGAAGAGCACATGATCCACTAACTCCACGGCCCCGCATGTCTCACACTCCACGGGGATCCCCCATCCATGCCTACTCAGTGCTGCTCTCGTCGGCAGGCGGTCCCAGAAAACTTTCCATAAAAAGAGGGCTACCCGCGGGTGGAGGCCGTACCTCCAGATCCAATCACCATCCGGCCCCCTATCCTGCTCTGGCTGAATGACACGGGTGAGGTCTCCCAACCTGACCCTGGCCCGGCTCGAGGTGCCCCATACCCTGACATCCGATCCTGCACATCCTGGTAACGGGATGGACCGGATCCTCGCTGCTAGATGTACCCCAAATAGCTGTCGAAGTCTAGCATCATCCCACTCTGCTCCACCTGCCGCCAGAAGGTCGCAAACCCGTAGTCCCTCTGCTGCCTCTATGCTAACCATGGTCGGCCACCTCCCCAATGGGAGGGTGTCCACCCACGGCTCACTGGTCACATCAATGCTCCTGCCGTCACCTATCAGCCATCTGGTGTTCGCTGATGCAGTCAGCAGATACCTCCCAATCTCGCGCCACATGAAAGAGACTCGGCGACCCCGCCCTACTCCCTCTAGGCCCCCACAGCCATATCTAGCTGCCATCACCTGACTCCATAGGCTGTGTGGCTCAAGCAAGAATCGAACCGCATGCCGGGCAATGAGAACCTCGCGCCTCCCCATCAACGACTGCACCCCTAGGCCACCCTCACTGGTAGGACGGCAAATCTGCTCCCAAGCCACCAGATGCACGCCATGGCCCCCACCGTGTGATCCCCACAAGAAACTCCGCAGAAGACGCTCGATCCTCAACAGAGTCATCTTTGGTATCACAGTGTGAGCCATGAGGTACAATGGTATGGAACCCAATACTGATCTAATCAAAGTCAGTCTCCCCATCATGGATAGAGAGGATGCTGTCCATCCCTCAAGCCTGCTCTGGACTCGCTGTACTAGGCTCGAGCACTCTGCTACTCGTGGCCGCCTGCCACTGATGGGAACTCCCAGGTAGGTCAGCGTCCCCTCCTGCTCTGGTATCTGCAATATCCCTCGGATCTCCTGTCGGACTCTGATATCCGTGCTGGGACTGAACGTGATAGCTGACTTCGTGAAATTCACTCTCTGGCCAGACTCCATGCAATACTCCGTCACCACCCTGCGAAGAACCCGTGCCTCCGTCACTCGTGCCCTGGTCAAAAGAAGGCAATCATCAGCGAAAAATAAATGTGAGAGAGGTCGAGCCCCCGGTGCTGGAATGTACGCCTCCAGCTCTCGGTTGGCGCAAACTCTCTGTAGGGTCCGTGATAAGATATCAGCACAAATAATAAACAAATATGGGGATAAAGGACATCCCTGCCGCAATCCCAAGGTGGACTCGAAGAATAGTGTGGGTGTGCCATTGATCAAGATAGAAAACTTTGGTCCCCGGATGCACCCCATGATCCATCCAATCCATCGCCTGTGGAAACCGTACGCCACCAGTGCTCGCTCGAGAAAGCTCCACTTGATCCTGTCGTAAGCCCTCTCCATATCCAGCTTGATGGCCATCAAGCTGCGCCTTTTCGGTGCTCTTTGGAGATCCCACATCATTTTCTGAGCCAACAAAATATTATGTGAAATGTTCCTACCAGCTACAAATGCCCCCTGCTCATAGCTGATAATACCAGGTAAAAGGGGCTTCATTCTGCCCACCATAATTTTTGCCACAACCTTATACAAGGTTGTGCACAAGCTAATAGGCCTGAAGTGACTGGGCTCAACCGCATCCTGACGCTTTGGTATAAGCGTGATGAATGTGGCCTTCCAGTCCTCGGGCATCGCAGCCTGAACGAAAAAACACTGGATAGCCTCCACCACACCTCGGTGGATAATGCCCCAGTACTTCCGAAAGAAAAAGGGAGGAAAACCATCGGGCCCTGGAGCCTTGTCAGCAGCCAGCGCCCAAACTGCCTCCTGTACCTCTTGTGCTAATACCGGTCGAATCAAGGAAGCCCTCTCATCATCGCCAATACCCCTGTCCACCCTCAGAGGGCGGTCACCGTGACTAGCCTCGTCGTCCTCCGTCCATCTGGCTCGGAAAAAGTTAAAGAGGGTCTGCCGAACCGTCTGCTCGCCCTCTACCCGATGGCCCGTCTCATCTCGCAGGGAATGAATCAAACTCCGCTGCCGCCGAATAATCGTCGACCGATGGAAGAACCTAGTGTTGCGATCACCCATTGCACACGGGATTTCTGTCGCCAGAAGATCTTGTGCTGCCGCAGCAACGAGTGATGAGTTGCTAGCAACCCCCGAAGGTCAGACATATCGTCCTCCATGAGCGCCCCTCCTAGGTCTTCCTTCCTCTGTAACTCAGCAATCGAAGACTCAACCCCTTCCAAACGTCGGAAGATGTTACCCACGACCTCACGATTCCATCGGCGTAAACGCCTTTTAGTCAATTCCAATCGGCGCGAGACCGCCTGCATGGCATCGCCACGTACTGGGGTGCGCCACGCATCGCGGACGACATCCCACGACTGAGGGTATGATAGCCAAACCTTCTCAAAACGGAAGGGGCTATGATGGGCGCGAACCGACGATGTGGATAGAAGCAGGGGGCAATGGTCAGAGGCAATCCGAGGAAGGTGACTGACCTGACAGGTAGGAAAACGGAGAATCCAATCTGGGGATGCAAAGGCCCTATCTAGGCGCTCCCAGACTCTGGCACTGCCTGACTGATTATTGCACCAAGTAAACTTAGATCCTGAGAAACCAAGGTCTACCAGGCCATTCCGCAAGACAAAGTCCCGAAACTCCCTCCTGTCCAATCTGTCAGTGTAGGCAGCACCACCCCGCTTCTCGTTCTCACCCTGGATGCAATTAAAGTCACCGACCACAACCGTCGGGATGCCCTGGGTGATGAGGTTAGTAATCTCCTGCCAGAGGACTCTCCGAGCCCTGTGATCCGTACTCGCATACACACCACAGAGTACCCACGGAGGAGCTCCTGGTTTCGATACTACCATAACTACCTGCTGGGAGCAATTGTGGAAAACATCCATCGTCGCCACCCCTCGCCTCCACAAGACCAACATGCCTCCTGATAACCCTCGGGAGTCAACTGCATAGGTAGCCCACTCCCTATCCAAGCGACGCCTAACACGACTAAGCCCCTCACCAGATAATCGAGTCTCGCATAGGAAACAGATCTCCGGGCAATGGAGCTGTACTAATCTCTTAAAGGAGGACATGAAGGACGGCTTAGCCGCCCCCCTACAATTCCAAGCCAAGATCATCATGGATCACAATCCACATAGTCAGCCTCAGACCCCTCCTCACCTAGGGTCGTGGGGCCGGCCACAGGCTCAGGCCCCCGACTACCCCGCTCCTCCTCCCCCCCGTGTGTAGAGGGTGCAGCACTCATGACTGCTGCCCGGACACGCTGCACAACAATGGGTAGGGCTGTGTCCCCTCCCGGTACTGAAGGCTCTACCTCCATGTAAGGATCCGGTCTGTCCCACCCCTCACCCCTACCTGAGGCAACATCGGCCAACTCGCCCAAGGCTGGGGGCGGAGGACCATGAGGACCAAACTGGTAGACTGGGATCGTCTCCCTATCAGCCTGCCAGTCTAGGTCGACCTGGGTCCTTAGCCCCAAGTCTGATTGAAACTGAGTGCCCGCCACACGAGGGACTGCCCGCAGCTCCCCCATGGTCCGGGCCTGTATGCCCTGTACTGGCGGGCCATCCTCAGCCCCCACAACCGAGTCAGCCCGGCCCAACAGCTCCCGGACCCGCTCTCCCGCCGCTGGGGAGGCCCGCAGGCCCGGGGCTGATCGAGCACGCAGCGTGCCCCGCGCTGCAAATGCGTCCCGAGTCGCGCCCGGTAGCCCACGGCCCCGACGTCCCCTCCCCTGGGCCCGGCCGCGGGCCAACATCGTGTCAGCCCGCTGACCCACCGCAGGAAAAGCGCGTGAGTGATCCCCCCTACCTGGGCCTCCGTGCGGGCCCGGGTCCACCGGTGGCCTGGGCCTCTTCTGAACTTGGGCCCGGGCCAGAGCTGGCCCACCAATCCCAGCCACGGCCCGCATCAGGGTGTCCTGACTCGGCCCCGAGTTTGTGCGCTGGTTTGAGATCCCCTCGTTTTGCTCCGACTCGGCTGGCTCAAGCTCGTCGTCCCCGAGCAGGTCATCACCGGCCAGGTCGACCTGAAACGGGCCGAGAGGAAGGGCCAACTGAAACCCTTCCCCCTCCGCTGCCAACGGCGAGCGCCGCCGCGCAACTTTAGCCGGCTTTTGCCAGCCGGCCGTGTCTGTCGGAGACACCGTTGCAGGCGACGATGACGGCACCACCGGACTCACCGGCCGCCTCGCAGACGACCCAGCCCCATGATCGGGCCCGGGAGGCTCCTTCGGCTACGGCGGCAGGTCCCCCCGAGGGATCTTCTGCCGTGTTGCCACCATCCAGGGGCCGTAAACTTCTTCTGGACCTCCTCCCCACCACCGAAGGGCGGTAGGTCCGGGTTGTCCCCCGCCTCCGTTGCCACCGGATGCACCTCCCGGTGTGCACCCGCTGCCGTCCGGAAGCGGCAGGTCACTTCCGTATGCCCCATTCGCCCGCAGCTAGGGCAGAGAACAGGGACGTTCTCGAAGACGAAGGGCTGCCACCGCACCTTCGTCTTCCCCTGTATTAGCACACCCGGCCGCAACGATTCAGTGGGATCAATCGCGACTTTAAAGCGGGCGAAACCCATCGCCGCTTGCTGCTCGGTGACTTCATCCACCGCCACCGGCTGGCCGGCGCGAGCCGCGATGTGGAGGATGGTCGACGTCGACCAGTACTCCGGTGGTAGTCGCGGCAGCCGGAGCCATACCATAGCCCTGTTCACCGTGCCATCCCCCGGCTCAAAGTCCGGCACCCACGGACTCATGGCGAGCAGTTGCCCCGCCACCACCCACGGTTCTTCCCTGAGAGCCCGATCCCGGTCCTCCGTCGACCGGAATCTCAGGGCAACGTACTCATCCGCTAGCGGGACGGCCACCACTCCTTCAAGCTTCGCGCGGGTGGCCACATCCTTGGCCACCCATTCCGCCGGAATCCGGCGGCCAAAGCTACGGACAATCGCCGCCCGCCCTACCCATACCTGCCGGACCGCCTCAATCGGCTCTTCCGGCGGCCGCAGCACCTCCGGGAAGCGGCGGCTCAGGCGGTCCACCTCCTCGGCTGTGGGCCAGTGGGTAATCCACGGCCCCGGCTTCGACCAGGCTGAAGGGCGCACCCCACGACCCGTCGGCTTCGACCAGGCAGCAGTGGGCTTACCTTTGCCTCTCGCCGCTTCCTCCGTCGCCTTCGCCGCCGGCTGCTTCCCCTTGCGATCCATACTGCTATTGGCCACCTGAAAACACAACAACAGATCAGGAGGACAGAGTGTACCAGTGTCCTCCCCCCTTCCGGTGTGGTCCGCCCAGCGCCGGCGTTCGTCCTCCTCGGGTTTCCTCCTCGGTTGCCAGACCCCCTGCCGCTCGCCCGCTTGCAGACTTACGGCCACCATGATCTTGATTTGATCCTCCAACAACCTTTAACCCTTGGAGTACGAACAATTATCAATTATATCTGCAGTCCCTTTAACTCCATCACATGTATCATTCTTGAGTACATGAACCACATTGTTTGCAATTACTACTTTTTTCTTTCGAGTGCTTTACCCCATTAGTCCGGGATGATCGACTCAATTATACCTTGTCCATTGATGCCTCAATATTGTCTTGTTTTTAATGTTATTATCATATAAACTCGTCATCATTTTGCTCTCATATTTGCTTTCATCCCTTGGGGTCTGTCGAGAATGTGGATAAAAAAAAAGGTATCTCCTCAATTATACCTTTCAAGCTTAACAAAACTAAAAGGAGAGGGGTCATGTTTAGCGAGCTTTTGATTAGAATTCAACGAGCATAGTTTCAAAATCAAGCTTTTTTTTTTTTTTCGGGTAAACCATCATCTCACTATATAGTATGAGTACGCCTCGAGAAATCACAGTACAAAATGCGAGCTAGGCCTTGCGGAATGGGGGTAGTACCCTCCCATACAAAAACTTCAGTATGATGTGCTGCAAAGGAGGTGATCCAGTCAGCCGCACTGTTCACCTCTCGAAGTACATGTGTGACACCAAAAGAGTCGAGCCCCTTCAAAAGGTGGCATACATCACGGGCGAGAGGATGTAGATCTGACTTGGTATGTCCACTCCTGATTCAGTCAATCACTACAGTCGAATCGCCCTTTAAGAGTATCCGCCGAGCCCCTATATGCACTCTAGCATGAACGAGACCCTCCCACGCTGTGCGCAGCTCCACCACTAGGATCAACTTGTCAAATATGCGCCGTCCCCCTACCGCAATCATCCGGAGGTCATGATCTTTGATAACAAAGCCCACGCCACATCTACTGCCACTCGCTGAAATGCTATCATTAAAGTTCACCTTGAGGAAGCCAGAGGGTGGGGGCTCCCAGGATACCATGGGTACCATCGCATGCCTGATCGCTGTAAGAGCCAAAGGAGGGCCCCAGATGTCCCTATCATCCCCAGGTGGAGTCTCGGCTACAGCATTCGCCAGCTCAGCTGCATGTGCAAGTGCTCTATCTGCCACTAATCTCGGATAGAATCTTCTACCCTCGAATATCCTTGCATTCCTGTCCAACCATATGTGGTATGCGATGTAAGCCCACACAACTGCCCTCTGTGCCCATCTAGGTCTTTGCCCTGAGTCCCTCAACTGTCTCAAGAATGTCTCTGTGGAAGTGAAGGTGTGTCGGAGGGTCAGAACAAGGCCCCAAACTTGAAGTGCCCACGAACATGTGAATAGTACATGGCTAATGGTCTCCTCCTTCTCTGGGCACCGCTCACAATCAGTGGGGATCCGAACCCCTCTCCTAGCTAGGATCTCTCTGGTCGGTAGGATGCCCCAAACTACTCTCCACAGAAAAAGGGCCACCTGTGGGTAGATTCGTAGCCGCTAGATCCAGCGTCCCTCCACGCGGCGAGAAGGCCTCAAGTCCACTAGAGCCTGAAGCTCACTAGCTGTGACTCTAGCCCTCCCTAACATGCTCCAAATCCTCCTATCTGTCGTCCCCGCGGCTGGTAGTAATGTAGCCAGCACTCTCTCTGCTAGAGCATCACCAAAGATGCTGTGAATCCAGTCGGCGTCCCATCTGCTCTCCCTCGGACTGAGGAGATCACTCACTTTGCTCCCAGCTAGCGCTACTGGGTTGAAGAAGGTAGGCCATTTGGTTAACGATAAACCCGTTAGCCATTTGTCCTCCACTGTATCAATGCAACGACCGTCCCCCATTGCCCAATGGATCCAGAGGATCACAAGTGGGGCCCGCGCACACATCTCCCTCCAGATGTAAGAACACTGCCGCCCAGGTCTGAATACATCTCCGTCGACCTGCTCTCCATACTTGGCTCTCATCAATCTGCTCCACAGCCCATCTGGCTCCAAAAGGTATCTCACCACATGCATGGTCGCCAGTGCCTCTTGCCTGGTAACGAGGGAGTGTATACCCAGTCCCCCACTGCTCATCAGCTGATAAAGAACCTCCCACACGAGCAAGTGGGTGCCTCCTCCACGAGCTTGCCCACCCCAGACAAAGCTCCATATCAATTTTTCCAGTGACCTCAGCATAGTAATGGGACCATAGTATTTAAGAGCAGGTATATAGGTATGGAGCTCAATACAGACCTGACTAGGGTGACCCGGCCCATCATGGACAAGGTGTTCGCCTGCCACCCCTCCAATCGCTGTCGGAAGCTCAACTGCACCTCCATACAGTCTCTCCTGTGCGACCGCCGGCCAGTGATGGAAACTCCGAGATATCGTAAGGTACCCTCCTGCTCGCGAATCCCTAAGATCGCTGAGATGGCATCTTTCGCACACTGCTCAATGTTCGGACTAAAGCATATTGCCGATTTGGCCAGGTTCACCCACTGACCAAATGCCCTGCAATATTTTTTAACGACCCTACGAAGTGCCTGTGCCGACCTCGTACTCGCCCTCGCCATCAGCAGACAATCATCAGCAAACAATAAATGAGAGATCTAAAATGTACCTGTCGTCGGCCGGTAGGGCTCCACCACCCGGGCCTCAGAGGCGTTGCGTAGAGCTCTGGATAGGGCGTCTGAGCCGAGGATGAACAGCAGGGGTGACAGCAGGCAGCCCTGCCGCAGGCCTACTGAAGACTCGAAGAAGTGTGTGGGCGTGTCGTTCACCAAAATGGAGAAGGAAGGTGCCTGGATACAGCTCAACACCCATCTAGTCCACTACTGATGAAAGCCAAAGAGCACCAAGGACTGTGTCAAAAACTGCCAATCTTTTCTATCATATGCTCTCTCCATATCCAACTTGATACCCACCAGACCCCGTCTACCTGGAGCACGCTTGAGATCACATATAAACTCCTAAGCTATCAATACATTATTAGAAATGCTCCCCCCTCCCGGTGAAAGCCCCTTGCTCAGGACTAATCTGTTCAGCCAGTACCCATCTGACCCTCCTCATCAGGATCTTAGCAACTATCTTATAGAAGGTGGTGCACAGGCTAATTAGTCGATAATGACTAGGTTCAGTGGCATCCTGGCCGACTTGAAACACTAAATGATGGCCTCGGTCACATCCGACCTAACTATGTGCTAATACCACTTGAAGAAGATGGGGGGGAATCCATCCGGGCTTGGAGCCTTATCCTCAGCTAGGGACCAAAGCCTGAATCTCTGCTATTGAGACTGGCCTGATCAGCTCCATGTTCTCCACATCAGTGACTCTCCTCACTGGGGTAGGTTGGGTGAGTGGCCCCCCGTCACAAGTCTGCTCTGTCCACCTGGACCTGAAAAAATCCTCCAATATCCTCCTAATCAATCCTGGATCATCGGTCATCTAGCCACTGCTCTCCCTGATGCTGTGGTCTCTGTTCCTCTGCCTATGGATGATGGTGGCTTGGTGCAAAAATCTTGTATTGCGATCACCCTCTAAGATCCACTAATTTCTCTACAAGGTCTCCTATTGCCGTAGGAGGGAATGATGCATAGCAAGTTGGGCCTGAAGTTCCCCCTGCTCATCGTCAATCAAGCCCCCTCTCAGGTTCTCTCTGGCCTGAATAGCTTCAATAGATGCTATAGAGAAGGACTAGAAGCATATCATTGATCGAAATGTTGTCGAGAGATGAATCAAATTGCACACTATAATAAGGTACATCAGATGGATCATTGTTGACTTCAAGGAGCGGTTTTTGGTTGTAAATGCATTTACATCTGTAAAAATATTGATAACATGGATGGTGATAACAATTACCACATATCCATTATGCTCGAATTTTACTCTTTGGTGTAATGTGGAGGGTATGGCTTTTGTTTCACGGATCCAAGGCCTCCCTAATAAGAGATGGCAAGTGGAAAGGATGTGGAAGATCTGGAATGTGGCGGCAAATTTATAATGGCCGATTTGTATCTCCATATCAAACCTTTCAGTAGCCTCCTTACTCACGTTGTTATAACCATGGACACCTTGGCATGTTTTTCTCAAATTGCTCCCATTCAAACCAAGTTTTGGGGCAGTTTTGAGAAGGAAAATATTTAGACTTGACCCATTATCAATAAGCACCATGACAAAAAACGGATCACATTGGGCAATGATGTTCAAAGAGAGTACACGCTTATTCCCCTTAGGAGGTTGGTCATCATCGGTGAATGTAATCTATTTGGAGGCCATAGTCAAATTGATAATTTGTGTTGTGTCTTCAGGTCTAGCAGTGATCAGGTTTAGTATATACAAATTAAGCATTTTAAAAATTTTTCCTATAAACCTCAGAGACAGCTAGTAGATCCCACATAGAAATATCAAGTTTCATCTTCTTTAACTGCTATTATATGATACACAGTTAGCTCTTTGTTCCCCATTAAGCACTTTATTGGTTCAAAGTCTAGATAGGATATTTTATGCTAGTTCTTTTTCTTTCTCCTTCTCTTTCTTTGTCTCTCTCTGTATGACTATTGTCGCTGCCACCCCCACCACCTTCGCTGTAGTGCCATCAACATCATGGCCTCTACTATACTGCCGCCACGGCTTCTACCATAGCATTACCACCATTAACACTGCCACAACATCTTGGATTTATCCAGCACCTCTCATGACCACCTCAAATATAGGCTGTAGTTTTAGCATGTTTAAACTCAACGCAACTAAGTCTTAATCTCAAACTAGTTGAGTTGGTTACATGAATTATTTTCCTCCATTCTACACTATTTAAGGCCACACTTTCTAGGTGATATTTCTGATTTGTTTATTGAAAAAAATAACTTGTAGGCCTATCCATCGGCAAATATCTCTTTTATTCAAAACATTGCTGTTGCTGTGGCTGCTGCTGCTTCGATATAGATGATTCTTCCTCTTCTTCTTTGATACTGATTTTATTCTTCTTCTTCTTCTTCTTTTTCTCAGGTTGCTGGGTAAATTACGTGACGGAAGGAAGCCATGGCAGTGCATGTATTAATGCAGTATATCTTACATTTTTACCGAGTTTAGCTTGGCACCCTACATTTGTCGTGGGCTGGATAATGCTGGGCTGGACTGATGAGGATCTTATTAGTTTTATCCGGCTGGAGCAGCTCAAATGGGCCGTGACAACAAGTGACAACAGGTTTTCATCAGCATATCCTCAAAAAAATTGCAGCCGCTGCATCCGATGCGTGCTAGAATCGTAGTCGACGGTAGGACTCCGAATCACAGTACCCTTTGACTATTGAAAATTTCTGGAATTATATTGACCGTTTCCCAGACCAAGCAATACTCCGAATCGTTTAGATTGTTAAACTAATATAAAAAAATTATTCAATTATAAGAAACAATTGATTTATTACATTCACTCATGATGCTTGCAAGCATTTACTCTTGCCTCTTCTCTGTTTGCTTTCAAATGAACAAAGATATTAATAATTTTACATTCTTAATCTTTGTTTAATGCTGTATATCAAATTTTAAATCTATATATCTTTTTCGAATACAAATCCCTGTCCCCAGTTAAAATGTTTCAACAGACTGTACTCATTACTGCCAACAACAGGTAGAATCCATGCAGATTGTCTTGGTCAGATGCCTCACAGACAGAAAATTTGGTTTCTTAGGTCAAATAGGAAGAAAAAAAATGGCAGCAACTAGATCCAGTCCTTATCAAGAATGCATGTATATCAAATATGGAGATATCCACAATCTCTCTCTCTCTCTCTTTTTCTGTGAGTGTGTGTGTGTCAAAGGGGTTAAGAGAAGCACAAGCCCACCATTACAGCGACGTATTGGACCCTCCATCTTCTACGCGTGAGAGAGAATGTTTTGGCTTGACCATCCAATAGGCATGGAAGTCCGAGGAGTTGAAGAAATCTGGTTTGAAGATAGACTCGAAGTCATTTCTTAAGAGTTCTTGGTCGCATTATAGGAAGAAGAAACCACAGCAGTAAGATTTTATCAAATTGTTTGGCTTAAATTTTCAACAGAGTAGGTGGGGAATTAAATTGTGATGGACGTGGCTGAGGACAAATTTGACGTCTGCCCTTTGCATGGTTAGAACTTGTTCCTAATTTCCTCTTCTTGGTCAGACTTGGTAATGTCATCATGTTCTCATATGCTGTCTCTGTCCCCTGCCATTTATCTTATCTCTGGGGATCCTACAGACAAAGTAGGTGAAGATGGAAGTTCTAATAATTAAGTTGTAGCATTTTCTATGCGAGATTGTCCTCAACTTTAGAGAAAATATTGTCTGAAGCTATATATTATAGTGCTTTTTTTTTTTTTTAATTTGTTGTCATGATCATGAAATCGGGCAAATGCTGGACTAGATTGCATCTATTGCAACTAGGGATGCACCTAGTTATTGACTGAATGAACACCCAAGGTTGAATCTTGGAAACACATAGCTAGATAATTATGCAGGTTTGCATGTCAGAAAGGCATGGATGATGATGATGATGATAATAGATTGGAGAACATGGAGATTGTTCATGTAATATGGGAAGAGGTAAGCAATAGGCCATCAGTATTCAACGCATATATAAGATGTGATTGTTCATGTAATATGGGAAGAGGTAAGCAATAGGCCATCAGTATTCAACGCATATATAAGATGTACATGATAGTTCAAGTGGGAGGAATAGTTGATGGATAGGGATTTATTGATGAGTGAGGTAAACTAGTGTGCATGCTTAAAATTATCGGTGGGTCAGGTTTGGATCACATTTGGCAATATCTATGTCTAAATCCAAGCTATATTTATTAGATCCAAACCCAAACCCAAATCCAATCCCAATCCCAAATCCAATTAAAACTTTCCACTCATACCCAAGGTTGGGTATCATTTACAAATCAAGAATTTAACAAGTAGCTATGACCGGTCAAGAAGGATCCATCTTCTTTTATGGGATGCAGTTTGTCAACCTGTTAAGAATGGTGGTCTTAGGAACCACTCATTATCTGTGAGATAGGATGCATGGATGATGAGATATGCAGTAAAGTTCTTATTGGAGCTTCAAAATTTTTGGAGCATATCAATGAGAGTGAAGTATGGGGAGGAAGGATTAGCTATCTCTAGAAACCCTCATCGTAATGATTCAGGCTTCGTTTGGGGGAGCTTTTGAAGGGCCAAAAAGCACTTTCTGACCCTCCAAAAGTATTTTTAGATGAAATAGGAGTGTTTGTTAAAAATTTTTGAAAGCTGCTTTAGCTTTTTCAAAAAGCTAAAAATAGTTTTTTGGAAGAAGCTACATTTTGAAGCTTTTCAGAGAAGCACTTAGGCCCAGTCGGAAAGCTGTTTTTTTACCAAAATATTCATAATAAAATATAGCAATTACACAAAATGTCCCTTTAATAATTGTTTAATCAATTTTATCACATAGCTAGAAAATTTGTTATATTATGACAAATTGATTTACGCTAATAATTATAATATTCTATACCTTTATTATTGTATTATACTATAAATATAATATTATATTACATTATATCATAATACATTGATATATTTGTTAAATAATTTAATATTATATCAAATTATTATGCTATAGTATGCAATATTATATTACTATATTATAATAATATTTTATTATATTACAATAATATTGTATTATATTATATATTTATGTATTAATATATATTATATTTTTATTATACTCTGTTGTATAATACTATGCATTGTCCTTTATAGTCATTTTGTTATACCAAAAGTATTTTTTCAGTTTGTTTACCAAACACATGTTAAAGTAGCACGATACTTTACAAATGTAGTTACCAAACAGCAAACAACTTTTTATAAAAATTTTACTTTAGAAAGCTCTACTTCCAAAAGCTCTACGGCCAATAGCTCCTCCAAACGGGGCCTCATTCTTTTGGAAAGACGCTATGCTCACATATGCCTACCCTGGCATTCATATTTAGATGGATGATTGGTGACGAGAGAACTATAAATATAATGAATGATCCATAGATATCTATAGTGCCTTTAGTACGTTGCCCATATATAATAGATTTTGAGGATCTGGATGGTAAGGTGGAGCGAGATTAGATGGTTGCTGATGAAAGGAAGTGGGATAGGGGATTTATTAAGCATAGTCTTAGATGTTTAGAAATTGGTTTGGGATAGATTGCCACGTAGGACGATTCTCCATCATAGAGGTATTGTTATGTCTCCATATTGTGATTAGTGCACTGAATTAGAAGAAAGTATCAATTACGCGCTATTTGAGTGTCCTGAAGTAGTATAGATTTGGACTTAGGCTTTCAACTGGATGCCAAGACCCACCCACCCCTGGAATCTGTAGAACTTCATTCAGGTTGTTAGAGATGGAATTCAATGAAGAGATGCTGATAGGAGGTATGACTTATTTTGCTACATTGAATATCACATATGGTTGACTAGAAATAAAAGGCTGTTTGAAAATAATAATGAGACTTCATGAGTTGTCATTTTGAGAGCTCTTCACCATGCCTTGGCCTTCGCTTGAGCTAAATCATTGGAGGGGTTGATGAGTTTTAGGAAAATCTTGGGTTCTGCATCTATAGTTTCTACATTTCATTTGATTTATTTCACCTAAAAACCCTCACCCCTCTAATTTCATCAAAATCAACTTCGATAGCAGTGCGAGGAATAAAGGTCAAGTTGGTGGGGCAGGCTTTGTCATTCAAAATTCCAAGATATTTTTTGTTGCAGCTGGAGGCTCTAATATCCTTGATGCTATAGTTCCTTTAGCTGAACCGAGGGCTGCATGTGAAGGGTTGGTGTATGCTATCACTATTCTACATGCATATCACATCATGTTGGAAGGAGACTCTAGAGTAGTTATATCCTAGATTATGGCAAAAGGACTTCAATAGGGGGCCTATTCACCCATTATTGCTGGATATTTGGATGCTAAAATCATGCATTAGATCTTGTATAGCAAAGCATATATTTGGAGAGGCTAACAGAGTGGCTAATTGTGTGGCTTCTTTTGTTGCTGATCATAGTAGATTCAAGATGGAGGAAGCCCTTATCTGCATTACCTGAGCTGTTGATGGTTGATGCGAGTGGGTATATTTATTCAAGAGCTGTGTGAGGCAATTGATACAACAAAAAAAAAGTAGCTATGCTTTTAGATTGTTCTTTTCCAAATTATTTAATGCATCTAGAAAACTACTTCATGAACTGTGAAACACAAAAAATAGTGAAAAAGTTCTTTTTTCAAAAAAATTATCTACAAAGGGGCATCTATTCAATTGTTACTTTTGTTACCTAGACATCCTTGCAAACAAAAGTACATACATACATACAAACAAAATGGTAATAAATTGTGATTATTTTTTATACCCAAACCCTATACTACAAGTCAGTTTCTGATCAATCTTATGCACAAACATTTAGCCACACAATTATTACCATCTAAAAGTGGGCATCTATTCAATTTTCATAGTAGTCCCTTTCTAGTTTGGAGGAGCGAGAAAGCTATTTCAAAATTTTTATCAAATATTTTAAAATTATCCGAAAAAGCTTATGGCTCTCAAATAAGCATATTTTGGCCCTCCAAAAGCAATGCCAAACAGAGCCTTAATGCACTGCCTATTTAAAGTATCACCTATTTAAAATATGTACATCACCAATTAAGCCTGCAACTATTTTCTCTTTCAAATGTGTGTATCACAGCTATTAACAACCGTTAGTATAGTTGGTTGACGCCTCTCCATTAAGGACTTGCCTTTTCAGAGGTTCAAGGTCTAGCTCTTGAGTATTGCTCAAAACTAATATTAGATTCTCATGCACCAACTATTTAAGCTATATGCATTATGAACTGAAATATGTGCATTAACTGACACTCAATGAGTGCATCACCTTTTAAAAATGTATTTTGCTCCAAAATAATGTACACATCACCTTTTTAATATGTATAGATTATATTCTCATGCACCAGCTATTTAAACTATATGCATCTGGAATTGAAATATGTGCAGCAATTGACATTGAATGAGTGCATCACCTTTTTAAGATGTGTGCATTAACTATCTAAATTTGTACATATAACTCTTTATTATTATCCAATGAGTACATCACCTATATAAAATGTTTCCATAACCTAAATAAAATATATGCACCAATAATTGAGCATTTAAGGATTATCCATTTTAAATATGCGCATCCAAGGTTTATAAATTGTGCATCACATTTTAAAATATATGCAACAAATATTTACATATGCACTTCTAAATATTTAATATCTTTTAATGTATGCATTGGCTATTGTCATCCATTAAGTGCATCACTTGTTTATAATGTATGCACCAATTATTTAGCATGCATGGATCATTCATTTCAAATATGTGCACCCAAAGTTTATAATGTGTGTTTCACCTTTTAAAATATGTAAAGTAGTTCTGTATAATGTGTACTTATAGTTTTTTAACATCTTGAAATGTGTTCATCAAGTGTCATCATCCAATGAATGCATCACCTATTTAAAATATATTCAACATTGGTTTAAAATCTATGCACCAATAAGTACCATGTATGCATCATTCGTTACTACTGAGTGAATTACAAATTTATAATATGTGATTTCCTTTAAAACATGTGGAATGGATTCTAGTGAATTAGTTGCTTAAGTTATATATATATAGCAAATTTGAAACATCCGCATCAGCTATCATCTAATATATGTATCATTTTTTTAAAACCTATGCATAAAGAATCTCCACCACTTTTATTAACCATTATGGACAATAGTGAAGATCATCAATAATGTTGTGTGATAGTGGATATTGTTGGCAATTGATGGGCAATGACAGAGATCATTAGTAGTAGTGGATATCATTGACAATATTGGGCGATCATGTGCCTGATGAGCTATAGGTGGTGCTGGAGACTGTTGTGGTGGTGGGAGATGGTGGAGATCTTTAAAACAATGGTAGACTGTTATGGAGGTCATATGTGATTCATTATGCCTAAATAATTTATCTACTTCTATAAGAAAATAAATATCTATAGAAAAGATTTTTAGTTCAATAAATGTGCATTGATAGTTTATAATGTATATCACTTTGATAAACTATTGCATCATCACTTGCAGTATTCATCCATTGTCCACCATTGTGACTAAGGATGGTTGGTGGGTATTGCATATACCATTGGTAGTGGGAGGTGGTGGAAATTATCAGAGATAATGGGTGGTGGTAGAGATTATTGAAGATAGTAGAGATTGTCGACGATGGTGAGTGGTGGTAGAGATCATCTGTATTGATTAGTGATGGTGGAGATTGATGTTGATGGTGGGATGGTGGAGGTCATTATCGGTGATAGGTAATATTAGAGATATCAATAGTGGGTAGTAATGGAGATCGTCGTTGGTAGTAGGTAATGTTAAGGATCATTGTCAATAGAGGGCGATAATGAAGATCATTGGTGGTGGTGGCGATTATGGAGGTCATTGTTGTTGGCCAATAGTTGTAAAGATCATCGACGATAGAGGGCGATGGTGAAGATTGTTGATAGTAGTAGCTAGTAGTAGAGATCACTGGTGCTGGTAGTGATGGTGATCCCTGATGATGGTTGGCAGTGGTGGATAGTGATGCAAATCCTTGATGATGGTGATGGTAGTGAACAACAACGATGGTGGTGGACAAAGGTAAAGAACACCAGGGATTGGCAGATGGTAGTGGACGATACGAGTGGTGAGAGAGAAGAGTGTTCTCTCTCTCTCTTTGTTTTTTTTTTAATCTCCCTTAAGCTATCATTTTTCTTTGTGTCTTATTTCACATACTACATATTTTTCCATTTCATTCTTTCTCTATTCTATAGATAAAGTGGGCTGATGTGATGAAGGATATTTCAATTCGAGAAAAATAAAAATGACCACTTCTATATATACAAGCAAATATGTACTAGTGCTGTAAAAAAAAAAAAAAAAAATAGTCTTTTGCAAAATGCCCTCTACTATTTGATGTAGCACTCAGCTACTTTAATCTATAGATTGGATTTGGCATGCTGGCTGCACATCTCAAACCACCTATTTCACTCCTTTCCCTTCGTCCACCCTCTTCTCTCTTATGTATCTTGTCTTTTGCATTCTCATCTCATAAAATTAATGACATATGATATAAATATTGTCCACAATTTCTTCTCAAAAAAAAAAAATCTCAGCAATCTTTCTTCAATTTTCTAAACACATTTATCTCTACTATTTCAACAAGAGAAGCTTATATGATTAGATTTTTTTTTCTTTTTACTAGCTAGATACTTTTTCATAACTAGATTTTTTAAAATTAAATTATCCTTCCATAGATGGATTTAGAATCTCGACTGTTGTTGGTAAATAATTACATAATTTTTGTAGACCATGTGCCCCAATTGTGTTTTGTTCTAATGAACAAAAAATCCATGGTTTTGTATATCACATACTCGGCAAAGCGAGTACCGTACCTTAATTGCCCATAACACCCAACTTTAATTGCAAGTAGATCTTTAAACTATGTGGCTTGCCATGTTCTTGTCCTTTCTACCATGTACCATGTTCTACCAATAAAAGCTTGGATCGGTAGCCCGGTCAGATTCATCTTCTAGATGATGCAAAAGTCCTATCCAACCCGGCTACGGGCAACGAGCAACGCACCAATCACACGCAAAGAATTTCAAACCAAATAAACCTATGGGGTTCGGGTTGCATCTTTCGCACGAAAGACTGATTCATTGTTTTTCACGATGCCGACCGTTGGATCGCACCACGCTCATATCTCAAAGCAATCCAACCGCGTTTATTCAACTGCATGCGTAGATCTCCAAGCGTCCATTGCATGATTTAACGGTGGATTCTCACAAAGGAAGGTGAGTCCGTCCTCCGAGGGAAAGATACAACCCCTGTCTTAAGCCGATTGTATTCCATCAAGCATTATGATGCCTCATGCCGCAACCCGCATCCACGATCCGTAACAAACCCTCTATGTTCGAAAATCTACGAAAATGCCCTTATAAACATGTTGGGCACGTCAGCGCGTTTTTTCCACCGGAAGAACCGCAGCGGCAGTTTCGTAAATAAATAGAGGAGCAAGAGTGTGTTTGCCCCCTTTTAAACTCAGGGCGAGAGAGCTGAGTAGTGCAACGGCTACCCATTCGCTCTCTCCCCCCTTCCCGGCTTCCCGCTTCTTCTTCTTCCGCCCCCCCCCCCCCCCCCCCCCCCCCCTCTCTCACGCCGCTACCGCTCGCCGGCGATTCGGTCACCGCCGGCCGCTCCCGAACCACATGAGGAATGGGATGCCTCCTCGGTAAGCTCACGGTCTTGGACGGCTTCGACCCCGGCGGAGCTCTCTCCGCCTCCGCGGGCGCTGCCGCCGGTGACGACGATGACAACCGCTTCCGCGTTTCCGCGCCGACGTCGCAGCTCCGGCGCGGCCTTCTCCTCTCCGCCCCCACCGATCCCTCCGGGTGGCCGCTCTGGCTCTCCGCCGTCGCCGGCGACGCCCTCCGCGGCTGGCTCCCCCGCCGCGCCACCTCCTTCCAGAAGCTCGAGAAGGTGAGCGCCGGATACCCTCGATTTCTTATTGATTCGACTGGGATGGGGTTTTCGATTGGGGATGTAAGGCTAAAACTTGGATGTTTGTGGGTTTAGATCGGGTCGGGGACGTACAGCAACGTGTACAAGGCGAGGGATTTGGAGACGGGGCGGGTGGTGGCGATGAAGAAGGTAAGGGTGGAGAGGGTGAATGGGAAGGAGGCGGAGGAGGGTGTGAGGTTCATGGCGAGGGAGATATCGCTGCTCCGCCGCCTCAACCATCCTAACGTCGTCCGCCTTGAGGGCGTCGCCACCTCCCGGATCGCCGACTCCCCTTCCCTCTACCTCATCTTGGAGTACCTTGACCACGACCTCGCTGTCCTGGCCGCCTCCCCTGGTGTCCAATTCTCCGAGGCCCAGGTCTCTCTCTCTCTCTCTCTCTCTCTCTCTCTCTCTCTCTCTCTCTCTCTCTCTCACTCCGGGGGAAAAGTGAAAAAGAGTTTTATGAGAACTAACATGGTTTCATTTCATGATATCTAAGTAAAAAAGATAGAAGAAAAAAGAATCTGGGTTTTATGTGGTGTTTCTTCTTCTTCTTCTTCTTCTTCTTCTTCTGATTAATCGGGTCTTGAGAAACAGTTCTATTGGATGAGGAGTGTTGTGTTTCGCTTTGCTTCGTCTGTGAATGTTTGATTTCTATTATTGGGATGTTTGTAGAGTCCTTTGTTGTCAGACATGTCTTGATTCAGCCACAGTTTACTTCTCTTTTTCTTGGGGAAAAAATTGATGAGTTGATATTAAATATATATATATATATATATATATATATATATATATATATATATATATATATATATATATATATATATATATATATATATATATATATATATATATATATATATATATATATAAGAATAAATGAATTGGAACACTGGCATAAAATTTGATGATATTCGAAAATTGGATAATGTTGTTATGTGAAAATAAACTATAAGACGAAAATAATTAGCGTTTACCAACAGTAACACATTTTTGGTGATCTGATATATATATATATATATATAGGTATTGAATATTTCATAATATGAAAGAAGAGGATATTCTCATGCCATGCATAGAAGAAAAATTTGAACATATTTTATTTTATTCTATTTTATTTCATATTATTTTTTTCTGCTTGCTTTATTTTTTGATACTTTGCAACATAGGATTGTGATCAATTTTAATCTCAGAGAGTTCCCACTGCCACCCCAACTCCCAAGTTGATCCGCAACTTTTATGGTAAAAATAACTTACTTGACAATGTTCTATAGAGTATGAAGGTCTTGACTGATATTTAGACCTGATGTTGGACATATCTATAATGGAACTGCACATGTTGTGTCATTGTCTGAACCTATTGACCCATATAAAGTTGTGAATTGATTTTGATTCTTTTAATCGAAAGAAGTCAAAGAGCATAGCCGTTTCAACCAGTCAGTCCGCTATAATAGACCGTAAGTTATAGACAATATATCGTTTCAGACTTGTAAGTTGAATTTATCTGCTAAGATTGCTAACCTATTATACATTTTCAACTGAATGAGACATCTTCATTTGTTATGTCCAGTGACAGGTAAAAGAAAATAGTCTCCCAAGGTTTTTGGTCAGTAACTTTTCCATGCTCCCTCTCCTGAACAGAGCAAGAGCAGTAAACCATTTGATTACCGCACACACGATTTTACTGCTTTCTCCTATTAGGATTCTTGATCCATAGATATCAATAGTGAAGATATACCTCATAGGTCTAGATTTCAGATGCTTCTTCAGTCATAAATGTTTTTCCTTTTGAGTAGAAAGGCCTTCAGTCAATAAATGCAGTCCTTTGATGTTTGTAATTTTAACACTGAAAATTGTAGCCTTGTTTAATCCTCCTACAGTTAAATGTAGTATGCAAACCACATGCATCAACATAAACAAGTTCAGCCTTTTTCTTTTCCTTTATCCTTTACTCATTTTGGTATCTGCAGTGCCAAACCTCTTGTTTGTCGACTTTTTTCTTCATTTAAGATCCTTCTTTGTACTTCTCCTTGTGTGACAGGTCAAATACTATATGAAACAATTACTTTCTGGGCTTGAGCACTGCCACAGCCAAGGTGTCTTGCATCGTGATATAAAGGGTTCAAATCTGCTTCTTAGTAAAGAAGGAATTCTTAAGATAGCTGATTTTGGACTAGCTACTTCCTACGATCCTGATCACATGCAGCCCATGACTAGTAACGTCGTCACTCTATGGTATCGTCCTCCCGAACTCCTGCTAGGTGCTACTCATTATGGTGTTGGCGTTGACCTCTGGAGTGTGGGTTGCATTTTGGCAGAGCTGCTTACCGGGAAGCCAATACTTCCAGGAAGGACAGAGGTATTTCAGTTTCATGCTCATAAGAACAATAGCATAATACATGGTCACAGCTCTCTCTAACATCAGATGCCATGTTGCATTGTATTCTATTACAACTTGCTTCATGACATCTCTGTTGCCTCTGGTGGACTAACTAGTAAAGCTTGGACAGCCTTCATATTTTCCAATTGATCGAGAAGTCTTCCATCCTTTGAACCTTCTGCATGGAGTTTTAGGATAGTTTATTATGTTCTGTTTCTTGGAAGTTCCAATCTATCTTGTTCTAATTCAGTGATGTTCAAATCCTTTTTAATGCTCATTTAGGTGGAACAGTTGCACAGAATTTTTAAGTTATGCGGATCCCCATCAGAGGATTATTGGAAGAAATCAAAGTTACCGCAAAAGCCTACTTTTGGACCATATAAGCGTTGTATCGCAGAAACATTTGCAAACCTTTCACCTTCTTCACTGTCTCTCATTGAGACATTCCTGGCAGTTGACCCTGCTGAGCGTGGGACAGCCACTGCTGCTCTTAACAGCGAAGTGAGTACCTACATACAATCACACCCCCTGCAGAGTTGCTTTTTGTTAAGTGATACATCTTTGTTAAAATAATTATATATATCACTCGAGGTCCTCTACAAGCGTGTATTAAGAGCTAAAGATCATGAAGGGTAGACATATTTCTTTCTGTCCTATATGGAGAAAATCATGCAATTTGATTCAAGTTCATTAAAGCAGAAAACATAATAAGGAGTTCATCAATTTGTCTGTAAGAAAGGAAAATTTAAAGAAAAAAAAAGAAAAATATTGTTCACATTGCTCGTGTAACTATTTACTTGCCAAACAAGATGGAATCAATGTGCCCCAGCTAAGACTCGATTATAATTCATTAAAAAGAGGTCAAATTTATGCTTATGATACGCAACCTCTAGATATAAATATGTTTAGAGTGCCACCCAAGTTATAAACAAAATGAAAAATTGGAGTTCTGAAACAAATACCAGCAAAACAATAAATTGACCCTTCCATTGCTTCCTTTTATACTAGTTCCTGATTTGGATCCCAAACTTATAAGAGGATGAAAAATTTGTATAAATGCACAAATTGTTTAATTTCTAGACAAGAAAAGTATCAAGACCTTTCTAATTGGTCAAGTGCTGTTTGATTGCAGTTTTTCACCACAGAGCCTTATGCCTGCGAGCCATCAAGCTTACCTCAGTATACTCCGACCAAAGAAATTGATAGGAATTTGAGGGTAGCTAAAGCTAGAAGGTGAGTATTTGTTCTATTCTACATAAAATTTGTTTCAGTAGTTCCCATTCCAAAGTCAAATTCATATCTTTATCTAAATCTATAGGCATAGGAGGATTAATGGGAAAGAAAATTGTGAAGCCACAAAAAGAGTCCAATTTGGACATCTTGGCTGTGGATCACTGCAAGCTCCAGAAGCAAATGCTGACCCATACGTGAAACTGGCTGTAAGTATGAAATGCTCCAGTAATCAACTCTTCAATTTATTGTAACGCATGTCCTATAAAATTGCAATGTTGCCTTTCAAAATTCTCCAAATTTAAGAACCAATTTTAAAGAAACATCACAAAGACAACCATTTGTAAATCAACAAGGAGAACAGATGTTTGTCAGTCTGCTAAGGTGGTCCGCATAGTCTATGATGGCAACTGTTGCTACTAATGCCATCTGAAGATGGGAGAAAACTTGTGCTAAGGACATGCTCTACTAGGTTAACTGGGCACCTAAGTTGTAGTATCTTTCTCTGCTGTGTGTTGACTTGGAATAAATATTTGGAGCATCAGATTGAAAGCTGCAATCAAGGAAAAACTAAAATTTTCTTAGGGAGATGTGATTAGAGCTAAAATTGAGAACATAAAAGATGTAAATATGTTGTTGGCAGTAAAATGATTGTAAATGACTTTACTGAACGTGCTTGTGCAGTCAAAACTTGCGCACATTGTGGTAAGAGTGACTTCGATCTGTGTCAGTGCGTTAAGCAAAAGAATGAACACCTAAGATGTGAGAAAAATGTCTCAAAGCAATAGGTATTGCAGCCCTAAAAAAAATGGACCATGAGGATCTGTAGAACCAACCTCATTTGAGAGAAGGCTTATTCGTTCGAAAATGTTTTTGTTTAGCAATCATGTCTTGAGTCTATTTCACATCCCAGCACTTGATAGCAGACTTGATTCATGTTGGCATATCTTGTGATTGTAGCTGGCATGAATCAAGTCAAATTTGAAATGCACTAGAAATTGTAATCATGTTGGCATATCTTGTGATTGTCGCTGGCATAATCATGTTAGCTATCAGCACTAATCGTATTGCACCTTGATCTTTCTCCCTCGTGTTAATTTGGTTTTCTATTTTTGTCTCATCTTCATCTCTGGTTCTTATTTCCAGCGACGGAGACTGATGACCGGTTCAAGCATCATAAGCAGATACAAGAGGTTTCCACCACCCCATCTCGATGCAGCAATCGGATTCCCAAGGGACGTGTTGCATGAAAGCACCGAATCCTTCAGCATGATGGATTTATCATTTGATTCTTCAATTGTTGGAGCCAAAAGAGTGCTGGGTGGCACATTGCCTGGTTCAGTAGATCATTCAGGTAGGGGAACTTCCAGGAGGAAAATCAGAAGCAAAGAATACCATTACATGACTCCCCATAGTGTTCAAATTGGAGCACTTAGGCCATACTCAAAAGCTCATCTGATGGAGCCAAGAAATAAAAACAAAGCATACATAAGATCTAGGAATTAGCCATTATCAGCACAGTCATGTGAGGTGCTTCGAAGGTTTGTACTTAAAATTATAAAAATTTTCTTTAATATACAAATTCATATTATTTCATTCTAGCTATTCATTCTAGTTATGTTGTTCTTTAGTTTCCTTTTTCCCCTTGTAGAGTTCCAAATATATATATATATATATATATATATATATATATATATATATATATTACTTTTAAAATCTATAGGGTACAGCATTATAGCGACGTTCTTAGTTCTGTATTATAGTTGCAAACATCTTTTATCAATACAAATTCATTTGATTCACTATTGGTATTCATGGTTTTGTTGTTACACTAATTGTAACTATATATATATATATATATATAACTTTTGAAATGCATCGTACACCTTGCTATGATGAAGAATGAAAAGAAAATATTAGCCATTGCTCCACCATTTTTTATTTAGAATAGTAGAGATCGTATTTATTTTTGAAATAAGTATTTTATATTTTGGCCTAGTATGCTTGAAATTGGAACCTATGTTTGAAGATAATTGAATATTTCAAAGACAATGGCATCCAACTTCTATGTATCTAATATTGAAAGTAGGATATGCTCTAAACCTATTTGCATATTTAACACAAAATTGTATATTTAACAGAAAAAATTGTTAAGAGATTGTGTCTATCTCTTATCCATACATAGTACGTATGGTATATGTTATGTCAAGACCCGACCCGAATCGACTCGACCCATTTGCACCCCTATTTGTAACTAAGAAGACTTAAAGGAGGTAGTCTTTGCTAAGCAGAAACTTGAGTTTACCTATTCTAGTTACACACATCTAGCATGTGCCATCCGTCTTAAGGCTAATTGGAATAAGACTCTAGTTGATTACTCTCTCATTGATTGGATTAAGAAATATTCAGATGAAGAGATTGGGCTAGAGAAGCAGTCTAGATATAGGGATTGTACTAGGTTGGGTCAAGTAAGACTGGACGGGCTAACTTAGGTCCACTTGGATGAGATCCAAGTGGGGGCTAGTCAACTAAGTTGGGAGGATGGTACCCCTTCCTAATTTGCACCTACTAGAAAGTGCATGCCCATAAGGGGTACGTGCTTCTAGAGGAGGGTGGCCTCTAGTGTCCAACACCCTTGGTTCTCTGAAGTTAGAGTCTAACTAAGACTTCTAGGAGGTAGCAAAGATAAAGGTGTCATCTCCTCATCCTTATCTCCTCTGGTATCAGTCTGATTAGGACTCTTTAAGGTGTCCTCACGAGGAAACCGTAAGGCCTCCCGTCATCTATAAAAGGATTGGCATCCATGGGGTTTGGATATTTGTATCTACACACACACACACACACACACACACACAGAGGCGTAGGTTAGGTTTTCCTTTTTTAGAAGATAAAGAATGAGAGAGAGAGAGAGAGAAGACTTGTAAGACAGCTTTTTTGTAGAGCATCCTCTTGACATGTGGTTGCTAGACTAAGAGCTAGGCAAAGTTCTAGATAAGCACATAGACTGAAGTAGCTAAGAATAGTAATTCTCAGAGTCGTGTTTTTGCAGCCTCAATATCTCCTAGTAGGTTCCATCTTTGTTTTTTATCCACTACAAAATACCCTGTCGGACCCACTATGCATCCTTCATCTAATAGTTGAGAATAGTTGTGTTACTTGGATTCTTACAGATAAGTGCTTGGCTAAATTCACTTGTAACTGGTAAACCTACAAATCTAGCTACTCCAAATGGTGCTGTTCTATGTTTGCTTACCTAAGCCAGCTTCAGAAAACAAGCCAAGTGCTCAGCATGATATATGGCTAAACCATCAATGGTGCAAACACTTGTGTACTCTGAGCTAGAGTAAGTTTAGCTCCTATAATTCCAGCTTTAAACAATTTCCATCCTCGGATAAGCATGGCAATTTTCCACTTGCCTTGGGTTCATGGCTACGACTCAATTGCCCAAACAAGCGTAACAGAAAACTCCTAAGCTACTAATCCCTCAACCGTTCAAGATCTAACAAAATTCTGATATTATCTTGTACAAGAACTCTAATAGGATGGATCAGAACACATTTATGACTACAGCTAAATTGTCCAACCAAGCGTAACAGGAAACTACAAGTTCAAGATCTAACAAAAGTCTGATATTGTGACGCACAAGAACCGTAATAGGATGGATCGGAACTCCCAGCAATACCTCCTTTGGACCTTTTTCTTTTGACCTTCTCTATATTGGTGCAGAGAGCTTTAATCAAATTGCTTAATCATATTGTTAGATAGATAATATATCTTTAAAACAAATTCATAGTCCTGTGCGCAATTTTATTCAATCAAAGAGCAAAGAAAACTGGATCCACCAATCCTTACAATGGCTCCTATTTATCATCTATCCCTGATCCATTTATCAATTGAAGGACCAGTGCTAGCCTGTAATTCTCTTCACCGACTTGCCTAGGTGTATGCTCATTATGGTGTGACTGCTGAAAATAAATCAAGACTTAAAGTATGTTATTAAAGGTCATGGAGTTCTAACATGAGCTAAGCTAATTGCCATGCCAATAAAACTCACCAGTACACACATTATAAGCATATCAAATTGAATGTACAAAACGAGGAACTGAAAATACTTGGGAAAACAAAGCCCTTGTTTATGACCATAAGTAAGAATAACATTGGGATCCCAAAAGCCAAATACTCCTAGAAGTAGGTGTTAGGAATTATGTCCTAAAAATCAATCGTCAGCTTGTTGATGATTGAATTGTATATGAATTAATGAATTAATAAAAGATTATTTGGCATTATTCATCACATATATTTTGTACATTTTCTTGAACTCTTGTAGTGTGATGAAGTTCTTAGAACTCTTTTAAAAAGATAAAGGAGGATTTGTCTATGAGTCCTTAAACTTGTTCACAACCAAATGATATGCTATTAGTAGAACAATAGCATTATTGAGAATAGGTTGTTGTGTGCCATATCGTTAGTTGTCCTCTTAACTAAAGAGTGTAGAGATACTGATATGCCATACAGATTAAGTGTAAGAGTACATTTCATTGAACGTGACCAGTTCCGGAACGCTCTGCTGTCAAGAGATGTTCCAAGTTGATATGGGTATAAGTATCCCTCAAACCTGAGATCACCACGGTGACTTGCAAGCAACTCACTGTACTTTGGTACCGGACTATCTGAATTTCTAATTCAGTGATGGAAGGCTACTGGGTGCAATCAAGTACCTACGAAGTCGGTGCGTGAGTCAAAATGAAATTGACCCCTCCTGGTGATAGAAGATAATGCCCTTATGTTCAATTTAGCAAAACCTTGGCCAAGGTAATTTTTGTGAGGAGTCGCAGGACTTGTAAAGTTGAAACACATTTTCGATGCACTGATTAAAAAGTTGATAGAACTCTGAAGTCATCCTAGGCATTTGGTGTTATAAAGATTAATTATACGGTAACCATAGTTCAAGAGTTCTTGAATGTTGCTTTGCAATCATTCGGCCTATCTGGACGTCGAGTACCATTGCTAGATGGTCATTTCGATTAGTACAGAAAGTCGTTCTTGTGCTACCGGCTTAGGTTCGAACCTATGGGGTCACACGCATAGAAGTTTCTAAGTGGATCAAATGGTTGATCGACGATTAAGAATCGTCCAAGGGTACATCGGTCAATTCGATTGACAAATTATCCTAAGCAAAAGTTGCAGTAAAATAATTATTGAATTATTGAAGGATTAATTAGCAATTAGATTGCTAATTAACTCAATTTGATTGAATGATTGGGCTTAGGTTGAGCCAAATTAAATAAGACTCAATTTGGGCTACATCAAGATTTGACCTAATTGGATTGGGTTCGATCTAAGTAGATTGGGCTTGACCCAGTTGATGGAACTTGACCCAATTGGATTGGGCATGACCCAAGTTAATTAGTAGTCCTTATTTGATAAGGATTATGAGTCCAAAAATTCAAAATTGAGAAGGAGAAGAATCCCTAAATTTTAGGACCCTAGTTTTCCTTTATAGAGAAGGAAATTAACACCTTGACTTATCCCTTAAATTCATGGCGCCTCCCTCTTTATTTTTGGCCAATTTTTGGCATGAGGAAAGAGGAGGCGAGGGGCTGGTTTTCCTATGAATTTGGCGCCTCAAATCTTCCTAAAAAATTTGAAATCAAATCCCTAATTTGTAGGGAATGCATGGCGCATGAAGAAGGCTTGCGTGCAGGTGAAATTTGGGCGCATGAATCCCTGATTTTTAGGGATTCAAAACGCCCAAAAAAGAGGCACGATCTTCCCTTCTTAGATGCCGGTTCACCAGAATTTTTTGGGATTTTAATCAGCCAAACAAGTTGGCTAAAATAAGTGAGGCATGGAGGGATCTTTTGGCTATATAAAGACCCCCATGCCTAGGGTTTAGAAGATTGAGTTTTTGAGAAACCTAGGAACTCTGAAAAATTCTAAAACTTGCTGCTTCCTCTCTTCACCATCTTTTCCTTCATCTCCCTCCTTCATCCTCTCGAAGAAGAATCAAAAGTTGAGTGCTTCGAAAGAGAAAAGTTCAGCCACTGCAGCATCTCTGCGCGAGCTAGCACTCCTGCAGTTGTGGATCATCCTAGAGCTTCGCATGGACTATCTATAGAGGTCGGACGCGTGTGCGGCTACAGAAGGTGATCAAGGCATCATCAAAGTCCTCAAAGCAAAAAGATATGAGATCTGATCTCATTAGAAGTTAGGATTAGAAACCAACTAGGTTGCTGAAATTCTGCATGATTACACGTTAGACATAGAATCATGCATACTTACTTGTTTAGGATAAATGTTTAAAATCCTAAATCTATTTTTGTTATAGAGATATGATCTCTAGCATGCATAGGAATTAAATAGTTTAATTCATGTTTCCGCTTTAAAATTTTAAAAATATACGCATGCGGCCTCTAGGGTTCCCAGCAGTAGGATGCCATGAAATATGAGAACCTATGCAAGCATGTTATTAGCTCCACGATTGATATGCATTGAGAAGATTTTGGATTCTTATAGAGCTACATAACCCAAGTAACATATTCTAACTAATCTTTTTTGAGGTCTCGATTCATTACAAATGGTATTAAAATAGATCCCATCCATGACTTACCCGGCCTATAACCTATATGCACTAGAGGATTCTATAGCATTGTTCCTTTTGGAAGTGAAACCTGCTAATCATGGTGTCTATGAATAGATTTTTATAGGATTTTTGAACCCTTGGTCCAACAAGAATGCCCAAATTTAAATGGAAGTGTAAAAGCTTATACAAGGCATTTGTCTAGTCTCACAATATATATGCACTATATAGATCTTGGATCCTTATACACGGCCAAAAAACATAATAATAGTTTTTGGCTAGCCCTTTTAGGTGGTCCTAGATCGTAATATAATACATGCCATGATGCACTTATATCTAATAAATACCTACAAATTTGACTAAATAATAAATAGGAGAACTCCCCTTAACACCTAGTAAGAATGAGCTAAATATCAGGGTTTCAACTCCTAATCACATCAATTTTTAGAAACAAAATGGGTGTGTTTAAGATCAGGCAACGAACATCAAATACAGATCTGATGGGCTCACCCAAATGGAAGCGAAAGAAAAAAAATGAAGATTCGAGGAATTGTGACGATTCCATATTCACAATAAAGTCTTTCATTTCTGATCACTGAAGGGAGAGAATAAAGTGGGTATGAGGAAGAAAAGAAGCTCTAATGGATGTCACAAAACAAAATGCTTAAGTAATGTATCACAGTACACCAAATAGATTCCTTATTTGACGCATTGGCGCTTGTTCTCCTAAAAATCATAATCAATAGCTGACAAAAACCAAGATTACAAGGGGGAACTAAGAATTATTATATACACAAACCGCATGAGGAGACTGCTGTCCATTTCATTGTCTTTGAACAGCTAAAGTGAGTTCTGATCACAAAGGTCCTGGAAGCAAAAAAGAAACAATTAGCATTTAAAAATAATTCTTGTTCATCAGTATGCATAGGGTACAAAGGAGGCAAGCAGATAGCACAGTAAGCCCATTACAACTGATAGTCTATAAATAGTTACTAATAGTTAATAGTTACTACATTAGTCAAAAAATGGTAGTTTTACCTTGAAAAGAATTGTATGTCTTTTCTTTAGTAATTCATCTCTCCACATGTACATTACTACATGTTCATATATGTATATAAAGAATACAAATTTCCAGATACACGAAAATTTCTACTATTGTCTTCCTATAAGAGTTCAGAGGATATCTGAAACATGGGCATATAATTTTTGCATTATATACAATATGGGCTCAAAGTTTCTGATCCTATTAAACCAATTACTATATTTTAAAAGTTCAAGAAAATAGTCAACCGGGAGAGAACCAAACCTTCCATCAAGTATTGTGAAGGTCTGATATGATCTACCAGATATAACAGTACTGAGATTGGGATCTAGATCCAATTCAACCAATCACAAAAGTTTTAAGTTTGGCTGCGAGACATATATTAAGAGCTAGATATTGATCAATTTAGATCACTAAGTTAAAAAGGTAACTCTTTCGTCTCACATTACCTTTTCTACAATAAGGATATGCCTGGTACTACCCAAGTGTTAGCTACCTAATTGAAGATTGGGCCTAGGACTTAGCATAGGTAATGGCATATGATTGGATCTTAAGACAGTTCTGATTTATTAAACTGCATCCATAAACAACACTCTCAGTTGAATCCATATTACTGCAGCACTCTTAACCTATCCTACTTTCAGATCCACACTAGAGAAACAGTTTCAGGATTTGGCCACAAATTAATTGAGTCAACATCCTATCAACAAAATCAAATGACATAACAACTGAAAATACTGAAATAAAAATTATTATTCCATTGAACCTATAAGATGAATCAAAGTCCCACCATCTAAAAAAAGAAAAAAAAGTATCCCAATGCATGAGTCTCCAACCTTGCATGCAGAGAAAATGTTTCTATATTTCAAGCCTGTGACACCCAGATCATAATGGAACAATTTTACTGTTGCAGCAAACCTATCCTTTCAAAGTCCTAACATCTATGATTTCTTTTTTAAAGAAAAACCTTTCTTTCCGCAATGATTAGTAAGGAGGCATTTTACAGTTAACACATAAAAACAGAATTCGTACCATTTTTAAGTTGTGTGGGAAGTTGTCTAAACTTGATGATCCATTGAGCAGGTTTCAGGAATAGACCCATCCAGGAAGGCAGTGGATGTGGTCACATCACCCTGCAGTAAGCCCTAGTGACTCTAACAATGATTGGACCACAGAATGATTGCCCAGGCACCTGCATCGGCCTAGGCAGCCCATATATGCAGCCTGGGCAGAGATATGGGTGTCAGGTGCTATGCCTTACCCATATCTGCCTACAATGTCACCCTATTCTTCCACATCCTCCTCCCCCACCACTCTTCTCTTCTCCACCTACTCTACCTCCTCTTCCACTTAAGCAGTCACCTAGGCACATATATATCACCTAAATGCTGATGTGGTACCTCGGATGCTTGCACACTGCTGCTGTCTTTAGAACCTTGGAAATAAGTTTACGTTGTGGTCATGCACCATACCAAACAAATCGTCCAATCCTCAAGAAGACAACAATGTTATTATATAAAACAATCCAATGATAGGGAGCAACAGAATAATTGGTTTGGTTTTCTTGACCAGATACGACATATGTTAATAAATCAGTCTCCTGGCCATATGCTGATGCAGAGGCACATGGATTCAGATTTCTTGAGCAAGATAAAAATAAGAAACAGAAATCTACAGGTCGACCCCTTTAAAAGATTTGAGTTTACCCGGTTTGATGCAAACAGTGAAGTTTTACTTCGTGGATGCAATAATTTTTTCTCGGCCAACCTGTTAGTGGACCTTAACAAGTCTGCTTAATGTTAAAACCAAAACAATCTTTAGCCTATATCTGAGTATCAAGAAAAAGCCTCTGAATGAGAGGAGGCCCACTGGATATTTCTCATATTATTTATATTTAGGCCCATGAATACTTTACACTATCCAGTTGGACTTTAGTGGTCCAAACATGACTCTTAATCCTTTTTCACTCTTAGATTCTTCAAAACGATTCTTGGATGGGCAAGTGTCTCCTATATATATTATAATGGTAACAAAATCTTTGGAAAAGTGAGAATGCTTTTTGAGGGATTTCTCTCAATCTAACACCTTCTGTATATGCCACTCTGCAGAAAAGACACATCAATTAAGTTCATTACTAAAAGAGAGTGACTACTAATTAAGGCAATGGGCTATAAGGCCATAGATAAGGGTGGAAATGATACCTGAAAACTTGATAACTTGACCCAATTATTTTATAATAATCAGGTATAGATCCAAATTAAGTTTTTCATAACCTTATAAGATCAAATTCGGATTCTACATATAGGATCCAATTTCTTATCAGATCGAACTCGAATGTAGCTCTGTATAAATCCAAAAACCCAATAACCTAAATACTGGAAAACAAAGTATATATGTACTATATGTAAATACGAAAATATAAAGAAGATTGACTAAAGGATTTGTTTTAGTTTCTTTTATTCATATTTGGATTTACACCTTTTCTCATGCATACTCTCTCGCTTGTTGCTATTTTAGTTCCAAAATCTCAAACCACATTTAGGTTTGATTATGTTTCAATCAAATTGAACATAAATAAACATTTAAATATGTTTCAAAAGAGATTGGATTGTTCTTAAAACCAATCATTCACTTTCCATATCATAATTCTTTCATAAACCATGCGCTAAATTAAAACTCGAAAAAGCTTGAATATGAAGTCGAACGCAATAGCTAATCAAATTTGGATGCAAGTTCAGAGCTTACTCCTTTTGATTTATCCCAATTCTGAATCCGAATTCTATTTTACCTATCGAGTTTGGAAGCGGATACAGCATGGATCAGTCTCGAATCCGACTTTTTACAGTCTAGAAATAAATTTCAAAATCCAAATGAACATAAGTTGGTCTTCTGAGAAAATAGTAGGAGGAGGAGAAAATAAATTGAGAGGCCATTGGAGACAAAGGTAACAAGGCTAGAAGAGTGCTTATGGCTCCCAAAGCAGAAATGTTTAGCCACAAAGGATATGGCAGGACTAAAATTACAATGTAGACCAACTAAAGCAAATGAAAACAAATACAATAATGTGACTTGTAATAACAACTACAGGAGGTCCTACTCATAAGAGATGCACAAATCATGTGCATGTGTGAAGACTGGTCGGTAGAGTGAGTTTGAAAAATTGGTCTAGGTTGGGATTTTAGCTGGGCCATGTTTTCATATGACAGTTTCAATGGTTTATGATCTTGGATTTAGTTTCAAAAGTTTTTCTCGAATAAAGTAATCAATCAAAATCAAGAAAAAATAAAGATTATAAAAAAATAAACCAAATCATGAAGATAATTAGGCATCATTCGGATAATACAATATTTCTTGAACCACTTGATGTATCATTTCACTAGTTGCGTTGATAAAGTCAGATATATATATTAAAAAAATTGACGTTAAAGGAAGAAAATATAAATTTGAAGGAAATCTAATATAACACAAACTAAATGCTTGCAAGATATGAGTTTTAGGATAACCATCCTTGTGTTAAGAACTCTAATTTTTCTCATTTCTTGGAAGCATAATGTTGCAATGCTTTCTAATCTTATTAAAACTTGCAGAACCCATGTTTAGATTAGAGAAAATGCTTAAAAACTTCCATAAATGAAGAAATGACTAACTATCAGCATAGTTAACCCATATCAGCAGTGAATATGGTTCCATAACAATTTACAGTCTAGGGTCGGCGGAACTGCCCCGAATTGGGCAGTTTCAGCCATTCCGAGCCGTCCCGGCATCTGACTGGCACGGTTCTAGCAACGAAAATGAAATTTGTTGCCGGAGGGGAAGAAGGAAAGAGAGAAAAACAGAGCGAGCGGGGGAGGGAGGGAGAGGCAGAGAAAGGAAGAGAGAGAGAGAGGTGTAGGCTGGCTGGCGGAGGGACAGCAGAGGGCTGACGAAGGCCGGCGAGTTGCGTGAAGGATGCTCCTCCGGGCTCCGCGGTCGGAAAACAGGGCAGGTTCCCTATTTCGTCCACAACAAGTGTAACAACCCAGGATCTCACCCAAAATGGCTAGCCGGAAGTTATTATTTAGGTTCCTTGATCCTGTATAAGGACCCAAGATCTACCCAGCGAATAACCGACGTGGGACTAAACACACGCCCGCACGGATCCTCACATACTCCTCCGGTTCAAGTCCTGACGTCCTCGTCAGGTTAAGGGTTCAAATCTATTCAAATCTAATCACAAATACCACGATTGGCCCGTGGTCAGCCCCAATGGATCCGTACTGCAGTGTCCCCTAGTCCACATAGGTTATAAGCCGGATCCGCTCTGATACCATTTGTAATAACACAGGAGCTCACCCAAAATGGCTAGCCGGAAGGTATTATTTGGGTTCCTAGATCCTGTATAAGTACTCAAGATCTACCCAGCGAACAACCAATGTGGGACTAAACACACGCCCGCACGGATCCTCACATACTCCCTCCGTTCAAGCCCCGACGTCCTCGTCAGGCTAAGGATTCAAATCCATTCAAATCTAATCACAAACACCACGATCGGCTCATGGTTAGCCCCAATGGATCCGTGCTGCAGTGTCCCCTAGTCCACATAGGTTATGGGCCAGGTCCGCTCTGATACCATTTGTAACAACCCAGGACCTCACCCAAAATGGCTAGCCGAAAGGTATTATTTGGGTTCCTTGATCCTGTATAAGTACCCAAGATCTACCGAGCGAATAACCGATGTGGGACTAAACACACGCCCGCACGGGTTCTCACAACAAGGGTCCAACCATTTTTTTTATTTTGCGATTTCTAAGTGAAGTCGACAAGCGATTTTCCGACTTCATTTAAAAATCATAAAATAAAAAAAGGGCCGGACTTGCCGACTTCACTTAAAAATCGCAAAATTAAAAAAGGCCGGACCCCCATGGAATGCCATACCGGCCGGTACGGGCCGGTACGTACCAGTCCGGTCCTAGACCGGTACCGGAACCACTAAAAAACCGATATTTTCCGGCTGATACGGTACCGATACCGGCTGGTACGTATCGGACCGAACCGGTACCGTACCGGTCCGGCCGGCCACCAGTATGTCGACCAAGGAATGCCGTACCGGTCCGTACCGGCCGGTACGGGCCGGTACGTACCGGTCCGGTCCCTGACCGGTACCGGACACAGATGAAAACCGGTATTTCCGGTTTTCTTCTGTGAACCGGCCGGTACGGAGACCGTACCGGCCGGTACCGCTTGGTACCGGCCTCGTACCAGTGCGAACCGGCCGGTTCGCACCGGTACGGTGTTTTTTTTTTGGGGGGGGGAGAACCACAGTGCCTCGCTGTGGTTTTTTTTTTTTTTTGATGGAAAAGAAAGTGGTCCGGACCGGTACCGTACCGGTCCGGACCGGTACCGTACCGGTCCGGCCGGCCACCGGTACGCCGATCCGGACCGGTACGGCGGACCTTGATGTCGACGGTACCGGTACGGCGGACCTTGCGGACCCCTGTTGAACGAAACAAAGGACCCGCCCTGTTTTTCGGCTGTAGAGGTTTTCTCCACCTCTTGCCTGGGTCGTCGGCCTTCGACGGCCCTCCGACGGCCTCTGTCGGCCTCCCTCCCTTTCTCCCCCTTCTCTCTCTCTTTTTCTCTCTCCCTCGCCTCCTCTACTGTTGGTACGGGCCTAGCATGGAATGGGCCCATACTGACTCATCCCGCCGGACAACCAGTACTGTGCCCGATCCGATTCCGCCGACATTGATTTACACTGCAACTCCATAAAGAGATCTGACTAAGATTGCTTCTGAGTAAAGTACAAATCTTTTGGTTTTGGTTTTATAGATTTGGATGAAAGTTCAGACTATGAGCATATACTGAAAGCTTAAGACTGCACAAATTATTTGAAAAGTATGTTTTTTTTTCTTGTTTTTGCGCTAAAGACTAGATGAAGCTCTTGTAAAGGTACATGATTCGCATTAAAGACTAGAAAACACGAAACTGCAAATGAAAAAGTTTTTGGCCACAAATGCATGTCCAGATTAGTTTCTACATTAGCCTATAGACTAGGTAACAGATAAATGACAAATGCTCTTTTGGTTCACAATCTTGTAGGCATCAATCACAATTCACATCTATGGGCAAATAATTGCTTGTCCACAGCCAAACCATGTAGCTCATCTGTCTCTATCTTTATTTATTTATATATAATTAATAGAGTGAGGGAGATGAAGAGTGGTAAAATAGAATAATTTGAGAGAGGAATGGAGCTCCAAACCTACCAATGCAATTAACATGAGAAATTCAACTTTACGATACAAACTATCGGTCATAATATACAGCAGTTTTAATGTTTAAAAATAAAAATAAAATGTTTTGAGGACTTCATGTACATGAATTAGGTAGTCCTAAAATGTTATATGCAGTCTATAAGCATCCACATATGTAGAAATTTGCCCTACATATTTTCTGATCTGGGAGAACGATCGTGAAATTAGGTTGAAAGGCAGTTTAACCCAATATTTGGCTTGTCTTCTGTCCTTTGTAAGCCTAGAGGGTCCTTGTATTTCTTTGCTGTTTCCAGACTTATAACTTTTATGTAGATGGATACTTGTTAATTTCGAGCCTCCTTAACTGAAAGGTTGAGATTATAGATCAACTATGAACCTCTCCAATTTTAACCTCTCCAAGTGGGGCTGTAAATTAGCCAAATGGAAGAAAACTAGGGCCAGCTCGAGTTTTGCTTGACAGGCACATGCTCAGCTCGAGCTCAACATAAGCAGGAAGAACCAAGCCCAAGCTCAACTTGTTGAAGTTCATCTAACTCAAGTGCAGCTTTATCAGGTTGGTTATTGCAAGCTTAAGGCTAGGATTGGGTTTAAGGTGTACAGGAAGGAGCAGACAGACGATGGCCAGAGATAAGACTCTGTGTAGGAGATAGCACTGGGGAGAGAAAAATTGAGGGATCACGGCTAGAGGAAGCGAGGGCAGTATGTATAAGGACATAAAGTGAGCTAGGCCAAGCTTGTGTTTGGCCTATTTATATTTTAGGATTGAAAAACTGGCTGAAGCTTGGCTTGTTCATTAGTTGAATGAGCAAATACCATCAAGCGAAAAGCATGTCACACATGAACAGCTCGCTTGTTGATAGCCCTAACTGAAACTTATATAAAACATTATTAGAAGTTCAGCAGTCTATTATGGGGCTACCAACCTTTATTATAAGGCATGAGGTAGTATCAGGCAACTAAAGTGATCGGAGATAGGAGTTGTGGCCAAGAAAAGAGTAGCAAACAAAGAGGAAGAAGGATAAAAAAAAGAAAGCAGGAAAGAAAAAGTGAAAAAGAAAAGGAAAAATGAAGGGGAAGAAGAAAGAACAGGAAAGTACAAGGAAAAATAAGTCAATTGTCTTTGCTAAATAAGACTTCTCTCATTCTTCTATGTTTTTAATTTTCCATTGGAAGTTGTTAGATCGTGGTTTAGAATTCATTCAAGCTTTGAAAGTTAAAGAGTGTGTCATAGAATGTTATCAAAAATAAATAAACTTTTGTTTCCTCCTCTCTCCCATCTCTCTTTCACTTCTTTTTTATAAAATTCAACCTAAGGCTCAAGAAATCACCTAAAAAACACAAGGTTCCCACGTGTGCAGATATTCTGCAACTGGCGTAGAAGTAATGAATTTTACTGCTGGAATTCATGTCTAGACCTTTATTTTGAATATTAAATTATTGCAGATCCATTTTAGAGAACTGATCAATACCTATTTGTACTTCAAGATGGGTACATCAAAATCAATGCAGCACATTCTTGATTTATATGGCTCACCATGATTTTTTTAGACCTAGCTCAATTGGCCATCCATTTATGACCACCTGAACTAAAACTAGGTTAAGTTCTAAAACATTTGATTTTAAGATACAGGAAATTCAAATATTGTAAAGCAAGATTAATGGCAGGATTTCAAATGTCAATAGCCGTTATTAGCTATTAAACACTTAATGACAGTAAAAAATGTATACGATAACATTAGATATATTTCTATGTTAAAATAATAGTACTTTGAATACTATGTTAAAATTAAAAAATACTTAATAAAACTTTAATATGAAAATTATATTAAGTATTGTGAAAATTAACATCGTTAATAATAACTATCACCACCTTTATCTAACAAGATCTTACAGCCATTATTTAAACCATGGTATTAAAAGGCTACATCAAGGAAAGCATATTTTTGACAGAAAATGATCATGTTTTCAAAAACATAAACATCTTAATATTGAATTTGAATATGTATTATGGCATATCAATGAATTCTGGCAACCATGCTGAAGCCTCCAAAGTTCCTTTACAATTAAGTGGCTCTCTATGGAATCAGAGATTAAGAATCCCTGTTTTATCTGAGGCTCCTTAATGGAGGGGTAATGCCCTACCAAAAGCACTTGCAGATCTGGTTGGCATTATCCATAGGTAAATACATAACTTACAAGGTATTAATATGAACCAAGGAGATAGAAATGAAATAGGGACGACTACCACTAAACTTCAAATTTAACTCCCTATCTATGAATGCAGTCAGTATGTCATTTTTAATATTATTATATTGTTAATCACATCCAAAAATTAACTTCAAACCAACTACTTTGAGAGCAGATAAAAGAAACTAAGCCCACTTTTAAAGAGATTGATACTTCAACAAAAAGAAAAATTATATCCAACCATTTGCAGGGTTTATAGTAAGATAAACATCATAACAGAGAACTTAGCAAGCAGTCCTTTTAGTTTGTGATTTACATAAAAAAATCAGCAAACTAATTACATATCCCTAAAATGATAGAATATTATCACATTTGTGATTTAATATACCTTTGCTTTTGTGGCCTGAGCTACTGATTCTGAAATTGTTGATGTGGACTGTACGTTTATCAAAGATATTGGTCTCAGAGGAGGTGAAGATACATCTGTAGTTCTGCTCTGATTTTGAGGAACCTCCAACATCTTAGCAATTGCTAGCGATGGTGTTCCTGGACTACTAGAGGGTATAGAAAAACTACGAGCCATAACCACAGGTGGTGTTGGTAGTGGTGATGCTGTTTGTGATGCATTTAGTTGCATTTTACTTGTTGCATAAAGCTCTTGACCTCTGCATACTAAAGGAGCTGAATGACCGATTATACTAGATGGTCTTGCAGATTTCACTGAACTGTTTGGAGGTCTTGGAAGCTCGTGAAGTTCATTAATTCTTGGTGATGCTATAGGAGGTGAGGCCCTAGGGGACATGTTTTGTGACGTCGATGGCTGAGGCATGGGAAAATGTGTTGGCTTTGCAGAAGCTGCAAGATGATAATCCACTGAAAATGTGGGCTTGCCTGGCCGTGCTTGACTTGTCAATGGACCCGAGTAAGCTTGTCTCTTTATCCTGTTAGAGTCCAAAGCATTGAGTAGATTTGCCTGTGGCAACGGAAGCCCTTCATTCAAAGGAGAGGGCATTCTGATGGGACCACTATTCGCATTGCTTTCTTTAAGTACCAACTGTGCTTTACGCAATCTGGTAGGGCTTGACAGTTCATCATTTCTGAATTCTTTCACATGCATGTTTGGCCGCAATGGTGAGGAATGCCACAACTGTGTTGGCCAGCCATCCTTTCTTTCTAGCCGAGGTGCAGAAACTGAAGTACCTGACCCTGCTAAATCTGAGCTTTTCACGTCAACTGGTGTAGGCAGAACATAAGTGTGAAACTTCCTTGTTGATGAAGGCTGCATTTGTTTTATCCTTTCAGATGGTTCGAACCTTTTATCTGCTAAAAGTGGTTCTGATAGGCTAACAACCCTAGGCCCCCTACTGAATGGAGTTTCTGCTTGGCTGTGGTCTATATTTTCCTGCAAAACAACATAGGGCATAAATCTCAAAAGAGGAAAAAAATGCTAGATTAATTGCTTAATTTCCTAAGTTCATAAAACAACAGTATACTGAAATTTCTTATGTAATAATAAGTAATAACAGACTCAAATTACAGAAATAAGCTAAATATGATGGTATGGAGTCTCTAAATAATCACTTTCATTATTATTAAAGAATTTTAAATCCTACAAGAGAATGGAAATAATGGAGTATTTAAATTATCACATAAAATTTTTCAAGGAGTTCCCTAAACCAGAAGAAATGTCAGACATTCAGGATCGGTCTAGTGCAGAACTTTGACAACATTACAACAAACAAGAGGTAACCCAGAAGATTTTGGAACCAGCAATTGTGATCAGTCAACATATAACTTAGAGGCATTTTATATTTCTCTCTAGAAGCAATGTTTTTTTAATGCTAAATTGAATGCTCAAATTAAAACCTCATAATGGTTGATATTCTATTGTAACTCAATAAAATGCTGACGGGTCAAATCTGGTGGCAATGTTTGTCCCTAGTCATGTACATTTGCCTATATTAAAAATGAAATTACGAGACTTGCCTATATTAAAAATTAAAAATAAAAAAATATTAATTAAGAAATGTAATGTGGGTGGTAGGGTTAATATCATAGTACCAGACCCTGTACCAATACCTTAGCAGTACAAGTCAGTAGGGTACAATATGCCCTTGTGATAACACATTGTATAATATTGGAGTGGGCACAACATTATCATGTATCTATAAGACATCCATCGAGCCCCTATACCATATAGGTATCATATCTGGATGGTATGGTATGCCTTATACTTGCTAGTAAGGATCGATACTTAACCTAGGGATATGGGTTATTTTCTTCTCAATCCTCTCAAGAACCTGTTTTCTGTCCAAGATAATCATTTTCTAACGCAACCAAAGTCTGACCTAAACCAAGCTCAACTTGTCCCGTCCAGATTGCCAACCCAAATTACATATTTAGGTATCAAAAGCAGGCAATTACATCCTTAATCTTTGAGGATGAAGTTCAAGATTACTTTTGAGTAAAAAGGTAAATTAAATGAAAATGAACTTGAGTTTCGCTTTATGCGCAGATGATGTTTACTTGTACTAACAAATACCAAAGCAGCCTCTTACAATTAAATTGCGGCAATGCATTTGCATAGACTATAAATACCAGATTTAGGGGGGAAAGTTGAAAAAATATGACTAAAATGAAATTAATATCAGATGGTTTATACAAGAAGACAACTAAAATCTCCTAAAATTGGAAGGTGGTGATGTGTCAAAGAAGACCATGCCAGTCTGATTTTAGGGTATAGACATGTCAATTATGCTGACAAAGATAATCATATGAACCAATCAACTTTGCATTGAAAGGATCTACCAAGCTTCACCTGTGCAGTTTCAGTAGTTGATGTTGGGGCATTTGTTTGGTCCAGTTGATCTAACTGAATGTCAAAGAAACAATAGCATTAGGTTCTATGAAATGAGAGTGATAAGTGCGAATAGATGCATCTATTAATCAATCACCAACCCATAATAAGAAAGGAGTTCTTGGTGATTATAAATTTATAATATTTAAAACATTCAAAAGTGTGGAAATAGAAAATAATGACACACATGGACATAATTAAAAAATATATAAATGATAAATATCAATACAAACACACCTAATTAAAAGCATATGACCATTTTCAAGAACATAGCCATTAATTGAGAAATATAACCAGAATAGAACATGGAAGTAAGAAATTAAAAGCCAATAATGGAATCTAAAGGCTATAACCTGGACATTGTTGTAAAGGAAAATGAAAGAAGGTATCTGATAAATAATAGAAGGGAAAACCCCCCCCACCCGGGTGCTCGCGATGGCGCCATGCTAGACACTACTCGCTCCCTCTCAACCACCACTTGAAAGTTCCCCTTTCCTCCATCTCCCTCTCTCTCTCTCTCACACGAGCGCTATGCTAGCATTAGGGTTCGGGCCCTCCCCTTTCCTCCCTCCCTCTCTCTCTCTCTCTCTCTCTCACTCCACTAGAGTTAAGGGTAGGGTTTAGCCCTCGACCCTCCCCCTTCCTTGCTCTCCCTCTCTCTCCCCCTCCTCTCTTTCTTCCTCTCTCCTTTTCTCCCTCTCCCCCTCCCTCTTCTTGTTTTTGGTATGGGATTGGCACGGTATGGTTCCGTGTCATACCAAACCGGTCGCCAACAGGTACGACCTCCAATATCAATTCAGTGAACCTAGAGTAAACTTGTTAACCTACTAGTAATTTCTATCACCAAATAGATAGAACATAAGTCTAGTAGCTACCCTATTATTTAAATTCTCTTGTAAAAGACTCAAGTAATGCTCTCACCAAAATCAAGTTTCAATTGCTCAAGAGCAAATTAGTATTCAATATATTCTGTAAAAGACACCACAATGTGAGTTCTATATAATTTATCTATTCATTCCTCCATTTTGTTATAATGCAATGAGGTATCAATTATCCTCATCCAATAAGCAAAGAAGGATAAATTTTATAGCATTAGCATACCTTAGATATTTAACCAAGGCCAAGTCGCTTGAAATAAGAGGTGTTCTTTCTATGCTTCCACACAAGTCTTGCGTGGTCTTTTTCACCTCTTTCAAAAACCTATAAGTCTAAAGATGCACTCTCCAGTAGGGCTACAGTTCAGCCAACCCTACAATATCAAAAAAAAAATCTAAAATTATTTTCTGCACTTTATTAATTATTATTGCTAGTATTAAGCTTATCTCACAGCTCAACACCACCCAGATTTACCTCAAGTAACCTATTTTAACTATGTCATTATCCCTGTCTTATGCTGATATTCCCTCTTCAAAAGCCTATTAGGCTAAAGCTGCACTTTTCATCAGGGTAGCAAATCCAACCTACACTATATATAAAATAAATAATCTAAAAATTATTTCCTTGCTTCATAAATTATTGTTGCTATCAATGTCTGTCGAACAAGGCGGTTCGAGTTGTACCGAGCCAAACTAGCGTGGGACTACGTTGGTTTGGCTATAAAATTTGAAACTCGCCCCTGAACTGGTCCAAACCGGGCGGTTCAGAGCGGAACCTGGTTCGAACCGGTTCTTCACTCCCGCTCTTTTTCTCAAATCTACCCCCTGCATGCTAAAAAACATGCTGATTTCAATGATTCAAGGTTCGTCGTATCGTGCCCCGTACCGATTTCGATACCGGTACATGGTACGTGAAGTGTACCAACACTCGGTATGCCGAGCTAGACTCGTACCATACCGTATTGACCAAGATATGCTGAACTAGTACCGGTAGGCATACCGGTCGCCTACCGGACCGGTTCGTACCGGAACCGGTCCGGTACGAACCGGTCTCCTGCCTTCATTATTTTTTTTAGATTTGTGCCGCATGCGTCCGCGGATGCATGCGGATAAATGCCACTCTGTGGCATCTATGACCCGTGCGCTGCCCCGCGTGGATGAGTTGGTTCACGCCTCCGCTGGCGCACTGCCCCACGCCGGCGGGGGAACCCCGCGCAGGGCGATTCCTAGCACGGAAAATCGTGCCCACGCGCGGTGGAACCGTGTGCGGAAATGCGCGGGGCGGGGAATCGCAGGCGAGCGCGGCCCCGCGCCTGCACGAAGCACTCTGTCCCGACACATTCGGACACCATAGCGCGCGCACTGTAGTTTAAAATCCACAGCGCGTGCTGTAATTAAAAAAAAAAGGTACTGGTGCAAACCGGCCGATTCGCACCGGTATAGGCCATACGCAGCTGGTACACACGTATATCGGTCGGTATCGGCCCGAAAACAACTGGAACCGGTTCTCATGCTGTTCGGATACCGGTTCCAGGCCGGACCGGTCCGTACCGGCCACTACGGTCCGGTTCGGCAGACTATGGTACTAACAATGATAGTGTGGCACCGGTACGGAACCCAATACCGAGACGACGTACCTTGATCTCACCTATGCCTGCCTTAAGCTGATGTTCCCTCTTTACTACCCAATCATTACTAATTTAATCAATGCATAGGGTAACATACTCATTCTTTAAATTGCTTCTTCATGAGGCATGATGAGAAATGTCAACTGAATTATATGTCATGGAATTTTTTATTTAGCATCCAATTCAATTATGGAATGCAACATGAAGAGAACATAGAAGGTAATGAAGCATGGATGGATCAAATCAAACATTTTCTTGATCAAAGAAAAAAGTCCTGAATGCAAGAACTAGCTAGAGAATATTAATTTGGATGTGTCCTTGTCATAAGTAGCTCAAGCAGTACATCATGTCTCATTCAATATTTTCTGGCGTGTAACTGCTACCAATTGTGTCATATTACATGGGGCCCCAGTCATTAAAATGTATACCTAGCAAGAGCTATTTTTTTTCCATGGTGCACGTTTCGGTCACAAATGCTATTTCTCATTTATTTCCAAGCAATAAGGACATCTAAATTAATAATCTACTTTGCTAATCATGACTTAGACAATTTCAAATGTGAAACAACAAAAGTATAAATGTTTTAAGATGAGCAATTTTAATAGTAAAAATTATGATCTAGTTTATCATTTAGACGCAAACATATTCATTGGATTATGATGCATGCATTTCAAGATGTTTAGATCATGACTCATGGTGTGGGTTATTCATTTGTATGGCTTATCATCCATCTTCACACATTAGTTATATTGGTACAATCAATTTTGGGTCCAGTTGACATTCGAACAGCAAATCTCCAAAACATCTGATTTTGGTTTTCAGGGAAATTACAGGTTGTAATCACAATTAATGGTGTGGGTTATAAATATACAATTTATCATGCATCTTGCACTAATACAATTGGACTTTGTCTCTCCGTGTGTGCGCGTGCACGCCCTCTTCCAAAAAAAAAAAAAAGAAACCTATATATAATGTAAACAAACACACGCACGCACGCAGACATATATCTAAGCAAAGACTGTCTAGCTCAAGTCAGTCATGCAAGGTTTGGAGTAGACTACAATAAGAAATAAACACTAAGAAAACAGATACATGCATTGGCGCAATAACTAGATGAGACCCTGGACTAACCAGGTATCTTCTCACCTCCGTTGAGTTTCTATATACAGAATGACCTTGACCATGGTTATTTTGTCCATAGGCAAAACTCAACTCATCATCATCATTACCATCATAATTATTTTCATCTGCATCATCATCATCGTCGTCCTCTGTGTCATCCTCAAGTCCACTGAACTGATAATCAATATGGTGTTGTTCAGCTATTGCTTTGACATGTGGCTCAACCACCTCAAGAGACCTTACTCCTTTCCTAAAGAAATTTAACTAATTCACAACAGGAAAATCAGGAAAAATTCTACATCAGTTCCCCATCAGGCAAAAGATATTTTTAGCATCTGAAAGTCAAAACAACCTGTGCAGCATGGTGACGAGCAGCCTGTGTCAAAAGACTTCGGGACTGCCCTTGCTTTAATGATTTTAAGCGAAAAACAAAAAGGGTTGCCTCTTGTTGATAATCTTCTTGAGCTGCTTGCAACTGCTGTGGAGAAAAACTTTCACCATTGGCATTTTTTGACCTTCCTTTTTCTCTTTGTGCCGCTAGCATGAACTTATACATATCTCTGCAAGAGATATACCAAACTTAACAGCATCCTTTCTATTGTAGGAGAAACATTATTGCTAAATCGTATCAATTCCATACCTTTTATCATCACACTGGCGTTTCATCTCCTGCACTGGCAAACAGGCTCATTAAAAGGTTATCATGCCTTCTTGAACAGAAGCAATCATGTTATGTTAAGAATAAATAGTGTCCCCCAACATGAATTTTAAACTATCGAAGATATTTAAACAGAACTAATCACACAAAGGACCTGGATATTAATAGAAATATAGAAAAAAAATAGACATATCAAAAGAAAATCTATTGAACTTGAACTAGGATATCTGTGGAGATTTATCTGGATGGAGAGACACTTTGCTACCAGAAATGATGATTATACATGACAAGTAGAGGAGGGGGAATGAGAAGTTTTAATAACGACTTGGCAGGTAACAGGAAGCTAATAACAAAGGGGAAATTATAAGGCTCTTCTTCTAAGAGGTGTAACTATTACTAACTCTAGTTAGTTGTCGAAACTTGATGGTAATCTAGTTTTATGCAATAAATTAAAGCTTCTTTACGTATTATGGTTGGAAAAAATCATGTCAAAAAGTAACTCCTTGAACATGATCATATAAGAATAGTTTTTCTCGACCATGAATATTTGTTTATATATGTAGGAATCGTTACTATTTGAAGGCTGTGTTACATGGACGTTCGCTTCCATCCCCTAGATCCATGACAGAAATTTATCTGAATCAAATATGCATCATTCACTTGGATACTCTTCAATTATTTTAGTTGCAGCTTCTAAAAAATTGGTAGAGTTGGACTCCAACAATGAGTTCAGCCCATTATAATAATGCAAAGAGTGTGATTTTGTCCTTTGTTAAAGGCTGATTAAAGTATAGGTATTAAAATAACTTAGAAAAATATTACCTTTTTAAAATCCTCAAGCCATTAATAACTTTGGACAAGAAACACATAGATTGCAAGAACGTTAACAAATAATATCACTCAATGTTTTCTTTTCTACAATATGTTTTGAAATATTTGATGTATCCTTAGAATCTCCTTTTTCTCCTTTTGCTGCGCCACATACCTAGACTCATGCACCAACAATGCTGCATAAGGGCAAAAGGAGGGAAAAGGTCTAGAATAAGTTTAGGCTCTTCCTCGTCCCCCACTTTCTGTTCAGTTGGGGCTTGGTTGTTATTTTAGACCTGGGAACCAATTCAGATCTAACTTAGGTTTGAGAATTGAAAATTACTGCTGGGAAATAAATCCACTGATAGCTGCACTTTGGATTGATGAGGTGCCAAGATTGTGGTCTATAAAAGAATGAAAAGTGGATATGACTCCAGTCCAGATATAATGGAATTACAGATCTTGGATCTGATGCTGATATGATTTTTATATACATAATTATACTAAAAAATTTCTAATATTTTAAGATAAAGATAGTCAGCCTCTTTCAATAACCAACAAGTAATTGTAAGTGTTGCAGTACCTCTAGGATTTGTATGTCATGAAAGGTAAAGGTTTGGAAGGACAAAGAAGTCACTAATTCCTTGAGAGCAAGAAAGAGAAATCATTATATCAAAGAAATAGAATTTACATGCTAAACTTATCCAGCTAGCTTTAGCAGCAGATTACAGACAACGGTGAGAAATAATGTGCATTTACCATGCACCAACCAGGGGTCAAAAATAGGGTCGTCAAACAAGTGAGCTGCTTCATATTCAGCTTGAATTTGCTCAAATTTGGTTTGCTTCATTAGTAGGTTTGGCCTTACCGAGATTGGCTTGATTAAAATTGAAACAGATGAATAAATAAATAATTAATATATCAAATATTTAGTCATCATTAATGAAAACTATTTCTAATTATTCGAGTAATATAATTTACATATAAAAGTATGTATTTCAACTACAATATTGAAAAAAATAAGGATAATAATTAGTTCGAATAATATATGTGAAAGCATTGAAGGACCTTAGACACTCACTATATTTCTTAAATGAGCTGTTCACGAGCAGCTTAAGTTTAGTAGAGCTTGAGCTAGGCCTAGCACAGGTAAGCTCAATTTGTCAAAACTCCAAGTCAATAAAACCTTTATCTAACATTATGACACAAAAGTTTTTATGTATTAAATGATTTCTTCATGCAAGGATTATTGTTGTGTTGGTATAAAATGGGCCAAGATTTCATTGTTTGAAGTTGTATAATGAAATTCTAATGCTTTGCAATGGATAAATGCATATGTTACTTTAAGCATCATGAAACACAAGTCTGCCAGAGAGACAAGATCGCTCTTGTAAGACCCGGTGACTCGACTTAGCCAAGTAGAGTGGACTTGGGTTGCTTGGGGTGGAAACTAGGTTGTCGAAGCCAACAGCCTGGCCAGAAATCTCATGCGAGAGAGTGAAGGGCCGGCTAGAATTGACGATTCTGTGCCCTCCCTTTCCTTTCCTAGTCTTGCCGGCAATCGTGGAAGAGGCGAAATTGTCGTCTCCTCCTTCCCTATTTCTTCCTATTCCCCATTGTCCATGGCTACCATGACAAATTCCTTCTACTCTCTCTCCCTCTCTCTCAAACTCCCTCCACAGTGACCTTCTTCCTCTCCCACTCTCTTCTCCTCTTCTTCCCTTCCCTCTTCTTTTCTCCGCTTGAGCTCGTTGTGCCCCATTTTTGGCCACCGGATCCATGGTTGTAGCGCTCGTTGGAGCAAGGCATCAACCCCTAGTCTTCTCCCCTATCATCCCTCTTCTTGATCTTCCCTCTATTGGCTAGAATCCGACAAAAGATTGCCGGAAAATAGCCTTTGCCCCTATTTACGAACCAACCATTGTTTTCCCTCTTTCCAATCATCTCCGACGTCGGCGTTCGTTGCAGAGGCCCTCAGCCTCTCCCCCATGTCGGTGCTTTCCCCTTGCCGGAGCCACAGTGTTGAGGACCCCCGCAAGCCACGCCGCAAGAGGAGCAACAATCGCACACCAACTGAGGGCCAAAGTAGCCATGCCAACCAAAGAGGGCCATCGGACCACAAGGAGGCCAACGGGGGGTCAAGCCAAGGCCAACTACTTTGCTTGGAAAGCCTTGGCCAAGCCCCTTCATGTGGCCGAGCACGCCCAACCTCGGCCAAGCCAAACATGTGCCCATGCATGCCCAAGCCTTGGCCAAGCACGCCCAACCTTGGCCGAACCAGCCGCGCGCACCGCCCCGCCAAAGCCAAGCCGCAGCCAAATCCTGTCGCAGCCAACCTCGCTTGCTACAGTGCGGCGAGGTTCTTGGCCAAGAACCTCGCCAGCTACAGTGCCCACGCACAGCCAGGCCGCCAGCAGCCAGCTACAGTGCGGCGAGGTTCGGCAGGACGAACCTCGCCTGCTACAGTGCCCGCACGCCCAGGCCCGCGCGCGCCCACAGTGCCCGCGCGCACGCCCAGGCCCGCGCGCCCAGGCGCGCGCCTAGGCCCGCGCCCAGCCGTGCGCGCGCGCCTGCCCGCCAGCACGCCCAGCAGGCCGACCGCCCGCGCCCGCCCGTGCGCCAGCCCGCGCGCCCGCGCCAGCCCGCGCGCCCGCGCCCGCCCGCGCGTCCGCGCCCGCGCCCGCCCGTGCGCCAGCGCCCGCGCGCGCCCGTGCGCGCCCGCCAGCCTGGCGCGCGCCCAGTCCCAGTCCCGCCCGGACTGGGACACGCCCAGCCGGGACGCGCGACCCGGTCAACCGGGACACGCGTCCCGTGCGTCCGGTCCGCGGAACCCATGCAGATCCCACCCTCCATCCCTTTCCATCCAATGGCCAAAAAGCAAGCCAAAGTTCAGCCGTGGGAGGGCCCTTCTTGGGTGATCTTTAGCCATCCATCTCATGCCAATCAACGGTGGAAAAGCCTTGGATCCATGTGAAGACAAAGTGCCATGTTTTGTCTAGGGCTTAGGCTATAAAAAGAGATGTAAAAGACCATTGAAAGGCATCAAGAGTTCTTCTAGAGTCATGTTGTTATGTCGGCCGTAAGGCTTGGGCGGCGTTTGTGCCGAATTCGGTCTTAGATCTTGTGTTCTAGGACTTGGGCTAGTGGTAGATCCATCAATCTCCACTAGATTGGGCTAGGAAGGGATCTCTTCAATCTCTTTCTAGATTTCTTTTGCTTTCTTTATTATTGTTCTTCGTTATTCAAGTTAGTGGAATATAAACCAAGTTTGCTTTCATTGTTGATCCTCTTCTTGAGTTATTCCACCGGGCGTTGCCTACAATCGGTCCATCATCATCGTTTTCAAAGGCACACGCGAGGAGCGCAAGGAAAGGGGCTTGGTGAGGGGCTTTGGACCGTGAGCCCCCATCACACAGCCACCGGCGAGTGGACTAGAACTCGGATTTGTCAATTCCTCTCCCCTCTGCGCCGGTCGTTATCGCCGGCCTCACCATTTGCCGAGTGGCCGCCCACCCCATTACTTATGCGTCCATGGGTAGTGCCCTCGCCGGCCACAGCCACCACCGAGCCATCGTGCCCTTTCTCCTCTTCCTCCATTCTAGAGAGGGGCGGGCACATGCCCTCCTATTATGCAAAAAAAAAAAGAAAAAAAGCAAGAGGAGAGAGAAAATGGGAAGAAAAAACAAAATAAAATAATAGATCGCATCCTCTACTTGTTCCCTTCTCTGTGTACCCTCGCATCAACCTCGATAGAGGGTCTTAGATCGATGCTAGCAAGATAGCCTCACTAGTCTTCCCTTCCTCCAACCCAATTCAGGTGTGAAGCTCGACCCAATTCACTTTGATCCCCTAAGAATTTCTTATTTTGTATTTAGATTTTAAAATAGTTAAATTTGAGTTAATATTGTTTTAAAATGCTTTTAAATAGGTGTAGCTGATTTGTATAATTGAACTTTAAGATTTTTGGATGAACAAAGGTAACAGACCCTGACACAAACCTTACTAATTTTTGAATCACTGATCAAGTTCAATTTATATGAAGTATGAAAACATAAATTATATTGACAAGATTAGCTCTATACTTTCTTAAAATTTAGGATCAAGCATATGATTGTGAAATGATTCATGCTTTTATGTCAAATAGCATTATTTCATGGATACTTTTGTGTGAATGATTTCTAAATGATTTTCATTAATGGTTTTTTGCTATATTTGCATTTCAATTCTAAGCCACTATTTGGGGGATATGTTATCGTCTTGATAGACCACCCATACGGTAGGCTACAATTTATGGAAAGTCTTCGTTTCGTTCGGCTTGGAAAGCCTCACTTCACTTCTTTTTTGAAGCGTGGATTTTCTCTATAAAAATGAGTTTTAAAGTGGGTTAAATTTGATCCGATTATATCTGCCTTAAAGTCAAACTTTTATCGGATGACTTTTAACATAAAATAATCTCTGAACATGTATCACCTAGTTGAAAAAGCTTTACCGAGTAAATCCTTCTAATGACCCATTTATCTACGGCACTGATGGATTAGGATTTATTATTGCTGAAGTAGTTCTCCGCCAGGTTTAGGGCCCTAGACTAGCCGGACAAGTCTGAAGTAAACTAGTCTCAGGATTTACCGACTGGAAATCTCTAAACCATTTTCTCCTACATTCATTTAACCAAACATTTCTTAGTGAATCAAAAGGTTTAGAGATCCAGAATTGATACATACAAGAAGGCAGAGATATGTTGGGTTAGGTAAAATTCGGTAGGCCAATTGCTGTGCCGTAGGAAAAGAGAAGTAGAACTACTCCCACCAAATCGATGACCCAACGGGGTGGTGTCCCAACGCGATCGACCGATACTGGCTCCATACGGATACAACAAAACACTGTATGGAACCCGAACCTCGCAAACTTAGGTTCGGAAAACTTTAAAGATTTCTGGGGAAGGGAAGGTTTTCCCTCTCCCGAACCCCCTCCCCTTCCAAGGGTTAGGGATATCAGGGGAAGGGAAGGTTTCCCCTCCCCCGAACCCCCTCCCCTTCCTATCTTTATAGGATATTCTTACCCCCCTTCGGCCGTAAAAAATTGCATTTTGCTATAAAAATGATACATATGGCCTACTTATGAATTATGAACTTCTATAAAAATAGTTGATTTATTGTAAATAATTTCATGATGGTTTTATTATTAAAGACTATGTATGCATTACTAACTCTATAAAGTTATTTAGTGTCTTATTCATGTATGATTTAAGATAATATATTTTTAAGAAAATATGATTCAAGAAATAAGATCACAAGTTCTCAGATAACTATGTACGACCCCGGCAACAGGTATAATAGTTGGCATACGACCCACGCTAGCGAGTTTAATGGCTGGCATACGACCCTATCAGTAGGTATAATGGCTGGCATACAGCCCCACCAGTAGATATAATGGCTGACATACGGCCCTGCAAGCTAGTATAATAGTTGGCATACGACCCCACCAGCACATATAATAGTTGGCATACGGCCCTGCCAACAAGTATAATAATTGGCAGACTGTGATATCCAATCAATTACAACCCTATCATGGGTATAAGATAACCTTAGGATTTACTCTATTTTTACACTATGACATGGTTATTTATAAAATTTGCATGAGTCATGCATATACAACAGTATGATTGGTTTTATGACTTATTTTATTATACGGTTATTATGAAACGCTCTATTTACATGGCTAAATGGTTTAATGAATTAGGACCATATTTATGTTATGCACTTGTAACCATATTTATGAATTTGAATGACTTATGCATATATGATTGGATTTTCATGTCATAATTTGTTATGAAATCATGTCGATGAAATGATTTAATTTGCCGTAAAAGTTATTTTTTAAATGATGCATTAAATCATGTAAAACTTATGCTTGATCCAGTAAGGTAGTGCATAGTTATTTAATGAGCTGCAAAGCTCACTCTTTTTCTTGTTTTTCTTTTCAGACAAATAAGGCTGCTAGGATCTCGGAGGGATAAGCTAAATGGTGGTTGAGATAATAAGCCTCAAAGCATGGTAGCAAGATAATAATAAATTTAATTTATGACTATGAAATTATGGGTTATGTTGCTTTGAATATTTAAATGGTAGATTTGGATGTTCTATACTCGCACCTCTTTGTTTTATAAAAGGAAAAATTTTGGACTGCTTTTATTATTGTACTTTATGAGATAAATTTTTATACAGATTTTCTATGGTGAGCTTCGTGCTATTGTGGGAAACACCTCGCGGCAGCACGACCATATCATGTTCCGGATTTGAGGCATGACGGCCCAAATGAACATAATTGTTTACATTGGAAAAGCATCAGTCTAGATAGTTGTTGCCAGTGGGATTTGTATTACACATGCAAATTTGCCAATTACATGATCATGATCATACAACCACGCTAGGAGCTAAGCCTTCAACTTCAATTAGCATACTACCAGAAAACTTGATATTAAAATAATGAAAAATTGAGAAACATACCCAAGGTAGTTCTATGATTGGTTTATTACATGTGGACCCCATGGAATCCACAAATTAGCATGAAAGACAAACACATGATGAGCAGCAATATAAACATTATGAAGATGGTAACAACAAGGGTTGCTTGGAAAACATATTATTTGGTATTTTCTTTAACGAAACTTGTAAACAAGAAATGCATTCTAATAATTATAAACTATTATACTCATTAAAAGATACAACATGACCTCATTTGCAACTAAACATTAATTAAGTCAAAAAGAATTGACAAAGATAAGTACTGATCGTTCCAGAGAGGACAAGAACCTTGATCACTTCCTTTACTCTAAACTTAGTTTTAGTTCTTTGCATATATGATTATGAAGTATGAACTACAACAACGAACCTAAAAGATAACTTGTGAGGAATTAGCTGACATACTCATTTTGCATGCGATGCAGCTCAACATAGAAGGAATTGTCAAACCTAGGTATTATACATATAGCTGATAGGGTATTATACATACACACACACACACACGAACATACATATGTACATGCATACATATATGTGTGTGTTCATGCATGTGTTTACATGTGTGTATGTCGGTAATGTCCATAAGAACACTATCATTTTTTATCATTTATCAGCAAACCCCCTAGGGGCGGATAGGGTGCAAATTAGTCGAGGAGCTTGGCGAGCTGCACAAGGTCAACTCGATTCCAAGCTCAACTCAACTCGACTATTACCGAGCTCGAATAGCAAAACACTCAACTCGAAAGCTCGCAAGCCTAATCGAGTATATATATAATAATATATTTTATTTATATATATTACTAGTTTAATATTTTAAAACATAATATTATGTTATAATTTGCTTAATTATAGTTTTTAATTATGAACAAAGCTCGAACTCGAGCTCGAATATAACTTAGTTGATATTCGAGTCGAGTCGGGTCGAGTCGATGTCGAGTATTGCTTTTTTTGATCGAGTTGAGTTCGAGCTTTAGGTATTTAGGCTCGATTGATTTCGAGTCGAGTTTCAAGCCCAAGTGTTTTGAATCAAGTCGAGCTCGAGCCTCTAGCTACTCGACTCAGCTCAGCTCGATTGCACCCCTAGAGGGAGACCAGAGACAAGGCCACCAAATATTTTCTCCTTTTCTACTCCTCTATCTTCTTTTCTTCTTCTTCTCTTCTTTTAGCTTCTAGAAATCAGGGACTAGGGGTGATAAGCCCCCTCTTTCAAGAGATAGAAGGGAGATGAAGTCCCTGCATCTAATAAATCATAGAAGACAATGACAAGAGGCCTTCTCAATGAAAGATAATGAAGGCTGCATAACACCAATCCTTCTCTGCTCTTCCCTCTTTTCATGGAGTGGCTTTTTTTCTAGATTGCCTCTTCACACTCAAAGGCCTCTTCTCCAAAAAATCAGCCAATAATGCATCCCTTGAAGGCATGATTTTTGAGTTCCTTGGGGCTAAGCGAGGCGCATGTGTTGTGTGCCTTTTGGGTGCCTCTTTCAAGATGCCTCACCATGACTAGCATGAGGCACTGCATTGGTGCCTTGTATGTCTTAAGCCTAAACCAAACCTTTAACAATATGGCCTGGAATATTCTACATTACAAGCTATATTTGATTCTAGATGCTTACATCGAACTTTTCTGTCAAGCAAATACTTCAACGGCATACTTTACTAAGTTAAGCTTGATGGGTTGCTACATATTCTTTGAACTTTTTATTCCTAAATTTCACGTATCTCAAGAAATACAACCAACATTAGTGGTTTCAAGTTATTCTATACGTGTTGTATAGAATTCTTTATAAACACTTTCTATGCACACCTTCTTCCTAATTTTATTTTTGTGATTATTGCTTCCCCACTCTTGCTCCGAAATTGTTTCTGTACACATTCCTAGTATTAAGATCCAATTGCAAAAGTTAATCTTATAAAAAAGACATGAACACTTCCCACCAATGTCAAGTTCCATCGAATACGTGCTAGAAGTTTTCTGAAATATATCGACGAAGGGTCATTATATTAATATTTAGTACCAACAACATCAACAAGAAATCTTTTAATTATTAAAATTATGCTATTGACTTTCCTGGACATTCATTATATAAAACCAAGTAATTGTGAAGGATTTTTCGAATATCAGCTCAACATCTTAATCAAATTTTAATGACCAGTTTAATGCCCACATGTATCTATTTGTACTGGTACAACATACTAAATGAACAACTAAGCCACTAATGTACTAACAACATAAAACATTTCAAAATCTACTAAAATAATCAGTCATTTATGTGATACTATAAAAGGAAAGTAAAATAGAGCAGACCTCTACTGTTTGAAGTTCCTTCAGAAGAGACTCTGATGGGGTTGTGATGGTCTTAATAATATGCACACGCTGAGAATGAAATATAGATAAAAATTATTGCATTGCTGATGTGAAAACATTGTTGGAAGGACTAATTATGTTATGCTTTCTCAGCACAGCAATGAAAACTCACATAGCTATCTACAAGTTTCTGAAGTTCAAACTGCACTTTCCCCAGCAGTAATAAAACATGACCTGCATGCATTAACAAATGCAAATGATAACTGCATAAAGATTTTTAACAAATGATATAACAAGATTAATTAATGGCAATATACTTTACCAGCATTAATAAATATAAATTACATAGCTTCTTCCTGAAGTAGAAAAGACCTCTGCAAGCCTTGCAAAGGTCTATATGTTAGAGATTAGATGGTCTTGACCATATCTTTTTAATTGATTATAAATGATCTCACTACTCATGTCGATGAAGATAATAGTATGTGTTATGTGCATACGATATAGTGTTGATTGATCGGAAAAGAACAAAATTAAATGATAACAAGGAGATAGATGAAGTCAAATATAATGGATAAAGAGTTGGTGGATGAATAGAGAGATGCTTTTGAGGTATCACATAATCAACACATAACTTGGTGACTTAAAGGGGCATTTTTTATAGAACAAAAATAAGAAACGCAATGTTGTACGACTCAGAATGTCCAGCAAAGAAGAGAGTCTAAGTGCACAAATCAAATGTAGCAACAACAAGGATGTTAAGACAAATAAAAGCTAAAACTGAAAAAAAAAATAGAGTTAGAAATGAATATATTAGAGGAACTGTAGAAGTTGCAAAAATTAAGGACAATTTAATAGAGAAATAGTTGAGATGATACAGGAACAGAGATCTATGAAGCCTCCAGTAAAGAGGGCACTGTTAAAGGATGTAGGAAAAGAAAGGGAAGACCTAACATGACATGCATGGAGTTTCTGATAAACATATGGAAAAGCTTAAAATAACATCAAAGGTGCTGCTATTTCTCAAAAAAATAAAGAAGGTTGGCCATAAGTAGGGATGCTTGGTGAGCAAGAACCAATAAAGCTGACCCCAAATTGTTGGTGCAGGGCTGAAGGTTACCAGCAATCAGCATGTGAAATGCGCATGAAAAAGAATATGGAAGGTCATGATTACAGAAAAAGATGAGAGGGGCGTTGATGACTGTTTTGGAGATGGTCGTATTTTGGCCTTCCCATGTGAAGAGAAGAGTAATACAGAACAGAATGCTCTGGGAATTGAAATCAGGTTTCCCAAGATCTCCCCGCCCCCCCAAACCCCACCCTGCAATTACCCATGAGAGAGTTGAATGTTCACAATGGGTGGTGAAAGTTGGTCACAATGAACATTAACTTTATCTAATAGTTCAGATGGCAGCAAAAAAGCTTCAAGTTAAATTGCAAAGACCTATCTCTCTATTAAACCATCAAGTTGACTAAGTTCAAACAAACATTACTACATCAGTAACATCATATGCCTCCATGAATATTAGGTGAAGAAGATGATCATATAGATGTTCAGTTTTTCTAGGACACAAAACACTTTTAGAATACCATTGGGGATGACTCGGTGATTTGCTCAAATTAGACTGGTAACTTTAATTATGCACCAGAAGTGATAAGGAAAGAAATATAGATGCACTCACCACTTTCTTCATCATCATTTAATGCAGTTTTGTCAAGTAGACAAGTGCCCATTTCCCTCAAGGCTTCTGAGAACTCTACAAAAATACCAAATGGGTGAAAAGTAATTCTTAAAAAAAAGTAGTATCAAGATTATTGCGCATGAAACTGATTTTAGAAAATAAGAATTGATAAATGAAGGGCAAGGCTACATTAATATCTTTTCTTTTAAAGTGCACTTTCAACCAGAAACCTGTGATGCTTTTCTGTAGAACAATGAAGGATGATTTACATCCATAAGAGTATGAGATCACACACACATGGTGATAGAGAGAGAGAGAGAAAGAGTCAAGCAAAAATATATTTCATGGTTCAGTGCACCCCATCAATGAAGTACCATTACATGCATATTCGGATCCAAGACTCCTCAAAGAGCAAATAATGCAATCTTTGTACAAAACATTAAAAAATAAATAAATAAACAATAGCCCTCATACAGGATGCCTCAATAATTTAGTAAAACTGGCTTGCTCAAATTTGCATCCCATTGACAAACCTCACTTCTTACTAACGTGCTCACACATAGTTCCTCTAGTTCCTTCTAATATAGAACAGTAGTTATTCTCATTCTGCATACAAAAATTGCCCTTAATAGAAACCTAGAACAATTTTAAGTAAAGCAGCTGTGTATCTATAGAGCAAAGATTTTTATACAAATATAAATACTCGGATGGCTATTTCTGTTGTTTTCTCAAAAACATTAATTTATAAATACCAGTTTTATGAGATGATATATGACTTCCCTACAGTAATAAGAAAAAAAGAACAAATCAATTGAGGCACAAACACATGTACAGACTCCACGGCAAGGTTCGCCGTACCGGTACCAAACCCCGTACCGGTGCCGCACTAGCATAAGCGTACCGAATGTCGGTACGGTACGGTACGCGTACGTCAGGCGTACCGACACTGGCGTACCGATACCGGTATCCATCGGTACGGGTATGGTACGTCCGGTACCGACCTGTACCGATCGGTACAGCATACCATGCTCCACGGTAATCAATAATCAAGGAATATATGTACCTTATATCATTAATGTCTCAAACATTGTAGACTATAAGATAAAAAGGCCAGCTTACATGTCATGCATGTCCCAGACAATGATAAGATTGTATACACCATTGGGCCATGAGTCTAATTACATGTAGCTTGACAAGCCAAAGTTAATACGATTAAACAGATTAAACATCTACAACTAGTCCTACTTTCTTCTATCTCCACATACATCGCAAGCATTCAAAGGAGTTTACATTTTATGGTTAAGAGAGTACTTGATGTAGCAGAAATAGAGGACTGCTCATAATGGGAACAAATCTCTACCCTGCAGACATCTTCATCATTTTATAAGTGACGAAGGGCTGAGATTGCAACATCAACAGCATGCAAGGCATATTAGGGCCCCGCTCTGACTCAATGGAGCAACTAGAAACTTCTACTTAGGGTGACTGCCCACTTCTAAGAACTGGTCCCCACCCTGCTTCCTGAGCATGTGTTTGTTCCTTTTTTTTCTTTTTTGAGAGAGAGATCGAGACCTACTTTCCAAGACCTGCATCCACTCCTGCTTCTGGCAACTAAGCAATGAATATCCTTGAAGAGAAACATGACTGCACTTTCATCCAACAGCCTCAATTTTTACCGCTGATCAAATAGCTTATGGTTTTAATTTTTATTTTTCAAACAGTTTTCTAGGGTATTTTGACTTTTCCCATTATGTAACATGAAGAGTGCATGATATAACAACCGTTGCCTGTTAATAGTCCTGGTAAGGATCAAACCAAGTTGTCAGTTACTGAGGTTTTGAGGGGATATGTTTCTACATCTGTATGTGGCAGTCCTAAAAGACTAAAAGTAGGAATCTAATAGAGGATTGATTGAGAGTACAAGAATCCAGCGAGGCCAGTCGAAAATTTATCCTGGTTACAAATAAAAGAAACCTTTTAGTCAAGGTCTCTCTTTCTCTCTACTTTTACTCTCCTCCCTCTTAATATCTTTCTTCTTTATACAGCAAATCCGTAGTATATTTATATTTCTTTACTTCTCCTGTGCTTCAAATAGATCATATTGTTGTATTTATTTCATCAACAATCTTATTTATAAATAAATTTTATTAGTTAAAATGCTTCAACTGGTAATCACTAACACATGGAATTCAATTTCAGACTTTAAAAATATTACTGAAATTTTCTTTCCTATCTTATTTCTGAAGATCTGCAATCAGGATCCCATTCACAAAACCTGTGCACAGCCACTCAAAGAAGACTAACATTTTACTTCCAGCTGTCACTTTCTTTCAATTTTCTTCCCTTTTTTTATTTTGTGCATGCAGTTAGAATCATTCTCAATTATGTGCTTCAACCTATTATTTAAGTCCTCATACTATTTCACTGCTCTCTGGAATTCTGTGTAAGGTTAATACTGAACTGTTTCAGAAGATTAACATGAAGCTTTTATTTCTCATCTATCAAAATCCTCTAATAATTAAAGCATGCCTAAATCACTAATTTTCTGCTAGCCATCTTTTGACTTTCAACTTCTGGTCCTGCTTTTTGAAACTGGACAGCAAGAGTATGAAAGTGAGCCTAAACCCTAGGACTTCCTTTCCTTTTTAGCACTCCAGTCACTGCAATTCATTCACCATTTGATCCTATGTTAGAATTTGGGTCTATGACTTCGTTCACTGGCGTCTGTTAGTAAAAATTGGAAGAGAGTGGGTCAGTGTTGAAGGTTTCAAGAACAATTGTGGGACCTTGTTAGAAAGGTTAGGTTTTTCTAGAGAGATGTTATTACTGACAGATGTCATAAGATGTACCAAGACAGGGGTAACTGACTAACTGGAACTTACTTTAACAACGCAAGCAGGGGGACAAATTATATCATTATCATATTTTGGGTGTTTTAAGGAGTCCAATTGTACAATTGGGAAAATTAAGTTTTGAAAGGATAAGTAGTAGTATGACCACTCATTTGGAGCTTGCTTTTCTAAACCTGTTTCCTCTATTGACTATGGAGGCAGCTGTAAGGAATCTATAAATTTACAAGTTCATGAGAGAAAGTGATTTTGGGGGTCAGCCCCCCAAAGAACTTCAATGATGCAGAACAAACTAGAGACTAAGGTATGTCATACCGTCCCGAACTGGATGGTACAGGACGTACCATACCATACCGGTTCGATATTGATATCCGATACGGGTGGCGTACCAACACTCGATACGCCAAAAAAATTTCATATCGTACCATACCGACACTGTGCTAGTGTGGTACCAGTACGAGGTCCGATACCGAGACGGCGAACCTTACTGGAGATGGTCATAAATGTAATGGTGAACCAGAGAATGACTAGGAGTTTACATGAATTTAACAATTTGTTGTCCTGCTGTTGGGGCACATTATAGATCCAAATGTATTTACAATTTCAAAAAGTAGAGGATGAACAGCTCTTCTTAGGTTTCTAGGGATGAGGTATGACAGCTATAGCTCGAATCTCAGATTGGGAGACAATAAGGAAGGAGCTTTTTGGCTTTAAAGGGTTTACGAAAAGAACTCATCATGGCGACTGCACTCAGAGTTCAGAAAATGTGCATTGCTATATCAAGTGCATTGGAAGGATAAAGACAGAAGTAGGTGGGCTACCTAGGTTTTGACATTGGTTGTTAGGTTTCCAGGCACTTTAGTACCTCACCAGGGAAAGGAACAAAGTAGATCATATGAAAAAAATCACATCAAACTCGGCTCCACTCTTTTTTCTTTTCCTTTCACAAAACAAAAGCCACGCACATGAAACATTTCTTCCACTTCGCCTAAGGCCTTTCCATAAAACAAATATTGTCGAATCATCCCAAACTGGTCAATTAGGATGTACTGAATCGAATCAGCCCAGAACCAGGACAAATTGAGCTTTCAAAATGGAGGAGGTAGGTTGTAATGGGCCGAACTGATTAGTACTACCCAGTCACGGGCAATATTGACCCGATTTACCTGAGTCAAACCAACCACACCTATATGAAGTCCCCCGTTACCCCTCAATCTTGATCTCTCTCTCACGTGCGCGCGTTTATCTCCTCGCTTCTCTTTCTTCGATCTCCCATGACCCTCTTGTTGATCGTCCTCAACCACCATCACCGATCGCCTCAATCAAGTGCCTCACTCTCCCACTACCTCCCTCTCTCCTCAAACCTCAACGTCTTCCATTACAAACCTCCAAGACCCCTAAACCCTTCGTCAACATTGCTTATTGCCCTCCATGACCCCAACACCTTCGTTGCCACCACTTCCTCTAGTGTTGCCTCTCTAGCATCCCTCTCTAGGTCGCTACCTCCGGGTACATGCCCCCTCCCTTCCCCTCTCTCTAGATTTGACAATAGCAACACTTGATTAGCAAGGCAGTGCATACCGTACGTCAGAATAGTACTGCATCGTACCATACCGACCCAGCATCTGATGGACATGAATCACAATACTAGTATTGCTAACTTTGTTACAGAATTTACCAAATAAAAACCAAGCTCTTGCAATGTTCTTTCTACTTGGCCTAAGGTCTTACAAAATAACCTAAACAAGTAATTTAATGACCAAAGAAATTGGGGGAAGGATTATAGGCACAAAAATTGAATTGATGCTCAAAAATTGTATAAGGAAAACAATGTACATGATGGTTTCACTAGAAGTATATACAATGTTCCAGACAATGAAAGACAAAGGCGACCCAATGCATGAGGCCCCCACCACTGTAGAGTCTGGAAAGTTAGTTGTACATTGTCCAAAGAGTTAGATGTACGCAATCTTACCCCCCATGCGAAGATATTGTTTCCATGTTGCAATCCCATAACACCTATGTTCCAATGAAATAACCTTAGCATTGCGCCAAAGCTCACCCTCATAATGTTCCAGGCTATGAAAATATGGTATAAATTTGAGATTTATTTGTAGATTGTAGTGTGCCAACCCTAAAAAGTAATGAAAAGGCTGGATATTTATGATTATCGCTAAAAAATCATAGTGTAGTTTATTTTGGTATCAACGAGGTATAGGGGATTGACGAAGTCATGGAAATCGACCTTATATACGACTATGGAACTGAGAGATTTGAGTGCAAGGTAGGCTGAACTGGTATTGGGACCCATATCGCTCAACTATCGATACGATACAATACTAGTTCGATACCGTACCAACACTCGGTACGTTTAGGCATGCTGATTCTGAGCCAGTATGCAATTTTTTTATTTTTTCAAATTATTTTGATGCTTAATGAAGTTTTTGAGTGATTTAAACATTAATGTGATGTTTTTTGGGGTGTTTTGATGTTCTTTAATGTGTTGTTTCTTTTTCTTCATGCTTCTTGTTCATAAAATAACTATAATTTCAATTCTAAATGCATTTAGAGCACATAAATCATTATATTCATAAAAAAATCAATAAAATATAAAATATAAAGTCAATTTAAATACACAATGGCATTTAAATATCAATTCTGACCAAGTTTTATTTTTTTTAAAGAAAAAAGAGTTTTCGAGGGGATTGGATGCTAAGAGCTCACGGAGTGGGGGGCTTTCAGTGCCCCCAATTACTGGGCTCACACGACGGGCGGTATGCATGCCTAAACCGGTGTGAACCAAGCCTGGTATCGCACCTAACTGCTCGATTCATGCAGTTCGGGCCTATTTTCAAGCTGATGGTTCCCCTTTGGTACAGTACAGGTCGAGCCGTCTGGTTTGGGATAGTTCGACCAACCTTGGTTGAGTGAGTGCTTTATGCTTTATTAGTCGTCGCTCAAGTACCATATAAGCTTGGACAACCCTTATAGGCGAGCCAGGCCTAGGGTGCGCATTTAAGAGAACATAGGTGCCAAAGCCGGGCGCTTAAACAAGTAAACTAGGAAATTTTAAGATGGATCTTGCTTTTATCAATTTATATATTTGTTAATCTTATTTATGACCAATTCGCCTATTAAAAACCCCTCAACCCATTCCAACCCAAATCCATGAGATGTGCCTAACACTAATGAAAGGAGATGGAGAACAATAGAGGGAGAAGGAGCAAAACACGATTCTGCCGATCATAAGAAATGGTCATAGTGATTGACAATGGCCTAGGGCGGCAGCTCAAGTTACAACAGGAAGTGGTTGGGCTTGGGTTATTCCCCTTCTTTTTCTCCTATTTTTCTTTCTTTTCTTTCTTTTTTTTGGCTACCATGTTGCTAGTAGTGGGGCCACTACTTGCAACAAGCAATGTTTTGGGTTTATTTTGGCAAGACAATGCATTACCTCAATCAACAGTGATTGCTAATACCAACAGTTGGCTAGATGCCACTGCTAAATTCTAGGTGCCCATCTAACACCTAAGCATTGGTTGGCTCCCTAATGACCCATGTTCTATCACCATTTTTAAGAAGAAAGATTGTTTCAATCATTAGTTGAGTACTTGCAAAACAAATCTATTATTTCTTATATTTAGCCATTAAGTTACTTGGGCGTAAAGGAAGAGCTATCTAGTTTTATTGTTACTTGATCAACAAGTTACTTGGGGATGAAGTAATGGATGAATTGTAATTAGATTGCAAATGGAGGGGCATTTTGTTTATAATTCGCTTTAACATCATATATAAATCCCTTACCTTTGGATTTTCATATGATGATAGTGATGTAATATTGATGAATGAGTGCAGCATTCTGCCCATTTGAGTTGTTCCCTTATGCATGGTCAGGTGCAAGGCCCTCTCCAAAGCGAACTTGAGTTAGCATATACATTCTTTCATCATTCTCCTGAGTGTGATGCTAGACCATAGTGCAAGACCATCCAAAGCCAATAGATCTTGTTTTCTATCCCATCTACTCTCTTTATAATTTTCTATATTTGTTATTTATGAATCTAAACTACATCCAAAAATCATAGGCTAAACTCTGGTCATCACCTGCATAATTTCTAATCGTGAATAGGTTTGGTCCTAGCACTCTAAAGTCTTGTTGTCTTAAGTCTTTCCCTTCCCCTAGGCTGTCCTACATTACAGATATATTTCGGACTCGTTTGTTTCGCAGGAAGAGGGAGAAAAGTGAGGTCAATAGAAAAATGGAGAAATGCCTCATGTTTTGTTCGAGTTTTCAAATGAGAGAGATGAGAAAGTAGCTTTCCCATGGGAATAAAATTCCCACATTTCATGGGAAAGAAAAATCCATATGGAATATAAAAAAGTCCAATTCCCACCGACTGAGAATTGGAGATTTTTTTTTCAAAAGTGCCCTTATGCTTTTAGATAAAATGGGGTAAGATCTTTTCTTTTATTAAGGGCATAACAAGTATTTTACATAACTTTCCTAGAAATGTAAATGCTCAACCAAACAAAAGCCACTTTGGAATGTGCCACTTTTCCATGGTCAACCAAACATGCAAAAACTATCTTTCTAAGAGCTTCTTAGAAAAAACATTCCTATAAGAAAAAATTCTTTCCATGAACCAAACGAGTCTTTCATTTCTTCTTATAACATTGCATTTTCCATCTATTTTAACAAACATTACAAAATGCATGTTACCTTGAAAAAACAATAATAAGAATTGAATATCAACCTATAATTTTAGATGTTGACATATATATATATGTCAACATCTAAAGTTATAGGTTGATATTATATATATAATTAAGTTAACATACTGATGGAGAGATACATAGGGACTAACAAAATCAAAAATGTATGGTATGGGATGCAACATGGGTAATAATTTGAGCAGGAAAAAGAAAGACATCTAAGGTGATCAGATTCTGGTCAAGTCCATCAATCAATAGATATATGATTGACCCAAATCACGACCTGACAAGCAACTAGGTCCTTATCTCCCATTCCATACGCATTTAGAAGGCCTCCAAGACTCTGACTTGAACCCCATTACAAGAGATAACTTCATCAGATTATATTTGACCAATAATACCAATTCAAAGGCTAGATTTAACATATTATAAGAAAGAAGGAAACAGATCAAATCAACAAAAGGAGAGAGAATCAGTTACTATAACAATCAAGGTTTGTCCCAACTCCCAACCATTTGGGGTTGGCAAAGTAAAGAGTATATCAAAACGTAATAAAACTAAAATGCCTCTGAAATCACGAGATACCCTAAAGAATCATGTTGATCAATGATCTAGCACCATGTGATCAACAACCGCAAAATTCTACTCTAGAATCTCTTCAAAAGCTAGCTCCGACACCCTCCTCCTAAGCACCCAATATAATTTCTTTTTAGAGATCTGCTTTCTCGAACCCCTACTAACTCCTAGATTAGGTAACTAAGGGTCAGCTTACAATTCTCCAAGAATAACAAAGAGTGTGTCAGCTCAAAAGGATAGGATTAGAGAGTTCTAGCCATGGAAGTCCTTGAACAATGATATTTAGCTCAAAGTGGGTGGAGACAAAAAGATGAGTAGTGTATGGGAGGAAATTAGGCTTTTCACAAGCTACAAATGTATCAGCACTTGTGTCTTTTGATGGGCCTAATGGTAGTGTGTTGAACAGCTGGTCTTGCAAAATTATTCCAAAATTCAAATCAACTTTAACTACTATGTTCAGATTTAAACCATAAATTAATGACCCAATCATACTTCAGCCAGAATATGATCAAAACTAAAAGTTATTTGACTTGGCAAAAATGGCTTCAACATGTTGGCTCGCCCACCCTTCTACTACAGCCCTTAGTATGTCAAAAACTTCAACAACAAATAAGCCAGAAATATATACATATGGATAAATATATCAAATAATAACACCAAAAATTTGCCATTATTTTTTTAGGAGGTAGGTGAAGGTTTTACCATTGATGGTTGCATTTACAAGAATTCATGATCTTGAATTGAAATGCAATGTTTTGTAATAATTGTCCAATTTTGTTGACATATGGTCTTGAATTTTTCCAATGTATGATGCTGATATATTGAAAGGGATGGTCTGATACTAAAGCAGGAGAGCCAGGTACTCAGAATTAACACAATATGATCAGAAAACAAGTTAAAGGAATCAAATGGAAGCTCCAGCCTCCTAAACCTGAAAGATTTCTAGACAAAGGCACCAAACCATACATAGGTTGTCGAAATAGCCAAACAACATGGCATGTTATAATTAAAGCATAACTAACTGATGCTTCAAATAACATGGCATGGAGAGATTAAATAACTGTAATCAGCTAGACAGATTTCTCTCTGAATGTAGTCTAATACATGACACCTAAATTCCTCGAAGATAAGACAAAGGAAATATAACATAAGGCAATATACCGTGTGCACTATTTGCAGTGGCAGCCGCAGCATAAAGTAAATTATCATAGCAATTCCTCATGTCAGACATGTCCTGTAAAAATAAAACACCACTTAGAAAAATAAAAAATAGTCTTTCAATAATTACAAACAAAGCAATGTTTTTCTCTGAGTTTTGAATTATGAAGTGAACCAATATGATGGTCCATTTGCATGTAGAAATTTTCATCAAACTTCTTTCAATATAGAAAATCAAATTTACTATCTAACCAACATAACTAGTGTATCCCATTATATCATGCACAGCCTTTCCTGACTGATTATAACAGTTTACAATATCAAATTAAATTTGGAACCCTCAAGAGCCTTCTTGAGATAACAAATGAAATTTGGAACCTCAAGAGCCTTCCAAACAAAGTGAGATTCATATATTATGACCTTTTCCTTTTTCAAGTTACTCACACAAGACACGACTATGTTTCTAGCAGCCAACTGGACAAATGGATATAGTCAATAGGAGAAAGGTTGATCCCAAGTGCAGCAACCGGGTTTCACTTCATTGTTCTCAGTGAAAATCTAGAAAACAAGAATCATGTCCCAAAATGTGTGCCGATTGCAACAATAAACTAGTATCCTGAAGTGATTTCAAGCACCAATGCTGCCTTTTGGGCTTCAAATTAGCCTAGACAGGCCCCATTTGAGTTGCTTGCAAATGGTTTGGTATAGCATAGGATTGATTGGGGATCAAGAGTTTGATGAGTCTTTATCTTACAAATTCTGAGTTTTCCTTATTTTTAAGCTTAATTATTATTACCACAGCTTTCAAGGGCTTAAAGAGAATTTTACAAACAACAATAAGGCCTAAAATGTTATATAGGATAAAATGTTGCGCAATAAAAGGGTTTAGGAAAACAAGCTGAGTGTAGCAAAATGAGAATGATAAGATAAATATGGCTGTAAAAATAGAAAGGATAATTTGAGAAATGAGTATATCAAAGGAGTTGTTGAAGTTGCACGAGTCCAGGATATGGAATGTTAAGCATGCACACTATCCTAAGTTGAAAATGAGTACACCAAATGGATTAAAATATAGAACTGCTTACAACTTGATAGTTAATATGCATCTTCACCTTTGTATGATAAAAGAGTCTTGAGAATGCTTTGACCGGGTATACAAGCAAACCTGAAAAACCCATCCATATTTGAATCCCATTAAAAATTTGAATCCAAACGTGAAAAATCCCATCCATATTTGAATCCCATTAAATATTTGAATGGAAACCTGATCCACTTTTATAAAAAGCAGGTTTGGTAGGTTTGGCAGGTTTGTGTTGGGTCCATATGATCCATTTTTGTCCAAGTTATCAAAATGCCTTCAGTTAAGATTGGTTTGGATTATTTGTGTTTCAATTTCAGAACAGAGACGATCAATCTACTCCACTTGCAACCCTAGCTTTGACAGTAAAACTCTTCAATGAAACCAATCACAGTTTTTCGAGAAACTAATTAATCAGCACTCTAATTATCAACTCACATGTCAAAACTTGATAATTGGGCATATATATGCAGCATCTCTACTCTCAACAAAGTTGCTGTCACTTTTCTTTTTTAAATTTTAAGAGTATTAAGACAAAGTGAAAAAAGGGGGTACTTGACCACATCCTTAAATAAGATCTAGCATTGACTCTGCATATGTTAAAACTATGCTCCAATCCAACAGGGGCTGTAAAGGGTCCTACAAAATTCTCTTTCCAGACTTGATTCAAGTAGTGTCACTGGCAATTCAACAGGTAATCTTAAGCATTATGTAAGACAAGGTGCATAGAACACCATCATTGGCAGGTTACCACATTTTGATAAACAATCACAAAATTGCACACATCACAAGCATACAGCTGAATCTCACATGTTTGATCAAATTAGAGATCATCATAACTTTTGCTACACCACTATGATCCCTTCAGAGGCAACACGCTGGTTTCATGAACTGAGACCATAAGAAGAGACAAATGGATCCGAAGCTAAATCTCCTAAGCTTGACTCTACCAAGCCATCTTCCCTACTGTAAATTAGGTCGGGGGAGGCTCCGAAGGAAATATCTAGATCATGCCATTCATCTGCAGCTCTAGTTACCAGTAAACCAACGAAAACAAGGGCCGAAAAGATTTTTTTTAAAAAAATAAAAAAATGACATTCACCCCATAATCTAGTCAAGTGCGATTATGAAACCAAGATTTCATTTTTCCGAGCGACAGGCAAAGGAATTGCGTCTGGTCACACAGAACAGCGAGATCCTGCCAGACTCGAGACAAAACTCAAGAAATAGGGAGAAATGGAGTGGGAGACGTACAGGGGAGGGAATGAGGTGGAGGAAGAGAGGACCTGGGAGGCCTGGAGGAGCTCGTCCTGGTGCGTCGGGGGGTGGTGCTCCCTCTTCTTTTTGGAGTCGTGCCTGTGGAGCGCGAAACCCCGCAGCTTCCTCAGCGACGACTTCATGTCTCCCCTCTCTCTCCACCCAACTACAGATCCCCGAAACCAAATCCAAATGCAATTCTCAATCCCAATCCCAATTCCTAGAGAGCAAGAGCAAAAGAGACGAAGAAGAAGAAGAAGATCCAAGAAAAGAAGAAAACGAAGGGAAACCGAAACCCTAAAGAGCCCAGGGAAGAGGAGAATAGGAGGAGAACAGATCGATCTCAGAGGCGCTCGCGCGCGCGCTCTCTATAACTCTCGGCATATTTATTACTTTATTTAGTAAAAAGAATTCTCCTCGTCCAAGAGACACTTATTAGCGAGAGGAAACTAAGAAGTAAGAACGTCACCAAGGCCGGAGAGAGAGAGGAAAGAAGAGTATACGAGGCGGACTACTGGGAACGGGACCAAACCGGTCGGTCCAACCACCTCGACCGGTCTGAACGGCGAGCCGTTCGACGTTCAACTTTTGGTGGCGGCTCGGCTGTCTGACCCGAACAGCAAATACGCTTCGTAAACATCGTGGAAGCCTTCTCCTTCTGTATTACCATTATTCTATTACATGACCAATCCAACTGCTATTCATCTTGCCCAACCTTTTCGAATTTTCTTATTTTTTTTTCCTTTAATCCGGATACAGGTGAGATTTATGACGTAATAAATTTACAAAAAAAGCAGTCAAAGTCAAAATTGATGTGGGTCCACCAAAATCCCGCATAGGACTTGATCCAGAAACTTGATCCAGAACTCGTTTGGTACACAGAAAGAATTTTTTTCACTGAAATATTTTTTTCAAAAAAAATAATTTATGAGTATATGATGTTTCGAAAAATTGCTTTGACATGTTTGGTTGATAATGAAAAAATGGCACATTTCAAAATAATTCATGTTTGGTTAAGCATCTATTTTTCTAAAAAAGTAGTATAACATACCTATGATATTCTTAATAAAGAGAAAGTTGTTATCTATAGATTTTGAAGACTTAAAAGTATTTAAAAAAAAAATCTAATTTTCAACTTGTGGAAAAGTAACTTTCTCATATCCATCATTGATTTTTTTTTATTTTTGTTTTTCATAAAACATGAGACTCTTATTCTCATGGGCATATTAGTTTTTCATCTTTTTTTTTGAAAAACTCTAATTAAATAAAAAGACTTTTTTTAAATTTGTTATTCCAATATATTTTTTCTTCCTCTTTCCACCAACCAAACGAGCCCCAAAGTGAAGTGGCCCCGCCACTAATGGTGGGCCTACTCTCAGCCCATTAAATCAATTTATCTCTTGAAGCTGCTCGGTTGATGCCAACCGTTGGATCACCCTGCCATCATCAATGGATGGCACAGACACGTGCTATTCCATGTATGGAGCATGAGCTTGGAGATAATCTAATGGGCACCTTGGCCCATCAAGGTGGGTCCTAGTCAAATTAAATATGTTGCAAAGGTACCCATGCTTTGAGTGGCTCGAGTAATTATGCCGCTATCCATGGAAGGTTTTAGTCAAAATAAATCTTCTTTTTGATATTAGGATTAGAATTGAAAAGTTCCTAATATCACACTTTTCGAGGTCAAAGACATGTTAAATGTAACATGTAAACTAAGGATAATGAGGTCAATTACTTGCTGTCTTGCCACTTTGACACCAATGGTTGAAGGAGAAAATTTTACTCAAACAATGTCTCCAGTAGAATTTAATGATGAGAAGCGGTTATTATATAAATGCAAGAAAACTTGAATGTTGTCTTATAAACTAGAGGTACTTGAATACTTGATGATGTTCTTATGGACTAATACTTTCTAAAGTGATTGCATAACAATCATAGTATGCAAAAAATTAAATAAACAAATCAAAATGGTACATATCTACAGCCATAAAATCAACGCCCATTCTAATTAATTAGACTCACAATGCCTGCTTTTGAATCAAGATATATGATACTTTTATTCATTAATATGTGAATGACGGACTATGTAGTTACTACAAGCCTAGAACCATTTATAGATGTATTTTCAAAACTGACAAACCTTTTCCTCGGTGAAAAAGCTCGAAAAGATAATGTTTATTATCTCAAAAAATACATACCAAGACAATTTCAACCAAGAGGAAGATTGGCAAAATAACAATGAATAGGAGATTTTTTTTTTTTGGAGGTCTAAATTCACATACTTGTATATGCAAATTTAGATATCTATCATTATCATCATTATTGTCTTTGCACTCCAAATTTATTCTAGTAAGACCACTGCATATGGAGATCATTTATTGCTTTAGCTTTGCACATTTTTGACCCGGATACAAGCACTTACAATAGTAGATAGGTGCAGATTGAGGTTATTCATATATTTCATTGGATATTCAATCTAGGTACAAATGTATTAGGAATGCTTCTCCTAGGGTGATACCGTTCTATCTTAATTTAAACTGATTTTTATTAGGAAATGATTAGGTAATTATGCAAATAAGGATAAATTTATTTTTGTATTCCTTGCAAAAATATTTGTTTGTTTCTTTCTTGAAATTTAGTAATTAGTTAACCGCAAACTTGATTGTACTATAAAATCATGATATTTCATAATTTTATATGTCTTTAAAAATACTGGTAACGATTATATGGAACATGGTGTTTGGTCGTTTCATAAAATTTCATAAGAGCTAAAACCATCGCCAATCACACAACCGTTATGATTGACTTTCCATATCATTTCCCCCGTGGCCATTCTTAAGTGGTTTTTAAGGGGCATGCCTTCATTTGCCCACGAACATATCAATAAACTTTGGGCAATAATGCAGTAGACTCTTCAACAACCATGCATTTTATTTTTTCTATTCATGAAACATATAATAACTCAAGCAAATACATGCAAGTGACCAAATCAAACCCTAATGTGAATTGCATGGGACTCTATTCATGCTTGAACCATAAGTCTCATATTCCGATCGTCGGTGCCATGTCTACCATACTTTTTCGTTCAACTGATGTTGCCAAGTTCAATTCCAGATGTGATCGTGGTTGAAACCAAATCGATGGCATGCTTAATGTATGGTTTAGATTTGTACCGGATTGTTTACCTTCATTTTAGACTTGGGAATGGACATAAAATGGTCCAGACAGGAATTATTGGATCAAAGTATCAAGCCGAGCATATGGGTCCAATCATAGAACCGGGTTAAATTTGGGTCTAGATAGCACGTATGAACCGGGTTAAATGTGGACCATTTGAACTGGAATTCAATGGAGTGGGAAAAGTTTTGGCCCCACAGGGTGTCATCTTTTGTTCACCACCTTGTCTTCTGGTAGCTTAGGATTTCATCATGGCCCCCATGGAAACATCATAAGCTTTTTGTTTGTGTCTCCTTTTGTGCACTCCTTTCTTCGGTCAATGGCCTGCGTCCATTGCGTGCTACTTACCCTTCTTTTTTTTTGGGTACAAAATTGCGTGTTTCTTGCTTGTCCAACGAATCCAAACTCATTTTCCAAAAGCTTCCATACTTTTCGGTCAAACCAAACATGGGGTGGTTGCAACCTTTCTCATTCAAATGCAATGTAAGTTTTTGATGGCATTGTCTGACATTTTCAACGCTATATTCTTAGCTGCATTCCAATAATATGTTATAATAAATTGAAAACTTTTCAAATTAATTTTGATTTTTTTTCCTGGCCAACCTACTCTTCGAATTTTCTATAAGTCAGCCATAGCCTTATAGCTTTTGGCAATAAAATTTTATCGTTGCAGTTACTTTACTTAATATTTCATGATATAGCATACTCTTGATGCTCTAAGCTCTTTCCCAAATTTATCAAAAATTTACTAACACATTAAGAGCCTGTTTGGAAAATCCAAAAAAAAAAAGGTCAACATGTTTGATTCCCATAAGATATGGCTATAGAAATATTTAAACAGGCTCTAAGCATGAGATGGAATCCATCTAAGAAATCTAATGGGTCTTGGAAAGAGACCTTTGAATAGGATTTTTCTACTTGTTTTAAGAGTTCAAGAGCAACGATAGCCGCAGATTCCATAATTTGCGGTGCGAAAGTCAACTCCAAATTGAAGATTTGACTATTCCCAGCTTTCAATAATTTCAAGAGGAAGTGACAATGTGTAGATTGGTTATGCTAAATTACATATTCCAAAGATATTAAGGAGACATCTATAGGATATCAGTACAAAAATATTCAAACAGGCTCTAAGCATGAAGGTGGAATCTATCTAAGAAGTCTAAAGGATCTTGTAGAGGAATCCTTGAGATGGGATTCTCTACTTGTTTTAGAGTTCAAGAGCAATGGCAGTCGCAGATTCCATAATTTGCAGTGTCAAAGTCAACTCCAAATTGAAGATTTGAGTATTCCTAGCTTTCTATAATTGCAAGAGGAAGCGGCAATGTGCAGATTGGTTCTACTAAATTTCATATTTCGAAGATATTAAGGAGACACTTTTCACCTTATACCATGAGGTCACCAGCCCATCCTCCCTCTTATCTAAGAAAATTCTAGGCTATGTTTATCCTACAATGAACTTTATTAAAAAAAATATATAAATATCCTCCTAAATATCGAATTTTGCATAAATATCCTTCTAAAATTAATATTTATATGTATACCCTTGTAAAACACTTGTTTTTCTGTTCTATCTTTTTTTTATTGTTGTTTTTGCATATATACCTATGCCATCTAACGCCGTTAAAAAATTAACGATTTTAAATTAAAATGACTAAAATACTCTTGATGGGTAGATGTGCAAAAAGAAATATTTATAAGGTGATCGCGATGGAGGATAAAAAAGTAATTTCAAAATTTTATTTTATTTTATTTTTAATTAAAATAAATATGGTTTTTATTACAAAATACCTTTAGGGGTATTTGTACAAAAACAGTGTTTATGAGGGTACAGAAATAAATATAAATTTTAATAGGGTATTTACCCAAATTTAAATTTTTAGAAGGGTATTTATGCAAAAAAACCAAAAAAAAAAAAAAAGTAGGCAAAGTTGGGTTCTAATCTTCCAAGCTCAACTAACTGCCATATTCCCATTCATATTTTCTAGAATAGCCCGCTTGTGAACTTAACTAATGAAAGTTGTGTCCCTATATCCTCCTCCAGCAAAAGGAGTCCTCCTACTCACCCCTTGGTCTCGGAATGTTCGAAATTTTAATAACTAGTTTAAGATGGTAGGTGGCTTGAAGCATCTTATATTTCTATGGTTAAGATAATAAGATTACTGCCGGTGTTAAACATTGGCATCCTCCTACTATCACCATACATTTGTAATCCATTGATAGGCATCATAGGCACCTAAGAAACTTCATTGGCGCTGATTCCTCCACTCATTTTCCAAATTCTTCAACTCTTCACCAAATTTTAGTGAAATTGATAATCAAATGGCCTATTATAACAACTAATTCTGAAACGGTTATTACAATTATAATGGATTGACAGCCATAGTTTGCTCTCTTGACTGAATTATTCCAAAATAAAAATATAAGATGATGGCTAGTAGTGATGGCAATTTTAGATCCGATCTATCCTACCCATAATGACCTATTTTAAGAAAGTTCAGATTTGCTATAAGTAGATTTAGATCGTAAATAGGTCAACCTACCTTGAGCTATTTATTAAACAAACCAGGTTTAGATTTAGAAGTTCGATTTGTTTAACTTGTTTTGATTCGTCTAATAATTGAATTGGGTCATGACATATTTAAACTATTTAAGACCTATTTAACCCATATAAAACCTACTTCACCTCTTTGTGTCCTCTTTAACTTTGCTCATTTAACTCATTTAACCCGATTACATCCATTTAATCTATTAGAAACTCATTTAATATATTTAACCCATTTAACCTGATTCAACCTATTCAGTAAATGAATTATGTGAGTCGAGCTGGGTTACTTGTTTAATAAATAGATCGGATTCAAATCTAAATTTTTGACTTGCTTAATAAACAAGTTAGGTTCGGGCTAATAAATTTTGACCCAATCTGCTTGTGACCTATATCTGACCCGACTCGCCCAAATTGCCACCCCTACTGGCTAATATTAGTGTCTTTTTTTCTTTTAAGCATGATGTTATGGTGTTTAATAATGGTCATAATAGAAATAAAATCTATAATTGTGCTACATGCTAGTATGATTTGATTACACCACCTTTCATGAGATAAAAATCTTTCAATTGGAACAAAGAATTGACTTCAAAAACAAATTATTTTACAAAAAACTGAAAAAAGGGTGGTGAATGAAAAATAAAAAAGATAAGAAAAAAAAGAAAAAAAAAGAATTTGAAAGTCGTAGGACCCTCATGTGCTATGCATAGAGAAGGGAAAAAAATGAAGAAGAAGAAGAGGAAGATCTTAAAAAATAAAATAAAATAAGAGATAGATTTGAAAAAGAGAGGACTCTTATTTGAGAATCCTCAATCTCTCAAGTTTCTCGCAACTTTATTTTAATATTTAAATTTAAATTTTTCTCTCCTCCTGCCTTTTTTCCCAACTGGCACCAGATTAAGGTTTAGTTGAGTTGGAGTTTTGAGCCTTTCCTCTTGCCTTTTTAGTATATAAATAAACAAGCAATTCATGCAAGAGAGCTTTTGTCTGCAAAAACAAAGAATCTTTTTGGCTACAAACATTATGATTTTTGACTACAAACATGCACATATCTATATTTAACATACATTATTTTTGATATACAAATGCTAGTATCTGACCCGGGTAAGCATAGGCATTACTCAAAAGACGCACTGCTAAAGATAATGTTTTATAGCTTGATACGTGAATGATAGGCAGAAAGCTTTGGCATCCACCAGAATGCCAGACCCCGGGGCTTTCTATCATTTATAGTAGATCATATAACAAGTATTGGCTAAGTACCCACTGTCAGCATTCGGTTAGACTATGTGGAACATAACAAGAGGCTTAACCATGGTTTAACTTAATGACCACTGTAACACGACAACAATCATCATAATGATTTCAGAGACCTCATTCTGCTCACTCTATTTCACTCCTATTACATGCTATTAAACATAACAAGCATCCAATACCAACAATTATTTTCATCCAAACTAGCAACAACGTGACATGTAACGCACATTGGAGGCAAGAGAGGACTCCAATCTGTTTGAGAGTTCCAGAAAGATGATCCAATTTAATTCACTCTTATTACATTCTTTCATACAATATGCATCAAATAGCAACTATTAATTCTATACAGAACTAGAGATTATGTGCAATGTACATTGAGGGAAAGAGAGGAGAGTGATATTCAACCTATTTAGAAGTCAAATTAAAGAGTACAACCTATTGAGAGCCGAATTAGAGAGAGTGGCAATCTAATCTATTTGAGAGTTTTAGAAAAGGGAACCATTTTAACTAGACGAGGATAAAGAGCGCAAAGTTACTAAGATAATTAAGATATTTTGATGATAAATATGAAGTGTATTCTCCATATAAATGTACAAGACAGAACATTTGCCATTTTTACATATAATATAGATAAGGGTAATTTGGGAGTTTTATAAAAGGAATCCATTTTAACTAGAAGAGGATAAAGAGCACAAAGTTACTAAGATAATTAACATATTTTGATGATAAATATGAAGTGTATTCTCCATATAAAAGTGAGAGACAGAACATTTGCTATTTTTACATATAATATAGATAAAATGGTAAAAGCTGTCAAATAATTATTACCTTTTTTAGTTGTTTGCGAGAAAACATTACCTTGTTATCATGACCGTTGTACATGGTAACACCAGCCAGTATATCACATTTCCCCTCGTCCAGTTAAAATAACTCCATCTCAATTCAATATATGTTTGTTTCTTTATTTGTTTTTCCCTTGAATAGCAACATAATCTCTTGAAATTAGAGACCAGTATAATACGTTTATCAAATAACATGCATCAGGTCGGGAAAAAAAAGGCAAATCGTATACAATGGGTCACTCTCGGTTCTCAAAATCAGAATGCATAATCTTATTCTCTGAAGAACGACCAAAAAGGTGCCATGGAATTGAGGCACACCATGATTGCCTACTCCCTGATGCTGTTGCCCGTGGCCAGAGTATTAACAACAACAACCAAAAAGAAAAGAAAAAGATAATAATAAATTACAATGGGTGCTTAATAAGATTCTTCCATGCTATTGAGATTCTCTGAACAAGACCTACAGATTGTTCAACAACTCATTCTTATCATGTCCAAGGTAGCAGGCAATTTAGTCATGACACAAGCTTGGTTGAGAATTAAACACCAACCATAACAAGAACATATGCCTTGAATGCAGTTCAAACAGACATCCCACAGAAAATAAAAATTTCAAAAACACGGTATACTTGCTCCAGAAGTTCAGGCTAACCAAGCAATACTCCAGTCATTAATGACATTTTCATTATTAAACATGTGATCATGTTTCAGCTATGATTTTGAATATCTAACTACAGTTGTTTTAGCAGGATATACTGACAAGTTTAAAAAGAATTTTTCACACCATGAACTAAGCAGTCTTTCAACTGCAAGAAAAGAGCATCATAGAGTTCTCAATCTCTAGTATGTGCAAAATCAACTCACCAACGGAGAACACAAATAAATCTCGTGCTGCATCTTCTCTAACTGGAAAAACAAAAGAGGAAAATTGGTTTCATCAAAGAGAACCCCTCAAACTAAGCAGCTGCAGCCATGGGGACTGATCGGTAGCATGCCCGCTTTGCTGCACGGATGATGTCATCAACCTACAGGAAAAATTCCAGAAAAAAAAGAGGTTAAGAAATCTTTAGTATCAAATTGGCCATCTCCACTTAAAAAGTTTAACTTAATCTAATATTTCTCATGAATCCCTGTAAAAGTTTATGCAAGAAGATGTAAGAAAAGCTAACCTGAGGAACAGCCATCCTCTCTAGGTTTGCAGCATAAGGCATAGGAACATCAGCTCCAGCAATCCTCTCCACTGGTGCATCAAGATATTCGAAGCTATCCTCAATAACGGACATACTGTTCAATAAATGCAGCTCAGAATCAGATGCGCATGAGAGAGAGAGAGAGAGAGAGAGAGAGGGGGGGGGGGGGGGTGGGGGGGGGCAGGCAGGAGGGAGAAACTAACCATATTTCAGCACCTACACCATGCTGTGGGAAACCTTCTTCAACAGTCACCAGTCTGTTGGTTTTCCGAACCGAAGCATTGATGGTGGCTTTGTCTAGCGGCCTTATTGAACGGAGATTTATAATCTGTAATAAAACAAGGCTTTTAGCCAAACTCATGGGTTGATTACGATAAAGCAAGCCAACATTGGATTTCCAAGAGACTTCACCTCAGCATCAATTCCTTCCTTTGAAAGTATCTCTGCAGCCTGAACATGATCGATTAGGGGTTAGATTCACAAATAGCAACTAATGAAATTCTTGAAAATATACAACAAAAGAAAGAACGAGTCAGTGGGAAATAAATAGAATATGTCCTATGAATACTTAAGACATTCCGTACTATACAAAGCCATGGAAAGTAAGTCCATGCCATTTGCTCTATTCTTGGTTCCTGTTTTGCCGTTGCCAATCATGCACGTGCAAGGTCAAAATCAACTTCATATCCTTCTCCCCTTATGTCATCCGCTTACAGATTTTCCTTCATACTAAAACCTTTCAAAAACAAATATCCCTCCCCATGTTGAGGATGCTTGTTATCTCTCTTCAGAAAGCTTTAAAAACTAGTCTTGTTTCATAATCGATGATGAAATATTAACAGGAAAATGCTATCATACCCATTTGTGGGACAGAGGCATGATACAGCTTGTGACAAAATGATACCTGCCAGCTGAATGCCTTGGAAAACAAATTGAATGTCTTGAAAAATAAATAAAGGGGTAATGCTGGAATTTCAGAATAATCCAGCTCTCGTTTCTCTTTCCCTTCATCTCCACAACTTGGTAAAGGGAATGAGTGCTGTCCTATGTGCAGCTTGGCATCGAAATATAAAGCCTTCAGATTGAATCAGAAAATTCATAGCCGATATATCGACTATTTTGGGAAGCAATTATAATACAAACTTGAAAGATAAGATGGTGAAGCTTTATGATTAAGGACTGAACTAAATCTAATGTTCGCTTCTAAGCAGAGGTGGTGTTGCAGTTGTTGGATTCCTTCCATTCAGAAATGCTATAGATAGAGGTCATGCACCAATCACATGCCGGCACCATGGAGGAGCACCAAGGAGGGCAAAAACTGTTTCAGTATTTGCTGCAATCAGAGAAAAAAGGGACCTTCAAAAATTGCCATTGCTACAAAACAATGCCAAGAAGGATGATAAACATGATGGTTTTGCATTTTTAGCAGCAGTAGGAGGAGGTGGTGGTGGTGGTGGAAAATTTAACATGCTGCAAAACAATTTCAACAAGGATGATAAACAGGTTGCTTTTGCTTTTTCAGCAGCAGCAGCAGCAGCAGCAGCAGGAGGAAAAGAAAGGTTTGTTGTTCCCTCCCTTCAAACATTACCATTCTTTCCTTTCCTAAAAGGAGACTTTGAGATTCAGAAGCGCTGATGATGATGTTGAGACAGAGTAGGTCCATTAGGCCGGTACCAACTCCTCCCTTCACCATATTGGAGAAGCCCTTTGAGTCCGTCTTTCTTCTGCTTCAGGTCCATTTGTTCATCCATCATCCCAGATTGGGTGCTCGTGTACTCTAATGCCGAACCAGCTCGGATGAAGAAGTTAGTTTGGACCCAACCCCTCCATTCATCGTATCAAAGAAGCTCCTCCGTATCCATCTCCTTCCCTTCCAACATTAAACTTCTTTCCTAAATGAGTTATTTAACACGGATATTCTTTCCTGTGCTAGGCCTTTGATTGATAAAGGAGACCGAGATTTAAGCATGCTGCTGATGATGTGGAGACAGGGTAGGTCTATTAGTTTAAAACTGATTCCTCCATCGTATATCTGTATTGGAGAAGCTCCTTCACATTCGTCCATCTTCTCCTTCGTGTTTGTCACTCCATTCGTCATCCTAGATCAGGTGCTTGCTTGCTGTGGTGCCGGACCGACTCAGGCAAGCATAAGAGGAAGGAAGTTCAGACCTGATTCCTCCCTATACTGTATTAGAGAAGTTCATTCCTGTCAATTCATCTTCTTCTTCATGTCCGTCTGTTCGTCCTAGATTGGCTGATCCCCATCTTTGGTGCCAAAACAGCTTAGTGAGAAGAAGAAGAACATTTCTATGTTTGTCTGGAAGGTGGCGTGAGGCTGCTTGCCCACCAAGGGCGTGCTGGCTCAATGTGGGGTGCGCATTCCCCCAAGCTATTGGGCCTACTCGTAGGGGAGGAGTCAATTTTCCATGCCTTATTTGGTTGTCCGCGGACGGTTCAGATCTAGGGGCTCGCCTTGGCTTCCTTGGGGTTGAGGTAGAGGTCGTCGTCGACCGAGGAATTTTTGTTCTTCCTAAGGGATGCCTCATGGAGGCCCAACTTCGAGGAGTTGGAGATTAGGGTGGCCTACCTCGCTTATCATTGTTGGCTTGATAGGAACGCCCGAGTCTGTGAGGATAGAGCATTACAGTTGAGGGTGGTGGTGGACCGAGCTCTGTTTCATGCAGAGGAGGTTATTGGCAGCACTGCATCGTCATTCCTTGGGGCGGTCGGAAAAATCTGGGGTTCCCATTCAGCTCCCGTAGTGCCCAGGATAGTGTTCATCTCCTAAGAGCCCCCACCCCTGGCTTTCTTAAGGTGAACTTCAATGGCAGCGTTGGCACGGAAGGGAGTAGTGAAGGTGTGGGGTTTGTTATTCAAGACCAGGAGGCTAGATTCGTGGCGGACGGGAATCGGCGGATATTTGATCAGTCTGTCATGGGTGCTGAGCTCAAAACAGCATGAGAGGGCCTCACCTATGCGAGACGAGTGTTAGGTGCAGACCACATTCTCCTTGAGGGAGGCTCTACAATGGTGATTGAGTGGATTCAAGGTCGGGGGCACGCGGCTAGTGGGATGTGGCTGCTTCACGACATCTGCCGTATTCTGGGCAAGTGCACCTCCTTTCGGGCTACACATATCTACAAGGAAGCGAATAGTGCTACGGATTGGATGGCATCTTATGCGGCCCATCACTCCAGAGATTTTATTTGGGAGAACCACGTGACGGTCTCTTCTTCCTTGCACTCTGTACCTTTTTCTGATCTCATGGGCTACACCTACACACGTCGTGTGTGAGTCCCCATTGTACTTAAAAGAAAAAGAAAATTTGATGTTCTTTCGCCCGCTACGTTGTTGGATTGCTAAAGGAGACTTTGAGATTCAAGCGCACGCTGATGATGATGTGGAGATGGAGTAGGTTCATTAGTTTGAAGACGACCCAAAGAAAGGTCTATTGTTCTTTCCCTTCCAACATTAACCTTCTTTCCTTTGTTGAATGAGTTATGTAAGGTAGGTTGGGATTGGGTCCTTGCATGAAAGAACATTTGATGTTCTTTCACGCTCTAGGCTGTTGGATTGCCAAAGGAGACTTGAAATATGAAGGGAGGAGTTGGATTAGTTTGAATCCGCCTCCTGCCTTCATCATATTGGAGAAGCTCCTTCGCATCCATCCATCCGTCTGTCATCCTTGACTAGGTTGTCGCCTTCACCAATGCTAGACCAGCTCAGGTTCGACTTCTTCGATGAGAGTCTCACAACGCCTCCATGAAGCCACCTGATAGAGTGCCTCACCTTCATGGATCCATGCCTCAAGCTAACAAGCTCCAAGAGGGTCATTGGGGAATGGGAAACATGCCTAGATCTTATCGAAGGTCGGGTCTCATTGATTCCTTAGCCACATAGAGCCAATCTTGGATTTAATGGAGAAATCTCCCATTGTTTCACATATGTTCGGTGCCCTGAGCCCTTCCAACACCTCAATGTCCACAGTCCACACCAAGCCTTCCTACTTTGTCATTGATATCACATGCTCCAGATCCCAAGAAGACATAAAGGTCCTCCATAAAGAAGGGATAGATCAGGCTGCAAGTGGTGTGGAAGAAGAGACGGTGGCAGGAGGTGGCAGCCGCCAAGCACTAGGTGGGTAGGACAGCAAGATCGCTAGTGGGGCAGCTGATCTCGACAAGAACCATGGAAAGGAGAGCAAAGAGATGGGTGGAAGGGAGCAGATCTCCTCTCTTCATTTCACTCGGGGAGAAGATGCGGATGTGAAGAGTATCAAACTCGGTGGAATTTGGGTTCGGGTTAGAACTAATGGCTCTCTTCTGTATGCACTCCCTCCTCACATCCGTTCCAGTCTCAGCATTGGCATCCCCGATGGACAGTCCCATGCGCAAAAGAACATCAAATGTTCTTTCGTACAAAGGACCTAACCCAACCCATTTAAGGCAGGACATGTCAGACTGCCCCAATAGTTGTCCTAGAGTCCTGTACTCAAATATGGGTTCAGCTGGCATTGCTCATAATCTCTAACAAAGATAATAAAGATAGCACTAGAAGCATTGAATGCTACACTCAACAAAGAAATATGGTCTTCCCATGACAATTGCACTTCTTCTAGAGGGGTGTGCGATGTGCTCAGCACCCTCAAGGCAAAATTAACCAACCATCAATAGACATACATAGACAACAGCATTTAATGCACCAACAAGAATGTTCAATGTCCTACCACAAGCAGAGCACATTCTGCAGTGCAAGTATGTATGTATGCTTCTACTCGTGAGCACATGCTGCCAGAAGCAGAACCCATGGCCAATTGCATGTGAGTAGCTGTGTTTGTGGATGTTTGTGGCAGTTACATAGCACAACAATAACAAGCACATACAAGCATGTTTCTCTCAAATATAATTAAAAACCTTCGCCACTTTAAAGATCTTGTTTTCAAAAGGGCACTCATTGCTTCCAAATTTCCAATGAAATTGCCATCAATATAAGCATTGGAAATTCTTTCCTCTATTGCCATTGTTAAATGCCACCACCACAAGAGCATTCAATTATTGTTTTGAGAAGTCCCAAGACCAATCAATACTAGGTTATGAATTTGAACATGTCGAACCATCTTGCAATTGCACAAAATGGTAACCATATCTTTGTCTCCATTACATGAGACATATAAAGACAAAAGCACTCGTTAAGAAATGCAATTATGGAAGAAATATGCAATAAACATCATTGCAATATCAAGCTTACTGATGTGTGGAACGAATGCCTTCTAAGAGAATGTTCCGGATGATACAGATGTTCCAACCTATAAAATTCAGTCATTAAGGTTGCTTGATCTCAAAAAAGTCTAGCTAAGAGATCTACATGATCACCACCTCATTAACACCCCATCATCCTAAAGAACTGAAAGAAAGGAAAAATGACACTACTTTATCCCCATATGTTGCAAAACCTCTTCCACAAGAATATCATTAAATTTTGCCACTCAACTGTTTTAGCATTAAAAACTCTATAAATTTTTTTCATACACTTATCACATCTACAATGATTAAAATAATTCACATGAATCCCCTTGCAAAAAGAAATATCTTTTATTCTTTTAGTGATCCACTTGCCATTAGTTTCTTAAGAAGCTTCCTTAACCAACTTGTAAATTTCAAGCCATCTCAACAAGTGGTGCTTAAAAACCCTACTTAGCACTCTGCAACATAAAGAATTTTAAATTCATGTTGTTATGGACAAAATTCAGATCAAATTGAACGACTGACTACCCTACATCACTCACTCAAGCTAAAACCTCTAACAGCTTTCCTATATACATGAACTCATACTTCTTGTGGAACTTGCTAAAGAAAGATTATTACCTATAAACAAGGGATTTTAATTACTTATCTAGTTTTAGAAGGACCATTGTGGAGGTCACATTTAGGAAAGATGCTTCCACAACAAGATATCTAGTCCCCCCCCCCCAAAAAAAAAAAAAAGTCTTGAGGGTGGAGCTTTCTACTCTCAAGTAGAATGCTTCTGTGGGGACAGCATATTTTCAATGAGAAATGCAAGCACTTTTCCTTTATAAAATAGTATACTATAGGCGTTTGGTCCACAGAATAGGCAATATGCCTCACCGAAACATCTCTAGAATGACCTCATTATAAATAATGTTGAAAATTGAAAACTTATGCTACCTTATCTACTATGATCAAAGAATTACTGGGAAAATCATGCTTGTTTTTATACTGTCATTGCTTTACCCTCATCTACTTTCAGCATTCTTCCATACATAATTGCCATATTACAGACTCTGAAAGTTCATGATGACATGGAAATTTATAAAAGAATACCTCCAGGACAAGATCATAATAATATGATCATCCCCATCTACATTTTAAAATTAAAAAAAACAGTGAGATGGGACTGGGATTGTCTGAATTAATGATCTTGTAATTTACATTATTATATAGGAAGAAAATAAAAAAAGGCATCCCATAATTAACCATAAGCTCTTTAAGCAGAAAGATATAACTTAACCCTCATTAATTGTTGATAGAGACCTATTTAAATTCAGGTTCCATGATCTGTAAAAAAACCCTACTTTCAGAAATCAAGATGATCGACAATACCATAGACCTAGAATGACAAGCTGGAAGGCGAGGTTGCTGATGTTGTACAGACACAAGCCCATTTTCAAGCATAATTTAAGGGGAAAAAAGATGCAGTTGAATTAAAAGGTGTTAGTTGATTTGACCTCAACCACCATCAAAACATTAAAAAAAACCATGCATCCTGTTTGTCCTCCTTTATTAACTATTCTACAAATGTCCAAATATCAAATGATTTTTTACCATCAATTTTAACCTTAAAGTAAGGAGCAAAAAATCATAAATAGTAAATAGCTGAAGCTTTTGAAACTGGAACACTGTTAAAAATATGAAGCATATAGATATATATCAATCACTAAAGAAAATCATTTTCAGATTACATCAAATAAATAACAATCACAAAGTAGTTAAGCAATCAGAAGTTTTCTAAGTTGGTCTGTAACAGTTAAACCTTGATGTCATCAATAAGAACATGATGTTAAGAACTCATCAATTTATACATGTAAAATTGTTTTAGATACTAGCATTTCCCTCCTAAGTTAAACCTGATTCAGCCAGATGCTAGAAGCAAACAAGCAAAACCACTTAAGATGCAAGGCCAGTTGCAGCTAACAATATCAAAACTTAGTTACAAACCTGCAAAGCATAACCAACCATTTTTGAGAACGCAGTAATAGTAACATGCTTTCCTTGTCGTTCTATCTGTCAATCAAGGAAAACAGATACTGGTTATGAAAAAATAAGAGTCTAGGTCCTGTAAATAATCTTTAAAAAAGCCAACCTTGGCTTTCCCTATTGGAAGGCAGAAACTGGAATCAAGAACTTCAGCTGGAATAGGAAATGACTCTCCGTATCTGTGAATACACATTAACATGTTTAAAGCCAATCCTGCCAAGGTAATATTGAAGCCAAATAACTGAAGCGCATTTGATCTAGTGCTACATACAGAAGTTCATTTTCAAGGAAAACAACAGGATCGGGGTCCCTTATAGCTGCTTTTAACAAGCCTCGAGCATCCTCAGATGAATATGGGCTTAGCACTTTCAAACCAGGAACATGTGCATACCAAGCTGCATAACACTGCAAATGCATTCATAATTAGAACCATCTCCATATTTTATCTTATTCGTTCATTGGAAGCAATCCAAAAAAGTTGTACATATCAATACATAACGACATCACAAAAGCTTCACATGGTACGAGATTAACCACCAGACATTAATTGGAAATAGCCCCCATGACAAGTAGCAGGGGCTGGTTATAAGAATCCATTTCCACAATCCATTTTATAAAAGATGCCCTATATCAAAAGAGCTCCTCAAATGATTCCCACTACTTCCATCCAGGTTTCATAGGTCTTCCTTAACACAATCCATGCCTTCTTTCTGTTCCAGCATGGCCACAACCATAGGCCATGCCATTCATTATAACAATTTTTTTTCTTTTGAGAAGGGGATGCCACCACTAGGGTTTGAACCTTGGACCTCTCCCAACTGGACAAGAATGCCAACCAGCTGAGATGAGGCTGGTTATACCATTCACTATGACACAGTCTGAAAAATGCAAGAGGAAAACCCCATGCGATGAGATCTAGAGTACTTACTTTTTCCATCCTTCATGCAGGAAAGAGATGAGAAACAGTGAAAAAATAATTGCATCCATGACATTGTGCGAAATCTCAGAAAAAGAAAATCTGTTACAGTGATCCACATGAAAATAAGTAATAAGTGCAGGGACAAGTGAATCACTGACGAAAGACCTAAAGCTACATGGACCAAAATTGTCCTAAACAGATCGCTGCATACATTCTAGATATAGCATATGGATTTCGATTCCATATTGCAATATTGTTTCCTGCTCATGGTTATAGATTTCCCCATCAGCAAGGCACTCCCAAACTGATGGCTTACGAAAGAGAACTTGCTCTACATTAAAAGCATCAACTTACTAACAATAACATGCGGCACTATCATAAAAATGTATACTAAATTTTATGACAGTTTCCAACAAGGATAGTTTATCGATGAGTTGCCCGGGGTAGTGCAATTGTCACACCCCAGATTCAAAGCATGACATGGCCATGCTACCGAGAGGTACAACCCACGATAACACAAAGCCAATATTACATTTAGCTTCCAAATCCATCTCAAATATAATAAAATAAATAGGAATTCAATTTCATTATCCATTAAATGCAACCAATACTGGTTCAGAGCTTCTAAATCCAAACATAAATACTAAACCCATAATCCTCAATATTCAAAAAATTATTAAACAAATTCATATCAACTGAAGAACTAAAGTTCTACTATATAGATCACCAAGCCTGTTAGTGCGAACTCGAAGCCTAGACCATCCTTCGTTTTGATCGACCCTATTCATCTAAAGAGAGAAAAATAAAAAATAGAGGTATATTAGCGACACAGCTCAATAAGTAAACCTTTCACTACCTTACCGGATCAAGCATAAATTTTTTCATACCAATGCATCATTTAAGAAAAATAAGAGATTATAAAATAAAGCATTTCATAATATAGTATATTAAAATAAGCCATAAAGCCAATCATGCATGCATAAATCATTCATATTTCATAAACATGATTCCAAGTTTATTGTGCAAATAATTTCATAAATCATTCTTCTGTCATTTAGCCATATCATAGTTCAAAACATTGCTCACAAATATTTGTGTTGCGGTCACTTTATATCCGTGACAGGGTCTGTGTTTGTAATCGACAAAGATTCTTGTTTCATATGCCAACTTTATACCCGCTGGCGGAGCTTGTGTTTGTAAGGGTGCTAGCTCTAGGTGTCGATTTTTTCAAGTTTAGGGATCATACATAACTATCTGAGAGCTTTTAGAAAACTTATATCTTTTTCTTAAAACATACACATAAATATATGAAAAACACTAAATGGCACGATCAAATTCATAGTTCATAATAAAGCTATTTTCATTAAAACATTCATAGAACTATTTTTCATAAAACATGATTTTTATAACACATATACTGATCCATAATTTTATGAAAACATGACATCTTTGTTGGCAATATCATATGCATGAAAAACATGATAATTTGAAAAATATTAAGAAGTGTAAAATCTCCTTACCTCTTTTGTCTTGGACTGTCAAACTTCACTAGACGACTCTGCTAAACCTATTTTAAATGTTAACAGCAAAATTAATTTCTAATTGATGGCTTTAATAAAATAACACGAGAAGACTTGACCAAATGTACGGTAGTTTTGAGTAGGTCAAGTCTAGATGATTTGCTCAATGAATAGAACTTAATCAGGCCAAGATCAATCAACAAGGTTCATCAATGAGATTTCTGAAACATTCAATAGGGTCGGAATGATCGGTCCAATAGGCGGCTCAGGCACCAGGCAATTTAGGGCCTCTTTTCAGGGATCAACTCGAATTCATAAATCAAGTCGATGGAACTCGGTTCATGATCCATAGATCTTCTTAGAGAGAGAAATGGAGAGATGAGAGAGAAGAAAGAGAGAGAAGGAAGAGAGAAACAAGAGAGAGATGGCTCTTTCTCTCTCTCTCTTCTTCTTTCTTTCTTCTTTCTTGGCAAAACAGAGAAAGGAGACGGCCGGTGGCTATAGTCATGGTGGTTCGGTGAGATGGCAGCCGGAGGTGGAGGGCGGTCGGCCGTCCAAAAGTCAAACTAAAAATAGGGTCGAGAAGAAAATTTTATTGGCTCGGTGTACTCGGATCCAAGCCCACTTGCCGACGGTTGGGGGTCCGGCTTCGGCCAGAGATTGATGCAGGGAAGCGGCCGATGGCTTCTGCGATGAACGCCGACGACAGGCATTGCCAGAAAAAAGAAGAAAATAGGAGATCAAAGGCGGAACAAGAGGTTTCATAGTGATTTTCGATCGATTCCTTGGCGGAATCTGATTGGCAATGGGTCAATAGAGAAAGAAGAGGCTGGAGAAGAAGGATTCAGAGTTCTTACCAACTCCAGTGAGTGCTGCGGCCCAGATTTCCGGCAGGTACGGTGATGGGATACTATAATTTTGAAGGGAGAAAAGAGAGAGAAAGGAGCCCGATGATCGCCGATGGAGGTCCATCGAGGGGGGGTCTAAATAGGAGTGGAGGCTAGGCTTATCCTAGCCTCCAACGAAGTTCGTGGTGAAGTCTTCCTCCTCCGTGATCAACCAAGGCTCTATCTTGTTTTTGACTGAAACGGTCCTTCAGGCCGTGATTGGGTGCTGGGCCAGGCCAACAGGCCGGCCCAATGAGGCTGAGCCTCACAGCAATAAACTTCTCCAAAGACTGCAAAAGGAAAGCATTTAGTGGTGTAGAATCTTATTGCAGGATAACAGCCATGCACCTGTGAATGTTGAGCACCAACTCCAGCAGCAGCACCATTTGGACCTCTGAAAACAATAGGTACAGATATCTGACCTGCTGACATGTAGTTTGTCTTCGCAGCAGAATTAATAATATGATCAATTGCCTGCAGGTGCATCAGATAAACAATTTAGATACAAAAAATATGCATACATTGCTATTCATGCTTAAGCTACAGGTAGTAGTCTGCAATGATGAAAGATACTTGGTGCCCATTTGCATACTCAAAGAAGTAAAACAATAAACCCACCTGACCTTTTAAAAAAGGATCAATAGTCAGTAACTAGCCGAATGGCTGCCACTTGCTAGGATATTATCAGGCTTTTACCCTAGAGTGCAAGCTCCAACTATTGAGCAGCCAAACCAACAACTGAATCAAACAATTTTCAGACTAACGGTTACTAACTTTAACATCAGCAAATATCTAGATTAAATTTGGGTCAGCTTCAAATAAAGAGAGATTCTCCTATTCAAGTATTGACTTGCGCATATCATACTACCAAACTCCTTATTGCATAATGTGGTACCATAGGATACACCATTCACAAAAGCTAATACAACTCTCCTGATCTAGATTTTGAGAACCCAAAACTGACACTTAAGAATTTCTGTTGCTCATAAAAGAAACATGTGCAGCCCAGAATTGCAAATACATATCTACAAGATGATCACTAAAATCATGCAATATTTAGAAGCAAGACTGGCAGAAACAACAATCACAACTGGGATCAAACTTCAGGAGAAACATACACAACTTTTCTACAAAGAGATCCAATATAAATCAGTTTTCAAATCATGCATGTTTTATAACCTTAAAATCTTAACATATTCAAAAGTTTTCCAGCTAATCCCTTTTTTTTGATAGAGAAAGCAAAAATATAATTTGATACATAAAAATTCTGAGTTCTACTTCATGGCCTATTGAAGCTTTGAAAAAGCTATCTGGTATTTTGAGGTTATGAGTTCAAATTCAGCCTTAACTTTGATTCCTTATTTCCAAAGACAAATGGCATACATCCAAATGTGCCTAAGCATGCAGATATGCATGTCACAATATTTGCATGTGTGCACACAAATTAGATAAGTCAGAATGTTTGCTGATGTATGATCCGCAATACAAAATTCAGTTCAAAGCCAGAAACCTCATCAAGATTTAATCATGTAGAGCACAAGACATTGTCCTGTGGTGAAACAAAAACTTGATGAAAATACTTCCATTCATAAGTTTTTCAGACCTCATTATTATATTTTTAGATATCTCCTATCTCGTGGGCTGGTTTGCAGCGACCTTTTTTCATATATTTGCTGATTTTGACATTCAGTTAACCATTTCTCCACCAGCAACAAGAAAGAAGCATAATTGTTCAGACTAATTGCGAGATTTAGTAAAATTCCGCACTTTGTTCCATGCCAGTAGTTCTTTCTCTTTATTCCATTCCATCAAACGCTACTAGAAGCAATTTCAGCTTATAGGAGGCAATTTAATCATGCATACTTAATCATCTGGACCGATGAATAATTATACATGACTTAATCATGCTGAGACATGTGCATAACGTGCATGCACATGCAATCCCACATCGAATGCATGAGCACATGCACCAAAACAGGCATTTCATGAGTGACACTGCATACTTATGTGCTATTTAAGTCATATGATTTCTCAGGTAACATAAAACACTATTTGCACTATGAATAACAATTTATGCTTGCCGTGAAAGCCATTAACACTTAAAAATTGGCTGCAGTGAGTTGGTCTCCTCGCAGTTCAGGTCAATGTCAAAATATTAAACCCATTTATGTAATCAAACCAATCCACATTATTAACATTAGACCCTAACCATTTATCACTGCAAAGACCAGATTAGATCCGATTACATTTGTTTGAACAACCATAAGCTGGTTGAATGTAACTAATAGTCAGCAAAAGCCAATTCCCCGAGTCACTTTTCACATCTATATTCAGGCCAGATTAATAATTGATTAATGTGTTGGATCTAGATCAGACAATTTATTGACTAAAAAATCATCCACAGCCCTTGTTCCAAAATAAGTTGCACTTTATAAAAAAGCAAATAAAAAGAATAAAACAATTAAATGCAACACTGCACAAAAAATAAGAAAACTCTAACCTGCATGGAGAAGTTGAAAGTCATAAATTCTACAACAGGCCGAAGACCATAGTAAGCCGCACCAACTCCAATACCAGCAAAACCAGCCTGCAAGAATACAACCAATGATGCAGGAACCAGACTGACAAAACCACTTGAGGACAAAAGCTGCTGATAATTTGAATATGACGCCAACCTCTGTAATTGGAGTATCAAGAACTCTCTCAGGACCATACTTCTCAAGCAGACCCTTGGAAATCTGCAAGACAAGAATTGAAGGTTGTTTTGTATAAGTAGAAAATGAGTAATTATGTACACAACAGAAAAGGCAAGCTTTCAAATTTTACAAGGGTTTCTTACCTTGTAAGCACCCTGATACTCGCCTACCTGCAAAGTCGAAATTTTCATTAGAATAAGTGATGAAGAAAGCATGGTTCAAAAAGCATGCATTCCCCAATATTACCTCTTCACCCATCAAGAATACTTTAGGATCCGCAGACATCTCCTCATCAAGTGCAGAGTTCAGAGCTTCACGCACTGTCATCTGTGAGACAAAGAGATGTCATGAATTTAGGTTCGACACTCTCTTACTCTAAACAGAGATTAAAATAGAGAGGAAAAAGACAGGAATCTATCCAAACAGAGATTTGCGTAGATATAGAATGAGAAGCCAACACAAGAACATATAATATTCCCCATCTTCCAAATGAACTGGATATTTCTTTGATCAACGATCACCATAAATATTATAAAAAAAGGGCATCACAGTGCATGAGGCACCCCCGCCATTGCCGTGGGTTAGCAGTGGGTCAGATGCAAGCAGCCTTACCCCGCATACGGAGAGACTGTTTCTATGTTTCGAACCCATAACACCTAGGCCATGATAGTGCAACTTTATCATTGCGCGAAGGCCCGCCAGATTGTAAACAAAATAATAATTCTCACTAAAGACAACAATGCATTAAATTTGATCAAGAGCACCAAAAAGCAACCAATTGCAAACAAATCCTAAAATAGAAATCATAGAAAGGAAACTGGGAGCTATATACTAAAATTTAAAACCTTAAACCATGGACATCAACACAATAAACAACAAAATATTAAATGATTTTCTTTTTGTCTGTAAATAGAGCATATTATCATCATAAAATCTTCTTTTAACACAGAGGAATATTCTGACAAATTATTCATGCCGTGATCGAGCAGCAACATGCTAAAATACCACAAGTATTTTTCAAATAACAAAATATATTTTATAATACCTCTTTTGCTGCAGTTGAGTAGTTCTTTGGCAAGACAGATCCCAGAGGCCGAATCCTCTGCAACACCTGCCCTAAAATCTACACACAAAAAAAAAAGACAGAGAAAGCGCAAAAAATCAACCAAAAAGTCCATAACAACAGAAGATAACGCCAGCAGTCCAACACCAAAAGATCAAGAACACAGCAAAGCTCCCAAAAAAAATCAAATAGACAATAAATAAATCCCGTCGCTTTACCGGTGAAGAGAAGTTTCCAAACCCGACCCTTTGTCTCGCGAGTCCCCACATCCTCCTATCAATCAAACAACCAGAGAACCCTGAGATTCGTTGAACCATGAAAACCATCAATAACCAATCAACGCAACGAAAAAGCAAGAACAATTGGAAAGAAAAAACAGACGTATGATTTAAAATCTCGATCTTTTCACTTGAAATGTAAGATAATAAGGAAATGAATAAAAATATAAACAAATCATAAGTTGAAAAGCGGATAGAAGGAAGGAGGAGAGGAGAAAAACCTAGAAATTAGAGAGAGAACGCAAGAGAGAGAAGAATAGAGGACAAGGAAGAGAAGTGGGGCTCGACCGCTCGAGACGAAAGAAATGGAGAGCCCATAGATTATTGTCTGTTTTACATTTTTACGAAAAGGCATCGTAAGTAGATTCGATATTACAAGTCAACCCCTTAATTTTCTGATAACTGCATATTAGTCCAACCACCGGGAACTTCCTTCGACTGAATGGTGACGAGCATTTGCTATTGTTTTCTTCTTGTTTTTATATTACAGTGGATAAGCGCCAACGACAAAGATAGTTTAAATTATTCCTGCAACAACATTTCACGTTACTTTTTATTGTATGTATACCTGATATATTTCAAATTATTCGTTTCCAGGTAGACATGGTTTAGGGTTTTCATCCTTGGCCAGCGTGATGTTTCTTGTTAAAATACTTGCAAAAAAAAAAAAACCCCCAAAAAAAAATAAAAAATTTTATTCCTCTATTCCATCATATTCAGTACATCTCAGGAGTTATATATACTCATATATAGACTTAATACAAAAAAAATAATATAGAATAATATAAGATCATACTAACAAAGAAAAGTAAACTGACCGATATAGAATCACGCTAACAAAAAAAATATTATAGGCCGATAAAAATTGTTTCGTGATTTCTAAAATTACGTTAATATCATACTTCAAACTCAAGATGGTACTATAGGTGCCAACTTGAGTTTACAAACTAATTCACGAATGCACCCAGAAACTGACGTATTAAATCAAGAGCCGAAATAGCAGCTCAGAAGATGACGTAATAAACTAGGAGCTGATATAGTAGCTCGGAGACTAACGTGGTGGTAGATCAGGAGTTGACGTGCCAGTACAAAACTTGATGTGGTAGAACATGAGTCTCAGAAGTTGATGTAACAGATTAGAATGTAATATAACAACTCATAAGCCAATATTGCAGACTAATATGTCAAGCTGATGTAACAATATAGAATTTGATATGGCAGAATAGAAGCTCACATAGTAGTTTAAAAATTAATGCGGCAAATTAGAAAGCTAATGCAGCAAATTAGAAAGCTAATGCAGCAAACTAATGTGTTTGGCAATGTTAACGTAAGTAACTGATGCGATAGACTAATACATTCACTGACATGATTAACTAACCTAGCAAACAAGAGTCTATCGATGTGTCTGACTGATGTGATAGTCTAACATGTCTATTGATATGGCTGATTGATTTGTCTGATGATTTGGTAGCGATAAGACACATAAAAGATGATAGTTGCAGCGAAGACCAAAGCTCGAAGAGAAAGCAACTGAAAGTTGATGATCCTCATAGACGGAGTCACCATAGAAGAGGAGCAAAAGACCTCAAACTGGATTGCGAGGAGCTAAAGACTGCAAATAAAATCAGAGATAGAGAGAAAAGGGCCAAGCGACAGTGAAAAAAGACAACCGAAGATCTGAAGCTGAAAAGAAAAGTGGTGGAGAGGAGCTGCGGATCCATTAGAAAACAAAACACTTTAAGGTATTAATTTACTAAAAATAGAGGATATAATTCACTGGAAAATAAAGGATCTGTGAGGAAACAGAGAATCTGTGAATCTACCGAGAAATAGAGGATCTTTAGATATTAATTCACCCGGGAACATAGATCGATAGATCAGCAATGGCGATCTGCAAAACTTCTAAACATGGCAACGACGGCCACAACAAAAACGGAAGAGATAGTAGTGACATATTAGGTGATCGGTGGCTTTGATACTATGTTAAAATATTTGTAGAAGAAGAGAAAAATAAAAAAAAAAGAGAGAGAAAAAAAATTTTATTTCTTTATTCCATCATATTGGTATATCTTAGAGGTTATATATACTCACATACAGACTCAGTATAAGAAAAATAATATAGATTGATATAAAATCATGATAACAAAGAAAAATATTACTCGCTGATACACGTTGTTATATAATCTCTAAAATCACTCTAACATGATCATGCTAACAAAAAAAAAAAACCGACCGATATAGGATCATGCTAATAAAAAAAAATTATTATGGACTGATACAGGTTGGTATGCGATCCCTTCATTTATTATTGTTTCTATGTTCCTCCTAGCTAGGAACAATACACACTTGACAACTTGCCACAAAATATTAGCGAAACATAATTATAAAAACTTATCAAATATCTATTCTTACAAGAATAATTACTTTGCCTTCCAGTTTTTCTTTTGATAGAATGAATTAAAGCTGTTTTATATATTTCAAATATTAAAGCCAAATTGTCGATTATCATATCATATAGCCATGTAGGTAGCTTTGCTTTGGCACATCATTTCCACATCATTCTCATTATTGCCATATTAAATAAAATATATTTTACTTAAGTCGTTATTGCATTAAAAAAAAAATCAGTAAGTACACCTACAAAATTATGAATCATTTCAACCGGTGAATATGGTTATCCGTGTCAGCATCACAGGTGCTTGGTTTATGGTTATACCAAAACCATCACATTAGTTACAATCTAGTATTTCAGTGAAGAAAAGGGAAGAGCCGCAGAGAATGAACAATACAAAACTGTTTGCTCGCATAGTTTTGTTGTGTTTGGATAAGCTGCAGCCTTAAAAGCTTTGTTATTATATATATATATATATATATATATATATATATAAAGGTGTGTGCGCGCGCGTGCACTTTTTGATGCTGTGCACTTGAAAAATATATCAGGACTCGCTTGATTCATGAGTAGAGGGGAAAAAAAGTGTGGTCAATGAAAAATAGGGAAATATATCATATTTTGTTGGATTTTTTAAAAAAAGAGTAATGAAAATTCTCATATTTCATTGAATTAAAATATCTATATAGAATATGAAAAGTGACTTTTCCATGGGTTAGGAAATTATTTTTTTTTAAAAAAAATATTCTTAAGCTTTTAGATAGAATAAGGTATGATCTTTTCTTTTATTAAGAGCATAATAGATATTTTATACATCTTTTCCAAAAAAATAGATGCTTAACCAAATATAAACTACTCTGCAATGTGTCATTTTTTAATAGTTAATCAAATATAAAAAATTACTTTTCCAAGTGTCAGCTTTCTAAGAAAAATATTACTAATTTTTTTTTTTTTTGGATGATCCAATCAGAGTCTTTAGTTGTTCTCGCATGCTCATCTTTGCTTTTCTAATGCAACAATGGGTAAAGATAGGATGACACTACATTTGTCGTGACATTACGCCTGTCACCATCCCACAAAGAAGAATCTCAAAAGTTTTTGGTTGCCCCATTCACATTATATTTAGATTCCCATGTTTTAGTGAACCACAAGCTGCAAATCTCCGACAAACATCTAGATATTCCCATAACTTTGGGGTTCAGCCAAACCAATGATGGCAATAGCCAAGGCAGAGTAATCTTCAAATGCGGAATGCTATCCCTGTGAACTCCCCGTCACTAGCACTGAATGTTGGGGAGCAATGAATGAGAGAGGTGGAGAGAGCAACACTTTAGTTTTCCCGTTATTTGCTTTGGTATTATAACCCATGGTGGTTGGGGCAGCGTGCATAAGCTATCCGGTACACCTAACCCTCCACCCAACCATAAAGAATATTGCAGTGTTCAATTCAAGCCATCGCAACAACCACAAGAGGGTTTGAACAATGCTGCCACCTAACCCTTTCTGACCAATTGAGTACTTGCACTGTAGAAACTAAAATTTATTAGAACTAAGGCATGTTTAGGTGAGCTGTTAGTAGTAGAGCTTTTGGAAGTAGAGCTGTTAGAAGTAGAGCTGTTTGAAGTAGAGCATTTATAAAAAGCTGTTTACTATTTGGTAACTATATTTTTAAAGTGCTGTGGCATTTTAACATGTATTTGGTAAACAAACTGAGAAAGTACTTTTGTGCTACAAAATGACCATAAAGAACATTATTAGTATTATATAACAGAGCATAATAAAATATAATATGTACTAATACATAAATATATGATATAGTATAATATTAATATAATGTAATATAATATTATTATAATATAGTAATATAATATTATGTATTATAGAATAATAATTTAATATAATAATAAATTATTTGAATAACATATCAATGTATTATGATATAATGTAATATAATATTATAGTTATAGTATAATACAATAATAAATATATAAAATATTATAATTATTAGTGTAAATTAATTTTTTATCCTTCTAATGACCATTTATCTCTCTAACAAATAGAGAGAAAGGAAGAAGCGGGAGAAGGGTTTTGGGAGAAAAAGTGTGATTTAAATGAGGGTATTTTGGTCCAAAAAATAGCTTTCCGACAAAACTAAAAACAGCATTTTCGGAAAGCTCCAAATTGGAGCTTCTCCTCAAAAGCTGTTTTCAGATTCCCGCAAAAGCTGAAACAACTTTCCGAAAATTTTACCAAACACCATTTTTTATCTAAAAGTACTTTTGGAGGGCATTTTCTGGCCCTCCAAAAGCTCTCCCAAACAAAGCCTAACTCAGGAGCGGTCCAATATATTCGAGGGCCTAAGGCCGTTTTATCTTTGAGGCCTTTCCTGCAGTAGGCCGGCTTAAGACGAACTTAGAAGAAAGAATTTTTTTTTTATATATTTTGTCTTTGAGATCTTTCGTACGGTGGGCTTTCTTTGAGTCGAGGCCTTAGGCGACCGCTTCAGTCACCTAAGAATTGGGCCGCCCTTGAATCTATTGGACGTGGAATGCTAGCATCTAATGAGAGCAATCATTCATGGTACTCCGTAATGATATTATTATACTTTAACAGACTTTCACTGAAATTATTGTTTATCATTATTATATTTATTAGTAAATAAGCATGTGCAGTGCGAGATTAGGGATAATAATGATCGAAGTACTAAATATATGAGGAACCAAAAATAAAAATAAATTAGAATAAAAAGTAAAACTACTGATGAAAAATTAATAGAATAAAAAATATTATAAAAGAGTAAAATATAGATTGCCGGCAAAATATTGCAAAATGATATAAAATATAAAAATATAAATCAAATTAAATCACAAAACAAAAGTAAGAGAGATTAAAAATATAAAATCGTTGTAAAACCAAAACTCAAAACAATTCCCAAAAATCAAAATAAAAAATTTAGGAAAGGAAAGCAAAAAGGGATAATAAAGATAAATAAAACTAAATAAGGGATTAAAAAGTAGAATTGATGTACATGAATGAAAAGTTAGAAAGAAATAAATTACATAGAAATAGATGAGGTCATTAAAAATAAACAATTATAAATTAAAAATAATAAGTAATTGATAAGACAATCAAAAATATTAAAAATTATATGCTTAGATAGAGTATGATAATTTGAAATATCTAACAAATTGTACAGCAACATAACTAAAATTATATTAAATAAAAAGAAAAATGTGTAACATGGTAAAAATAAAATGAAGAATGAAAATGCATAGAAGAAGAACAAAAAAAGGATCAAATAAGAAATATATTAGATGATCTTATAATGAAGTTAAAAATATATAGTAAAGATAAAGAAAAAGGAAAAGGAAAAGCAAAATAAGAAATATAAATAATTATCAAAGATTAAAGTACAAAATAAATAAAATGCCAATTAAAGAAATATAAAATATTTAACAAATGAGAAATACATAAGAAGATAAAATAAAATATATCACGATTTGAAACAAAGGACAAGGGCAGAGCAGGTCAAGGAGAAGAGGGTTGATACAAAGAAGGTAGTGGAGTGGTTTTGAGAGTGTGGGGAGGATGAGTTAGGATTTGGGAGGGGAAGAGGGATAGTGAGAGAGGAGGGCAGTCAAAGGTGCTAGTGAGACATATGTGTGAGAAAGTCCAATTTATTGAAGATTTTAGTTATTTTGTTGATTTTTTGTTATTTTGGTTAGAGTAAGTCTAATTTGTTCTAAATGGATCTGATTAGAAAAGGAGGGAGAGTTTACACGTGATAAAAGTGCAGAAATAAATTGATACATATCCAATTTATTAACCCTATTTCACAAATATTTGTGAAATAGAAGAACTAAAAATATTCTTGTCAATAGATGGGATCTAAAAAGGAATATATTGACCTCTTTCTTTTAATAATATAGTACATACATGGGTCATATTAGCCTCATCTCGCATGGCTTGGAGTTGTCTAAACTTATGGCAAATACAACTGCCATTATAATAATATTATAATGGAGAGTAATGAGCATTATGCTGTTTCAGAGATAACTTTGAAAATTAAATTTTGAAAAAAATATTTTATAAAAAGAAGTATAAGTGATAAAATAATGATCAATATTTTTGATAATAATATACATTATAACAATAAATAACATCTCAAAAATACCCAATATACTAGCCATTATTTTTTACCTATTACCAAAATCATTATAATGACTTCTGCAATGTTGTAATTGCTGTAATTTTATGGCAAGCTTGCATTTATAGAAACTGGTACTATGCATGCGCAGTGCGCATGACCTTGCACATGAGAGACGTATTTTAGGGACGAAAAGTAGTAAAATCATTAGAATTTCTAACAATGTGCGATAAGTTAATAAGATGCTATCTCTATTTATTTAAATAGCAACTTTCTAGTTGGATGTTTCAGATAATAGGTATTCTCTCTCTTTTATTCTTTTAACAATATTGTGAAGATTCTAGATTTTGAATGGAGTGGAACTCTAATGCAAGTTTTTATTACTATAGATGCTAAATAGTTGATAATCATTGGTTGTGCAAGATAACAAGTGTGGATTGTCTCTCATTTTTTTTTTATCCAAAGATTTTAGAATGGAGTCCAACTTTTTTTTTCTAAGAATTAGGATTCGAGGATGCCCAAACAAAATTGAGTGCAGACATGATTTAATTTTAGATTAATAACATGAACGCCAAGTGAGTTTACCAACTGAGCTAATTATTCTGCAACAATCAGCCCATACAAATACAGAAGAGATGATGATTATGGAGCCAAACTTGGACAATTAAATTGCTACAATAGTAGAGATTTTTTAGACTGTGTGATATGACTTTACATATCATCTTTAAAGTGGCACAAACCTATTTTTTTTCTTATTAAGTCTATGATAGTCATCCTATATAAGCATAAAATCCAAGTAACTTGCTCTTCATTGCAAGAAGTTATATCGAGTATCTGGTATATAATAAAATAAAAATTTTGTAGTTGAGATTACCCTTTTAGCTAATAAGAGCAATAGTTGCTAAAAAAAATTACATAATTATTAATATAGTTTGAAAATAAATAGTTAAAGTTTAGAGATTTAAAAAAAATATAAAATGGTAGATTGCCCTACCATGTTGTATGACACAAAATGCTAGACAATAAAGAAAGTACATGAAGCAAGTTGAATGTAATAAAAATATAAATATTAAGATGGACATATGGTAAAGATAGAGAGGATAAAATAAGAAATGAATATATTACAAGAGTTGCATGAGTTATAGAAATTAAGGTTAAAATGAATTTCATAAAAAAATGAGATGGAAACAATCCCACTATTTTGCTAAAAAATAGTTAAGATGATATATTAGTGCAAAATAAAGATCTAAGGGGGCTCCGATCAAGAGAGGTACTTTGACTCATGTTAAAGGTGGTAAGAAAATATAAATAAAGATTCAAGATAAAGAGGACGGATGTTATAAAAAAGAATATGGAGAAACTTGGAATAAAATTAAGAGTAGTCCTAAATAAGAATACTTGGCGAATGAGGATTCCTAAATCTGACTTTGAATAGTTGGAAAAATGTTAGTTGTTATGGTTACTCAACCAAAATGACATATCATAATCCATGCTCTATTGACCGACCATAATGACATATCATAAGCTACCTTAAGTTAGGTCATCGGCCGGGGGAACTCAATCAGTTAATCAATGGAAGGTGAAAATGAGTGTCAGAAGCAAAAAGTCAACGAAGAGCACTTCTAAGTATCCCCGCGGCCCGCCGTACAGCTTCCCAAATTTCTCACTCTGGACTCAGACTAATGAGCAACTTCACTGCTTTAAAATTAAATTTTGCAAAAAAAATATTGTAAATTAGTATTAGAATTATAAACATGTCTTAGTTTATATGATATTAGTATCAAGTATGCGCAACATGAGTTCAAAAAAGCAACTAACAAAAATAAAATATGATTATATTTATTAACATTTATCAAATATAAATAGATATAAAGTAAAAATATAAAATATAAATATTAATGAATAAAAAGTATGTACTTGAGCATACATTCAAAAAACTAATGAACAGAGTCTTTGTAGTAATGCAAACAAAAATAAATAGAAATAGATAAACTAAATGCATAAGAGAGAGGGTAGGATGGGGAAGCAGGCTAGACTAGGGAAAAGGGAGAGAGAGAAGAGAGAGAGAGAGGGAGTGTCGGCGTTGGAGTCTCTTTTTTTTTTCCCTTCTAGAGAGAGAGAGAGGGTGGATTGGGAGAGGAGGATACAAAGAGGATGGGTGGGGGAGGGGAAAAAAATGGTTGGAGCTAAGGGCTCGTTTGGTTCGCGGGAAAAGAAGGGGAAAAAGTGTGGTCAACGGGAAAGTAATAAGATGCCTCTTGTTTGGTTGGAGTTTTCAAAGGAGAGAGAAGGAAAAGTTGTATTCCTATGAAAATATGATTTCCACATTTCATGAGAAAGTCTTTCCCATGAGAAACATGGGAAAGTTACTTTTCCATGAGGCGGGAATCACTTCATTTTTACTTTTTTCCCAAAAAGTCCAGCATTAAAGAAGCATTAAAGAGGCATTAAAAACCTAATTTTTATTAAGGGCATAATAGAAATTATACATAACTTTCCTAGGAAAGTGAATGGCTAACCAAACATAAGCACTTTGGAAATTTGTCACTTTTCCATGGTCAACCAAACATGCCAAAAGTACTTTCCTAGGCATCCTCTTCCTAGGAATTTGTTTCCCAGAAATCATATTCCTAGGAGGAAAAATGCTTCCCGTGAACCAAACGAGCCCTAAGTGAATAAATAGCTAAGTTAGAAAGTATTCAAATTTATGATCTCCACCAAACTTGTAATTTAGTACTATGTTAACTAATCATTATATTCTAAAAGTTTATATTGATTGGAAAAGAGGCAACAATGAATATAAAGCTTAACACTATTAAGGATTGTTTCCTTGAAGCTACGCAATTTAATATATCCTAACTAAATCAAATGCGCACATTTAAGGTAAGTAAAAAATTGGTCAAACAGTATGCGAGGACATCAAACCTTCCTAAATATCTTCTTCAGTTCTTTCATTGGTGATGCTTTTTTATCAAATCCTCAAATAATGCACTATCAGTTTTAAATTTTTCGAGAATAAGAAAAATTTAATTGGATTGATGTTGCCATTGTTAAATTAAGATTAGGTTTAATTAAGATTAGGCTTGGGATAGGACCCCGTGAGTATCCAACCCCAGTTAATTTACCAAGTCAACCAATTGGCATTCCCTTTGGGTTGGATTGAAGCATTTTAGAAATCAAACTTAAAGGAGATTCTTTATTGATGATCAAAACCTATCTCATATTGAGATAGTAATCAAGGATGTGAAGAACAAGGGCCTTTTATTCAACGATGCATTTCGTTTTATTTTTTGAAGAAATTAAGATTCAAAATTATCAGTGCGAGAAAGCCAGGCAATTTGATATGCGAAATTTATGAAGAATAATACTGTTGCGCAGATGGAGAACCCATTAAAGTTTGGATATCTAAACTAAAGAAGTTGCTGATGTATTTATATATATCGAATACTAAGAAAATTTAGCCTTTATTTAAAAAAAAACATAAGAAAACTCAAGTACTCAATCCAATAGTCTTAATCTCATGTATGAGCTGCTCATGTAAGGGAATGCCTCGGTAAATGCAGGTCCAGCTAGCTCGGTTGATTGCTCCTCATCTAGGTTCTCTTTTCACTACTTTTAGTATTCTTTTCTTGTAAGTTAAATCAAAAATATGGTGGATATGGATTGCCAAGCAAAAAAGAAGCATTCTTTCTGCCCCTCCCAGGCATCCATCGATAAACACCACAGAAAATGAGCGGCAAAGAAAAAAAAAAATGCAGTTCAACTCTAGCAAAAGTGGCCATTGAAGGCTCCAAGGGCTGTCCTTCAACATTAACTACTGCCTACTACTCAAATTTGATTCCAAGAATAATGATTAGATGGTCTTCTACCAAAAAAAAGAAAAAAAAAAAAAGATGTGCTTTCTATTCAAACACCTTCTCCTCTCTCCAAATGCTTTATCATTTAAATACTTATATCAATTACTACAACTTGAAGACCAAAATGGCACTGTTGCGTATGCACCCTAGCTATTATATTCTTGTATTGTTGTGTAACAAGGACTTGCAGTGTAAAAGAAGTCACATTGGAGATGGAATAAGTGAGAATGGGGACGAGGCATCCAATGGAACTTTAGACATGGATTGTGTACATATAGGGCATGTAAGTTAAAAAAACAGCCCATATATTAATGGTTGATGTGGGTCATTTTCATGGTTTTCATCATCAACCGAGGTATATATCAACATATCGATATGCATAGATATGGGACACTTACAGATTTGATACATACTTTCGTGTGTATAAATATTGAGCTTTTTTTCCATGTGTCACTGATATGATACCCGACATAAACTAATCTTTGACATGTAAAGATTGTAGTATGATGCAAAGTATTCATAAACACAAGAATTTATTCATACACACAACTCCACTCAGTCCTTGCAGTTTTGAGGGAAAGACTTCCTTTTCTAAAACATGTAAAAGACTGTAGTGGTTCCTAATATATCACACACACAAAAAAAAAACTTTACTTATTAAAGTTGTACCACAAGAAAAAAAGTTGAATATGGTTAAGTCTTTGCTAAACTGAACCAAAATACTGCTCGAGCTAACTTGAGCTCAACTCATGGCATAGTAGGAAGGTCTTAGGTTCTGGTGTGTGTGTGTGTGTGTGTGTATACACATCAATATACTAACATTGCCAGGCAAGTCCTAGACAACTTTTGGCTTAACCCAGCATGTCTGAAGTTTTAACAAAAGCATAAAAGATCAAATGAAGGCCACAGCATGCTAGAACGTCGTCGCCTGACCACAGCAAATAAAATTAATAGAGCTAGTATTGGTGACTCCAAGATGCAAAGCATTGTCCTTAAAGAAATTTCTGGCCACTCCATAGATTCATGAGCTCATCAAGAGACGAGCTTGAATTGGTTGCTAATGCTAGCATCGTGTGGAACCTAAATGAACTTCAAATCATCTTCAATTGTTTTACAGAATTAAAGAGGGGAAGGTTCACTGAAAAGATGGAGAGAACTACCATTTTCCATGTCCTGAAACCAGGACATTAATATGCATCAGAAATGTATAATAATCTATTTATGCATAAATTTCTACTTGTGTGCCTAACTGGCCAAAAAAAATTAACACAACGAGGACCAGAGACAATAATAAATTTCAGTAGATGCCATGCAAGATATTCCAATATATGCATACAATGTCAGAAACATTAAGCTTGAAAGGAATGTATTTAATGGAGCACTACAGTTGTCTATAGTGTTCACATAGCAGAGAACATACATACCATATGCACCAAAACTAATAAAACCTGAAGTAACTTTAGAATAAAATTCTTAAACATCCTTTGCTGCCACATTTCATTTTTGACATTACCATTAATTTGGTGTGACCCATACTGGTGGCAGGGAAGGTCATGACCAGCTTGGTCCTCCAAAGAGTTGGATGCTTCTGTCTTCCAAATGAACTATACCCATGATCAAATTCAAGGCGGCTCACCGACAAAAACAGTCCTTCTAGATGCTCTGGAAAATCATGCATCAGCAGTAACATAAACACAATTTTCCTTGGCATCCAGCATATAATTTTGCTGCAAGAGACTATGAATGAATATAACTTAGAAGCCACTAAGGTGGTAGTTCAGTGTAACTGGGCTTTACTTCTAACCAAGTGGTTCTGAATTCAAAACGCGCGAGCGTCGATTAAATTGTGGAGACCAGATGCTCCCTCCTCGGACACGTGGTCTGAGAGGGCTTATTGGTCCGCTGGTAGCCTCGGTGGTACTAGGTGTGACGTACTCACATGGAGAGTATCCATGCCGGAGCCCAAAAGGATAACGAGTTGGGCCCACGGGTGGGCAGGGTATGAGTAAAACCGGCTGGCGTGCCCAACACACGGTCATTTCTGCCCACATCGAACATTCTCCTGGTGGGATGGGGGCCCAGTGGGGGCTGCTATGCGGGAGTGGGCTTGTCCCTTCCTCCCCACTTCCCCTTTTTTTCTCAGCAAAAAAAAAAAAAAAAACTTAGAAACAACATTTGTTCTTCTAGGCTTTCCAGCTTAACCCACTTTCGTGTCTCGTTTATAGTGTCACACAGTAGCTCAACTTTAGACTTGTTCTTTTCTAGCTTGAAATTCCAAGTGTTCTCCTACTTTCCATCCTTTTCATCTTGGTTCATCATTCTTATTGGAAAGCATACGACAAATCAGCAACATACGTAGAAGCACCAAGCTGATTAGATGATGAGAAGATGCTGACTTGTATAGTTGGTGATATGTACATTTCTAGAATATGCTTTTCTGTACAACTATGGAGTTAGTTAGTTTGTTCTGTTTTTATCCTTATCTTGTATAGCTATGGAGTTGGTTAGTTTGTTCTGCATTCATCCTTATCCTACGCTTGATGTATTGATTGTACAGCTGGCTAGATGCTTTTATTCTTTTCATTATTTTTAGCATTTTAAGTTTATCTATATATAGAAGCTTTGTAGTCAATATACAGTACGGAGGAATTGTCACGCCCCGAGCCCGAGGCGCGGCAGACGCCGCACGCCCACACGGCGGACCGCACAGGCGTGCAAGGCAGCAGATCATATCAAAGCAGATACAGCTATTCAAAGATGACATAATTATTTAAATTGTTCAAAAGCAGACTTACAAAATTTCAAAATAGCATATGCCAACATAATTCAAATGTCCAAACTAAACTAACTAAAATGTCAATAACTGAAGGAATCGTCGGAAAATCTAACGCACTCCCCAATTCCGTGTGATCAAGCCTCTGGATCTGAAAAATGAAGAAAACAGAATAATGAGCTACACTAGCCCAGTAAGCAACAAAATACCCCAGAGTGGGGTCAGAGCATATCAGATCAAAATACAGGATAATGTCTGGAATAAATCATAAATAACATCATTTGTTGTTTTCAAAACTTATTATCATTTTTCCAAAAACTCTTATACCAGAATCTCAACATAATAGGCTACGGCCACATAACCCAGTGGCATGGGTTGCACAAGGTGCCAAACACCACTATTATTATGCACCGGTGGTACGGTGTCCAAATACCACTATTCTAATCACCGGTGGTACGGTGTCCAAATACCACTATTCTAATCACCGGTGGTACGGTGTCGAAACCGGTTCCTCACAGATTACAAGTCGACAGGTCCAACGTATAATCCCCATTGGCGGGGCCAGAACAGAACAGAACAGATCATAGCCATGCTGAGAATGCATATATATATATATATAAATATATTTCATGGATTTCAGAGCATATAACATGATTTTCAAATAAAATTTAACATGTCTGACCCATTTTACTGAATGCAAAACATATATCAAAACATAATCAGTTTATTAAATAATTCAGAAATCACACTTGAAGTATTAAGTTACTTACCTCTTCTCGCTTAATACCTACTTCAGGTAGGCGGATCAGGTTCACCTGTTAACATTTAATTAATTTCTTTATAAATTTCAGAGCTAAGCAAAACCAAAAGTAATACTATTGGACATGGCCCAACAGGGCTCAGAATTAGCCCATAATGGGCATGGCCCGATAGGGCCCATATCGGACACGGCCCAATTGGCCCGCATAGATCCAGCCCAATAGGGCCCCCCAAAGTTGGTCTCTAATGGATTATTTATGCATTGCAGGGGCTAATACTTAATTACAAGGTACTATTCTATAATAAAACTTGAGTGAGGGGACTAAATAAATATAGTTGGGGACCTTTATGTAATAAATCTTTTCTATAGGGATCAAATACAAATTACAGGAGTCCCTTTTGTGAAATAATATACTGTCAAGGGCTTCACTGTAAAATTCCATTTATTGGCCAAACGGGTTCGGGTTTCGGGTTCTGGGTTTCGGGTTCAGGTTCTAGGCTTGGGTCTGAACTGGGCCCAAGTTGGGCCCACATGGGTACTGCCCTACTGGGCCCAACCGGACTGGACTGGGCCCAAGTTGGGCATGCAGGGGACTGGGCCCAAGTTGGGCCCGCAGGGGACTGGGCCCAACGGCCCAACAAAGTGCCCACGGCCCACAATGGGCTTTCTTCCTTCCCCAAACCCCCCTCCACGAACAGGGGAAGAAGGAGAGATGGAGGAGAGAGAGGATCGGCGGGGTGGCCGGCCTGGGTGGTCGGAGGCCGTCGTTCAGTCGACGGTCAGCTGGCCACGGTGGCAGCCGGTGGCTGCTGCGACGGCCGGCGTTGAAGAAGAACCGAGAATGGTCTCGGTGTGGGCCGATGCAAAGGAGGAAAACATGCTATTTGGCATGGAATCAAGGCAAGAGAGGGCTTACCGACGGTGGCAGAGGCGGTGGGAGGAAGATCTCGGCTGCCGGTGGCTCGATCCGGCAGTCAAGCGGCGGTGGCAGCACTTGGAACCGAGAGGAAGCAAATCTCCAAAACAGGGGAAGGCTTGCGGAGGGGATTCGGACGGCGATCGGGCGGCACCGACCACTCGAGAGGCAAGAGCCGGGGGAGGAGAGGGAGGAGAGGAAGAGGAGGAGACGGAGGAGAGGGAGGAGGGCTCGGGTGATCTCCGAAGGAGGAGGAACGGGGGTTTTATAGCCTCATTGTAACGGCTCTCCGCCGCGGAAATTGCGGAGGAGGCGAAATCAGCGGCCGTGCGTGCGGCCGCGAGGTGGACGCGGGATGACCGCGGTGCAGCCGCGGGATGCCCCTCTGTGCCCGAAGAAGATGGAGGGGATCGCGTCTGCGATCCCCTGCTACGCCCCTTCCAAAAGAGGAAGACGGGGCTGAAGTCGACTTCAGCCCGAATCTCACATTCTCTCCCCCTTAAAAAAATTTCGTCCTCGAAATTTAAGAGAACTATGTCTTTCAAATTTAGAAATGCTCAGCCTATTGAGTAATATAAATCCAAGATCTCATTCTCCTCGATCAAAATCAGTGTGATAGATAACTTTGAATCAATTATCAAAACCTTCATATAAACTTGCAAGATTAACACTAGATAAGTGACTAACTAAAATCTCAGATTGAAATTATCATCTTGATGCATGTTCACTCGAAATCGGATCAGGATCGATTCACAGTAGGATTGATTAAAATTAGTTGCGTTTAAGATAAAACTTGAAATGAAATGGATCTCATACACTTATCAAGGTAGTGTGCTGATCCCTCAAATGATAATGACCAACCTTAGAGTTAAATCATTATATTGCTAAGAATATGATTCACAAAATGAATATGTACTGATGATCATTAGATAGCAACGATTTATCTCAAAAATGATTTGCATCAAATCACAAAAGCAGGTCTAAAAAGGCAAAGTATTGATACCATGATTCAATATGCCACAAAGCTTTTAACTTAAACTTATAAATTATAAGATGGTAGCAAATAATGCATGGTTTATTCAGATACTTAACAAGTTAGACCATATTTGATCAACAATCAACTAACCCGAGTCATGATACGTTCAAATTATTATTATTATTATTATTTTCTTAGCATACCCAAAAATAGCAAAGTCTATTCAAGAAATAACATAATCATATCAGGATTGATCTGAGAATCAATAGTATTCACCTTCCTTTATTAACAAAATCTTTCATTATTGAACAATATAGTCTTTCATCATAACATGTTACCAAAACACAGTCAATATTTTTGACCAGTTTGAATTTACTCAGTTCATCAAATTTCTGCTGCACAACTCAGATCAATATTTTCCAAACTTTCTTATTGATCCCACATCATCAGAAATTTTTTTTTTCTTTTTAATATCCAAACAAAATTTTATCCTTGCTTCCCAAGTACACTAGATCATGATTAACGCTTGAGATAGTTGTCGTACTTATACCATCATATGATCAAGTAATCATATTCTAGATCCAAATTTGAACTAAGCCAATTCTATTTTTCCTTGGCAATTCCATTATACAAGTTGATATTTATTCTAAGCTTTGATAATTAAAAGATTCTAGATTAACTTACTCAGGAGCTTACTCAATCATTCCGAATCTTTTCTTTTAGGCTAAACTTATTTGGGCCTCTCATGAAATCTCACTTGCATTTCTCATATGGTGATACAAAATCCACAATCAACTCATAGCCTTGATTAATAAATATTTAACTCACAAAAATCAAATAATCTGGTTCAAAGATTTACAAGAAATTCCTCCAAGATATAAGCTCTATGATTTTACATTGAGATCCATCAGAATATCAATCTTAATTGTTTCAAGTCTCAAGGGTTAGGGCCAAATAAAAATTCTTAAGTCTCATCCCCAAGTATATTTTTCTTCTATATACGAGTTCCATGCATGATCCACATACAGATTTCAATAAATATTTTCTAGTCCAAACTTTAAACATTTTTTATAGATGAATCTTAATTTGCCACCAAAATAATTAACTTCAACTAGAAGCAATATCCATAGTGCCTGATATCAAGTTAAACTTCCAAAATAATTACATTGCACGATAATATCTCATGATTAATATTCCTTCACTTAATTTAGTCAAAATCTAATTAATCAACACTTGAAATACAAATTGCTCCACCAAGAAAACTCTCATAGTAGCTTATTCACACTTTGGTAACGACCATAATTAGGTTGCATTCTAATTTTAGCATTTCAAAATTCTGATAAAATAACACAAATTTATCAATAATAAAAGCAATAAATACCTTCGTCTAATGGCCTAATGTCTACCCATCTCTCAAACTTTCCGACGAATTCTAAAGATCCTAAAACTTAATCTCCATCTGACTATTTCAAACACAATCCCTAAGAATTTGAAACCTGGCTCTGATACCACCAAATCTGTCACGCCCCGAGCCCGAGGCGCGGCAGACGCCGCACGCCCACACGGCGGACCGCACAGGCGTGCAAGGCAGCAGATCATATCAAAGCAGATACAGCTATTCAAAGATGACATAATTATTTAAATTGTTCAAAAGCAGACTTACAAAATTTCAAAATAGCATATGCCAACATAATTCAAATGTCCAAACTAAACTAACTAAAATGTCAATAACTGAAGGAATCGTCGGAAAATCTAACGCACTCCCCAATCCCGTGTGATCAAGCCTCTGGATCTGAAAAATGAAGAAAACAGAATAATGAGCTACACTAGCCCAGTAAGCAACAAAATACCCCAGAGTGGGGTCAGAGCATATCAGATCAAAATACAGGATAATGTCTGGAATAAATCATAAATAACATCATTTGTTGTTTTCAAAACTTATTATCATTTTTCCAAAAACTCTTATACCAGAATCTCAACATAATAGGCTACGGCCACATAACCCAGTGGCATGGGTTGCACAAGGTGCCAAACACCACTATTATTATGCACCGGTGGTACGGTGTCCAAATACCACTATTCTAATCACCGGTGGTACGGTGTCCAAATACCACTATTCTAATCACCGGTGGTACGGTGTCGAAACCGGTTCCTCACAGATTACAAGTCGACAGGTCCAACGTATAATCCCCATTGGCGGGGCCAGAACAGAACAGAACAGATCATAGCCATGCTGAGAATGCATATATATATATATAAATATATTTCATGGATTTCAGAGCATATAACATGATTTTCAAATAAAATTTAACATGTCTGACCCATTTTACTGAATGCAAAACATATATCAAAACATAATCAGTTTATTAAATAATTCAGAAATCACACTTGAAGTATTAAGTTACTTACCTCTTCTCGCTTAATACCTACTTCAGGTAGGCGGATCAGGTTCACCTGTTAACATTTAATTAATTTCTTTGTAAATTTCAGAGCTAAGCAAAACCAAAAGTAATACTATTGGACATGGCCCAACAGGGCTCAGAATTAGCCCATAATGGGCATGGCCCGATAGGGCCCATATCGGACACGGCCCAATTGGCCCGCATAGATCCAGCCCAATAGGGCCCCCCAAAGTTGGTCTCTAATGGATTATTTATGCATTGCAGGGGCTAATACTTAATTACAAGGTACTATTCTATAATAAAACTTGAGTGAGGGGACTAAATAAATATAGTTGGGGACCTTTATGTAATAAATCTTTTCTATAGGGATCACATACAAATTACAGGAGTCCCTTTTGTGAAATAATATACTGTCAAGGGCTTCACTGTAAAATTCCATTTATTGGCCAAACGGGTTCGGGTTTCGGGTTCTGGGTTTCGGGTTCAGGTTCTAGGCTTGGGTCTGAACTGGGCCCAAGTTGGGCCCACATGGGTACTGCCCTACTGGGCCCAACCGGACTGGACTGGGCCCAAGTTGGGCATGCAGGGGACTGGGCCCAAGTTGGGCCCGCAGGGGACTGGGCCCAAGTTGGGCCCGCAGGGGACTGGGCCCAACGGCCCAACAAAGTGCCCACGGCCCACAATGGGCTTTCTTCCTTCCCCAAACCCCCCTCCACGAACAGGGGAAGAAGGAGAGATGGAGGAGAGAGAGGATCGGCGGGGTGGCCGGCCTGGGTGGTCGGAGGCCGTCGTCCAGTCGACGGTCAGCTGGCCACGGTGGCAGCCGGTGGCTGCTGCGACGGCCGGCGTTGAAGAAGAACCGAGAATGGTCTCGGTGTGGGCCGATGCAAAGGAGGAAAACATGCTATTTGGCATGGAATCAAGGCAAGAGAGGGCTTACCGACGGTGGCAGAGGCGGTGGGAGGAAGATCTCGGCTGCCGGTGGCTCGATCCGGCAGTCAAGCGGTGGCGGCAGCACTTGGAACCGAGAGGAAGCAAATCTCCAAAACAGGGGAAGGCTTGCGGAGGGGATTCGGACGGCGATCGGGCGGCACCGACCACTCGAGAGGCAAGAGCCGGGGGAGGAGAGGGAGGAGAGGAAGAGGAGGAGACGGAGGAGAGGGAGGAGGGCTCGGGTGATCTCCGAAGGAGGAGGAACGGGGGTTTTATAGCCTCATTGTAACGGCTCTCCGCCGCGGGAATTGCGGAGGAGGCGAAATCAGCGGCCGTGCGTGCGGCCGCGAGGTGGACGCGGGATGACCGCGGTGCAGCCGCGGGATGCCCCTCTGTGCCCGAAGAAGATGGAGGGGATCGCAGACGCGATCCCCTGCTACGCCCCTTCCAAAAGAGGAAGACGGGGCTGAAGTCGGCTGGGGCTGCCGACTTCAGCCCGAATCTCACAGGAATACAGAGGGAAATGTCCTTTTGTATCTAAAATTCTGCTCCTTTTGATATGGTATTAGATGATCCTTGACGCTTCTACAATCTTCTTTCTGTATAGGTGATTTCTGTTCTTCCTCTTTATCATGGCTTCTTCTACATTAGAGGCCTCACAAACAAATGCCAACAATCGACGAAACACCCAAAATAGCAACACTGATGAATCAAGCAATCCATATTTTTTGCACCATGGAGAAGATCCAGGTCTTACTCTTGTTTCCCAACCTCTTACTTCGCACAACTATCACTCCTGGAGCAGAGCAATATATGTTGCACTCTCAGCCAAAAATAAGTTGGGTTTCATAGATGGCACAATTGTAAAACCTGCAGTCAATGACCCTTTATATTATCCTTGGCAAAGATGCAAACATATAATCTTATCCTAGATCTCAAATAGCATTTCTACAGAGATTGTAGGATCGATCTTGTTCTCTGATTTAGCATTCAAGTTTGGAATGAACTTAAAAAGAGATTTGCTAGATCAAGCAATACAAGAGTATACATGCATTAGCAGCAACTTTCATATACTAGACAAGAACAAGCACCATTAAGTGTTTATTTTTTAAAGCTCAAAATATTATAGGATGAAATACAGATGCATGATACACACTACACATGCTCATCACCAAATTGTGGAGCATTACATGGGATTAATGAGAGACGCTAGAAGAGATGCATTCTGCAATTTCTAATGAGATTAGATGAATGTTATTCAAATATTAGAAGCCAAGTGTTGCTAAGGGATCCTTTGCCTTCTTTGGATGATGTGTTCAATTTAATTTTGCTCGAGAATCCCATAAGGAGCTCACAGCCAGCATGCACAATTCTATTGAATCAGCAGCTATGATGACAAAATCTGATAGATACAGCAAGTCAGTACAGTAGAATGCACAGAAACCAAATAACAACAAGTCACAGGCAAAAAAGAATGACGAGGTTGTACCAAATGTGGTTTCCAGAATCATACCATAGAGACCTGCTATCAGATACATGGATATCCCCCAAGGCATAGGTTGCACAAACCTAAGCAGAAGTAGAACAAAACTTCTCATCAAACATCTATGACCAAAGAAATCAACTCAGTTTCTAGTTTGCCTTTCAATCAGGAGCAATGCCAGCAGCTATTAGCATTCCTTTAGTCTTAAAACCACAAGTCCCCTGTAGCCAACCAAGTATCTAATTCTAAAACCCTCACTCTAGCACCTATGTCAGGTAAAACAGAATATAAAACCTGTCTATCTGTTATATCAAACCTTCCTGCTACTTACTCAGTCTTTCATACCTCTTTGGCTCTCAATAATAAAATATTGCAATGGATTCTAAACTCAGGAGCCATTGACCACATGGTTAGTGATGTTTCACTCCTGGGCTCTTGCACACCTTTAGCAAATACTTTTGTGAGGTTACATGATGGAAAACTAGCTACAGTCATACATATAGGGACAGTGAAATTTAATTCCACCATCATTCTTCAAGATGTTCTTTGTGTGCCCAATTTCACATTTAATCTAATATCTGCTAGTCGATTGATACATGATTTGAACTGTTGTTTGATAATTTTTGCTGGATTTTGTTTCATCTCAAACCTTCAAATATGCAAGATGATTGGGATAGTTAAGGAATTGCAAAGCTTGTTTCATCTCATCTCTGATAGTTCCACTCTATCAGTCAGCAAAATCACCCACCAAATTTATTCAGCTTTTAACGAAAATTCTGCCTTATGGCATGTTAGATTAGGCCATCTTTTAGCTATTAGATAAAATTTGTTACACACATTGAATGGTGATATTCCAGTTTATAATGAAGGCATAGTTTGTGTAGTTTGTTCTCTTGCAAAGCAATCAAAATTATCCTTTACTTTTCCACTCACAATCTATTTGCAGTATGCTTTGATTTAATACATATAGACACCTGGGGTCCTTTTTCTGAAGCTTCTTTAAATGGATCACATTACTTTGTAACTATTGTGAATGATTGTAGTAGATGTATATAGGTTTACCTAATGAAGTTCAAATCACAAACTGGAGGAATAATACAATCATTTTGCTCTCTTGTTGAAACCTAATTAGACAGAAAAATTAAAATCATCAGAACTGACCAAGGACCAGAATTTGATATGAATTCCTATTTTGAATCCAAAGAAATCATCCACCAAAAGAGCTGTATATATACACCTCAGCAAAACTCTATAGTTGAAAGAAAACATTTGCACCTCTTAAATGTGGTAAGGGCCTTATGATTTCAAGCAAATCTTCTATTAATTTTTTGGGGAGATTGCATCCTTACAGCAGCATACTTAATCAATAGAATACCAACTCCCAACCTCAAGAATAAAAGCTCTTTTGAAATTCTTTATTGAAAGACCCCATCCTATTCTCATTTGAGAACATTTGGGTGCTTATGTTTTGCATCTACACATCCCCACAATAGATCAAAGTTTGATCCTAGAGCACAAAAATGTATATTCCTAGGATATCCCTATGGAATTAAAGGTTCCAAGTTATATGACCATAATAGTCAAAAGATGATTTTCGAAAGGCATGTTAGATTCTTTGAACAGATTTTTCCTTATCTAAGCCCCTTCTTTAAACTCCTTTCATCCGCACACATGATAATTCACTAGTTTTACCAAATCCAATAACAACTCCAACAAATGAGTTTGAATCATATCATTTTTCTATTTCAGAACCTTTATTATCTTTTAATCCTAACCTTCAGCAACCTCAAGCTAACAATGAGCCTCCAACAGAATCTTCTGTTGAACCACTCCTAAAGAGATCCGCTAGACTCAGAAAAGAACTAAGTTGTCTCAAAGAATACCACTACAAACTTGCAAATTCTTTAGCTAATCCTCTCTATTATGCATCCAAAGGTAAAGAGATTTCACAAACTCAGTATGATTTATCTTCAATTCTTTCTTACAGTCACTTATCAAATGCACATCAAAAATTTTCTTTAGCTATCACCTATGATTTTGAGCCACAAACATTTCAGCAAGCCATCAAACACCAATAGTGGAAGGATGCAATGGCTGCTGAAGTTGCAACACTTGAAGAAAATAAGACTTGGACTTTGACATCTCTACCTCCAAGAAAAAGACCAATCGGATGCAAATGGATTTACAAATTTAAGCATAACTAAGATGGTTCTAAGGAAAGGTATAAAACCAGGTTTAGTGGCTAAGGAATTCACCTAACAAGAAGGGCTTGACTACTTTGAAACTTTCTCTCCTATAGTCAAACTTAGTACTGTCAGATGTTTATTAGCTTTATTAGCAATCAACTAGTGGCATTTGTTCTAACTGGATTTGAATAATGCTTTCTTATATGAGAGCTGCAAGAGGACGTCTACATGAAGCTACCTCTTGGATTTGCAACTCGAGGGAGAACCAATTGTGTAAACTCAACAAATCACTATATGGGTTCAAGCAAGCCTCATGACAGTGGAATTCTAAGCTAATTCAATTATTAGACAATAGGGTTACATCCAATCTAAGTCAAATTATTCTTTATTTGTTAAAAAGTCTACTGGTTCAATATCTATTATGTTAGTTTATGTTGATGATATTGTTATAGCAAGAAATAATCTCACTGAAATAGATGCTTTGAAGTCTCAATTGAAGAGCAAATTTAAGTTGAAGGACTTGGGGCTACTGAATATTTCCTAGGCATAGAAGTTGCAAGAACAAAGCATGGAATTTCCATATGTCAAAGAAAATATGCTTTAGAAATTTTAGAAGATTGTGGTGTACTTGGTGCTCGAGCTGTCAAATTTTCTATTGAACAGAACCATAAGCTATCTAAGCATAATGGTGAACTAATTCTAGATGCTACATAGTACAGAAGGCTAGTGGGAAGGCTCCTATATTTGACAATCACGAGGCTTGACCTTTCTTATGCAGTTCAAGTACTCAGCCAATTTTTGAAAAATCCTAGAGAGCCACACCTACAAGCAGCCCTCAGAGTGGTAAAATACATCAAGCAATCTCTTGCTCAAGATATTTTCTTCCCAAGAACCAATCAGATTCATCTAATAGCATACTGTGATGCAGATTGGGGGGCTTGTCTAGACATCACGAGATTGCTTGTTTCTTGGTCAAGCTTTGATTCCATGGAAGTCAAAGAAGCAACACACTGTGTCCAGATCATCTGCAGAAGCAGAATATAGGTCAATGGCTACAGTTACTTGTGAGTTAGCCTGGTTTAAAAACCTCCTCAATGACTTGGGCATTAATCTTGATAAACCAGCTCAGTTATTTTGTGACAACCAAGCTGCAATTCATATTGCATCTAATCCAGTTTACCATGAAAGAACAAAGCACATAGAAATGGATTGTCATATCGTTAGAGAGAAAATTTAAGAGAAATTATTGGAACCCTCTGATATGGCTTCAAATTTACAAGTTGCAGACATTTTTATAAAACCACTTGGTGCTGTACAGTTTAACAAGTTGTTGGACAAGATGGGAGTTCATGCTATTTACTCTCATCTTGAAGGGGAGTATTGGAAAGCACACGACAAGTCAGCAACATATGTGGAAGCACCAAGCTGATTAGATGATGAGAAGATGCTGACTTGTATAGTTGCTGATATGTACATTTCTAGAATATGCTTTTCTGTATAGCTGTGGAGTTAGTTAGTTTGTTCTGTATTCATCCTTTTCTTTTGTAGCTGTGGAGTGAGTTAGTTTGTTCTGCATTCATCCTTATCCTATGCTTGACGTATTGATTGTACAACTAGCTAGATTCTTTTATTCTTTTCGTTATTTTTAGCATCTTAAGTTTATGTATATATAGAAGCTTTGTAATCAATATACAGTGCAGAGGAATATAGAGAAAAATATCCTTTCATATCCAAAATTCTGCTTCTTTTGATAATTCTCTCAACTAGCAGGAGTTCTCTTGATAACTTCATGAGATACATCATCCTCGGAGCCGCGCCATAGTCTAAAAATTGTGGTCCTGAAATGATTGTTACCTTGATATCATTCTCAATGTTGAAAGCTAGAAGAAGCCAATCATGAGTAATAGCACAAAAAATTGGCCTTTGTAAGGTATAACATCCTTAATGAAATGTAGCAAATCAGCGAGTTTCCGAGATTTAGCCATCTTTTATCTTCAAGCCTCTAGAAGGACAGCATTTGAGCTTGCTAAACATAGCCATAATTATGCAGTTGTTAGATTGAGGGACTAGATATCTGAAGATATTATAATAAACTTTTTGAATAACATAACCAACCCAGGACAACAATCCATGAACCCTTGTTGTAGGAAACAATGTAGATTGAGGTTGTGAAGACCCGTGCGGGCGTATGTTTAGTCCCATACTCCCATATTGGTTATTCGCTGGGTAGATCTTGGGTACTTATACAGGATCAAGGAACCTAAATAATATCTCTGGCTAGCCATTTTGGGTAAGGTCTTGGGTTGTTACAAATGATATTAGAGTGAACCCGGCTCATAACCTATATGAACTAGGAGACATTGCAGCACGGATCCATTAGGGTTGACCACAAGCCGATCGCGGTATTTGTGATTATATTTAAATAAATTTGAAACCTTAGCCTGATGAGGACGTTAGGGTTTGAACGGGATGAGTATGTGAGGGTCTGTGCGGGCGTGTGTTTAGTCTCACATTGGTTATTTGCTGGGTAGATCTTGGGTACTTATACAGGATCAAAAAAACTCAAATAATACCTTTCGGCTAGCCATTTTGGTTGAGATCCTGGGTTGTTACAAATGGTATCATTTGTCACAACCCAGGATCTCACCCAAAATGGCTAGCCGGAAGGTATTATTTAGGTTTCTTGATCCTGTATAAGTACCCAAGATCTACCTAGTGAATAACCAATATGGGAATGTGGGACTAAACACACGCTTGTATGGGTCCTCACATACTCCCTCCGTCCAAGCTCTGACGTCCTCGTCAGGATAAGGGTTCAAATCCATTCAAATCTAATCACAAACACCATGATCGGCCTGTGGTCAGCCCCAATGGATCCGTGCTGCAGTGTCTCATAGTCCGCATAGGTTATGGGTCGAGTCTGCTCTGATACTATTTGTAACAACCCAGGACCTCACCTAAAATGGCTAGCCGGAAGGTATTATTTAGGTTTCTTAATCCTGTATAAGTATCCAAGATCTACCCAGCGAATTACCGATGTGGGACTAAACACACGTCCGCACGGGTCCTCACATAATTACAAATGGTATCAGAGCTGATCCAGCCCATAACCTATGTGAACTCAGTACGGATCCATTAAGGCTGACCACGGGCCGATCGTGATATTTGTGATTAGATTTGAATAGATTTAAACTCTTAGCCTGACGAGGACATCAGGGCTTGAATGGGGGAAGTATGTGAGGACCCGTGCGGGTGTGTGTTTAGTTCCATATCGATTATTCGCTGGGTAGATTTTGAGTACTTATACAGGATTAATAAACCTAAATAATACCTTCTGGCTAGCCATTTTGGGTAAGGTCCTTGGTTGTTATAGAGATGGTAAGCAAATTTGGGCCCTTAGAGTCACCAGCCAAAAATTACCAGAACAAGCTATCTACTTGTTCATTTTTGGCAAGAAGAACCTATCATAGCCTTATGTTCGTGGGGAACAAAAGAACTCCTTTATCCTTCATCAAAAGGTTGAAACAATGTTGGAAGGGATGCAGGCAAGGAGAACAATGGCATAATGGGAGCTTGTGAGGAAGATGACTATAACTGTTCACGACGATGGAGCGCCAAAGCATGCAGACTGCGCCGAACGGGATTAAATCTGTGTGCTCAGTTATTCTTTAGCAATGTCTTTGACAATGTCTCCTCTAGATCATGAACCCTAAAGATCAAAAGAAAATAAAAAAAAAATAAATAAATAAGAGTTGCGATATTGCACAACTTTTTTTTGGGTTATTTTTTTTCACTGTAGACATAAATTATTGCATATTTACCTCTACAAAATGACTATTTGTGCGCATGCGCATATATATATATATATATCTCTCTCTCTCTGTGTGTGTGTGTGTGTGTGTGTGTGTGTGTGTGTTGTTAGATTTTTGGCTAACAGTGTTGAAAAATAGCTATTTTAAATGTGAAACAACTATTTCACTATTTGCATCCATAATGCAAAGTAACTCATTATGATACAAATTGAAAGTTAATTTTTTCAAGGGACTAATAAAGGGTAATGTGGGCATTTAATACTTAAATTAACTATTTATTAATACCACCTGCCAAAAAATAGGTAACTATTTTTCTTAAGAACAACAAGATGACCGGAAGGGGTATATATGCAAAAAGTGATTTCTGGGGATAAGTATGTAATGACCATATTGGCAAGGGTCTTCTAACAATAACTCCTTATAAAATTTTAAGAAAAATTGCTGCAAAGTTTTGAAATTAAACTTAAAAGATGAACAAATAGTTTAAGTTTTGGAATTAAACCTAACGGAGTATCTGGCAAAGTGCATGCATATGCATAATAACATTTTTCACATGCTATGAATGCTTAAACCTCATATATATTGCTGATCATTTACCGATCAGCTTAAGCTTTTCGATCAATTAGTTCATAAGTTAGAATCTTCTTTATACTAATTAATTATTTAAATTATCCTGGTTGTGTCTCGACTCATTTGAGGGTTCCGAATAAGTTGTTTAGGTTAAGCTTTTGGGATCACTTGGTTACTCAGCTTCATTTATTTTGATGCCTGATGAAACTAATCTAGCATCAAATCTTGGAGCTCCGTATACAGTTTCCTCGGCATGGGTTTTTTCCCAAGCCTTCAGAGAAACTAACTGCTGTAGATTTCCCGTTTCCCCTTGACAAATACTTCTTGCTGTTGACAGTTGACCATCGTGTCTTTCTTTCCTTGATAGGACAAGTCAACAAGCAATAGTCTACACAACAAGGGAGACCTACCTTAAACACCTATGACATCCTAAACCTTGATGAAGTCATGAGGATCTAAATCCAAATCTTTGATCCGATTAGCAAGAGATGTTACCAGCCTAACAAACTATCTCCTTCACCTCTAAATATCCATTAATATAACTATGTAGTCTGTGGTCTTTCTACAATAAAACAAAAGGGCAACTTAGATAAATCTCTACTATTATAATTGAAGGTACTTAACCTCCATCCACTGTCTTGTGCTTCGCTTCGTCCACAAGCATTGTCCTAGTGTCCTACAAGGCGTTTTATACATATTCTTGCTAGCAAGAATTAGGCCATAGGAATTTTGTCATTTCGGTCCCCTTTTCATCACGCAATACAAGGGAAGTCCTCTTTCCTTAATTAGTTCTCTTCTTACCTAGGAAAGAGACGGTAAATTAGAGTGTACACAACCATTAATACTTCGTCTCAAATGATCATAGCTATTCATATTTTCCTTGCATCACACATGCAGAAAAATTGTTTCGATGACCGATCAAATTTCAAAATTTATAAACAAGCATTTTTCCACTACAGCAAGCTCAGCTATGGAAGAATTTTCAAATATCAGTTGATGGATTCAGCAATCATCTAACTTAGTATCAGATTCATTGCAAAAACAATTCTCGATAACAAAGAGCTTTCTGCAGAACCGAGGAAATCAAATGGTGGATGGAATACATATTTAACCGATCACACACGAAGCTCGTTCGTACAAGGAACAACAAATTGATGTTAAACATTGCACAACTATATAGTAGCAAATTACTGTAGACATTCTTGAGGTATGGAAGTGGAAAAAATGACTTAGAAAATAACATATCATTAAAAAGTCAAGAAATATAAAGCAGAAACCATCTTATATTAATTCCCATAAAAACTGTTCGACTCATAACAAAAGCTGGCTTGTATTGAAGTGGAATTTTTATCGTGTACTGATCAGTGCTTTTGTTGAAAACGTTATTGATAGTTATCATGAATGAAGCAATGAAGATCAGATGAGGCAAAAAGAGTTCATATCCAACTCTTGGTAATCAAACCAATGGTTTTTACACAGTAAACAAAAGAGAAAAGAAAAGAAAAGAAAACTAACTAATAACTTCTTAACATCAAATGGCTATCAAAATGTATGCAACCTTACTAAAAACACAACATGGTTGAAGCTCTATATAGAAGCGCGCTAAATCTTACCAGAAAAAACAGGAGAAAAAGGAAAAGAACAACAAAATGGCTGTGATTCTATTACACTTGCTGAATGCATCATGCTGCGAATCACAACTTGTCTCTCTGAAAATTCTCTTATCATACAATGGAATAATAATTGCCCCTCTTGAACAATCCAAAGTTACAGAATCCAAACTGTTAAAACAGAACAGAAGTGTGATGAATCAAAAGCATCACTTCAGACATGGGCCATCGGGTCTCTCACCCTCAACACAACATGACTCAAAAAGTTGAGCTAAAAGAACTGAGCCGACCAAAATTTTAAGTTTGGTGGGAAATTATTTGGCACAAAAAACACGGGATTAAGGATTACTTCCTAGGTGCTTAGGTGCATCTATAAGTCAAGGAGAAGCCTGCGAGGGTCCTCAACCACATCCTTGATGCGACGCAAAAAGAAGACTGCCTCTCTCCCATCAATCAATCTATGATCGTAGGTCAATGCAATGTACATCATAGGCCTTGGGACAATCATACCATCCACAACCGTTGGCCGGTTCACAATGGAATGCATACCGAGGATAGCCGACTGCATATAATACATTTGTCAGTGCTTGCAATGTCAAACCAACAAGGTAACATTAAAAATAATAGAGTAGTTTGGAGGCATACTTGTGGAGGGTTGATTATTGGTGTGCTCAAAAGGCTTCCATAAACTCCACCATTAGATATTGTGAATGAGCCTCCAGCCATTTCATCAATTGAGATTGTCCCGTCATTTGCTTTCTTAGCAAGAGTGTTAATTGTTTTCTCTATCTCTGCAAAATTCATCTGGCCAGCATCACGAATAACTGGCACCACCAGGCCCTATTTATGGAAAAAAGAATAAATTAATTGGTTTGACCACAAGTCATGATAGAGAAGTTTACAGATATACTCTTAAAGGTCCAAATATTAACACAAGAAAATACTTTCACCAGAAACGATTTCAGAATGACCAGATAGAGAAAACACATTCACAAACCTTACGTGTGCCAACAGCAATGCTTATATCAATATACTCTCGATATATGATATCCTCGCCATCAATGACCGCATTGATGATTGGCTGGTTTTGCAGTGCAGAAACAGCTGCCTGCATAACATAGAGTGAGATGTGTAAGTAGTAGTTATTAACAAAATAGGACTTTGCAGTGTTCTGAGACACTCCATACTTTAACAAATCCTGACATGAGTCCCAACTTCACACCATGCTTTTCCACAAAGGCATCCTTGTAATCAGAGCGAAGTTTCATCAAATTGGTCCTACGTTGAACAATTCATCAGAATAGCATCCAGGAAAACAATATATACAAGAAATACCAGAACAGTCCTCTCCAAGTAAATTAGCATCTAATGGATTTGGAAAGTTCCTTCTATTTCCTTTTTCTGAAATTTTAAATTGTTAAGTATCATGCCATTTTGAATATTAAAGCATAATCAACTGCACATAAAGCTGAAAATCAATAGCTCGAATCATACATGCTAACATATGGGTGAGGAACAATCTTAAAGCTAATAAGCAACATCACCTACATGTCAACTTCATTAAATGTAGTTAGCAATGCAAATGTGTTCTGAGAATCCTTCAATCGAGTAGCAACTCGTTTCCTGAGCCTTGGCATCGGAACCTGAAATCAAATATCCAACGAAAAGGTTTCCAAGGGTAAGTAGAACATCCATGTTATCAGTATGCATCCAAGAACAGTGTACCTTACAAATAATTAATAATAAAAGAAAAAACAATGGAACTTACTCGTCTTTCCCTTTCCTTAGGAGGAAGTCGAGGTTCAGAAGCAGTGGCTTTGGGAGGTGCAGGAGAAGGTGCTTTGGGTCTTTCTTCGATGGAAGGTTCCACTTTGGGTTTTTCAACCTCTTTTTCTGCAGGTGGAGATGGTTTAGCAGCTTCTTTACTAGGTTTCTCCTCTGATGGAGCTACATGTGTTACATTGGCAGCAGATTTTGAGATCACAGCAACCTTAGTTCCTGGTGTCACAGTATCACCCTCATTGGCTACAAACTGCCAATAGTAAATGCCAAAACCAGTTTTACAACAATCAATAGCCAGCTCCATTAAAAAAGCATGGGAAACAATAATACAAATGAACAACATTTGGACCACAAATAGATCCAACAAATCTAACCTTTTCAATAACCCCAGCTTCAGGACTAGCAACATCAATAGTCACCTGGAAGAATTTAGTTAATTATAGAATGTTCTAAATATGATTTCTTCTTGGTAACAATTTAGTTCTATTTTTGGGAGAGAAGTAGTTCATTTAGCATTTTAATAAAGCAGACATACCTTATCAGTCTCAACCTGGGCAATCGGTTCATCAACTTCAACCCTGTCTCCAGGTTCTGTTCCACATGTATCATACCCATAAGGCCCAAGCAATGGCAATCTCAATTATTTTGTGTGAGAGAAGCAAGAATAAAGAAAGACGCATACTCTTTAGAAAGGTTGCTAACGTTCCATCAGTAATAGATTCACCCATAAATGGAACAACTGCGTCAATAAGGTCACCTTCACCAGGAAACAAAAGAAATCATACAGTTCAAAAACAAAGGTTAAATATCTGCCAACTACTTTTTCTGGAAACAGAAGAGATTGTAATTTGACATAATTGAATTGTATGCACCTGCTTACCATTTTCTGAAGAAAATGACCTACTGCATACTTGGTAAGGAGAATTCCTTGGAAGTAACCGAATAATTTCCCTGCGATTGATAATTTCTGAGAAATAAAGCCAAGAAGCAAACAAAAGATACTTTGCAGGAGAGTTGATTTATCATCCTATCAACATAATAAAAAAGGCTCAAATATAACCAGAAGTCAACAAAATATGATTCCAAGTAGCACGTCAAATCTAACCAAACTAATAGCTTGAAAGAACAATTAAAGGTACATTCAACTGCTGACCTCATAGGTTTTGAGCCAGATGGATACCAGGTACCTGAAACAATACATGATTTAAGATCCTCAGCTCGGAGAAAAAAAATCAAGAAAAAACAAAAACTAATACAATATTAGTATACAATATCACCTGGGAAGACATGATGGCTGAAGTTTCGAACATGCCTGTAACTTTGTAACAGCAAAAGTGACTGCAAGGATGTTAGGATAATAGAAAGTTAAGAAGCCTCATCCGAGACAGGTAGCAGATTGATTGAAAGCAATTATGACGAGTGACATCACAGGAGGGATTTACAACTTGATGGTTGCACAAAGAACAGAATGAACTTAAAAACAGAATGTGTAAAAATGAGCTATAGTTTTTTTTTTTAAGAAAAAAACTCCAGTCCAGAACATTTAAAAGATAATTACAAAAATAGAATTTCAGCCTTTAACCTCAAGAGCAAGAACCTCAGTACTGTAATTGCTAACAGAAGAGAAGGAACACCAATATCAAAAATAAATCCAGCTTGTTTTTGCAGCTGTGACTTTAACAAGAATTATATTGTTTTCAGCAATATCTAGATTCTAGAACTGGTAAAAGGAGACCTTAAAATTTAAATGCATGCTATCTGGTAATTCCATTCATGGAGGAGAGGTCTGATATGAACATCAAAATAATTATAATATACTATTCAAACATTCTGCAATTGTCAGACTTTATATTATAAATAGTTATGCAACTATCAATGGTGGAGAGTTCCGATAGGAACATTCAAACAATTACGATATACTATTCAAACTTTCAGCAATTCTCCAACTCTAGATGTAAATAGTTGTACAACTAACCTCCCACATTAGAATATGTATACTAACATCACAATACTAAACAGGTGGGCTCATCTGTTTTCTTATTTATGATGGGGCAGGAACAGACACATTAAGCCTTGGGCTGTGAATGGTTGGACTTGACAAAACGCACATCTCTTCAGGTCCAGACCCAGGTTTGGCTTAAATATTGGGTCTAAGTCTGTGTTTGTGTATGAATCAGTCCAACTCTAATAGCAGAATATAGGCTCAGCTCCAACATATTATATTTAAGCAAAGGTCTGGGTCCAAGTCAAGGTTATCAAAGAAGAAGAAAATATAACATTGCTCATAACTTCCATATACAAATGCCTCATACCAACTAGGATGCATAAATCCCAAATATTCTATAGTTCAATTAAACAAACACCAGATCCCAACAAGCAGACTTGGTAACATATTGAGGTCCATCAAAGGATCTTATGATTTTTTACTCAGCTCCAACATATTATATTTAAGCAAAGTTCTGGGTCCAAGTCAAGGTTATCAAAGAAGAAGAAAATAGAACATTGCTCATAACTTCCATACACATACAAATGCCTCATACCAACCAGGATGCATAAATCCCAAATATTCTATAGTTCAATTAAAGGAACACCAGAACCCAGTAAGCAGACTTGGTAACATATTGAGGTCCATCAAAGGATCTTATGACTTTTTGCATGTATTATCTACAGAAACAATGACTGAAAGCAGAAGATATAAGGGAAAAGTTAACCTAGAAAAGGATTTGATCTAGTTGGAATGCAATCTGGGACTTTACAAGAAGTTGGGGCCATTTAGGTCATTGTCAAGGAAGCCAAACAACTTAGCATCAATTGGATGTTGCAATGCTTCATCCAAAAGTTGGCAAAAATCTAAATGGAGTTGGATTGTGTACTGCTACCCCCATCTCCATGCTACCTAATTCTCCTTTTCCTCCTTGTAGAAGGTATGTTGCCCATTGCATCTTCATTTCCATCCAGGACTTCTCTTCCTAGGACTCTTCTCTATCTTCAGCAGAATTTGCTAAAATGGGCAGGAAAGAAGAATCAGCGGAACTTAAGAATCAACAGTGTAGGGAAGAACAATGACATTAGTCGACAAAGTAATTTTGAAAATGGAAGAAATTGGTGACTGGCTGATGGTTTTAAGTTTGCATTGATGAGCTTGCACATTGTGCTTGGGTAAGATGACGTTAATGAGCATGTAAGATGATAGAATCCAAATTTGCAACTATTTTATTTCAAGTGCTAACTATATCTGTACTCAACATCGACCCATTTAAGTATGACTCCAACTGATTAACAACAACATGCTCTTATATACTCAAAAGTCTTGATATCCTCAAAAAATGATCTTCCTGCTCACTGAAAACCCTCCATGAAGTTTCTATAATTCAAATACCGTTAGTACTGATACTAAAAAGTAGAAAATCTTGTACAACAACATTCTGCAATACATGTTACTGAAAGGAGTTCCATAAATTCTTCATGTGTTCCTAATATAATTTATCAAAAAGCAAGGTGCAAAATAAGTTTCTAACAACATTCTAAAATACGTGTTACTAAAAGGAGCTCCACCAATTTTTCACATGTTCCTAATATAATTTGTCAAAAACTCAAGGTGCAACAACACCAAAGAATGCAGCTCTTCAAAATAAGTTTCTATCATCTGGCAGTTGCATCCGTCCTACCAATACATGATAAGGAGGAATCTACTGATTCTTGAAATAACTTACGGCACAATTATTACACTTGTTAGTCAAGAAAGATACCTGTGCACTATAATAGCAAGAAACTTCTAATCAGGGTGCCCTACAAGCTTCTGAATACCTCCAAAAACTCATCCTTATATCTGCTTCCAAAGCACTTCTTTATTCTAAAATTTTCTTCTACCTACACCCACACTCAAGTCCGCTCCACACTCAGTCCCATTTCAGGTAACTAACCACTGCAATAATTGGAAACGGATCTCACCGGCAAAGCCTCAAGTTGTGTTCTTGGAACATTAGAAAGCAACATCAAACATGTTAATCAGTGGGGTAGGACATACTATTGACAACTTATCTTTTGACAAGCCAAGAATTCAAGTTTTTCGTTGATAAATTCTTGATTGCAGTCAATGCATCTTACTTGGCTGACTTGTTCCCTTAACTAACTAAAGCATACAATTGCTAAGGTTCAAAATGTCAAGGAGAACGAATCAGTTTTGACTTGAACCAAGACAGAACTGAACTCTGAAACTTGGTTTTGCTCGGCTTTGGAAAGTTTCAGCCAAAACCAACCAATTTCAATCCCATTTCAGCAAATACAGGCAGAAACTGAACCAAACTGACCACACATGCTATATATATTGATTATATGGGTATTTAGCATAGTTTTGAGGTCATTTTCTTGAATGTTTAAGTATATTTGGATGAATAAGGTCAATTTATGGTTCATTTTCTCATTTAAATAAAAAAGGGATACTCATGGATAATAAATTCATAGTTAAAGAGTATTTTCTTATGAGTAAACATGGTATTCAGAAAAATGGAAGCATTTAAGAGTTTGTCAAATCAATAGAAAGGTAAATTTTCCTAGATTATAATAAACCTTTTTGGGTTTCTATTTCATTTTCTTCTTTATGGGAGGAAGAGAAGAAAATAAGTCTATGGGATAGATCAAGCTCCCTTGATAGCCAATTTACAAAATGTAATATCAAATTTTCTAGATCTTCGCTTAAATTTTAAAGACAGTTAATGAGATATGTCTAGTAATCTTTTTTCCCACTTTGTATAATATATGTAACATTTTGATAATCGGTAATCAGCATGATGGTTATATCAAGTTGACATTCAAATATAGATTTATGTTACAACATTTAATTAAAGTAACAAAAGTGCCAAAACCAAAACTCAACAAGCTTAACCAAGACTGAAAGTGGATCTAAGATTTTGAACTGGACTATTGTAATTGAACAGATCATCAAGACCATTACATGAGCAATTAACTAACTAGTGCAATTTAAGTTACCACATGGCACATAGACTTGAATAAGCTAATAACAACATATGCTAAAGGAAAAGAAACTCAAAAGTGTACAAGGATCTCATGCTGTAATGTTCTGATGGCTTTTAAAAAACTAAAGAATAGAGGTGCTAACACTAGAAACAAATTTCTAAGGAGTACACCAAGTTATCCATGGAATCCACGAGGGAAAATATATTGTTTATTCATGATTTATAATACATAGGAAGTAACTCCATGAACATAGATGACCCTAATCATATAGTTGTTGGAACCTCTCCTGAACCCGCTTTCTGAGTTAATTACTGAGGCAACCCATCCAAGATTCATGTCCTAATGGATCATAAAAGCTTTTGGTTTAACTATACAATACGACTTAATTTACCTTATTTATTTGCATGGGTTAACAAAGTATATGCTACAAGCATACAAGAATATTAGGTTGCATGATCCTGATGACCTTTAAAAAGTTGAACTAAATGATAAAAAAATATTACATTAGAAAAAAAATCTAGGCGGTTCATAGAATCCATAGTCGAAATCGAGGTAGGCCGAACCGGATCGAACCGTCCGATTTGGCCTATACCGAGCCGACCCGATAGGAAATCGGGTCCACTTATTCGAATTGATTCCGGCCTCAAATCAGCCCACTAGGTCAGCTCGCTTATTGGAATCGGTTCCGGCCCAAATTAGCCGAAACAGGTTCCGAACCGACTAGAATTGGCCAGAAAAGGCCCGAACCGAACGGAACCGGCCCCCCTCCTCTGCTTCTTTTATTAATAAAAAAGTGTTGGAAAGGCCGAACGCCTTCCCAACTGGTTTTTTATGAAATTTGTTTAGCTATAAGACGAGCTAACGACTCCTCCTTCCCATCAATTGCGAAATCACACCAATTCAGAGCAATTAAAGGAAGATCCAAGCTTAAATAAGATGTGCTTCCTCTGCTCTATCTTACTCCTATTTTTTTGGCATAAAAAAATAGCTCAAAATTTGCAAAATAAGAAGAGATTATGCCAAAATTTTTGATTTGGGCTTGATTTTATTATATGTTGTAGATCTATGGATGATCTACACGATGACATAGAAATTTTAAATTTTTAGATTATATATAATTTTTAAAAATTAAAATATATTTTTGGATTAAAAAATAAAAAAAATAAAATAAAAAATGTAAAAGTGTATTTAGAGGCATGCAAGCTATTTTTCAGCAAAATTTGGTGTCTATTTATTCAAGTTTTAATGTGATCACATGCATAGTGGCCTAGGCCTAAATTTGGAAAAAATGAGAAATAAGTATCATTTGATGCATGCCTAAGAGCCTAGAAAAATATATGCATCATCCATTTTTAGGTTCTACATAGATCTGAGCTGAAATTATTTTTTAAAAAATATTTATATTTAAAAATTATTTTTAAAATTCTAAAATAATTAAAATATATAATTAATACCAAAAATTATGAAAAATTAGTAGTATATATTACATAATTAAGAAGTAATTTCTGAAGTAGAAAACATATTTTTTGAATTTATGATATTTAAACATATTTTTAAATTTAAAAAATATTAAAAATAAATAAATAAATAAATAAAATATGAAATATTCGTATTATGTATTAGATAAATTAGATGCATTTTCTGAGGTAAAAGTATCTTCACTATAACAAAATTTTGCAATTTTTAAATAATTGATAAATTGATGTAGTTTATAAACCTGCAGAAATGAAGCCAAAGCGTAATATTGGTTGGGATCATGGACAAATGCTCTCGGGTCGACACCGTTAAAAGTGCAACTGGTGTAACTGATGCAACACAATTCAAAAGAAGAAAGGTAGCCATGTTGAAGCAGCACTTAGCTGGTGGTTATCCCGATGTATTTATATGTTGGACATGCCCATAGGAGGTTCGACAGTTGATGAAGAAGCACTTTGCTGATTTCAAAGCAACAAAAAAGAGAGTTTCCAAAAAGAAGGCGACGGTGGACCGCTGATCGGCAGAGCTCCCTTTCTATCACTCTCGGAAGTTAGAGAAGGTGTCCGCTCCAAATGACGAGGAGGCACAGATCCAGACTGCCATGTAAGCGAGCCTGGATGAGGTGGCAGGCATAGGGCTCAATTTGGGCCCTCATACTACGTGTCGAGCTCCGGTTCTACGAGCAACAGGGCAGATCCAAAGTTCAGGAGAACCTCCTCAATCAGGGAGGCCGTCAGCAGAGGCAGTGGCAGTATTGCATCTATATTGGAGCCTTTTGGTAGCAAAAAGAAGTTATCCAAAAAGATTTCACCAGGAGCAACAATCCATAATTTAGATCCATATACGTTCCCCATCAGAGATTTGAAGCAGTAGGAAGTTGACACAATGTTGAAGGATAAAAATAAGGATATGTGGCGAGCTATTGGATCTTGGTTAGTAAGAGGTACCCCGAGATGGGCTTCTTATATCACATGATGCAGTGGACAAAGATTCAAATGAAAAAAGCAAATCCAACGTATGCCTAAGCGTAAATCGATATCATTGAAGCGATTAGACTACCAGATAGGTAGGAACTTGCATCTAGCGGGTAAGCATGAATATTGAAAATTAAACTACCCATAACTTGTACAATTTTACTAAAGACAAAAACGAATTCTATCTATAGCATACTACCTGAACCCTCGATTTCAGTACACCGTAGCTAGAATCGATATGGATGATGAACTTTTGGCCACTCTGCGTAATGTGATTTACAAGATGGAGCCTAATTCAAAAGTCGCAACCCTATGTTTAGAAGAGGCAAGTTAGCTTAAGTAACATGTATAAGTTAACTGGTATCTTTAATTATTAATATATTACAATACATTTTTTTTCACAGACTAAAATATTTAGAGAGGGCACTAACATCTTTGGAGTTTCGGCAGCTATCGTAAGTAAAAAAAAGTATGAATCTAGATATATTACACATCAGGAGGGCATTTACTTGGCGTTAGATGATTACTAATATGATACCATATTATATGTAATTTTTTTCAATATTTTTGCAGCTAAATGGTGGATTTATTTTGGCTTGTCTGCGAAAAATCTTACGTGGCTAGCTATCCGGATCCTCTCCCAAACGGTCTTTTCGAGCGACTGTGAGCACAACTGGTCCACCTTCGTCCTCATCCACAGCAAGCAAAAAAACTATTTGACATAGAAACACCTCAATAAACTTATATATGTTCACTACAATTTAAGGTTGCGGCTGAAGTGCATTCAAAAAAAAATGAAGCTAAAGTACACAGATCTGATCCATAGTGCTTTCGTTGATGATGAGAATGATCTTATGATTGGATGGCTTATGAGCGAGGATCGCCTCCACGACCAGTCAGTTTTGTAGCCAGCAAGGTTAGGATCGATGCAGGATAATGGACAGAGAGCAATATTTCATGCATCCTTCCAATTGATCAGCCACAATCATAGGAGAGTCGGTCACCACATGACTCTTTGTCCGAGAGATCCTCTTAAAGATATGATTGAGAGATGCTTAAATGAGACTATTACGCTACTCGGTCGACTTGGTTAGAAGGGTAACATATATTCTCTCAGCATAGCCAGACAGAGAGGGGCACGAAGGATAAGTAGGCAGAGTGGCACGAAGAGTAAGCATGCAGCGAGTGGCACGAAGAGTAAGAAAAAAGCTGCCAACATACCAAAAAAGAAAAACAAAAGGCACCTGCAACCCTAATGGAGAGTGTGGAGGAGCCAGTTTATATAGATTCATAGACCAAAAGCAGCAATTTTGGTGGTCATGGATCTGTTGACTAGAAAGAAAGTGGAGGACATGACACCACCGTTTATGAGACAGCTACATGGTGGTCTTTGATTCACTGATGAGTCCCAGTTGACACATTCTACACAGGATAGAGACCATGGTGCACGATCTGGTGAAGCCTGCGATGATCCGATTGCATATAGGAGACAGGCTCCTCGAGGTCATTCAGAAGAACATGATGCAACTGCAGATGACCTCGTACATAGAGTAGATCCATAGACGCATCAGGTTCTGAATCGTATACTAGATCTTATTACCTGCAGCCACAAACAGCTTATGATCCATAAGAATATGGATATGGATATAGTGCGTCTGAGGCATCTTTCGGTAGCTACTACTCTACGTAACTCGGAGCAACCATTTTATCAGCCAGAGGACACCTCTCAGAGCGAGAGCTTCGCGAATCGAGAGTATTTATAATCCGGAGCGCATTTCTTATAGGATGAACATAGAAGATTACAATCTTTCTTGGTTAGAACGGTGGGCTAATGTGCCTCCTGACTATGCTAATGATCCAGATATCTACGAGAGAGATCGTCACTCGACGAAATTGTAGATATCAGTATATATATTGTACTTTAAATACATATAATCGATTGTATTATTTTATATTTTATATCCTACTATTTGATTTGAGAATATTTTATGTTGCTTTTTGTAGCATGCAACATCTTACTAATCATTTTATATTTTGTATCATTTTAAAACAGAAAGATACATCATTTAGGTTAAATTGGAATCATAAAAATATCAAAAAACATTAAAAAAATATCATATTAGACTTAAAATCATTGAAAAAAGTTCAAAAAGTTTGATTATCAATTAAATCAACTTGAAAAACTCCAAAAAAAAGATGTACCGGTATGCCCAAGCATACCGTGTGTTGGTACAGTACCGAACCGGTATTGTAATGACCTGTCCGCTGACCGATACGGATTTCGATACCGATTCGGCAGACCTTGGTAGAAATAGAATTTAGTCATGATTTATAATAATCAACAATTAAGTTTGTGAGCATGGCTACCCCTTAATACGTAGCAGTTGGAACCTATATTAAATCAATACTACAGTGCTACTTAATAACTAAATTATAAATTAGAGCAACCCATCCTATAAAAAGTCTCAATAGCATGTAATCTCCTAATGTAAAGAATAAGGCAAGCTAAGAACTCCAAAGTAACTAACAATGGTTTCTGGTTGACACATTATAATCATGGGCCACACATCCAATGCAAGACTGAGTAGCAGTAAATGATAAAGTTTGAATTATTTTTGTTTAGGAGATATAAGTCTAACAGATATTTCAAACCCTATAGCTAACAAGATAAAGGTCATATTGATAAAACAATAATAAAATTAGGTTTCATTTGGTCACTTTTATTTTTAAATTTTTACAAATAAAAAATAAAAAAAAATTATTTCTATTTTTCTAATTTGTAAAAATATAAATATGTTTACAATAGTCAACTATTTTTTAAAAACAAACATATCAATGGTGATGGGCATGGTGGTAGTCGCAGCGAAGGTAGTGGAGACGGTGATGTTGTTAGTAGTAGGTATGATGGCGGTGATGATAGTGGCAGTGGTACAATGGAGGTGAGGCAGTGGTGGTGCAGTGATGGTAGCGATAGTGACAGTGATGGCAGTGGTGGTGGTGGTGGCGGAAGTCGCGATGGGGGTAGCAGCAGTGGCGGCGAGGGTGGCTATGGTGGAGACAACAATAGCAACAGCAATGGTGGCTAAGGTAGTGGTGGTGGTGGGGCGGTGTTTGTTGGTGGTAAAAAATCATGAATTTCTGTTTTTTAAAATATTGAAAGAACTTCCATTTTTTCTAGAATCATGAAAGTGACTTTTAAAAATAGAAAAAAAAACAATAGTACAAAACTTGTTTTTGTCTCAATTTCTATAATTTTATTTTTTAAAATAAAAAAATAAAAGCAATACCAAATAGGCCCTTAGTTCTATTAGGTCTATAAAAAAACATATATTAAATGGCACAATGCGAAATGTGCATCTCTATTATGTCTCCTATGCTGGCTAGGTAAATAGAGAGAAGATGGCTCAAGAAAATTTAAAGGTAACACATTTCAGTCAAGAAAAAGACACCATAAAGAACAAGTATAAAGGACTAATCCTTTAGAAAAGATTATTCATATGAAAGAAAGGAAGAACAATCTAGAGATACTAAACTTTCTAGTTGTATAACCATCTCTTCACCTCTACAATCATCACTGGATTCAATAATATTTTGAATCCCCCTTCAAGATATTTATCAGGAATCAAAAACACTCTTATATACTTGTAATTATTGAAAACTCAGCAATATCTCCAATATTAACATCCTTGAAAAATTTAGACATGTAAGAACATTGCAATTAAAAAAAATTTAACTTTTTGACATATATGAAAGAACAACAATAAATATATGTTTTTTGTACATTCTCTCTTATATATAGATGATGGTTGATTCATTGTGGGGTTGAAGAAGCACAAATACTACATGATCACATATACCCCTAATCTAGCTTTTCTTTCCAAACATCAACAAGCTTTGGAACCTCCATCAATTGGACCAGACACTAGCCAATGCAATTTCATTTTTTTAAACAAAAATATATGTTTTGCTAGATTCGTATTCTTAAAATATTCAACTAGGATTTAGGAAGACAACATAAAGAACAAATATAGAAATTATATAATAGAAGATAAAGCACACAAATGATCCACAAAACAATAATAGCTAAACATTTAGAAACACAACAGGCATGAAAGAGCAAACTCTTCATAACATCCATATGTAAATCTCTTAGGCCCTGTTTGGAGGAGCTATTGGCAGTAGAGCTGTTGGAAGTAGAGCTGTCTGAAGTAGAGCTATTATAAAAAGCTGTTTGTTGTTTGGTAACCACATTCGTAAAGTGCTGTGGTACTTTGTTTTGTGTTTGGTAAACAAACTGAGAAAGTACTTTTATATGATAAAATTACCATAAAGGACATTGCATAGTATTATACAACACAACATGATAAAACATAACATAAATTAATACATAAATATACGATATAGTATAATATTATTGTAATACAAAATAATATTATGTTAATATAGCATAATAGTAATATAATTATTAGAGTAAATTAATATTTGGTAATATAACATAATATTAAATTATTTAACATAACATATTAATGTATTATGATATAATGTAATATATATTATATTTATAGTATAATACAATAATAAAAGTATAAAATATTATAATTATTAGTATAAATTAATTTCTCATAATATAACATAATATTAAATTATTTAAAATAACATATTAATGTATTATAATGTAATGTAATATAATACAATATTTATAGTATAATACAATAATAAAGGTATAAAATATTATAATTATTAGTATAAATTAATTTTTCATAATATAACATAATATTAAATTATTTAACATAACATATTAATGTATTATGATATATATAATATGATATTATATTTATAGTATAATACAAAAATAAAGGTATAAAATATTATAATTATTAGTATAAATTAATTTTCCATAATATAACATAATATTAAATTATTTAACATAACATATTAATGTATTATGATATAATATAATATGATATTATATTTATAGTATAATACAAAAATAAAAGTATAAAATATTATAATTATTAGTATAAAATAATTTTCCATAATAATTTTTCATAATTTTTCATAATTTTTCATAAAATAATTTTCCGCGGTCCAAGGGCTCTTCTTCGTGGTCCACGCTCGAGGAGGACCTCAGCGTGGGCCGCGAGGTTGATGATAAAAAAAAAAACAATAGATTGATTTTGGAAGGTATGGAAAAGGATTAAATTTTTTTTTCTAAAATGTGGTTCACGAGATGCATACAAAAATTGAAAAGAAAAATACCTTTTCTTACGGAAGGGAGTCTGACGGCTTGGGTTCTTGGCTCCAGCAGATTTTTAGGTTCATACAGGGATAAACTATGTAATTATATTATTTTAATATGGGCATTTTTGTCAAAAATACAGTTCTCCGAAAAAGCTGAAACAGCTTCCTCCCAAAAGCTCCAAATTGGAGCTTCCTCCCAAAAGCTGTTTTCAGCTTCCCGCAAAAGCTGAAACAGCTTTTTGAAAAATTTACCAAACACAGTTTTTCATCTAAAAGTACTTTTGGAGGGCCAGAAAGTGCTTTCTGGCCCTCCAAAAGCTCCCCCAAACAGGGCCTTAATCCGTATCCAAACAATGAAATCCATAATAAAACGACATTTGTTAATTGATATATCAACGTAAAAAGCCTCCAAATTCTTGTCTGACATAATATTTTAGGCAGTTTGGTAATATATTTCTTGTTCTTTGTTTTCAAAAACCAAAGAAGAAGAGTAATAAAACCGAGAGATATTTTTCATGATGCCTTTTGTTGTCTTTTTCTTACAATACTGCTTGTAAAAATATTACAACTTTTCAGTAGTATCTTTTTTTTTTAACTTCTGGAAGAGAGAAAACAAAAACAAAGAGTAATAGGTCTTATGTCCTTCCAACTCTCCATCCAATGTGAAGAGGAGATTGCCCTCCACCATGTGGTATTTTCTAGACATATAAAAAAAAAACGGTTGAAATGTTACCAGTGAAGGTGCATACAAGCCGAGGTAGCCAACCTGCGAATTGAGCTGCTCAGGCTTGGGTAGTTGGTTTCTTGTCTCGGACTTGAGTAGTTGGCTTCTTTTATGAAATGGGTATTTCAGCTTGATCCAAGCTTCACGATAGATGTTCAAGCTTGCCTAAGTAGTTAATGAACTCGAGCTTGCTATCAATCTCAGCCAAGCTGAATCCAGCTTTTATTTTTGCAAATTGAATGTGTTAAGGTCCAAACTGGCTATGAGTTAAGCCTTAAACAAAGTTTGCACTTAAGCTATTTCCTAATCAAACAACCCCAACCAAGATAATTACCCAGCTAATTCAGTGTCACCGAATATGGGCTTGCATATGAAAATGCTTCTAGTGACCACACTACTTGGCGGCCAAACTGCATAATGGGTCATCAGGTGCTCACATACGCTCAAGCAGCCTGCATATGCAGGCTGAGCCCAATACTAGCGAGTGCCTATTTTTCTTATTCCCACTCCTCTTTATTTGTAATTGGTAGATTTGCTCAGTGCATTAGCATACTTGAAATGTAAGCATACAACATAGGGGGGTATTGCTAACTTCTTTAGGTTAGCATTCTATACTACACTAGAATGGGCTTTCAAATAAGTGTATAATTAATTTATCTTCGTTTAAGTATTTACGCATTCATTGCTAACTTTTGGGCCATTTCTATCCATTTTTATTCTTATTTTTCAATATTTCTTAAATACCAATTATATATGCATCCACATCTCATATGCATGCTCTGCAGTAAATCAGCTGCTTTCATACCACGGAAGCATTTAAAACCTTGAGCGAATCATAAGGTTAACAGTTAACACTCACAACTTCATTCTTTGGCTGCTTTAAATGCCGAAAAGGTCCATAGTTTTTTTGTTAGATTACAAGCAAAAGTCCATGGCCCTTGAGGTACTCATACATACCAAAAGGAATTGAAGGTATTCTGAACACTTAAAACTTTTAATCAGATGCATTTCTTTTAGCTTAGTTTCCTTCCCCTCACTTTTCCTAGTTCATGTCCAAATAAAAATTCCAATTCAAATATGGGAAAGTGTTTCAACAGTCTGAAATACGGCAACAGGTTCCTTTTTTATCTTCTGATTGGTCTTCTCTTTTCTCCTTTTAACTTCCCCTCCGTCTGTAGCACCATCAAAACGGCTCTAAGCTTAGATCTTGGTTCAAGATGACCAGTTAAATTCATAGAACTGGACCTCGCACTAAATCAACATTAAGACCTATCATTGTCTCAAATATCTCTACGAAATAAAATAACCAGCATAAGGAATCAAATCAAAACTCTACATACAGATCAAATTATCCTATTAAGTAACCGTTTAACAAAGACTTCTAATCACAGATAACGCTATCGCAGTGATCAAATCACGATTAATATCGAAAACAAAGAAAATAGAGACAATGATCGTTAATAAGACATCAAAAACACTGGGAATCAAGAAACGGGATTCAAAAAATCCATCATCCATATAAAGGCAGGAGGCGAAGATTCAAACCGCGACTGGCCGGCGGACGAGGCGAGCGAGATTCGACGCCATGGCCGAGGTCTTCTAACGTCGATCGCTAATCGAAGAGAAGGAGGAGAGAGACGAGAAATCGATTTGGGCAAACCCCAGATACTCCCCTCTCGATCAAGTCTTCGCCTCTCTTTTTTAATTATTTCTTTCTTTTAGGTCTTCGGCTCGGCGGCGTCGGGTCTCGGTTCCCTTCCACCACTTTATTCATACCTCCACCTTTAACGGATGAGCAATGACTGCTACCACTGCTAAGTAGAGCTAATCATGCATTAGGTTGGGCATAAAAAAATATTAAATTTTGAATAATTTTAGCCTGAAGTTTGGCTAAAAATAAATATAATTTAAGTCCGAGGCCCACCACCAAGAAATGAGTCGAGTTGGTAAAATTCTAGTTAAAGACTAAATTGGCCATTGTCTTTAAAAAGGGCACTTGAGCTGCACTCGGGCTTGACATTGTCTGACCTGGCTTGGCTAGTAGCTAGAAGCGGCACCTCAAGGATTTTCTTAATATACCAAAAAAAATATTTTTTTAATTTTGATGAGAAGGGAGGGTGACCCATTCTAAATTTTATTATAGAAAAAGAGAAATACAAAGTAAAGATTACAGTTGCTTTGATATACAGAACAGTAATCAAACTAAGGAGGGTGGAAGTTGAGGCTATGATAGGTTGAGGCTTGCTCTGCATCTGGCATTGGTCATATGAGACCAACTTTTGAAAACCTCCAATCCATCCAAAGTTGGGGATGTGATTGTTCATGAATATTCATGAATATTCTCCCATTCTCATCCTTCCAAAGGGCCTAACAATAGTGCATGCTAGGTGGTAGCAAGCAAGTCTCCTTTCAGAATTGTGCATTTCCTCCTTGTAGTCCATAGAGAGTTGATGGATGGAATTCTGCCCTTGATTTCTATCACCCAGGTGATTACAGACCAAATCTGATTGAGGAAATGACAAGCAATAAAAAGATGGTAAACGAATTCATTCCATAGTTTATATAGTGGGCAAAGTGGAGATTAGTCATTTTTTAGAGAATGTTTGGTTGGAGGAAGTTAGATTTTGGAATGGAAATGAGAATGATTGAATCCCATTTTAGCCATTTGGTTGGAGGGAGTCCCATTACCATTCTGATTCTAGAGAGAATAGGATGCCCCAATGCTCTAATATTCAAATCCTACTCTCTTATAGTATTCAAATCTCATTCCTTTTTGCTCTGTCCATGGAGCGTATGAATTTCTCCCAATTCATTTCTACCAACGCAAAGAGATCTTGATTTCAATCACGAACCAAACGTGTTAATAGATATGCCCATTTTGATTTCCATCCCGATTCACTTTGATTCTGATCGCGAACCAAATATGCTCGTAATCAATTTTTGCCTTGTATTCAGTTTACAATAGAAGGCTAACCACACAAATATTTTCAATTCTGGTATTCTAAACTTCTATATCGACTTTGCGCGGAGGAACGAAGGTCACCATCAATGATAAAGTTTGAAGTCTTTCCTTCTCGTATAGCTATTGGAAAATGACTTCATATTGGCTTCTTTTCCTGCACATGCTAACATAGATTGGGAAAAAGCCAGTATAGCGGCAAGTCCTTGGTCCAAGAATCTTTCCAAAAGCTAACGTTATTTCCATTGCATAGATTATAAGAGATTCTATTCCATAAAGATTGTTACTTTTTTCGAATTTTTCAATTTCAATTATTTGGTAATCAATCTTCTCAACTTTTTCAATAATTTTAACTCTAATTTGATATTTTTTAAGATTTTTGATTTTTGTTTGATATTTTTATAATTTGGTTTAACCTAAATGATGCATCTTGCTATTTTAAAATGATACAAAACATAAAATAATTAATAAGATGTTGCATGCCAGAAGAAGTTACATAAAATATCTTCAAATCATATAGTGAGATAAAAAATATAAAATAATACAATCAATTATATATGTTTAAAGTACAACATACAGAGTAATATCTAAAATCTCGTCGAGTGGCGATATCTTTTATAGATATATGGATCATTAGCATAGTGAGGAGGCACATCAGCCTACCCCTCTATCCAAGCGGTGTTGTAGTTTTGTATATTCAATTCATAAGGAACGCGCTCCGAGTTATAAGCACTCTTGGATCTTTTGCTTAAGTTTTGACTCTGAGAGGTGTCTTTTAGTTAATAAAATAGCCGATAAAATGACTATGAAGGGGCCCATCTGAATAAGCCGGCATCAAAATCCAACCTGTAAAATGCTCTAGATTGCGTAGGGTAGTAGCCACTGGAAGATGATTCAGACGCACCATATCCATATCTATATCCGTATAAGTCATAGACTACCTTTGTTTTATTTTTATATATATTTTATTTTGTAATCTAAAAAATATTTTAATTTTTAAAAATTATATATAATCTCAAAATTAAAATTTTTATGTCATTATGTAGAATTGTAGATCATCCATAAATCTACAATATATAATAAAATCAAGTCCACATCAAAAATTTTGGTATGATCTCTTCGTATTTTGTAAATTTCGAGCTATTTTTTCAAGCCCCTCCCAAAATTAGAGGAAATGAGATAAAGAAGAGGAAGCACACCTTATTTAGGCTTAGATCTTCCTTCAATCGTGCTAAATCAATATGATTTTGCAAATTAGGGTGAAGGAGAAGTCGTTTAGACTTTAAGACGCTAAACGAAACAAAGAAGAAGGTGTTGGAAAGGCTTAACAAAAGAAGAAAAGGGGGAGGAGGTCTGATTCTAAACTGAGTCGACTCGGTGCAAATCGGATAGTCCGCACTAAGTTCAAACAGCACTGACGGTTCCGAATCAAAATGGTTCGAACTTTTTTTGGCCGGTTTTCATTGGTTCCCAGCCAGTTCGGTCTGGTCCGAACCTTTTTTTTGTCGGTTTCGGTCGGTTCGGAACCCATTCGGGCCAGTTCAGGGCCAGAACCAAATTTAATGGACGAACCGACCCGGTTCTCCATCGGGTTGGCTCGATACGAGCTGAACTGGGTGATTCAATCCAGTTCGGCGTACCTTGATTGGTAGAGACTTGATTACTCCCCTCCAAAAAGTTAAGATACATTTCCCTCTCTTTTTGATAAAGGGTTAGAGTTTGATCCTTCTATGATAAGCCCATTTGACTAGCATCTTCCATAAACCTTGCTCATTGATAAGATATCCCTATTTTGCCAAGATGACTATATTCATGTTTTCTAGGTTTCGAATACCTAACCCACCCTCCTCTTTTGCCTTGCAGATTGTGCTCCAATTAGTGAGTCAGGCAAAACCAGAAGCATGCTTATTACCTCCAAAAGAAGATTTGCTTTAGACTGTCAATCTTCATCATAACCCGGCCAGAAAATTTAAAAGGGACATGAAATAAGTGGGGAAAGCTGTCAAGCACAATGTTTAGCATCACGGGTCTTCTTCCAAAAGAAAGAAGAAGCTTCCCCTTTAATAATGCCAGCCTCTTATCTATTTTATCTAGTAACATGTTCCATTCTTTTCTAAGGCTTTACGCTTTATCAAAAAGTGGCAATACCAAATATTGAATGGTAAAAAGAATTTGATTTTACACACTACAAAAAAATCAGGCATTGCAAACACTTTTTGTTGCCTATACCGACGCTTATAAGTGTTGTTAGTTTTATTACCGATGCTTTATAAAGAGCCGTAAAAATGTCGGCAATGTGAGCATTGAAAAATATCTGCCGATACTGGTATAAAGCATCGCTAATTAGTGACACTTATAAGCGTCGGCTTTTAGCGACGCTTATAAGGGTTGCTATAGCTACGCTTATAAGCGTCGGTAGTTGGCGGTGCAAGATTGTATATCATATTCTTTCAAGAATTGGGAGTCTCTTTTAGCCTTTAGTCGACGAAGAAGCATTATCAAGCTCATGAAATTCAAGCCCAAAAATATGCTTCATATTATCTGAGTAGCATCACCAAACTCCATCAATGAGATGCTGCAATAAAAGAACATATGACATCATATAACCATAAAAGCTATGATTTTCTCTTCCTTCATCTTTAACCAATATCTTTAATCGAAAACAACAGATGCCCAATTTATATGATGTTTCTTTTACAAATTACAATAAACTGCAAAACCCACAGAAAGCCAGCCTCTCCCTCACCAGGAACCTAACCCTAACCCCAACCCTAACCTCAACTCCAACCTCCGCCTTCGATTCCATTTCCTCTTCTCGCTCTTGCATTATCAGCAGCTGCTTCTGCACCATCCTAGAGCCACCATGAAGTCGCGGGGCCCTGCGGCCGCACGGCGATCGGCCGCCTTCCACGGCTTAGCGTAGGGAGCCTCCGACTAGGCAATGTCGATCCAGCTACCGAAGAACCACCCGAAGCTTTCTCAGCGGCCGGAGATCAACATAGCGTGGGGCTAATGCTCATGGTGATGTCGACGGAGAACACGATGGCAGATCTGGTCCGGGCGGCAGTGGGGACATACACTAAGCAGGGCCGCCGACCACTGCTCCCCCACACCGATCCCAAGGCCTTTGACCTCCACTACTCTCAATATAGCATGGAGAGTATGCACTCCCTCCTCCTCTCTCTCTCCCTCTCTTTGACCCACGCTAGGGTTTTCATCGTCTTGGTTTGGGATTGGCGTTTTATAGGGGGGCTTGGCCTTTGACAATGCTTAGAAGCATCGTCTTACAATTTATTTTGGACGATGTTAATTAGCATTATCTTAGTTTTATCTCTGTCGATGCTACTTAGAAGCGTCGACAAATTTTGGTACTAAAGCCAAAATTACCGATGCTTCTACCTAGCGTTGGCATGTATATGTTGGCATTGTCCCCTTTTTCTGTAATGACACTAAAGGATTGAAGCTAATTCACTCGTCCTCGCACCATTGCAGCTGATGGATTGAAGAAAACTATTACAAAAAAAATAGAGATGAATTAGGGAAGATCTTCAGAATTGTACGTTTGCTAAAGTGGTCAAAGGAGTACAAACCACCGCTAACCCAATAACAGAGAAAACTCAACCCACCCACAACGACTCCTACCAAACCCCAGCATGTAGTGCCTCTCCACACACACGTCCCCCATCCTGACCCCATAACACTGCTCACATAACCTTTTGAGCATCAAGACTCTTCCCCTCGCCACCTTCTCCCCACCCCAAAACCAAATTCTAGCAAAGCTTTTTCACCTTCCACCTGTTGGCTGAGCCTTGCTGCCTCTAGCCGTTATTGGGGCTGGCCACCATGGATGCCCTTGGATCTGACTGAATAGGAGAGACAGATTCTCCCCTATTTTTGGAAAGAAGAGAATCTCTCTTCCTTCTCTCTTCTCTCCTCTCTCTCTCTTACTCTTTCCCCATGCTTTCTCTCTCTTATTTTTTCTCCATTTATTCTCTCTCATCTCCCTTTCTCTCTCTATGAGACTTTCACTCTCTATGGGAAATTTCTCTCTACGAAACTTTCTCTCTCTACAGAATTTTTTTTCTCTACTGAACTTTCTCTCTCTACTCTCTCTAGAGTAGATAAATCCAATAGGAACTCTTTACAGTGATTTTGGATTGACCCGGGTGAATGATGCTGATTCATAGTCGTCAGGCGCCGTGTCAACTCCATCCTGGACTGTGCCAAACATTGTTAGATTTGATTGTCCCGATCTTTGTTGAATTATCTATGCCCTAGTCCAAGCATGATTCAATGAATTTTATTTTGATCGAACCAACTGGGGTGTCGGGTACTCCCATCTAGTCATCCTATGATGGTATTGAAATTAGGATTCTATTCTTAGAATAATCATGATAAATTCTAATTGAAAATATAATTTTTAAATACTATTGGATCTGTTAGTTGGATTGTGTTAGAGGTAAGTAATGTAACCTTTTTTCTAAATTTATCGATAAATTATAAATATTTTTTTGAGTTGAATTATTCTTGATTAATGAATTTGATGCAGGATGTTTTATGCCTTTTTCTAGAATAATATATGATTTTTGATTGAACGTATTGGTTTGGATATGAATTATGTTTGATTGATTTTGATATCACATATTTTGATTTGGAATTCTAAACATGTTTGGAGAAAAAGAATTTTGAATCGAAATAGATCTAGACTCGCAGCCGACTATGTTGAGGAACCCGCTAATGAGGGCTAATACGTTAGCATATAATTTGTCCTGAAGGTTGTGTACAAGATGATTAGTGACATACCACTAGTAGACCAGCAGTCCCGAAGGACTTTGTTGCAAGTTGATATACAGCTCACCGCAAAAAGATTAATTGGTGTTATGAGCCTACCTTAGAAAAGATGTGGTCATAGTTTTTGGCTGTTCAGTTGAATTCGATGATTTGAAAGAAATTAATTTATGAACGATATTTAAATTTTGAAAAAAAAATAAATTTAGCGTAAGTAATATTTTACTTTTTCTAAATTTATCAACAATTACAAAATTATTATATTCATGAAATTTGAGTAGTATTATTCATGATGCATGAATTTGATGCATAGTATATTATTATACAATATATTATTTTGGAAGGTTATCACAATATATGATCTTATTGTGGATTTGATTGATTGATTTTGACACCTCATAATTTTAGAACTATAGTAAGAAAACTTAGAACTAATTTAATTTCAATCTGGCTATATTGAGGATCCCGCCAATGGGGGTTAATACGTTGGCACATCATTTATCCTAAAGGTCGCATCCAAGATGATTAGTGGCATACCGCTAGCAGACCAGCAGTCCTAAAGGACTTTGCTGCAAGATGATGCGTAACTCACTGCAAGAAGTTTAGTCAATCTTATGATCCTGCCAGAGAAAATAGGTGGTCATAGCTTAGGATCGATAAGATGAAATGAATATTTGAAAAAGAATTTGAATTCACGAAAAGAATCTAATATTTTAAGAAAGATTTGATTAATATCATAGCATTGCATATATGCTTATTTTTTGCATACTATTATCTATTTGATTACCAGATTGATCTAGCTAAAGTGTTCATTGCTTACCGGATTGTTTAGCTCATTATATAATTTTTCTTATTTTTTTAGTTTTAGAGAACTAGTCTACCGGAGTTTTTTAATACGGAAGAGCGAGTAGAAGATCTGTGGCAGAAGTTATCTTAGATTAGAGTTTATTTAAATTGATGTATTATCTTAGCCTAATGTTGGAATTTTGAGACATTGTAGTTGAGTTAGTAAAAGAAATAAAGTTTGCATATTGCTAGTCAAATTGTTTTGCCGCATATTTGTGATATTACGTGAGATACCTTGCATGCTCATGAGGATAGCTCTCTATGAGTGTGCAGCAGTTGCTGTGACCCCCCGGCTCGCGATCTCGCGTCGGGGGCATGACAATTTGCTAGCTAGGGCTTTTATTAATCGTTAAGTAAAATGATTGTAACTTTTGATGAACAATGAGATCCATGACTGTTATTTTTTTCAATTTTCTCAACAAAAAATAGAGCTCTTGCGCATTAACAAAGAGAAAAAATTACAGTACACCCTTCTAAATCTAGGCTATTTACATTTAGAACCCAAAGTTTAAAAGTATTAATTAGCTCCCAAAACTCTTAATTCATTGGAATGTGACCCGAATGTTTATCTCTATTACAAAAGCTTATTACGTGAGGATCACATAGTAACTAATTTTGGTAAAATTCCGAAACTGCCTTCCCCACTAAGTTACCAAGGGCTCTTGTTTTAGAAAGAATTGGAGAAAATGGGAGAGAGTAGCGATTTGAAATCTATGCCAACGGATGACAGAGCGAAGTGCTTTGAGATCTGTATAGATGGATGGTGATAGAAGATGAAGCGCCTTAAAATCTGTGCATGCAGATGAAAGAAAATGGTGTGCATTAAGATTTGTACAAGCGGATGGATGATAGAGGACGGAGTGCTTTGAGGTCTGTTTAGGCAAATAGATAACAGATGAAGTGCTTTGAGATCTATGCAGATGGATGCATGATAAAGAACGAAGCTCTTTCAGATTTATTTGCGTGGATGAATGATTGAGGATGGAGCACTTGATGATCAGTGTCGGTGAAGGAATGACAAAGAATGGAGCGCTTTAAGATCTATGTAGATGGATTGATGATAGAGAATGAAGTGCTTTGAGATTTGTATAGGTGGATGGATGATAGAAGAATAAGCACTTTAAGATCTGTGCAGATGGATGGATTATAAAGAATGGAGCGCTTTGATATCTGTGTAGGTAGATTAAGACAAAAAATAGTCTCCCTAAATCAAGGATATTTTTGTATTTTTTGTCACTCAATTAATGGTGTTAGGATCCAAATAAATGTTGGGCTACATTGCAACAAATTTGAAATTTTGGTAGCTAATTGATACTTTTTCAACTCTTAGGATCTAAGTATAAATGAACCAAACTTGGACAGATGTTTCTATAATTTTCTCTAACAATTACCATAACTTTTGTATCAAGCACATCTCATTCCGCAGTCAAGTACTTAACGTCGTCAATGTGATTGATTGCACCTCATCCCAATCTTTTAGCGGGTTAAGTCGAACCATGCCCATTTCTTACCTGATTTGATAAAAATTATCCACATGAGGCTACTTTGCAAGCAGTTGTTAAATTGGAAACCAGCGAGTCTGGGACCAATATGTTCTCCGATCAATGTATCTTGAACCAATTTTTATTGCTTCCAGAATCCAGAGGTTTCCATAATTTTACTACGCAAAGATACGTTGCCCTAAAATTCGACCGTTGCGTTGGTAAATCCCTTGCGCAACATCCAAAAAATCCACGCCTCCACGCCGCGCTATATAAATTCAAAAAAAATGCCTGGGGTGAAACAAGTTGGGAGAGGAAAAAAATGGCTCCTTTGAAAGCCATCAACCCCGGTAGAGAAGCCATGGTGAACAGAAGCTGTTGCCCTCCAAAAACCCAATCATGGAGGAGAAAGAAAACCTGACACCTCCCCACGAGATCCTTTCCGAAGTCACCCCAAAGAAACCAAACACATGTCCAGATTGTAACCAAAATGGTCCTCAGAGGGCTCCAAACTATCCTTCCCAATTCCGATCCGAAACTGATGAGAAACCTCATGACCCTGAAGATGATCGAGTTTTCTGTATTTGTGAGAAGAGAGGAGTGGAAATGGAGGAGGGCATCTCAACATGTAAAGAAGAGCTTGAATCGGAACTGGAAGCAACATCGACGAAGAATTTGGTATGCAAGGAACGTTTTGAAGGAGATGATGAGATCACTTCTTTAATGGAGTCTCTCTTTCTTGAAGCGCAGGATCGCAGTTGGGATGAAGAGTCGGAGATCAGCCTCCACCTCTGTTACTGCTCTTACTGCAATGGTTTGTAAGGCTACATGGGGGTTTCTGAGCTAATTTATCTTTTATCTTCTAGGTAACTTTTTGTTGCAAGTAATGTAATTTTCTGTCAACAGACCACTCTCGAATAAAAGCTGAATAATGGAAGTATTATCTCCATAAAATACATGCATTCTGACAACAAACTGAACATTCAAATGCAATAAATTTACTTGCACAATATGCGCATTTGAATCGATAAAAGTTCTTGAAAAGAAGCAAGCCTTAGATCCTGTTTCCAAGAACATTTTCGCAGCAACGGCGACAATTAGAAGTACGTATACAAGTGTAACAAATAGATAGGAGACAATACCCACATATGATTCGATATATGTGTTTGAAACCAACGAAGGATCTGTTGGATGTGTTAATAATTCTACAAAGCAGCCTTTCCACCTAGAAGGCTGTCTTTATCTCGACTGGTGGTTGAAGAAGTGTTATTGTAGCAATTCCGGACGTTAAGCAAGTTATATACATGGCTAGGCGCCTTTGTTAAAGCTTTCAATCTCCTTCCCTTGTCCTTCTTCAATGGCTTTATCTCCAAGTTCTGTTTTATTAGATAGAAAAATACTATAAGATAAACAAATACAATGCAAGTTAACAATTTTTCCATGTTGCAAATTGATATTTGATGTCAGTAAGTGCAAAATTACCTCGTTCGAATTCACGGATTCGGTGCTGTTTTCCCTCCCATGAGCCTTCTTCTCCTTCTTCTCCATGATTTCAGGTAGTTTATCTGCATTTATCCATGAAGAAATTGTTGAGCAATTCTAGCCTTGGACGTCATTACCATGCTTGGGAAGAAATTTTGCACCAATAGAAGAAATGCCGGCTAAAACTTGAAAATGTTGTTTTATTGCTTTAAATCCCACAACTGAATGTGGGTCCCATATTAAAAAAAGATTTTTTTTTGCATGAATATTCTTTTAAAAATTCAAATTTGCATAAATACTCTCTTAAAATTTATATTTATTTTTGTATCCTCATAAAATACTGTTTTTGCATAAATGCCTCTAATATAATGGTTCTTCAACACCGTTAATAAAAACCATATTTATTTTAATTAAAAATAAAATAAAATTTTAAAATTATTTTTTTTGGTTCTCCATCGCGACTGTCTTAAAAATGTTTCTTTTTGCACGTGTACCCATTAAGAGTATTTTAGTCATTTTCATTTGAAACTATTAATTTTTTAACGACGTTAGATGGCATGGCTATATATACAAAAATAAGAATGAAAAAAAATAGAGTAGCAAAATAAGTATTTTACGAGGATATACATGTAAATATTAATTTTGAAAAAATATTTATGCAAATTTGATATTTAAGAGAAAAAAAAAAACCTCAAATAAAAAAAAATACCGTACCTCTCCTTCTATTGCCGCCGAATTTAACCGAGGAATCGGCCTCCGAGTCGCGCGCCAAATCCATGCAATAAAACCTAAAACTCGGCGATCCGAGCGGTTCCTCATCCGCCGCGAAAGACCGCAACTTCTTCCCCTTCTCGTCGTCCTCCTCCTGCCCCCTGAATCCTAACCCCCTCTTCTCCTCCTCTTCCTCCTTCTCCAGCACAGCCGTTGCCGCCGCCGCCCCGGTCTCCTTCTCCTCCACCGCCGTCGCTGCCTTCTCCTCATCGTCTATCGTTTTCTCTTCATTCACCTTCTCCGCAGCTGTGGGGAAGGCGGCGACGGCCTCCGGCGATCCGGCGACCTCGTCCTCCTGCCCCGCCTCCGTCCCGGCAGCGCCGCGGGTGGACTCGTCGTCGACCATCTCCTCGCGTTCCTCGGGGCGGAGGAGCTCCGAGCTGGAGACGATGCTCAATTTCCTCTCCCTCCTCCGCCGTTTCACCTCCTCGATCTTCCGCCGGATCGGCCTCATCCCCGGCCGCAGCTCCATCCACGGCTCCGGCTTCGACTGGCCGTGGCCCATTGGAGAAGCGAGGAGAGGGAGAGAGAGAGGGGGGGGGGGGGGGGGGGGGAGGATTCAAGGATTTGTTCGAGCCTTGGACGGGAGACGATTTGAGGGGAGGGGAGGGCTGGGGTGTTTGGAAGGGCGTTAGGATTAAGGTTTGGGGGCGGGGCGGGTGGCGGAGAGTGTTTTCCGGTTACCGTTGGCATTTTGGGGAGGGGCGTTCTCAGACGGGGAAGTGAGATCGGGGCGATCCTGATCGTTCGTTGCTGGGGCAACGTGATAAGGCGATTTGCGCTGTAACGGCCTCGGACCACCACCCATTTTGATCAACCTGGACCCTCAGGTCAAGCCTAACAGGTGGGACCCGCTGTTTGGGCCAGGGTGATTACTATTTCAATTGGAACCCACACGAGAGGCATGGCAAGGCAACGGTGGATTGAGTTGGCTTGTGATCCGCACATGGACAAGGCCATCCTATCCATAAAAATCTCACTCAAAAGGGCTCAGATTGATTCGATCGAGATGCCTTGTTTGTGGTCTACCTCAAAACAGAAAAATTATTCCTTACACCACATGCACCACATTATTAGTGCACGGTAGAAACAATCCGAGTCCTGTGATAGGGTGATAAGATGACCATCCAAGATAAATCTATAGCAACGAGAAATCTGACTGGTGCGATGCATGGTGCTCTGGTGCACATGGTGTAAGATCATGGTGTAAGATATAATTTTCTCTCAAAACGAGATACACTGTTGATATATGTGATACTGTATATAATTGTTGGTCCATCATCATGAATGGATGCATTTTAAAATCACCTAACTGTATGGAAATAATGCAATAATTATTAATTGTAAAGGTGGAGTTGTTTAAGGGCTGGCATCCTAGCTATCCTCAAGTATTTATATTATAATAGCAGAGATTTTATTGTGAGTCTAACAATGTTGTCCGCTTAGGGTTTTATCGAAATCAATTTCAGTTAACATTTGATCAAGGTTCCTCCCCAAATAATGACCCCATCACGAACATTGTTTAGGGAAGCCTTTGATTAATTTTTTTTAACAAAAATTAATGGTTGTCATTAGACATTATAATTAGAAAAGCAATTGTGCTGTCTAGTTATGTCATTGTTCACAGAAACAAAATTAGCCTTAGAAATCTATACCAAAAAAAAAAATTGACGTGGTCTGGTAATTTGGTTTTAAAATTAAATAATCAGATGAATAATGTAAATGTGAAGTCACAAGTATTTCTGCTTGAAGAATGTTCACATGCATGGCATGCTTAGCCGAGCCGAGCAAGCAAGTGAATGTATGTACAAGTGTGGTTACCAACCTATCTTTCCTAAAGCCCAACTTGAGCTAAGAAGAATCAGACATCAAGAAATACAAAAGTACTTGTATTTAGCTATCTAATGTGGGACTATTAAATATGAGATTTTATGAATTTTGAACCTTTTCAAAAAGAAATCACATTATTAAAAAATTTAAAAAAATTTAGACATTTAAAATTAAAAATTTTAAAATTTTCAACAGAGCTAAACTTGGGAAATACTACTATTATAACTCAATATATGGAAAGTAACTGAGGAAACTACAAGAGTGATTGTAAGACTATTGAGAAACCAATAGAGGGTTAAGACTACTGAGAAATTTTAAATTTTTAATATTTTAAAATAAAAAAATAAAATTTACACATTGGCCAGATGGTGATCATATTTTTTATGCAACAGAATGATTCATGAATCTATCATTGGATCGCATGATGGACATTTCGAGGTCTATAGAGGTGGATAAATGAAGGAGTTCAAAGTGCTTGGAGAGTTGTGCATGCATGATGCAATGATCATCATAAAAGTAGATCAATCATTCTTTCATGAGAAGATACAACATGAAACCTCAGCTGCAATATATGAGCCAAAATTGATACCTTCTATTATACTGTATATTACGTGATTTTCTGATTGTTTCTATATATAGATTTGGAAGAGGTAAATAAACATCTTCCAACCAAGGGTCTTTCCACAATCTAACGACTTCACCATTGTAAAAGTTAGAATTTGGCGACATTCCAAACTCTTGAAACCTATCTCTTTCTAAGATTGCATAGGATCCTTAGTAAATCTTCGGTGGTATTTCTCTCAGTTCTGTGTCTTCCCCAGCTATATCTCTTGTCTAAGCAATCACCAACACCACTATGGTAGAAGTGTCTATTAAACATATGAGATAATAGGTTCATTATAGGAAGACGAACCTATTATTTGTTGATTTAGATAGCCTAGCTGCAACATAGGAAGAAGAGCTGGATGTGCTCCTTGCCACCCATGAGCAGCACTTTGATTTGCTAATCCCGATTTCGAGAATTTCCAATAAGCTTCACAAGCACTCTTAGAAGAGTTGTGGACCAAGTCCGTAGGGTATCCCTTTACAATTTTGTAACGCCCAACCCAACTAATAAGAAATTGGATCTAGTCCACTTGATTGGCTAAGATATAAGAGTTGGAGTAGGAGACAAAAAAAATGATGACCCAAGGATTGATTTAAAGATTGATTTTGATGATCACAAAACCTTGAAGTATAATTACTAATGTTTGTGTTGCAAGAAGAAAGATATTTATTTTGCTAGAAACATAACAAGTTGGAAGAACACAAGAAGGCCTCCAAAGCTCTCAAGAAAAGTTGGAAGAAAGCTACAATTTATTGGCCCAAGTATCAAGTTCAAAGGATTCAATTTAGAAGAGCAAGTTTTAAGAAAAATTCAAAGGAAAGGCACTCGAGTCGACTCCTACAGTTCCGAGTCGACTCCAAGGAGCAACAGACAGCCGGACAGAAAGATTCATCTCAGAACCTGTCAACGAGTCGACTCCTGAAGAGCGCGAGTCGACTCCGATGTTCACCGAGTCGACTCCAAGGAAGTAAGAGTCGACTCCAAGCAGTCACAGGCAGAAAAGTTAGAGAACAGTTTTCGGGTCTAAGATTCGAGTCGACTCCAGTGGAACGCGAGTCGACTCTGATGGTTGGCAAGTTGACTCCAAAGAAAGTGAGAGTCGACTCTCAGAGGAACACAAGAAAAAAGTCAGAGAACGTTTTTCGGACTCTGAGATTCGAGTCGACTCCCGCAATACGCGAGTCGACTCCTAGACACCGCGACCCCAAAGAAGACAGAAGACCAATCTGCTGTGTCTGAGAGCCGAGTCGACTCCCGCAAAATCCGAGTCGACTCCGAGGCAGCACAACCCCAAAGACAGAAGACGGTATTTTCGTCTCTGAGAGGCGAGTCGACTCCAAGACAGTTCGAGTCGACTCTAAGGCAGCGCGACCCCAAAATACAGAGGATCAGTTTTCGGGCTCTGAGAGCCGAGTCGACTCCAAGAGAATCCGAGTCGACTCGAGGAAGAAAATCAGAAAATATGTCCTCTGAATTCATGGGATGAGCCGACTCCGAAGATGCCAAGTCAGCTCCAGATGTTGGCGAGTCGACTCCGGGTTAAGACGAGTCGACTCCCAGTCGAGGATGCACAATAATTCAAATTTGGAACAGTGGCCGAGTCGTCTCCAGTAAAGCACGAGTCGACTCCTGCAACAGACGAGTCGACTCCTGATCGCGCGAGTCGACTCCGATCCCAACGGTAATATTGTCAGGAAGTGCAGACTGTGTCCAACGGCTCTATTTTTGTCTCTAACGGCTATATTCTTGTTTCCACGCCATCTAAAGCTATAAAAACAAGAAGAGGGCTAGGGGAGAACTTATGGAAGTGGGAGAAAACATTTAGGAAAGAGATTACAAGGGAAATCTCCCATAAGCACAAAAAGGGCCATTCAAAGTGAAATAGAGAGAAGAAGAGCATCCAAGTGAATCCCAAAGCTTCCTCTTCATCCGTGTGCTGCCTCGGTGATCCTCTACTTCGTGCCAAATCAGAAGAGGGTCAAGTAAAGAAGAAGCCGAGCTCCTTCATCTTCAAAACTCGGTTGAGGGCTTCTCTTTACACTATTTTGTTTATATTGTTATATTTGCTTGTATAAGAAGCTTTGATTTGTTTTAAACTTTGTTTTTAATATCTTGTAACTTGATTCAATCAAGGGATTGAATCAAGGGGTTAAGGTTTGTTGGTGAGCCAAAGGAAAAACCAACGGTGAGAGGTTTGTTGGTGAGCCTAGGTTGAAACCAACGGTGTAAGGGTTTGATTGTGATCCCGGAAAAACAATCGGGGTGGTTCTAGTTGGTGAGCCTGGAAAAACCGACCGAGTTCGTTGTGCGCTCGTAAAACAACAAGTTGAGTTGTGAGCTTGTAAAACAACCGGCTGTAATCTGTAGGATTATAGTGAAATTCCCAAGAGGTCTTGGGGAGTGGATGTAGGTGCTGGGGTGCACCGAACCACTATATGTTTGTTGTGTTTGTAATGCCTCTTGTCATTGTCTAACTAACACACTTACTTACTTAGATAGATTGCTTGCTTAACTGTTATCCGCGCATCCTTTAGTTGCAAGCATATTCAATCAAGTCACATTCTATACATCAAACTGTTGCTAAGGTTGACTTTCACTGTGCATCCATACAACTTAGCATAATTAATGAAAACTTTCAGAAGTAGGTTAAAAGTTTTAAAAGACCCAATTCACCCCCCCTCTTGGGTTGTATCTACTGGGCAACAAGTAGTATCAGAGCAGGTGCTCTATAGTTTCTTGCCTTGTGTTTGACCTAACCGTCAAAGAGCCAAAGATCATGACAACTCAAATAGATAGTTTTCTAGGAGAAGGACAATCAATTGATACACCTCCACTATTTAATGGCATAAACTATACACATTGGAAAATACGCATGCGCATTTTTATTCAATCACAAAACTATTATTTATGGAAAATCATAATAAATGACCTTCACACACTCTCTCAAACTATTAATGAAAAGGACTTAGCACAATTGAATGCTAATGCTATGAACATATTATATTGTGCTATTCAAGAAACAAAGTTTAATGAAATTTCTGCATGCTTATCTGCTAAGGAAATCTGGGATACTTTAGAAAATATTTATGATAAATCTCAGATTAGCTCACATGTGCTTCAATTGCATACTAACAATGAGACTGCAGAAAAAGGTGTTGAATCTCCCACCTCAGTCGAGTCGACTCCAAGTATTTCAGAGTCGACCCTCAAGTTAACCGAGTCGACTCCAATTATGTCCGAGTCGACTCCGAGGCAAATCAGCTTCCTAAAGACAAAGAAGAAGAGGAAGCAAGAAGAAAGGAAGAAAGAGGTAAAACGCAAGAAAGCCTTGACCAAGAGAAAGTCAGACAAGGATTTGAAAGTTAGGAGCAACAATGAACCACAAGAGGTAACTAATTTATGTCTTATGGTACAAGAAGATAAAGTAGAATCTAAATCTAATCTTACACCAAATGAATTTCATGAAGAATATTCTTATAATGAACTTTTGAATGCTTTTCATGATTTGTATGGTGAATGTAGAAAACTAGCTATGAAGAATAAAAATCTTAAGAAACTAACTTCTGAAAATGAAAGCTTAAGGTCGTTTTCAGAAGAATTGATTCAGAAAAATCATAACTTAATTAAAGAAAATCAAAACTTAAGTAAAGAAATTAATCAATTAAAATCTGTTAGTAACAAATTCACCGTAAGCTCTGAAAGATTAAAAATGATGTTTGAAAGCCAACATGCTGATTTTGATAAATCAAAATTTAGCTTGACTCCTCCACTTAGCCATAAATCTCTAGAGAAAAAGGTTATCAATTCACCAAGCAAACCATTAAATAAGATAACTTATTTCAAACATGAAAAAAATGGGCATAACAACTTTACCTATCGTTCTAACACAATTAAATCAAATGGTAAAGTTATTACTATTAAACAGATTTGGGTTCCAAAAGGAACCATATGTCCTAACTCTCAAGGACCCAAGCAAGCTTGGGTACCCAAAATGAGGATGTACACATAGGTGTGCCAAGATACCCATGGAACAAAAAGAAACTTAAAAAGTTATTAACAAAAATAATAATAATGAAATCAGTAATCCTTGCATCTCATCATTATTTTTGCTTTAGTATTTGATATGAATTGCTAGTATTGATCAATTTTGTGATATAGAAAATACTTTTGGAAATATAATCAAATCATTTCATTTTATAGTATACTTTACTCACTATTGGATAAGTTGCTAAATGATTAATCAATTTATTAAGAACAACTCTATGAATTCTCTATATGCTTGATTGTGAGTTTTTATCCTTGGCATTATTGTTTATTGATCTTAGATATGATAATGTGTACTTGGTGTGCATTTGAATATATGCACTATGAATATTATGATTAAAGAAACCATGTTTGACATATAAAATCAACTCATGCTAGTATGTACTTAATCTCAAAAGACCTTGCCATTGGCTTACTTAGATTATCTTCTGAAAGGTCAAAGTGTTGCTAGCTAACTAAGGAAACAAACAAAAATTATTTCTAAATCTAAAGATGTTGTTTCCATCTCTAAGTTTTCAAAAGCTTACATTGGATTTGTTCTTGGCAAATAAAACTGAAGTGATTTTCTGTATTTGCTAAATCTTGTAAAAAGTGTTTCAAATGATAAAGGTTTCCAAACTGTGAAAGTCTCATGGCACAGTGTTGAAAACCAAAATCCTGATAAAGTTTATACAGAAATTAAGTATTTCAGCACCAAGGACACCTTAAGTAAAATAGGGTTGATAGAATTCTTGAAGAAATAAAAAAGACAATTGTGTATGATAGTAATCTACTTAAATGATTTTTAAAAGCTATCATCACTGCTTGTCATATATATGATTTCTATTAGATCTATTTTTGATGAAAACTCCTTTTGATCTTCTGAAAAATTGGAAATGAACCATTGCATATCTTTCATATTTTTCAGTCATACACGTTATGCTTGATATGTTCTTATGAAAATAATGCCTAGAGATATGTCTATCCTTGGATATCATTCATCAAGCAATGCATATAGAATATTCAATGAAAAAATTTTAGTTGCAGAAATATCAAGTCATTTTATTCTTTATGAGACTAATGATTTATTATCAAGATACTAAGATCAAATTATATATGCATATGGTTAATCTTTTACATATAACAATCTAAAAACATGTTAATAATTAGAACCAAATTGAGTTTTTCAAAAATGCACTTAATGAAGAAAAATTGATGACTACTAAAAGACTAAATCAAGAAAAGATGAAATAGATCTTGATAAGATTTTTGCATGATTAGAAGTAAAGATCACCATTATCATTTGTTTGCTTCATGAGCTTTATAATCTGTCAAATGAATGTGTAGAATTCACTCCTATGTGGTTATTTCATTAAAAAAGGAGATCTATGTAAAATAACCACCATATTTAAAGATTACACATTACATATATGATAAAGCAATATGTGATTTGGAACAAGCATCAAAAGCATGATATATAAAAGCTTAAGTAACCTTTTTGATAGAAAGTAATAGTGATAAATCTATGCATCAAAAAGAAGAATTTGTGATATCTTATTTGCTCAAAGTATGCATTGATGACATCATTTTTGGTTATACTAATGAAGAGTTATATGAAGATTTTACTTAGCTCATGTAAGGTGAGTTTGAAATATATATGATGAATGAATTAACATCTTCTCTCAAACTCCAAATTAAGACAAACAAGAAAGGGGGATCTTCATTGACCAAAGTTAGTCCACAAGAAAACCCTTATAGAAGACTGGCATGAAGAAGGTATATCTATGACCCCATCTTGTAGAATTTGAAAAGGATGAGCAAAGTAGATCTATTGTTTAAAGCTGTATTGAAGCATGATAGAATAATTATTTTATCATACAGCTAGTAGACCTGAATATATGCTTATTATGTGACCTTATGCAAGACTTCAATCCAACTTTAATGAATCATATTTCATTGATAACAAATAAATCATAATCTGAATTTTGATAGAAACAACCGTTTAAGATAAGTTGATTAAAACTTAGCTAACATATCTTATTGATAATTATCCTAAGCAAATACAATCTAAACTAAATTGATTTTGGAAATAAGAAATTGATTTGACATTGATAAATCTCTCTATTGCCTCACATGCTTGCTCTTGAACTATCTTGGTTAATGAAACTATCTCTTTAGTTCAAGTGATATGTGCTTGCTTATATTTAGGCAATCTCTTGAGTAAAGTGACTCAATATTCAACTATTATCTTATCTTAAATTGAGTCATCTAGTTAGAAATATGTTGGATGAATGGGTTGTATCTTAAAGAAACTAAAGACTCTCTTTCAAGAAAGAAAAGGAGTTTGGTAATAATGCAGAATCCTTGAGCAAGAAAATGAGTGATTTCAGCTTGAAGGACACCTCCACATAAGATACAATAAACATTCACATGCAAACAAGAGAAAGGATCTTCTTCAGCCAAAAGTTCACACATAAGAAATCTAGTTTGGCTTGAAGAACATATAATGAATAAGTAATTCTAGACATCTCTCATAAATTAGCTGAGCAAAGTCAATAACTTTAAATCTTATTATGACATGATTAAAATAATTAATTGTTAATCTTTTGATATCATGTCCATATATGTATTAATTGACTTATGCTTTTGGAAATTGTTTCATGGTTTGCTCAAACTAAAATATTTCTATGGATATATCATAACCATGAAATACACAAGTATATGATTAAAACTTTGATTTAGAATGACTTGTGAGAAGCTACGAATTCTTGGGCATAATAAAAATGTTGTTTGCATGATATACCTCTATATGATACATTTGATTATTTCTTTATTCTGCTCTTTCATGTAAATTACTTGAGAATAACAAAAAGAGAGAGAGATAAAGAAAAGAAAATAGAAATTATTCAAGAGAAGTAAAATCTAAGTAAAGGCAAATACTTCAATCTTAAGGAAAAGCAAAACAAGCATAATATATTCGGCACATTTGGAAGGGATAAAATCCATAATTAATTACACTTAAACAGGGAGAGTTTGAAGTAAACATTTTAACCTTTCTATATTGCTCATCATAGGGATGGTGCCAATGGGGAGGCTAGTGGTAGTACCCGGCACTATTTGACCCAACTATTCGGTGTAGGGCATATTAGGGACGGCACAAGAGGGAGGCTAGTAGTAGTACCTTGTGCCCCTTCTCAACTTCACCGGATAGGGAGCAAATAGAGTATAGAGCATAAGAAAGTTATAAATGAAAGACAAGGTAAATGAAAGTATATAAGAAGAATCAAGTCAAATTTTTTAATCACTTGAAAACACACTTTAAGGATGAAATCAGTGCAAAATTATATTTAAATAGGGGGAGTTTATTTGAAAAGAATTGATTTTGATCCTTAACATTCTTACTCTTAATATTCTAATGCATGACTTAACACATAATATATTTTGCATATGGCATGATGCTTTAAATTATGGATTCTCAATATTTTGTAATGCTTCATGCTTGGACAATTTGATTGATTGTTTGAAATACTACATAAAATTTTTGTTTGGTAAGAAAATTCAGATGTGTCATTCACAATTATCGTTAAAATGTGAAAGTTGAAATGAGAAGAGAAAGATATCTCTATTTAGGCAAAATGAATTGATCTTGATCTATCTTTCTACTTGCCTAACTTTGATACATAATATCCTAATACTTGTTAAAATATCCTCCATTTTGTATCGAAACTCAATACTAAATACAAAGATTCTGAAAGTGCTCTAATGTTATTGAAATATGTGTTTTCAATCTTAGTAATTTAAGATGAGCTACAAAGTAGAAGATACATATATCAAATTTTGACAGCCTTCTTGGAAATTCCTATGAAAATTCAGAATCTGATTTTGTATAAAAGCTTAAACTCAATATGATTTCTAAATAAAATCTTAATTTAAGAAAAACAGAATTAATTTTGATGCCTTGGCTGATTGCTCCGATACGCATCCGAAACATATCTTTTCTTATCATTAAAATCTACTAATAGTGGTCTAAATGATCAATGATCTTGATTGTAAGCAAATATTCTTAAATATATGATTTTATTTTGATATCAAAAATATTTATTGAGCTTCATGTATACATTGCTGAAAAACTGTGATTAAGAAATTGAGTTCTATATATATATATATTTCAATGATCATCTATATGTTTTTCTCTCCTACATTATTAAAGACAGAATAGAGTGAATGATCTTAAAGCAAGAAATATTTCAGCTCACTCGAATGATTCTAAAAGAAAGAAAATGTAAATGCTTTTGAAAGAAACTGAGCTTCAAATGAATCATTCTTTATTAATATTTCTATACATTTTCTCTAAGATTAAGAGAAAGCATAACTTGTTCTTAAAGAATTAGAAAGAGTAATTGCTACAAATTTTGAATAATACTAGATTACTCTACATTCTCGATATCATAGAATTTCAGTGTTATTCACGTTTATCACTAAAATCTGAAATTCAACAATTAAAAATGATTAAAGAAGAATGCATCTTTTGAGGGGGAGCTTTAGATATTCAGTATCTTATCCTAAAGATACTTTAATGCATACCTTGAATTTTCTGGATTGATTTTGATGAACCTCCTTATATTGCAAGACATGCTTTAATTACCTTGAGATGAGTTCTATAAAGGTTGTCTTATCTCAAACCTTGAGTCTTATGAAAATAAGCTGAAACTTATAGAAAATATATTTCTGAGATTGACAATTTTATTGAACATTATCTTCAAATTCTAAATTCTTAAATGGAATGATCAATTGAGGGGAGAGAAAGAAAATTTCAGAAGGAGAGGTCTTATGGAACTTAATCGCATAAGTCTATAACTAAAGGAGAGAGGAAGAATACTAAATGAAAAGTGATCTTAATGCTCTCCAATATTTATCATCTGAAATTTAAATCTGAAAATTTTTACGATACACCTTGAGGCTTGTTATTTGGTTAGTATATCTTATGCATCAATCATGAACCAAATTGCAATTCAAATAGTTGATCTTAAGAGCCTCTAATTTAATGAAAAAGGGGGAGAATAACGTGTTGATTTTTTCTTGAGTATCTCTTAGAAAATCTATTTTGAAATTCACTAATGAGTCCAAATTGGCTTGCTCTTTAGAACTTAAATTGTGTGCCAATTCATATTTTTTATGTATCAAATTGTGCTTATTTTCTAAAAGAACAAAAGAAAGTCTTTAAAAGAGCTCTGAGATGAATCATAAATTGCATGAATTCATATTTTGGTATTTGTGCCCCAATGCTCTTATTATCATAAAAGAACCTTGAAGTCATTAAGAATTAATGATCCAACATGATGATATGTCTTTCAAATATATAAGTTTTGATCTTTTACTCTGAAAATCAATTAAATTGCTCTCATGTTGATAAAATACTTAATAGATTGGGCAAAAGGTCTTAAATGAACAAGCTTCCATACTTATTAAAGAGAGGTTAGATTTCCACTCATGTGTTTCCTTGAATATCATTTGTGGTACTTCTTGTATTAACCTAAGGAAGATTCCACCTATACTTGATTAGAAAACTATCTGTGGTATCAAATTAGAAAACTTCTTGAAATCACATTCGATGTGTTCTGCTCTGAAATTATCTTAATTGGCTCTGATCTATGCTCATTAATCTGATTCTAATATTATTGCCTTGAGTTTTATGATTCATATCCTTGCAATAATTTGACATGCAAATCAGAGTACAATAAGGAAAAGAAATATTTGAGTATTCTTATCTTTGTGCTTAATGTTTCACTATCTTTTTGATGTTGTCAAAAAGGGGGAGAAATATCTAAGTATATGCTCATAATGCTTTGTGTTTTGTATTGAATACAAATCAGCTTAAATTGAAATATGTTGATTGTGTTAAGCTGATTAAATCTAAAGCATTATCATGAAGTATGTTCTTAAATATATATGTTTTTACTTCATGCAACTTAGCTATGCATTACTTCTAGAACACAATATATCTTATATTGCATATACTCCAAGTTTTGTCATCATCAAAAAGGGGGAGACTGATGACCCAAGGATTGATTTAAAGATTGATTTTGATGATCACAAAACCTTGAAGTATAATTACTAATGTTTGTGTTGCAAGAAGAAAGATATTTATTTTGCTAGAAACATAACAAGTTGGAAGAACACAAGAAGGCCTCCAAAGCTCTCAAGAAAAGTTGGAAGAAAGCTACAATTTATTGGCCCAAGTCTCAAGTTCAAAGGATTCAATTTAGAAGAGCAAGTTTTAAGAAAAATTCAAAGGAAGGGCACTCGAGTCGACTCCTACAGTTCCGAGTCGACTCCAAGGAGCAACAGACAGCCGGACAGAAAGATTCATCTCAGAACCTGTCAACGAGTCGACTCCTGAAGAGCGCGAGTCGACTCCGATGTTCACCGAGTCGACTCCAAGGAAGTAAGAGTCGACTCCAAGCAGTCACAGGCAGAAAAGTCAGAGAACAGTTTTCGGGTCTGAGATTCGAGTCGACTCCAGTGGAACGCGAGTCGACTCCGATGGTTGGCAAGTCGACTCCAAAGAAAGTGAGAGTCGACTCTCAGAGGAACACAAGGAAAAAGTCAGAGAACGTTTTTCGGACTCTGAGATTCGAGTCGACTCCCGCAATACGCGAGTCGACTCCTAGACACCGCGACCCCAAAGAAGACAGAAGACCAATCTGCTGTGTCTGAGAGCCGAGTCGACTCCCGCAAAATCCGAGTCGACTCCGAGGCAGCGCAACCCCAAAGACAGAAGACGGTATTTTCGTCTCTGAGAGGCGAGTCGACTCCAAGATAGTTCGAGTCGACTCTAAGGCAGCGCGACCCCAAAATACAGAGGATCAGTTTTCGGGCTCTGAGAGCCGAGTCGACTCCAAGAGAATCTGAGTCGACTCGAGGAAGAAAATCAGAAAATATGTCCTCTGAATTCATGGGATGAGCCGACTCCGAAGATGCCAAGTCAGCTCCAGATGTTGGCGAGTCGACTCCGGGTTAAGACGAGTCGACTCCCAGTCGAGGATGCACAATAATTCAAATTTGGAACAGTGGCCGAGTCGTCTCCAGTAAAGCACGAGTCGACTCCTGCAACAGACGAGTCGACTCCTGATCGCGCGAGTCGACTCCGATCCCAACGGTAATATTGTCAGGAAGTGCAGACTGTGTCCAACGGCTCTATTTTTGTCTCTAACGGCTATATTCTTGTTTCCACGCCATCTAAAGCTATAAAAACAAGAAGAGGGCTAGGGGAGAACTTATGGAAGTGGGAGAAAACATTTAGGAAAGAGATTACAAGAGAAATCTCCCATAAGCACAAAAAGGGCCATTCAAAGTGAAATAGAGAGAAGAAGAGCATCCAAGTGAATCCCAAAGCTTCCTCTTCATCCGTGTGCTGCCTCGGTGATCCTCTACTTCGTGCCAAATCAGAAGAGGGTCAAGTAAAGAAGAAGCCGAGCTCCTTCATCTTCAAAACTCGGTTGAGGGCTTCTCTTTACACTATTTTGTTTATATTGTTATATTTGCTTGTATAAGAAGCTTTGATTTGTTTTAAACTTTGTTTTTAATATCTTGTAACTTGATTCAATCAAGGGATTGAATCAAGGGGTTAAGGTTTGTTGGTGAGCCAAAGGAAAAACCAACGGTGAGAGGTTTGTTGGTGAGCCTAGGTTGAAACCAACGGTGTAAGGGTTTGATTGTGATCCCGGAAAAACAATCGGGGTGGTTCTAGTTGGTGAGCCTGGAAAAACCGACCGAGTTCGTTGTGCGCTCGTAAAACAACAAGTTGGGTTGTGAGCTTGTAAAACAACCGGCTGTAATCTGTAGGATTATAGTGAAATTTCCAAGAGATCTTGGGGAGTGGATGTAGGTGCTGGGGTGCACCGAACCACTATATGTTTGTTGTGTTTGTAATGCCTCTTGTCATTGTCTAACTAACACACTTACTTACTTAGATAGATTGCTTGCTTAACTGTTATCCGCGCATCCTTTAGTTGCAAGCATATTCAATCAAGTCACATTCTATACATCAAACTGTTGCTAAGGTTGACTTTCACTGTGCATCCATACAACTTAGCATAATTAATGAAAAACTTTCAGAAGTAGGTTAAAAGTTTTAAAAGACCCAATTCACCCCCCCTCTTGGGTTGTATCTACTGGGCAACAAAAAAGATAGAGCTTTGTTCTACTTGGAGTAGGAAACCGACTTCTCCTCCATCTTAATTTCTTACAGAGTTAGGAAACCTACCCTCCAATGGCTATTTAATGACCATCATATTCTCTTTCACCTCACTACCGACAAGTTTTGTCGATTACCACCGCTAGATGATCGTTGGTTCCTTCTCCTTCTCCTCTTAACTTCCAACGGTCTTGGCTCACGATGCTTCACAACCAAGAGATCTCCCTCTTTCCCACTCTTTTCTCCTCTTTCTTCCTTCTACTTCATCGTTCCCTTTTCTTGTGCCTACCGGAAGTTGGAACCAGAGAGATCGCTGGAGCTTGACGTAAGCCTTGATTCTTCTTCCTCTTTCTTTTTCTCTATGGTAGGATCCTTTGTCAGCCAGACTCCGCCACTAAATCGGCTATAAATTGACCAAGTTCACATCCCATGTTATTCCGACACTTCTTTCCCCTTTTTCGGGCACCAGCGTTGCCGTCTCTTGATGTTTGACTCTTGTTTGAGTTCTTTGACCTCCCATCAACCCTTGCTAATAGAGCCATGGCAGTCGGTGAGCAGCCAATGGCCAAAAACAAGAAAATATTTCGATTCTCCTATTTTTTTAGTACTTTTCTATTTTATTTCTCGCCGGCCGATCACTGCACCGGCTATCCACCACCTTCGCTCGTCGACCATACCCTTAGGCACGATCCCCAATGATCTTGGCCTCCCTTTCCTCTTCTAAGAGAGATGGTGAAGATTCTCTTCTTCTCTCTCTAATATTTCTCTCTCTTGTTTATCCCTCTTCTCTCTCTTTCTCTCTCTAATCTTTATCTCTATCTCTACATAATCTAGGGGCTCAATGGAAGGCCATATGTCTTTACTTTGTGGACCCCAAATTAGCCCAAATAGGAGGTCCGGGAATGGCTCAGTTGTGACTATCCAACATGTTGACTTTACCCGACCTTTGTTGGCATCCTAGTCATTGTTGGATCCCCACTAGATCTGGCCATCCTCGATCACTATGAGTCACCAATATTTTGATTTGATCTTTGATTGGATAGAATGAACTTGACTGGGCTGACTAGATTGTTGGGCTTTACTGCTCAACTAGCCATATCCTTCTTCATCCTTGTCGAGCATAAAGCCCTATCTCTCTTTATCCGGATCCAAGTTGACCCAAGTTCGGAGGCCCTGAATTGTCTTGGTATCCGAGCAGCATGCCAGTCTAGTACCTCGATCCTTGCTAGATCTCTCTGAAATTCGATCATCATTGATCTTCATTGAGCACTTAAATCATATCTGATCTTGACTAATTGAGTCACCTTGTTCAGATCAACCCGGGCAGTCGGGCATCGCTACCTGGCCAACCCTGTCCTTTCTTTACCTTGGTTTAGATATGAAGCTATACACCTTGCACTATCCCAAATTGAATTAGTTTACCCAATTTTAACTCGTTCTTGGTTTTTTTCCATATTTCGAAGTTGTTGATGTTGTATTTTAGTCGCTTTGAATAGGTGAAGCTGACCTATCCAACTAATGTGAAATTTTGAAGCAAGAAGAGGTAAGTAATGTTTCAAAGTATTTTCTAATGACCTTTGAAAAATTATAATTAGTTTATTAAATTTAATTATGATCTCTATTTTATATTTGATTCAATAGATTAAGCATGCTATTATTATTGTTCTAATTGTTCTAAAATATATATTTTAATACTCTTGTAATTTAGAAATTATGATTAGGTAATTTATATTTTTTTATATATATATTTTTAGCACCACTATGATCTTTTTGCACTAATGAAGATTATTCGTTGGTCCTATCGATTTGTAATCTGAGAAACTAGTTTCGACACTGAGCTACCAATGATTAGTATTTGTTATCCAACACTTTGTCCATATTGTATCTGCTATCTAACCCATGTTACTAGGTTACGTAGCTATAGCCTGATGTTGGGTCTAATACCAGTTTATGAAAAATAACTTTTGAAAAAAAATTATGTGTATTATTCGAGATTCAAATGATTCTATGTCAGTATCATACTATTTGATTATTTATTTGTTTGGTATGCTTAAATCCTACTTTGATATATTATGTTACTTAATAGGTTGGTATGGCTCATAATTCTTTTTTTTTTTAGATTCTGAATCATGATTGTTTGGGCTTGAAAGAGTGCACTAGACCTTCTGGAGATACTCATGATTATTTGTTCGTCTAGATTAGTTCAGTTTAGTTTGGATATTTTATTTGATTTGAATAATAATAATTAGTTAGAATATTTTGATTCATATTATTTTGGACTACTTGTTTATGAGAATAATTAGATTAGATTTTGATTAAATTAATTTTTGAGGATCGAAGAATTATTATTGCTCTGAAGTTAGTATGATTTGATTAGTCATCTTGCATACTTATATGGTCCGCCCTGTAGGTATATGGCATCTGTCACGCTCTAGGTTCGAGGCGTGACAAATATGTTATCTCACTCATCAGGAGCAATTAACGAGATTAAGATGGATGTTATTTTTAATATGGTGAAATAGAACTTGACCCATTTTGTAACTACTATAAATTAACTATATTGTATCACCATGCCAGAGGTTTCTATCTTAAACAAAAAAACACTAATGAAAATAAATAAATAAAACAAATCTTTTATCATACTAGTGTGGGCCACGTCTGGATATATTTAAATCGGATCGAGTCCAACGGTGCCGAGTTGATAAGAGTCCAAGTTTAGGATGTCCATTCCTCTCCTCTTTCTATCTACAAACTCACTTCTTGTTGGCCAAACAAGCGAGGGGACAGCGCAAATATTGGGTTTCAAACAAATAAAGAAAAGTTAATCTAATTTGCTGATGAAGGCTGATTACAAAGAGGTTTACAAGGGCCATCCAGTAGACTATTTGGGGACTCTCATCTATAAAAAGGGATTCAATCACCAAAGGTGTACCAGAATACTCTCTAGTTATTGAATATATGTTCAATTTTAATACCTTCTCATTCATATAAACTGTCTACCTAGAGACCTCCAAAACCTCAAGGTTGGGAGCCCAAAATTGACCATTTGAAGCCTTCTAAAGTTCTTCAATTGATGTTGGCAGGTGAGTAAAGCCGGGCAATTTGGCTTGATAGCTACTGGCTGCATGGGTAGCCAGCTAACTGTTAGCTGGCTGCACCATTTCTCCCACCAATCAAAAGGAACTCTTCCTCGAGTTGAGTTGGTTCTCCATGTTTTGATACAAATCAGACATTTTGAAGGTTGGACTAATTCGCATTCCATTGATAGCTCAACTCAATAAGCATTTGGACCAAGCTACTTAATGGCCCAATCTTCCTGTTCTTGAGCTTGCAATAGGGTCCAATAGACAATTTCTCCTTTCGTAAGTGCACCATCATCAAGTTGTAGAGCCTGGTGTGTCACTCTTCACATGAACCATATGATCGCCACAAGACTATTGGCCGTCGAGACACCTCTTTCTGATTGCGAGAAATTGATGTAGGTTCTTCTTCCTGAGGTCAAAGCATGCTCAGCCCAAGGTGGTCTTCATGGGTGGTTGCAAAAGAAAACAAACCTTTCAGAATTAGACCACAAGGGTGTAGTGTATGTAACATTCAATGCATGCATTGAAAAGAAGGTATTACCATTAGTCAATTTATACACAAAGGGGGAAGAAAGAATTATGAGAAACTTGCTCCTCCCCCTAATTAAAAACCCTTCAACAAAAAGAATAGGTAGATTTAATGCCTACTCTAAATGCACGCATTGGAGGCATGGATAATGGAGTAAAAGATCAAGACGAGAGTAAAAAGAAAGAGAGAGCATAGCCCAGAAGTGGAGGATGCCCACGCAATTCCTGGAGCATCCTCGCAGGCTTAATTACCCTCCCTATAATGCAGCATAACTCTCTCTCAGAGCTTGCTGTCACTCAAGAATCAGAACGAAGCACGAGGGACTGATCATAGCTTGAAAGAGGGGGAGAAGTGGCTAATTATATGGGCCTCAAGGGTGGTAAGTTTGACAAAAGTGAGTCAAAAGTGAAGTAGACTTGTTTTTTGAGCATCATGAAGAATGAAACCCCCCCAAATTGTGTGTAGGTGGTTCAAAAGCGGGTGTCTATATTTACCCCCGCCTCGATTGATTATTCGAGATGAAATTTTAGTCAAGGTTCAAGACAACCCTTGGCTTCGGACCCAATATTAGTAGCGAGCGAAGCAGTGTGGCTTTTGGTGACTTAAATAGGATCGCTATGATGATCTTAAATCACTAATGATCTTCATCCCGGAATAATTTGATCCTTGATGATTTAAGATCGCCACATCTGATATGCTATATTCCAGTGATAAAAGATCTTAAGAGTATCCATGATTAATCAATTTCTATGCCATGAAAATCCATGATCACTGATCATGAAATACCAAAACGATCCTTGATATATATATATATATATATATATATATATATATATATATATATATATATATATATATATATATATATATATATATATAATGAAATAAGTAAAAGCATCAGTTGTGTTGCATCTAAAGTATTGCGTTACTATTCATTTTTGAAGGTAAAAGATCAATATATATACTTTTGAGTATATATATTGACCTCGGCAAAGGCTGAGCAAAAAAGGATGCACAATGACCTAGGTAAAAACCGAGCCAAAGGCAAACTATATCAAGCTTGGTCTATCCGAGCAAAAAGTATAAGAAAAAGAAAAAAGGACTTCATTCTTCGCCGCCACTGCCACTGCTACCTTTGTCGACATCATTATCGCCCTCGCTGAGGCAGGTTAGAGGCCGGAGAAGTCCATCCCTAAGAAGAGCCGCTGAGTTTGAGCTCGGCATTCCTCGAAGCCCTTCCCAAAAGACATTGATCGCATTCTCGATGATCTCCTCCTGGAACTATTCTGAGGCAAGGTACTCCTCGACCGTCTTAGTGGCCTTCTCCTTGGTGCGAGCGACCTGCTCCCTAGCCCCGGCAGCCTCCTTCTCGGCCTTGGCAGCCCACTCCTTAGCCTCAATTGCCTCTTGCTCAGCCTGAGTGAGCTTTGCGGAAAGCTTTGTGACCTTCTCCTCGGTAGCTAGGAAAGCCTCCCTAGCTATGGTTAGGTGACTGTTCGAGATCATTTTTTGAGTCTGCGCAGCTGAGGCCTCTGCTTTTCGTTGACTCGATCTTATCCTCGACTACCTTCGGCCTCTCCTCGGCCTGCTGGGCCTGCTCCTTAGCAGCCTCCAACTTTTTCCCGAGCTCCAAGCCATGCCTCTCAAGTGCCAAGATTGACTCATTCATGTAGCTGATCTCGTGGGTATGCTGAAAAAAAAGAGGAGTTAGTAACCGAAGTGGATGACTTAGCAAAAAAATTTGCTAAGCAGAGACTTACTCGACAACCAATGAGAAGGCCTTGTTGATCCACTCGTGGATGTTGAAAAGCACATGAGCTCGTTGTCGGCTCAGATCTGCATAGCTTGGACCATCTTCTTTGCCACTCTGAGGGTCATCAGGCCTGAGTCGGACTCTTGGACCGACCATCTTAGAACGTAGGTCTTGGAGGCATGGGTCGAGGCTGAAAGACCCTCCTCAACTGGGCGGAGGAACTCGGGCTGGAACGAGCCAAGGCACAAGCCTCAAAGGATGACCGACATGAAGTCGCGGCGAGGACGGAAGATTGAGGATGACCCCTTTGGAGGGGCCGACCTGATCGGCGACACCATCTCAACCCCGAGGCTGAGATTCACACTCTTCGCTTGAGGTATGGGCACCTCAAGAGTGACCTCGGGAATTGAGGCCTCGGCAGCTTCGACAGTGGGGGCAGAGGAGGATTCTACTCTCGCCACCCCCAAATGTGGCGGCTGACCTCTTCCGCATTTTCTTGTGGATCACTGCCAAGTCGGTCTTTATCATTGTGATAGCCGCAAAATCGAAGACAAGGTTACACAAGAATTATGAGGAGAAAAGATAGAAAAAAAATATCCCGAGGGTCGGTTGGGCTCAGACCTATGTTGATCAGCGTCTTCTCAAACAACAATTCTTACAAAGCAGAAATCTTAGATATATACTTAAGAAGTGTGTCCAAGGACTCTTGATCGTTGCTAGACAACCTCGGGGGTCGATTTAGAGACCTTCAAGATGTCCTCTATAGGGTTTCAAACCGCTATGGTTGCTCGGAGGTAACAAAGAAGAATCTCTCTTTTCACCCATGGATGGAAGAGGGGGCTGAAGCATGAGGAGAGTGGTGAAAAAGGCATTGACCTTGGCTCGAACTGAAATATAGTTTGGCCTGGAAAGTGGAAGGTAAGTGATGGAGAAATTATTAGACACCTCGACCTCGGACCAAACCAATGTCATTGACCTCCGTATAAATTGAGGTGAACAACTTCGGCCCTAGTTGAGAAGCCAATCAGTTGAAGAGTTGGTTAGTCGAAGAGCCAATCGGCACGTGTTGATGAGAACTGACAGCCCTGGCCACTGGCAGATCCGACAGTGCTGCAGTCAGCGCATGATCAGCACCATACGTTGTCCACACAGAATGATGCCCACGTCGTAAATATACGGTTGGCCATTACCACACGTTGTATCAACTTAGATAACGACAAAATAAACTACTCTATATAAAGGGGCAGTCCGGGAGACCTGAGGTATGTCATGTTCACCTAGAGCACACTACTCTGCTGAAATTTTTTTCTTCCATATTGTTGCCTCTCTCTCCTAACTTGGGCATTGAAGAGATCTTCTTTCGTAAACTCTCTAGCAAGTGGACTTCTTGCAGGCTAGTTCTTGAGGAGATCCACCCCTCTGCACCTTGGACGCCTTGCCCAGCTCGGTTCCTACCATCCTCAAAGTCATCCGAGCCGCACTTTGACCTCAGTCCGTGATGTAGTGGCAACAACACCTAATGAAAGCTCATCATGAGATGTGCACCAACATTACCATAATGAAGCCAGCTTTTGAGAAACATCTGATTAAAATAGAAACAACCTTTTCATGCATCTATGAATTGAAATTATTTTTTTTCTAGAAATTGCACCCATCTCTCACAATTCCATTCCATGGAGGTGTTATTATGCTCGATGGGATCGTGCCCCTCATGGTCACAAGACCACCGGGCAACCTCTAAACCACCTCTATTTCGGAATAATCAAAAGTGAAGTAGATTTGTTTTTTGAGCATCATGAAGAATGAAACCCCCCTAAATTGTGTGTAGGGGGTTCAACAGTGGGTGTTTATAGTTATCCCCACCTCGATTGATTATTCGACATGAAATTTTAGTCAAGGTTCAGGGCAACCCTTGGCTTCGGACCCAATGTTAGTAGCGAGCGAAGCGGTGTGGCTTTTGGTAACTCAAATGGGATTGCTATGATGATCTTAAATCACTAATGATCTTCATCACATAATAATTTGATACTTGATGATTTAAGATTGCCGCATCTGATATGCTATATTCTAGTGATAAAAGATCTTAAGAGTATCTATGATTAATCAATTTGTATGCCATGAATATCCAAAATCACTCATCATGAAATACCAAAACGATCCTTGATATATATATATTTTTTTATGAAATAAGTAAAAGCATCAATTGTGTTGCAACTAAAGTACTGCATTACTATTCTTTTTGACGGTAAAAGATCAATATATATACTTTTGAGTATATATATTGATCTCAGCAAAGGCCGAGCAAAAAGGGATGCACAATACCTAGGTAAAAACCGAGCCAAAGGCAAAATACATCAAGCTTGGTCTATCCAAGCAAAAAGTATAAGAAAAAGAAAAAAAAGGACTTCATTCTTCACCGCCACTGCCGCTGCTGCCTTTGTCGACGTTGTCATCGCCCTCGCCGAGTCAATGATAACTGCTAAATAATGAATTAATATCTTATTCATAGCACTTATCATTATTTTAATTCAAATATTTTGTAAATTCAACTAAAAAAATTGTGTTACCTTCATCATTGCATTTTAATAAATTATTCAAGTTTGACTGATTTTATTAGTCGAACCTAATCTATGCAGGTCGAATTTAATCTATGCAGGTCGAGTCAAACTTATTTGGGATGATTTCTGAACCCAAATCGCATGCAGCCCCGCAAATCAAGACCCTCTTAGATTCATCCCAATTCCCTTGTTTCTTCCCCATATTTGGCTCAACAAAAATTCCCTGCATCACATTTTAGTCTCCTAATTTTCTTCCCACACATGCTCCCAGCCAAATAGGATTAATTCCATCTTCCCAGCCAAACCAAATTAGAATCTTCAAACAAGCCACGTCATCATGCAAAACCCCTTCATTCCATCTCAACTTCGTGTTCTTCCCAGCTCCCGTAAGAAAGCTATTGATAAGTGCTTAATAATCTATAATTTAGTTATCTTTCCATAGCACTTATCAATGTTTTTAAACTGATAAATATATATTTTACCATAAAATTAAATAAACATTGAAATGAATTTAAAATATGGTAAGAGGTAAATAATTCTTTTCTCAAAATAGACTCTAAACTTGTCTCTCTCCTGGTTATAATCTTTCATGAAAATATATAAGGAGGAGATTGTGTTGACCCGATTTGGTAACCTAATGGAGTTGTAATCAAGCTAAGGCTATAATTAAATGGGTTTTGGTCCTGATTTGATCGAAAGTTATAATTAATTATGTATGGGGCAAAGGTTTGATTAACCCTTTTTATTAGGTCACGGTCCGATTTTTAGTCTTGTCTGGTCGAGTTCGATCTGAAGCAGCTTAGCAAGAATTAAATGACAATGGGCTCAAGGACAAGTCAACCATCATGACCCACCTCAAATCCAAAGTCAATTTCCAACCAATCACTATCTGCCTTCATATAAAATTTATAATAATAATAACTAAAAATTCACGATTCACTGTTCATATAAACAGTGTCCCGTTAAAACACTGTTCATATGAACAGTGTTAAAAAAAATAAATAAAATAAATAAATAAAAACATAAATAAATAAATAAATAAATAAATAAAAATATATATATAAATAGATTCCACTGTTTATCTTCTTCCTCCCGCTGCCAAACCTTCCCGTGATCCCACCTCGCTCCCAACAACTCGATCCCCATCATCCGCGCGCCAAACCAAGAGGGAGATCAGCCGGGCATCTTCCGCATCCGGCCATGGCGTCGTCTTCATTCCCGGATGCTCCGCCGGCGATCACTCCTCCGCTGCAATCAACGAGCCGCTCCAACCGTCGGGAATCAAATGCTCCGCATCAGCCCGTTCCAGCACGAGTTCCACGGGGTGCAGCCAGCGACCGGATCCCCCGCCTCTCCTTCCGATCGTAACGCTTCCAATTCATCATTCGCACATCACCCGGACACCTGCAACATCTTTTCGTCCGGATTCATCCCTAGCACCAAGCCGTGATCGGCTCCCAACCGCCGGAAACCCAGCTCGGCATTCATTTACAGCTCAGTCCCCGGCTTCTCCGAGATCCAGATACTCCACATCAGCACCTCCCATCGATCCCGCGGCTATCTCATCTTCTTCCCTCCACCTCCCGTCGATCCAGCGGTCGGCTTCATTTCCGGCCATTACAATCAAACGCTCCACGGATCCCTCCCAAGATCCAGCCACGCCATTGACGCCATTCATCCACTATAAAAGGAGGAGGGCGTTCGGTGGCAGGGGGAGGGCTCGGTTTGAAGAATAGAGGAGGCTCTGTTCGGGAGAAGAAGAAAGCCGAGAGGGAGAGAAAAAGAAATAAAAAAAAAGAGAAAGGAGGGAGAAAGAGAATGTTTTGTGATATTTTGGGAATGATGGGAGGTGAAGGCTTTCATTTGCAGATGGGAGGTCATCCGGAAGCCATGCTCGGCTAAACATCTAATCTAGGGCTGGATGAAGCCCTATCAATGTATCAGGGCATTGTAGTTCTTATTTTCTTTATTATTTTGGAGCTTGTTTAAATTCTTATCTTCAATGAAATATCTTTTTATGATGTTTAAACTTTAAGCATGCCATTTACTATTCATGTTTGCTAAAGTAGTCTAAGATGATCCATGCCTAGGAAGATGAGGTGTGCTGCATCCTAGATTAGCATACTTAGGTAGACACTTCATGCTATACCAAAGATGGATTTTTCTAACACTCTTTATGTTTTTATTTTAAAAGGCTTGTAGCCAAAATTGCATGCCTCTCCAAAAGATAAAAATTAAGAACACAATCCTTGATGCAATGCTATGTGGTGGATTCCAAACCCTAGATCTATTTATTCTGATAAATTCCAATCCGTACTCATAGTTTAATTTAGTTAAATCAAGTTAGCAAATTCTTCTTTTTGATTTATTTTTTTTAAAAAATAGCCTATTCTTCAATCCCTGTGGACCGACACCCGTAATCACTATCCTACAGGATACGTGCTATTGCGTGGTTTATTTTCAAAATTGAAGGAACCGATCAATTTTTGGCGCCGTTGCCGGGGATTGCTAGCATAGTTATTTTTCCTATCATTAAAAAAAATTAATTAATTAAAAAAAAACTTTCAAAAAAATATATAAATAAAAAAGTTTATTTTCTATTATTGTTACTTTTCTTATCTTTTTTTTTCTCTTCTACTATTTTTTTTAAAAAAATTTTCTTTTGATTTTATTTGATCAGAAATCGAAGGAAAAATCTGGGATGATCAAAAAGAGAACTGCTGGAAAAGAAATGTTGTAGAGGTTTGCCTAAAAAGAAAATTAAATTGCTGGAAAAATTTCCTTTGGTAACCTCTAAACCTTTCTTATTTAAATTAAGTATTAGCTTGAAATTTTGTGGTGATTGTTTGATTTTAATTTCAGCAAAAGTGTGAATGCATGCCTGATACACATACACCAATTCATTTGCACTTAGTAAGGGCAATCACCCCAACAAGATAAGAGCCGGATTTCATCATCGGACTCTTGCCCAACTTAGGTGAACTCAATCTCACATAGTGTCACTTTAATTAAAATCAATTAGCGTTGGCTCCTAGGGACATTTAAGCTCAATAGGATGAAGATCACCGAAAGTTGCACCAATTTCACTCTGTGGCTTAGTTGATGTCTAGGCAAGCTTTGTCCCTATAAGGGAGACAGTTCATCTGTTCGAGGCAAGTGGGTTTTAAGTGGGACCTTTGCGAACGCATCGTGACCCCTCCACTTACCTGGGAGCTTACCTGGTCAACTCGGTTCATTAGACCGGATTGGAGGCTTAGGTGCCCTCTTCAAACCAGTTATGAGCTGTCTAGTGATTTTAGGACAAAGACTAGGATTGATATGCTTTTCTCTTTTATTGCATGCTTGATTGATCGAGTACTAGTGTATGCACGGTAGTCGTTCTAGAGTACGAAACTTATTACCTTTTGACCCTGAAATAGAACGAACCCTTAGGAACATTCGAGCTAAGATTAAAACATTAGGATCATCCCCACCTCTTAAGATGGCTGAAGAACAACCCAAACTCCTGAGGAAGTACTTTACTCCCACTATTTACACTTCCCCATCTTGCATTCGATTACCTGAGGTAGTAGCTGTATAATATGAAATAAAGTCTAGTGTGATCCAAATGCTCCCATCTTTTTATGGGCTCACCAACGAAGACCCCTACAAACATTTAGATGAATTTCTTGAGATTTGCACCACTGTCAAGATTCAGAACTTCACTGATGATGCCTTGAAACTTAGGTTATTCCCCTTCTCCCTTAAAGATAGAGCCAAACAATGGCTGAATTCTTTAGAAGCTAACTCAATTCGTTCTTGGGATCAAATGCAACAAGAATTCCTTAAAAAATACTTTCCCATAGGAAGAACGAACCAGTTTAGACGTGCCATTACAAGCTTCTCCCAAACTGAGGGAGAAGAATTTCATGAAACTTGGGAGAGATTTAGGGACCTAATCCCTAAATGCCCTCATCATCAAATACCTAAGTGGCAACTAGTGCAATGTTTTTATGACGGATTGACAGAACGAAACCGTCAGATGATCGATGCTGCATGCGGGGGCACTTTTATGCTTTAAAATGAGCATGAAGCATGGAAATTATTTGAAAATCTTAATGAAAACTCCCTCCACCATGCTTCATGTTCTCGTCAAGCACCCCCGAGTTCTCAAAGAAAAGGGACCATTTGTGAGATTAGTCATTCTATGGACCTGTCTAGCAAGGTAGATGCTTTGTCCCATAAGATTGACCAACTGATGATAGGTGGGCATTACATGAACTCTTCCCAAGCACAAGTGTGTACTATTTGTTCTAGCCCATCCCACCCTATTCATGAGTGCCCCTCAGCGCCCCAATTCCCCGAACTCGTGCAAGAACACATCAATGCTGCTCAAACACAGCCCAGACCGGGTAATGACCCATTTTTCAATACATATAATCCGGAATGGCGAAATCATCCAAACTTTTCTTGGAAGCAGCAAGCTTCGAACACAGCCCAACCCTAATTCCAAAATTTTCAAAATCCTCAGAATTTTCAAACCCCACAAAATATTCATCCCTACCGTCCCTCGATTCAATTTCAACACACTCCTCCTCCACCCCAAAGAAACACAGCCTTTGAGGAGAAAGTGTTGAACGCCCTTCAAGGTTTGGAAACCATTACACAATTGGTGCACTCTCACACGCAATCAATCGCCAAGCTAGAATCCCAGATGGGGCAACTAGCTAATGCACTGAACAAGCGAGAGGAAGGAAAGCTTCCAAGCCAACCACTAAGTAATCCTAGGGGACAATACATGGCTCAAGAAAATCAATTAAATGCAATTCATCATGAACAAGCCAATGCTTTGACTACCCTAAGGAGTGGACGTATAATAGACAATAAGATTGGGGAGGACAACAATAAGGAAGGTGAAGAAGAGGATAGAAATGTGTCAAATGAAAATCTAAAACCTTCTTCTTCTTCTTCAGCTAGTCCATCTTCTGCCAAAACTCACATCCCAAAGGCCCCATTTCCTGAAGCTCTTACTTCACCCTCTCCATTTGGCAAAAAGGGAACTTCATTAGAAGAGATGATAGAGGTCTTCAAACAAGTTAAAATCAACCTCCCACTCCTTGATGCCATCAGACAAGTTCCCTCCTATGCCAAATTTCTCAAAGACCTTTGTACACAAAAGCGAAAATCTAGGACACATGTGCCTAAAAAGGTCTTCCTAACTGAGCAAGTGAGTTCTATTCTCCAACACAACACCCCTCCAAAATTCAAAGATCCTGGTGCTCCCACGATCTCCTGTGTCTTAGAAAATAATTTCATTGATCGAGCACTCTTAGATCTAGGGGCAAGTGTCAACCTTTTATCTTATTCAGTTTATGAGAAACTTGGTTTAGGTGAGTTAAAACCAACCTCGGTATCCCTTCAATTGGTTGATCGATCTGTAAAAACACCACGTGGAATAATTGAAGATGTTCTTGTCAAGGTAGACAAATTCTATTTTCCAGTAGATTTCATTGTCCTTGATATGGAATATGAGCCCAATCCTAATAAACAAATCCCCGTGATCCTCGGGCGGCCCTTTTTAGCAACAGCCAATGCATGCATCAATTGTAGAACAGGGGTAATGAACATATCATTTGGGAACATGAAGGTAAAATTAAATGTGTTCAATGCGGCCGACCAACCCGCGAGGGAAGTTGAGTATTTTATGATAGACAAAATAGATGACCTCATAAAAGGAGATGCAAAAACTATCTCACTGTGTCTGGCCGAAGACAATAAACTTAGCGCTTGTTGGGAGGCAACCCAATTCTCTTAGATTTCTTTAAACATTGAGGACAATGTTAGGTTTAGATTTGGGGGTATTTTTAAGTATTTTTTCATTTTTTGTTTTGTTTGCATCTCTTGCATTCGTTTTCACTTTATAATGTCAGGTTTATCAAAAAAATAAAAAAATAAAAAAATAAAAATATCTTTTTAAAAAAATGTGTTCATTTTCATTTTTTTATAAAATAATAATAAAAAAATTAAAAAAAAAGAAAAAGTTTTCGTTTTTTTTAAAAAAAAACCTCATTTCTATACATTAATGCGAGAATGCTAAACACACAAGGAATAAAAAATCTAAAAAGCCCAATGACTAGTCGGAAGTAATACAAATTTAAGTTCTTTTTATTAAGTCTCTCTTAGGGAGTTGTAAGCTAATTAATACTTCGAAATTTTACTACACACTGGCCGACACTTCTAAGGTCTAGGCTCGACATTATATTGATAGTATAGTAGAAACCTTGGACCCTGATGAATCATACTTATCTAATCCAAAAAAAAAATAAAAAATAAAAAATCATCAATAATAATGGATTTAGTCAGGAACATCGAAAAGGGTTACCTATTGTCAAAGGTCAAGTGGGCTTGTGATGAGAACTCCGAGCATAAGTCCGTAGGGGAGTCTTGATGCCCGACACCTTATGCCAACTGGTGTGAGAGTTGTCGACTGATTGCTCGTTACACGGAGAAATCACCACAAGAGTAAAAGTGCACAATATATATATAAAAAGGAACAAAAAAAAAACTCTGTATTGACCTTGAAAAAGACAATAGTGTGAAAGCCGTCGTTGTAAAAATTCGAGTAAACTGGAATATTACAGATAAAGCCCGTGAGGTACTAAAGTAAATATCCACAACTCTCGAAATCCTGCAGATAAAATGATTTTGAATCAGTGAACAGGTCCTTTCGACCAATCCTTGGAAACTACTAGTTTGCAATATTTTGTTGATCCGAACCCTTAGCTTGTGTATGGCCCAGATTTCACCAAGCACTCCAGTATAAATAAATCTTACAACTCCCTAACGGAAACTTAATGACTTCAACTTGAATTGCATCTTGACCTAGGATTTGGGCTGACTTAGTAAATAAAACCATGTGTGCTTTGAAATTCTTATCATTTATGTATCTTTTATTATATTTTTTTAAAAAAAAAGAGATTAATAATAACAATAATGATAAATGATTTATTGAAGTTTGTGGGTATCTTCACTGAAAATCCTCACGAGACTACAACTCGTCCACTAGGGTAACCTAGGGGTTTAAAGCCTTGTTACATAGGGTAAATGTAACCGCGATGCCTGCAAAAGTGAGTTAAAATTCTTCTTTTCTAGTTTTATTTTGCTCGAGGACTAGCAAAACATAGGTTTGGGGGTGTGATAAGTGCTTAATAATCTATAATTTAGTTATCTTTCCATAGCACTTATCAATGTTTTTAAACTGATAAATATATATTTTACCATAAAATTAAATAAACATTGAAATGAATTTAAAATATGGTAAGAGGTAAATAATTCTTTTCTCAAAACAGACTCTAAACTTGTCTCTCTCCTGGTTATAATCTTTCATGAAAACATATAAGGAGGAGATTGTGTTGACCCGATTTGGTAACCTAATGGAGTTGTAATCAAGCTAAGGCTATAATTAAATTGGGTTTTGGTCCTGATTCGATCGAAAGTTATAATTAATTATGTATGGGGCAAAGGTTTGATTAACCCTTTTTATTAGGTCACGGTCCGATTTTTAGTCTTGTCTGGTCGAGTTCGATCTGAAGCAGCTTAGCAAGAATTAAATGACAATGGGCTCAAGGACAAGTCAACCATCATGACCCACCTCAAACCCAAAGTCAATTCCCAACCAATTCGTTATCTGCCTTCATATAAAATTTATAATAATAATAACTAAAAATTCACGATTCACTGTTCATATAAACAGTGTCCCGTTAAAACACTGTTCATATGAACATTGTTAAAAAAATAAAATAAAATAAATAAATAAAAACATAAATAAATAAATAAATAAATAAATAAATAAAAATATATATAAATAGATTCCACTGTTTATCTTCTTCCTCCTGCTGCCAAACCTTCCCGTGATCTCGCCTCGCTCACAACAACTCGATCCCCCATCATCCGCGCGCCAAATCCAAGAGGGAGATCAGCCGGGCATCTTCCGCATCCGGCCATGGCGTCGTCTTCATTCCCGGATGCTCCGCCGGCGATCACTCCTCCGCTGCAATCAACAAGCCGCTCCAACCATCGGGAATCAAATGCTCCGCATCAGCCCGTTCCAGCACGAGTTCCACGGGGTGCAGCCAGCGACCGGATCCCCCACCTCTCCTTCCGATCGTAACGCTTCCAATTCATCATTCGCACAGCACCCGGACACCTGCAACATCTTTCCGTCCGGATTCATCCCTAGCACCAAGCCGTGATCGGCTCCCAACCGTCGGAAACCCAGCTCGGCATTCATCTACAGCTCAGTCCCCGGCTTCTCCGAGATCCAGATACTCCGCATCAGCACCTCCCATCGATCCTGTGGCCATCTCATCTTCTTCCCTCCACCTCCCGTCGATTCAGCGGCCGGCTTCATTTCCGGCCATTACAATCAAACGCTCCACGGATCCCTCCCAAGATCCAGCCACGCCATTGATGCCATTCATCCACTATAAAAGGAGGAGGGCGTTCAGTGGCAGGGGGAGGGCTCGGTTTGAAGAACAGAGGAGGCTCTGTTCGGGAGAAGAAGAAAGCAGAGAGGGAGAGAAAAAGAAATAAAAAAAAAGAGAAAGGAGGGGGAAAGAGAATGTTTTGTGATATTTTGGGAATGATGGGAGGTGAAGGCTTTCATTTGCAGATGGGAGGTCATCCGGAAGCCATGCTCGGCTAAACATCTAATCTAGGGCTGGATGAAGCCCTAGCAATGTATCAGGGCATTGTAGTTCTTATTTTCTTTATTATTTATTTTAAATTCTTATCTTCAATGAAATATCTTTTTATGATGTTTAAACTTTGAGCATGCCATTTACTATTCATGTTTGCTAAAGTAGTCTAAGATGATCCATGCCTAGGAAGATGAGGTGTGCTGCATCCTAGATTAGCATACTTAGGTAGACACTTCATGCTATACCAAAGATGGATTTTCCTAACACTCTTTATGTTTTTATTTTAAAAGGCTTGTAGCCAAAATTGCATGCCTCTCCAAAAGATAAAAATTAAGAACACAATCCTTGATGCAATGCTATGTGGTGGATTCCAAACCCTAGATCTATTTACTCTGATAAATTCCAATCCGTACTCATAGTTTAATTTAGTTAAATCAAGTTAGCAAATTCTTCTTTTTGATTTATTTTTAAAAGAAAAATAACCTATTCTTCAATCCCTGTAGACCGACACCCGTAATCACTATCCTACAGGATACGTGCTATTGCGTGGTTTATTTTCAAAATTGAAGGAACCGATCAGCTATGTGCCCCTTCCTAATCCGAAGTCTTCATTCGGACCCAAAACAGAACAAGGAACACAACCACAGATCGAGCTTCATCCCGCATTTAACCAGATCTCCCAGCTCTCTTCCCTCTTCCGAACCAAGCAATCATCCGAGATCTTCCCAACGTCTCTCACCTGCATCCAATAGATTCAGCTTCATCTCCAACTAAAAATCCTTCATCCCAAACTTCCTTAACTTCTCTTCATCCTGCATCGTCCACGGATGTGATCCATCCTTATCCAAGCAACCTCACACGTTCACCCATCCTCCCCTGTTTCGAGCTGTTTCTCTGCTTCCGGAAGAGATGGAGCAACCGTACGCGTCTTCCCCGCATTCACCTCCCCTGCTTTATGTCCGCAGCCAACTTTATGAGACCTTCCACATCTAAAGAGCCGTTGGCTTGTTCCCAGCCAACTCCACGAATTCCTAGCCAATCCCGTTCGCGATAACATCGTCCAAGATTTTCTTCCAATCTTCTTTCAGCCTAATTCCCATCAACTGTCCGCATAAGGTCCCAGCATCCCAACAGCTTCCGGATCATTTCACAGCCATTCCCAAGCTTCCTTTCTTTCGGATTGAGTCCAGTATCCACGGATAGCTCCAAATCCCAGCAAATCCCGTCTTCCCAGAATTTCTCCCAACCGTGAACATCATCCAAACCTTATCATCCCCTGCTTCAAGATTAGCTCAAATCCTCCGCACCAGCCGCGTCCAAGATCCTCTCCGCGTTGAAGAAGCGCCGATTCCTTCCATCGCCCACGGATGATAACCAGCAACCACTGCCAGCTGCTTCCCTTGCGGACTCAAATCGACTTCCGGATCTCCTGAGAATAGAGCTTATCCTCTCCGGAAAGCAAGCATCGTGAGCTCCCTCCACATCCGTTCCAGCTCCCCTGTTACGCATATCCCGTCTTCATCGCCTACCGAACTCAGGATCCATTCGATCCCAGCATCCCATGCTCTCTATCCGTGATGGATCCAATGCGTTCAAGCTCAAATCTCAGCATTCAGCCGTGATCCAACTCCAACGCGTCCGGAGATCAAGCCTCATCATGCTCTGATCCGTCCTTATCTCAACATGAAATGAAGAAGAGGAGAAGGAGGTATGCAGCCTATAAAAGGGCCAGGCATGAAACAAAGAGGGCATTCTTCTCTTCGGTCTCATAATAGAGTTGGGCAACGGGCCGTGCCGGGCCGGCCCGGCCCAGGCCCCCCGGGCCCAAAGACTAAACGGGCCGTGCCTGGCACGGCCCGTCCAGCACGGAACTGCAGCCCGGCCCGGCCCCAGCCCCTCTATTGGTGGGCCGGGCCGGGCACGGCACGACACGGGCCGTGCCAGGCACGGCCCGTAACGGGCGCAAACGGGCGGCCCGCAACGGCTCCGAACGGGCCGTGCCGGCACGGCCCGTAACGGCTGGAGAGGGGGAGGAAAATAGCCGTTTCCAACGGCTATTTTCGGGAAAAAGACGCTTTTACCCCTCCCAACAGTCCAATAACGGCTGAATTGAGGGGTATTTTGGGAAAAAAATTTTGGGGCTTCTATAAATAGCCCATTCCTCCCTCATTCTCACCACACCAAACCTCTCATTCTCTCCTTCTCTACTGCTATTATTTCTCTCTTCTAAAGTGCTCTTCTAGCAATTTAATTTTTAGTTTGTTCAAGTGCTACACAAGAGGAGGTTCCTGTTGAGAAGAGAAGGTCGCTTCTGTTGAGAGCACAAGAGGAAGCTCGGAATCTCGGCTCTGCCTCTGCCCTCCGACCCTCTACTCAATTTCTCCTTGCGGTTAGTTTTTATTTTTTGAATTAATCATAGATATGTCATCTTTTGAGGAAAGTCAGTTTGGCATTCCTGTTTCTGAGGGAGAAGAAACTAATCCCCAACCCCCTGTTCCTAGTTCCTCTAGAACTGGTGAACCGAGTGAAGGTCAAACCTCTTCTCGTAAGAGGACTAGTACTGTATGGAATGAATTTGATAGAGTTATGGTTGAGGGAGTCTGAAAAGCTAGATGTAAAAAATGTGCCAAACTTTATAGTTGTAGTAGTAGTGGGGGAACAGGGCATTTAAAAAGACATCAAGAGAGTCATAGGATGCATGATTCTCATGCTCAAACTCAAAGTAGCCTTAATATACAAGGGGGATTACTTGTAGGTAATTTTGCATATAATCATGAAAATCAAAGAAAAGCACTTGTAAAATGGATAGTTAAGGATGAATTACCTTTTAGTTTATGTGAATCTTTTAATTTTGAAGAATATGTTCAATTAAACCTACAACCTGCTTACAAAAGAACTAGTAGGCGTACATTTAGAAGAGTAGCTATGACCAATTTTTTAGCAATGAAACAAAATTTAATTGAAACACTTTCTACTTTAAATGTAAAAATTTCATTAACTTCTGATATTTGGTCAGCATTTGTAGGTAGTAATTGTTTTATTGCCATTACTGCTCATTATATTGATAATGATTGGCAATTAAATAAACGTATTCTTGCTTTTCGTGCTTTTGATTTTCCACATTCTGGGCAACAAATTTCAAATATAATTTATCAAACTGCATGTTCATATAATATTAATGAAAAAATTATGTCTATTATTTTTGATAATGCATCTAATAATAATTCTGCTGTTGTATTATTAAAAGACTCATTGCATCCCATATTAGATGGAAATTTACTGCATATTAGATGTGCATGTCATATCTTAAATCTTTCTGTTCAAGCTGGCATGGGCATGATTCAAGATGTGATTTCAAAAATTAGAAATGCAGTTTCTTTTATTCATGCTTCTAGATCAAGACTTCAAGAATTTAAGGAATTATGCATAAATCATGGTAAACGTTTTAAAAAATTTAAACTTGATGTAATTACTCGTTGGAACTCCACATATAGCATGATACATGATGCATACCCATATAAAAATTTATTAAGTGCATATATTAATAATCGTGGATTAGGATTTACATTGACTGAAACTGATTGGAATAAAGGAAAAATTTTGGAAGATTTTTTGCTTAGTTTTTATAATGCTACCAATGTTCTTTCTGGTATTTATTACCCTACTTCATGTTCATTTTTACAACAAGCATATATAATTAGTCAAAAATTTGCAGAACATAGATATGATGATGTTTTAATGCCTATTATTGAATTAATGGAATCTAAATGGAATGAGTATTGGGACAGGATATGTCCTATGCATAACTTAGCTGCTGTATTTGATCCTAGAGTTAAATTAAATGGCGTGCTAATTTTACTTGATGCATACTCTGAAAATATGAATCAAGATGCTGAATCTGCTAAAGATGAGGTAAGACAACTTCTTTATGATATTTATGCTATATATGATGAAAAAATTCGTGGATCTAGAACACAAATACAAACCTCTATTCCTCCTTCTAGTAGTTCTCGTTCGTCATCTATTTTTTCATTCATTGCACAGAGAAGACACACACATGCTTCAAGTTCCTCTTCATCTTCTTCATCTTTAAGTAGTGAACTAGAATTTTATTTACGAAATGATCTTCATTCTGCATATGATGAAAATCAAATAGAGAATCTTGATGTATTATCTTGGTGGAAGAGTGTTAGAAATCAATATCCTGTTATGTCTGCAATTGCACGCGATATTTTAGCTGTGCCGATGTCCACGGTAGCATCGGAATCCGCTTTTAGTGCAGGTCGGCGTGTTCTTGACGAAAAGAGAAGTAGGATGACGGGCGAAACGGTGGAGATGCTTCTCTGCTTCAAGGATTGGCTGGATGCTGAGGCAAGACTTCAAGATAAAGGTGGACATAATACAACATCCTCTGATGATGATGATACAAACACTACTGAAGACTGAAGACTGAAGACTGAAGACTGAAGAGTGAATACTGATTCACTGAATCACTGATGATTAGTAAGATTTCTTAATTTTTTATAATTGTACATTTTTATTGTATTCTGGAGGTCAGACCAAGGTCCAAACCTCGGCCCTTTCTTAGTTTCTTATTGTATTCTAGAGGTCAGACCAAGGTCCAAACCTCCCTTCATGTACCATTTTGATTTAAATTAATAAACTGGTAGGGGTCTATGCCAAACCCCCCACCATTAAGGTGGCTTTATATTCATAAATCAAGATTTCTTAGTGTTCAATATTTATTAATTTATTAAAAAAATTTATGAAGCATTAATTTTTATCGGGCCGAGCACGGCCCGCTGGCCAGGACCCTCTAGCCCAGCACGGCCCTATCAAAGGGGCCGTGCCAGGCACGGCCCGGCACTGTAGCTTGCGGGCCGTGCCAGGCACGGCCCACTTCGTGCCGTGCCGTGCCGGGCCGTGGGCGGCCCGGCCCAGTGCCCATCTCTAGTCTCATTCTTTCTCATCCGATCCCATCTTTAGTTCTTTTATTTGGGAAGTCCCACGGGAAACAGATGAGAGGGAGAAGAGTTTGGGTACTTTGGGAATGATCTCCCAAGGAAAAAAATTAATTAAGTGCTGAGAGGAAGTTTTCGATGGGAGTCGCTAGAGGAAGAAAGGAAGAAAAGCTAGTCGCGATGGAAGCCAAAAATTAATGAAGTGCTGAGAGGAAGTTTTCGATGGGAGTCGCTAGAGGAAGAAAGGAAGAAAAGCTAGTCGCGATGGAAGCCTTCTCCACTGCTGCGGCTGTTCAATTCTCCATGGAAGGCTGATCTCCTCTCCAGGGCTGGATGCAGCCCTAACAAAGGGATACGGATTTTATGTATTTAATTTTATATTCTTGGAGTTGTATGAATTCTCTTACTCTTAAATGAATATTTTTTCTGCATCTCATATTTAATCTCTGTGACTTTAAATATGATGTTCGTACAACTGCTTTCATGATCACGAAGTAAGTATAAAGATCAGCCATGCTTAGGAAGATGCAGTGTCCTGCCACATTAGTTTAGGGTAGACATTTCATGCCAACCGAAGATGGATGTTCCTAAATTACTTTTGTGAAAATTTATTTGAATGCTTATTAGGCTTGCAGCCAATTTGCATGTTAATCCAAGAATAAATTAAAATACAAATAACCCTTGTCCGATGTTAGTGGTGAATTCCTTGCCCTAGGTTTTTTCCAAACTGATATCATTTTAATTGCATTTCTTATTAAATTATTTAGTTTAATAGTCTTCACAAATTTCTTTTTTCAAATATTTTTTTTAAAAGAAAAACAACTGTACCCCAATTTCTGTGGATCAATACCCGTAATCACTATCCTACTAGATACGTGCTATTGCATGGTCTTTAAAGTTGACTATCAATTTTTGGCGCCGTTGCCGGGGATTGCTAGTATAGTTATTTTTCTTTTCATTAAAAAAAAGAAAAAAAAACTTTCAAAATATATATATCTAAAATAAAATAAAAATATTTTCTATTTTTGTTACTTTACTTATCTCCTTTTTCTCTCTTACTAATTTTTGATTTTTTTTTTGGTATTATTTGATCAGGAATCAAAGAGGAAATTTGAGACGATCAAAAAGGGAACTGCTGAAAAAGGAATGCTGTAGAGGTTTGTCTAAAAATAAAAAAAAAATTGCTGGAGAAATTCTCTTTGGTAACCTCTAAATATTTCTTATTTAAATTGATTCCCAGTTTGCTTGAAATTTTGTGGTGATTGTTTGATTTTAATTTCAGTAAAAGTGTGAATGCATGCTTGATACACATACACCAATTAATCCGCACATAGTAAGGGCAATCACCCCAACAAGATAAGAACTGGATTTCATCACCAGATTCTTGCCCAAATTAGGTGAATCAATTCTCACATAGCCATCACGTTAATTAAAATCAATTAGACATTGGCCCCTAGGGACATTCGAGCTCAATAGGACGAAGATCACCGAAAGTTGCACCAATTTCGCTCTATGGCTCAGTTGATGTCTATGCAAGCTTTGTCCCTATAAGAAAAACATTTCATCTGTTCAAGGCAAGTGGTTTTTAAATGGGACCTTTGCGAACGCATCGTGACCCCCCCACTTACCTGGGAGTTTACCTGGTCAACTCAGTTCATTAGACCAGATTGGAGGCTTAGGTGCACTCTTCAAACCAGTTAGGAGCTGTCTAGTGATTTTAGGGTAAACACAAGAATTTGATGTGTTTTTCTTCTTAGTGCATGCTTGACTGTACTTGACTAACTAGAAGAGTATTAGTGTATGCTAGGGTGTCGTAACAGATCTTCTGAATTAGTACCTTTTGATTGTGAGATAGACCGTTCTATTAGGGTCCTTCGAGCTGAAATCCGCACCTATAGAACCATAGGATCTGCTCCATCTGTCGAGATGGCTGAAGAACAACCCAAACTCTTGAGGGAGTACTTTACTCTCACCATTTATACTGCTCCATCTTGCATTCGATTACCTGAAGTAGCAGCTGTACAATATGAAATAAAGTCTAGTATGATCCAAATGCTCCCATCTTTTTACGGGCTCACCAACGAAGACCCATATAAACACCTAGATGAATTTCTTGAAATCTGCACCACTGTCAAGATTCAAAACTTCACTGATGATGCTCTGAAACTTAGATTATTCCCCTTCTCCCTTAAAGACAGAGCCAAGCAATGGCTGAAATTTTTAGAAGCCGATTCGATTCGTTCCTGGGATCAAATACAACAAGAATTTCTTAAAAAATACTTTTCCATAGGAAGAACGAACCAGTTTAGATATGCCATCACAAGCTTCTCCCAAACTGAGGGAGAAGAATTTCATGAAACCTGGGAGTGATTTCGAGACCTAATCCATAAATGCCCGCATCATCAGATACCCAAGTAGCAATTAGTGCAATACTTTTATGACGGATTGTCTGAACGAAACCGTCAGATGGTTGATGCTTCTTGTGGGAAAACTTTCATGCTTAAAAATGAGCATAAAGCATGAGAATTATTTGAAAATCTCATTGAAAACTCTCTCCACTATGCTTCTTGTTCTCGTCAAGCACCCCCGAGTTCTCAAAGAAAAGGGACCATTTGTGAAATAAGTCATTTTATGGACCTGTCTAACAAGGTAGATGCATTGTCCCATAAGATTGACCAACTGATGATAGGAGGACATGTCGTTAGTTCTTCCCAAGCACAAGTGTGTGCTATCTGTTCTAGCCCATCCCACCCTATTCATGAGTGCCCTTCAGCACCTCAATTCTCCGAACTCGAGCAAGAACACATCAATGCTGCTCAAACACAGCCCAGACCGGGTAATGACCCATTTTCCAATACATATAATCCAGGATGGCGGAATCATCCAAACTTTTCTTGGAAGCAGCAAGCTTCGAATACTGCCCAACCCTACTCCCACAATTTTCAAAACCCTCAAAATTTTCAAACCCCACAAAATATTCATCCCTACCGTCCTTCGACTCAATTTCAACACACTCCTTCTCCACCCCATAGAAACACAGCCTTTGAGGAGAAAGTGTTGACCGCCCTTTAAGGTTTGAAAACCATTACACAATTGGTGCACTCTCACATGCAATCCATCGCCAAGCTAGAATCCCAAATAGGGCAACTAGCTAATGCATTGAACAAGCGAGAGGAAGGAAAACTTCCAAGCCAACCAGTGAGTAATCCTAGGGGACAATACATGGCTCAAGAAAATCAACTAAATACAATTCATCATGAACAAGCCAATGCTTTGACTACCCTAAGGAGTGGACGTGTTGTAGACAATAAGATTGGGGAGGGTAACAATAAGGAAGGTAAAGAAGAGGAGAGAAATGTATCACATGAAAATCCAAAACCTTCTTCTTCTTCTTCAGCTAGTCCACCATCTCACATTCCAAAAGTCCCATTTTCTGAAGCTCTTAATTCACCCTCCCTCTTTGGCAAAAAGGGAACTTCACTAGAGGAGATGATGGAGATTTTCAAACAAGTCAAAATCAACCTTCCGCTTCTTGATGCTATTAGACAAGTTTTTTCCTATGCCAAATTTCTCAAAGATCTTTGTACCCAAAAGCGAAAATATATGACACATGTGCCTAAAAAGATCTTTCTAACTGAGCAAGTGAGTTCTATTCTCCAACACAACACCCCTCCAAAATTCAAAGATCCTGGTGCTTCCACCATCTCCTGTGTCTTAGGAAATAATTTCATTGATCGAGCACTCTTAGATCTAGGGGCAAGTGTCAACATTTTACCTTATAGTTTATGAGAAACTTGGGTTAGGTGAGTTAAAACCAACCTCGGTATCCCTTCAATTGGCTGATCGATCTGTAAAAATACCACGAGGAACAATTGAAGACGTCCTAGTCAAGGTAAAATTCTATTTCCCAGTCGATTTTATCGTCCTTGATATGGAACCTGTGCCTAATCTTAAGAAACAGATCCCTATGATTCTAGGTCGTCCCTTTTTAGCTACAGCCAATGCGAGCATAAATTGTAGAACTGGGGTGATGAATATATCTTTTGGAAATATGAAGGTCAAGCAAAATATATTTCGTGCCTCTGATCAACCCGCAAAGGAAGTTGAGTGCTTCCTAATAGACAAAATGGACGATCTTGTAGAAGAAACCCTTCCCTATATGTTGGCAAATGACCCTCTGAAAACATGCTTGGCCCATTGTAACTTTGATATAGACAAGGCCATAGAAGCAGTCAACTTTTTGCCCGACAATCAATCTTCCACAAATTTTCTTCCTTGGAGAACTCGGCATGAACCCGGTATGATTTGATAAGGATGCGCTGCGTCTGGCTGAAGACGTTAAATTTAGCGCTTGTTAGGAAGCAATCCAATTCTCATAGGTTATTTTTGCACATTTTCTTATCGTATTTTTTTCAGGAGTCCTCATATTACTGATGCAACTACGGTACAATGCTTCTATCCTTCATATGCATCATATTTTCATCCAACATAAAATAACCATAAAATAAAAAAATTATAATAATATAATATTTAAAAAAAACATTGAGGACAATGTCTGATCTAGGTTGGGGGTTATAAGATTTGAATTTTTTTAAGAAATTTTTCGCATTTTCGCATTTTTGAATAAGTTTTCATCTAAAAAAAAAGGCCCTAATTTCTATGCCTTAGTGATGAAATGATAAATACACAAAGTATATAAAATCTAAAAGCCCAATGACTAGTCAGGAGTAAGATAATTTGAGTTCTTTTTATTAAAAGTTCTTTTAGCGAGTTGTAAGATAATTTTTACTTTAGAATTTTACAACACACATGGCCTGCACTTTTAAGGGTTAGGTTCAACATTATGTTGTTAAGTCTGGTAGCAACCTTGAATCCTGATGAATCATACCTATCTAATTCACTATATTTATTTTTTAAAAAAGAAGAAAAAATAAAAAAAAAGAAAAGAAAACTGAATTTAGTCAGGTACATCGAAAAGGGCTACCTATCGTTAAAGGTCAGCGGGCTTATGATGATGAACTCGAGCATAGGTCTGTAGGGGAGTCTTGATGCCCAACACCTTATGTCATCTGGTGTGGGAGTGTTAACTGAATGCTCGCTATAGGGAGGAATCATTACAAGAGTAAAAGTGCATAATTTATTTATAAATACAAAATAAATTTAAAAAAAGAAAGAGAAAATAATATTGACCTTGAAAAAGATGATAGTGTGAAAGCCATCTGTTGCCCAGATAGACAACCCAAGAGGGGGGGTGAATTGGATTTTAAAATAATTATTGCAATTAAAAGATTTGTGGATAACTAATTAATACTTTTTGCAAGTTGATTAATTAGATGCTATGTGCAGTGAATGAAATGAAGGTAAGAGACAACAAAGCAATCACAAACACAAGAAATTTATAGTGGTTCGGAGCTAACCCTTGCTCCTACGTCCACTCCCCAAGCCTCATTTGGGAATTCACTATAACCCCTCGGATTACAGCCGGTTGTTTTACAAGCTCACAACCTAACTTGTTGTTTTACGAGATCACAACGAACTCGGTCGGTTTTCCCAGGCTCACCGACTAGAACCACCCGATTGTTTTCATGGGATCACAATCAAACCCTTATACGTTGGTTTCAACCTAGGCTCGCCAACAAACCTTTACACCCTTGATTCAATCCCCTGATTGAATCAAGTAAGGAACAAACGGTTTGAACAAAGACAAACAGAAAAATAAAGCTTCTAAACAAGCAGATATACAACGATATAAATAAGAGAGAAGTTAAGAGTCCTCAAACAAATTTATGAAGATGTAAGGGAGGGCTTCTGGAACTCGGGGTCTCCTCTTGAATGTCTTGAAGACTTGAAGACTGAAGGAGACTTCTTTAATGCTGGGAAGAGTTGGTTGATAGAGTTAATGGCCCTCTTCCTTCTTTTCCTTTGAAATCCTTTGGTAGATGAAGATTTCTTATTTTCTTTGAATGGAATGTCGCTTCTCTACCTTGCTACAGTTCTTTGTGGCTATTTAAGCCATTTCCCACGGAAACTAGCCGTTAGACACAATCTTCTAGCCATTCTGCACATTCTGCACATACTGACAATGTTTCCGTTGGGATCGGAGTCGACTCGCGCGATCTGGAGTCGACTCGGCTGCAGCAGGAGTCGACTCATGCTTTTCAGGAGTCGGCTCGGCAACTATTCCAGATTTGAATTATAGTGCTCTTCTCGACTGGGAGTCGACTCGACTTAACCCGGAGTCGACTCCCCAAAGTCTGGAGCTGACCTGGCACTTTTGGAGTCGACTCATTCCAAGGAATCCATAGATGTATTCTCCAACTTTGCTCACTCGAGTCGACTCAAAAATTCTGGGAGTCGACTCGGCGCTCAGAGTCCGAGCTTCCGATCTTCTGTCTTTTGACTCGTGCCGTCCTGGAGTCGACTCGAACTGTTTCGGAGTCGACTCGGCTCTCAGTATCCGAAAAATAGTCTTCTGTCTTTTTGGGGTAGCGCTGCCTTGGAGTCGACTCGAACTGCCTTGGAGTCGACTCGCCTCTCAGAGACGAAAATACTGTCTTCTGTCTTTTTGGGGTAGCGCTGCCTTGGAGTCGACTCGGACTTTGCGGGAGTCGACTCGGCTCTCAGTGTCCGAAAGTTGCTCTCTGACTTTTGCCTTGTATCACACTGGGAGTCGACTCTCGCTTCCTTTGGAGTCGACCTGCCAACCATCGGAGTCGACTCGGCTCTCAGGGTCCAAAATAACTTCTCTGTCTTTCTGTCTGTAACTCCCTGGAGTCGACTCGTACTACCCTGGAGTCGACTCGTACTACCCTGGAGTCGACTCGGCAGTATCGGAGTCGACTCGCGCTCTTCAGGAGTCGACTCGTTGAAGGATTTTGAGTTGGATCTTTCTGTTCGTCTGTCTGTTCTCAGTCGGAGTCGACTCGTAATGTACAGGAGTCGACTCCAGCCTGTGCCAGTGCTTCTGATACGCTTGGAGTCGACTCGTAATCTCCCGGAGTCGACTCGAGTCTCAGACTTTGGTTCAAATTGACTTCTTAACTTATCCAAAATGTCTTGAACCAAATCTAGAGACACTTAACCATAAATTTACAAGAATTTCACTGAAATACTAGATTGAATTCATTAGTAAACATAAGATATACTCAAATGCTTTGAGCTCATCAAAATCAAATAGGGTTATAATCAATCACTCTACAATCTTCCCCTTTTTGATGATGACAAAACATTGAGTATATGTAAAGTGAATTGCTCAACCAAAAAGGAAATTTATAGTAAAATTTCAAAATGAATTCAAGTGTCTAGTTATTTAATTTATCCAAAACTGAAAGGTGTGAAACAGTAAATTTTGAAGTTAAAGCTCCCCCTTTCATTTGGAATTATATAAGCCTTCATGTCATGCAATCAATTGTTTGGCTTATATATATTTAATGAGTTTGCTTTCTTAAAAATTTAGATTCTCCCCCTCAACACATGCATTTAACTTTGTTTTGATTCTCTGAATTTTCTTTTAGTGCATTGAAGCTTTTGAACTTAAATTTTTGGTTTTTAGAGAAAAAATCTGCCAATTTGTTCTTGAGTATGATTCAACTAATCTCCGAATATCCCTTAAATAGATTCTGGAGATTACTCTGTTAGGAGCCCCAACAGAGAGATAATGAGCCTCGAGGTATCGAATCCACTAAGAACAAACGAATCCACTAAGAACAAATTATTGTGTGTTTTAAAAGTTTGCTTTTTATTGATTTTCATTGATTCCCTTTACATGTCTATTCAATATATTTTCTCCCCCTTTTTGTCATCATAGCAAAAAGGAAGAAAGCACATCACACAAGCAATTAGAGATTAAATTTGCACAGTATTGAAGAAAATTGTCTACTCATTGTATTGATTGTATATGTAGGTATACTTGTAGATACAAAGAGTAAAGCAGTAAGTACATGTCAAAATGAAAAAGCAAGCTAGGGCTTCTTTGAGGAGGATGTGGCTCCCTTGCTCAGTCTTGATTGTTCCATAAGTAGACTGACCCCATCTGTGACGTTCCCTAGCTGCGTGATGATCGCCGAGGTGGCCCTACTGTGGATCGAGGAGAGCTCAGTCAGACTCGCCTGAAGGGTATCCAACTTGGAGATCAACACATTCGCCAGACGCTCGGCCCCCTGACTCTGGCTGCCCTTGTCGTGTTGGATGTCATCTCGCATCTTTCTTGTGTTGCTTGTGACATCGCTCATATTGGAGAATTGGGCTTGTATAAGGCTTCTGACATTGTAGATCTCTTCCCTCAGATGAGCCGTCATCTCGGTCACGGCTGACAAAGAGGGAACCAATGCAGAAGAGGGGGCAGTGGCTGGACCTCGGAGCTCCCTCAGTAGGTCGTCCCGAAGATCCCACACGATCTCCTGCTGCAACTTCCGGAGCTGCTCAGGAGAGATCCGGACCTCTAACGGCTGAGTGGGTGGTGCTGAGGAGGAGGGTCCGGCCGAAGTAGATGGTGCTGAGGTGGAGGGATAAGTGGGAAGATCAGAATCATGGTCAGGGCTGGGGGAGTGTCGAGTAGTAGGTGTGGAGGAGGATGGTTTCCTGACCCAGACTCCCTCTACCTTATCAAATCCCATCCTGTGAAGGGTTCCCTCACCCATGCGATCTGTGTATCGCAGTGCGCGAGAGGGTTCCCCCTCAGGAATGGGGACCTCGGACTCCCTAAAAATCAGGGTATACAACATCCCATATGGAAGGGTGAGCCTAGGTTTGTCTAGTGGCTCACATAGGTATTTGTAGATCAGTTTAGGGAAGTTAATTGGGGTATCTTGGAGAATATAGTACATTAGGGCTAGGTCCCTCTCGGATACAAAGTCAAAGCGGCCGGTCTTAGGAAAGAGGGTCCTAGATATAATACTCAAAAGGAGCCGCATTTCAACGGATAGCTGACTAGCGGACACCTCATCTAGTGGAGACTGGGGTGGACTCCCTAATATGGCCGTAAGGGCCTCAGTCCTATCGGCCAGGTGTGTGGAAAATACCCCTACTTGGGGAAGATGAAGGATTTGTGCAATGAAATCCTCTGAAATGAATAAAGGGACACCCGCTATGGTTCCCTGTATCCCCCCATGACCCCTAGACACTGTCCCGTAAAACTCCCTAACTAGCCCTGGGTATGTAGGGAGATCTAGGGAGCAAAACAACTCTAATCCTTGGGCCCTCAACCTATGCCCTATAGTGAAGCCTTCTCGGGAGAGATAGTCGAAGTTGACATATCTCCCGGTGGAGACCGCCTTCCCGGCTCACGGACGTGAGGGAACCGGCCTCGGCGGGGAACGAACCGGAGGTTGTGGCCTCACAGGATCATTCCGAGCCTTGGACCGTCGCTCGGCGCCGCTCGCGGATTGGGGCCTCTTCCGGCTCGGGACAACTACCTTACGAGGCATAGTAGACCTAGAGAGGGGGAAAAACCCTAATGGTCGGAAGAAGCTCGACGAAAAAACCCTAATGGAGGCCAGAGACGAGGTCGGAGATGGCTCTAGGGTTTGTGAACAGTGGAGGCGGTGAATAGAAGTGTCGATTAAACGCTTCAATTAGGGTTAAAACATCATATTTCCGACCGCGAGTCGACTCCAGTAAGTCGCGAGTCGACTCGACCTCGAGTCGACTCCAAAATATGCGCGAGTCGACTCCCCATATGTTGCCATCGAACTCTGGCACGCACCTAAAAATCATGCTATTTTCGTGCCAAACAAGGGATAATCACTAAGTTTATGATCTGATTTGATAATCATCGATGAGAGACTCTATATTTAACACAACCTAATCATCAAAATCAATGAACTAGAAGAGAACATCACTAGGATGGATCAATCACTCCTAATCCTCTCCTAAGCATACTAAATCTCTCTTCACTCAAGGATTTTGTAAAGATGTCAGCTAGTTGATCATCAGTGCAAATAAATTGAAGTGTAACATCACCATTCAGTACATGATCTCTTATGAAGTGATGTCTTATTTCAATGTGTTTGGTTCTTGAGTGCTGAATTGGATTCTTAGTTAAGTTAATAGTACTCGTATTGTCACAATTAATGGGAATTTTATCTTGTTTAATTCCATAATCTTTCAGTTGTTGTTTGATCCACATGATTTGAGCACAACAACTCCCGGCAGCAACATATTTAGCTTCAGCAGTAGATAATGCAACCGAGTTTTGTTTCTTGCTAAACCATGAGATTAAATTTTCTCCTAAGAATTGACATGACCTGCTGGTGCTTTTTCTATCAAGTTTACAACCAGCAAAGTCTGAATCTGTGTATCCTATTAAGTTCAGGCTAGATTCTTTAGAATACCATAAACCTATATTTTTTGTTCCTATTAGGTATTTAAAGATTCTCTTGACTGCAATTAAATGAGATTCCTTAGGATTAGACTGATATCTAGCACACATGCATACACTAAACATGATATCAGGTCTACTTGCAGTGAGATACAATAAAGATCCTATCATACCTCTATACATCTTTTGATCTACAAATTTACCTGATTCATCTTGGTCTAGTTTGCATGATGAGCTCATGGGTGTGCTGATTGACTTATTTCCCTCCATATCAAACTTCTTAAGCATCTCCTTGATGTATTTAGCTTGATTGATGAAGATCCCTTCTTCAGATTGTTTGATTTGAAGCCCAAGAAAATAGTTCAGCTCTCCCATCATGCTCATTTCAAACTCACTCCGCATCAAGTCAGCAAATTCTTCGCAGAGGCGATTGTTAGTAGCTCCGAAAATAATATCATCAACATAAATCTGCACTACTAACATTTCTTTATTTTTCTTCTTTAAAAACAGTGTTGTATCTACATTTCCCCTAGAGAACTCATGATCTAGTAGAAATTTGCTAAGTCTTTCATACCATGCTCTAGGTGCTTGTTTCAAACCATAAAGTGCTTTGTTCAATTTATACACATGATTAGGGTATTGATGATTTTCAAAACCAGGAGGTTGTTCTACATACACCTCCTCATTAATATACCCATTCAAAAATGCACTTTTTACATCCATTTGAAATAGTTTGAAATCCTTAGAGAATGCAAATGCTAGTAACAATCTAATAGCCTCAAGTCTAGCTACAGGAGCAAAGGTTTCATCAAAGTCTATACCTTCTTCTTGATTATAGCCCTTTGCTACTAGTCTAGCCTTGTTTCTAATTACAATTCCATTTTCATCAAGTTTATTTTTATATATCCATTTGGTACCTATAATTGAATATTCAGAGGGTCGTTCAACTAGGTTCCAAACCTTGTTTCTAGTAAATTGGTTTAGTTCTTCTTGCATTGCATTTATCCAATTTACATCTTTTTCAGCTTCTTCTATGTGTTTAGGTTCAAAATGTGAGACAAATGCTAGATGATTATTTAAGTTCCTAAGAGATGCTCTAGTCCTAACAGGTTGAGATGGGTCATCTAGAATTAATTCCTTAGGATGTCCATGAGCATACCTCCAAGCCTTAGTCAGCCTATGATCCACAATAGCCTCTTGGCTTGATGATGCATTTTCCATTAATTTTTGTTCATCTTCTTGTAATGTCATCTCATCAATCTTTTCTTCAAGAATTTCAGCATCATCATCAAGATCAACTCTCTTGCTAGAAGAGATATCACTAGAATCATCAAAAACAACATGTATAGATTCTTCAATAACAAGGTTTCTTTTATTAAAAACTCATAGACTTTACTAGTTGTAGAATACCCCAAAAATATATCCTCATCAGATTTAGAATCAAATTTACCTAGGTTATCCTTCCCATTATTATGAACAAAACACCTACATCCAAAAACATGAAAATAGTTTACTTTGGGCTTTCTATTTTTTCAAAGTTCATAAGGTGTTTTCTTTATAATGGGTCTCAATAAAACTCTATTTAATATGTGACATGAGGTATTAATGGCTTCTCCCCAAAAGTACTTAGGGAGGTTACTTTCACATAGCATGGTTCTAGCCATTTTCTCTAGGGTTCTATTTTTTCTTTCTACAACTCCATTTTGTTGTGGTGTCCTAGGTGCAGAAAAATTATGAGTTATTCCCTTTTTACTACAAAATTCATCAAATAGATGATTTTCAAATTCCGTTCCATAGTCACTTCTAATAGCTATGACTGAAGTATCTTTAGCATTAGTTACTTCCTTATGAAATTTCTTAAATACTGAAAATGCTTGATCTTTATGAGCTAAGAACATGACCCAAGTATATCTAGAAAAATCATCTACAATAACAAGACCATATTTATTTCCACCTAGACTTGTGGTTCTAGTTGGTCCGAATAGATCCATGTGTAGTAGTTCTAGAGGTCTAGAGGTAGAGACACAATTTATGGATTTAAAGGAGTTCCTTGATTGTTTGCCATATTGACAAGCTTCACATATTTTATTCTTCTCAAACTTTAGTTTTGGCAGACCTATCACGGAATCTCTTTTAACTAGTTTTGATATTGTGTCCATACTTGCATGACCTAACTTACGGTGCCATAACCAACTAGCATCATTATCCTTAGTTTCATTAACAACTAAACATGGGTTATGTTTGGCAAGATCCTCAAGGTCTACTACATACACATTTCCACGTCTTATTCCTTTAAAAACTAAACTATTGTCATTTGAGTTGGTTATGATGCATAAAGATAGTTTGAACAAAACATCAAAATTTCTATCACACAATTGACTAATGCTAAGTAGATTATGCTTAAGACCATCAACATATCGAACATTATCAATAAAGGTTGAAGGGGTGATTTGTACTTTACCTATACCAATGATGTGACCTTGGTTATTGTCTCCAAATGTCACAGCACCTCCCTTCTTAGGCTCAAAGGTGAAGAATTGGTCTTTGTCACCCGTCATGTGTCTTGAGCAGCCACTATCCAAGTACCAACAATTTTTGTCGACCTTGGCTGCAAGACACTCCTACACAAGCAAATCATACAATTTTAGGTACCCAAGTTTTCTTGGGTCCTTCATGGTTAGTAATGTTGGTTTCTTTTGGAACCCAAACCCTTTTAATTTTTCTTTTAGTTTTTCCTTTTCTATAATCACACACATTTGCTTTATGTCCTAATGTTCTACAGCAAAAATATGTTAATTTCTTAGTTTTGCTTTTCCCTGCTTTAACAAAGAAATTACTAAGGAGCTTTTGCTTATTTTTAGGTTTATACCCTAAACCAGCTCTATTGAACACAGCTCGTTGACTATTAAGTATCATTTCTAATTTTTCTGAGCTATATGTAAATTTTTCTACAAAAGGCTTGTACTTTTCAAGTTCTAGTGCTAATTTTTGTTTTTTTGTTTTTAGTCCATTTAGGTCTTTTGTGAGACTCTCTTTTAAGATTTGTTTATTATTTTTAAGTTCTAATATTTCTTTGGTCAGTCTTTCGTTATCTTTAATTAAGATATTAGTCTTTTGAATTAAGATTTGGTTGCTTGTCTTAAGTTCTGAATTTTCTTTAATGATAACATCTTTATCCTTAACTAATGTATCATACTTACGGAGGTGAGTTTGGTTAGTTAGTTTCAGTTCTTTGTTTTTAAGGTTTATTGTCTTATACTCGTCCATTAATTCATTGAAAGCATCATACAATTCATCGAAGGTAAAGTCTAAATGTGTTTCGGAAGTTACCTCATAGTCATTAGCCATAAAACATAGGTTGGCCTTTTCTTCTTGTTCCTCATCCGATGATGATGATGATGTATCGGAGTCCGATAGGGTGGAGACGAGGACTTTCTTCTTCTTGTACTTGCTCCCCTTCTTCAACAAAGGACACTCAGCTCCGAAATGCCCCGGCTTCTTACACTCATAACATCCGATCCCCTCATTTTCTCTTTCCTTACCTTTATCCTTGTGATAGGAACTTGAGGGGCCTTTCCTTTGATGAGAGGACTTCTTCCGGTTGATGAATCTACGGAATTTTCTTACAAGGAGAGCCTCATCATCATCTCCCTCATTGTCTTCCTCTTCACTGCTACTGCTGCAAGACAAATCTTTGTTAGTAGAAACAGATTTTAGTGCTATTACTTTTTTCTTGTGAGAGGACTCTTCTTCATTGTGTTGTTTCATCGTTAGCTCATGCGTCATGAGGGATCCAAGTAGCTCCTCGAGTGGTAGCTTGTTTAAGTCCTTGGCTTCTTGGATTGCCGTCACCTTGGCTTCCCATGACCTTGGTAGGCAACGAAGAATCTTCCTGACAAGCTCACTGTTAGTATAATTTTTGCCAAGGCTTTTTAGGCCATTGACAATGTCAGTAAATCTAGTGAACATGCAAGTGATTGTTTCATTAGAATCCATCTTAAATAGTTCATACTTATGAACTAATATATTTATTTTAGATTCTTTACTTGATTTGTGCCCTCGTGGGTCACTTCAAGTCTATCCCAAATCTCTTTTGCAGAAATGCAAGTAGAGACTCTATTGAATTCATTTCTATCTAATGCACAATAAAGCACATTCATTGCTTTGGCATTTAGTTGTGCCTTCCTTATGTCATTGTCATCCCAATCCTTTTCAAGTTTGGGTACAGTGACACCCTCTACATAAATAGATGGGATGTATGGTCCATTTAGTATGGTGGTCCACATCTCATAGTCTGGGCTTGGATAAATATTCTCATCCTAACCTTCCAATATGAGTAGTCGGATCCATTAAAGAATGGAGGTCTATGGGTGGACTGGCCCTCAATGTGAGAAGATCCAAATGGGGTTGTCATTTTGATCTTTTACTCCTTGGGTAAAAGAGTTCCGGCTCTGATACCACTTGTTGCCCAGATAGACAACCTAAAAGGGGGGGTGAATTGGGTTTTAAAATAATTATTGCAATTAAAAGGTTTGTGGATAACTAATTAATACTTTTTGCAAGTTGATTAATTAGATGCTATGTGCAGTGAATGAAATGAAGGTAAGAGACAACAAAGCAATCACAAACACAAGGAATTTATAGTGGTTCGGAGCTAACCCTTGCTCCTACGTCTACTCCCCAAGCCTCACTTGGGAATTCACTATAACTCCTCGGATTACAGCCGGTTGTTTTACAAGCTCACAACCTAACTTGTTGTTTTACGAGATCACAACGAACTCGGTCGGTTTTTCCAAGCTCACCGACTAGAACCACCCGATTGTTTTTCCGGGATCACAATCAAACCCTTACACGTTGGTTTCAACCTAGGCTCACCAACAAATCTTTACACCCTTGATTCAATCCCCTGATTGAATCAAGTAAGGAACAAACGGTTTGAACAAAGACAAACAGAAAAATAAAGCTTCTAAACAAGCAGATATACAACAATATAAATAAGAGAGAAGTTAAGAGCCCTCAAACAAATTTATGAAGATGTAAGGGAGGGCTTCTGGAACTCAGGGTCTCCTCTTGAATGTCTTGAAGACTTGAAGACTGAAAGAGACTTCTTTAATGCTGGGAAGAGTTGGTTGAATGAAGTTAATGGCCCTCTTCCTTCTTTTCTTTTGAAATCCTTTGGTAGATGAAGATTTCTTATTTTCTTTGAATGGAATGTCGCTTCTCTACCTTGCTACAGTTCTCTGTGGCTATTTAAGCCATTCCCCACGGAAACTAGCCGTTAGACACAATCTTCTAGCCGTTCTGCACATTCTGCACATCCTGACAATGTTTTCATTGGGATCGGAGTCGACTCGCGCGATCTGGAGTCGACTCGGCTGCAGCAGGAGTCGACTCATGCTTTTCAGGAGTCGGCTCGGCAACTGTTCCGGATTTGAATTAAAGTGCTCTTCTCGACTGGGAGTCGACTCGACTTAACCTGGAGTCGACTTCCCAAAGTCTGGAGCTGACCTGGCACTTTTGGAGTCGACTCATTCCAAAAAATCCATAGATGTATTCTTCAACTTTGCTCACTCAAGTCGACTCGAAAATTCTGGGAGTCGACTCGGCGCTCAGAGTCCGAACTCCCGATCTTCTGTCTTTTGACTCGTGCCGTCCTGGAGTCGACTCGAACTATTTCGGAGTCGACTCGGCTCTCAGTATCCGAAAAACAGTCTTCTGTCTTTTTGGGGAAGCGCTGCCTTGGAGTCGACTCGAACTGTCTTGGAGTCGACTCGCCTCTCAGAAACGAAAATACTGTCTTCTGTCTTTTTGGGGTAGCGCTGCCTTGGAGTCGACTCGGACTTTGCAGGAGTCGACTCGGCTCTCAGTGTCCGAAAGTTGCTCTCTGACTTTTGCCTTGTATCACACTGGGAGTCGACTCTCGCTTCCTTTGGAGTCGACCTGCCAACCATCGGAGTCGACTCGAGTTCCTCAGGAGTCGACTCGGCTCTCAGGGTCCAAAATAACTTCTCTGTCTTTCTGTCTGTAACTCCCTGGAGTCGACTCGTACTACCCTGGAGTCGACTCGGCAGTATCGGAGTCGACTCGCGCTCTTCAGGAGTCGACTCGTTGACAGGTTTTGAGTTGGATCTTTCTGTTCGTCTATCTGTTCTCAGTCGGAGTCGACTCGTAATGTACAGGAGTCGACTCGAGCCTGTGCCAGTGCTTCTGATACGCTTGGAGTCGACTCGTAATCTCCCGGAGTCGACTCGAGTCTCAGACTTTGGTTCAAATTGACTTCTTAACTTATCCAAAATGTCTTGAACCAAATCTAGAGACACTTAACCATAAATTTATAAGAATTTCACTGAAACACTAGATTGAATTTATTAGTAAACATAAGATATACTCAAATACTTTGAGCTCATCAAAATCAAATAGGGTTATAATCAATCACTCCACACCATCGTTGTAAAAATTTGAGTAAACTGGAATATTACATATAAAGCCCATGAGGTACTAAAGTAAATATCCACAACTCTCAAAATCCTGCAAGATAGGATGATTTTGAATCCGTGATTAGGTCTTATCTGACCAATTCTTCAAAATTACTAGCTTTAGCAGTATTTTGGGGATCTAAAGTCTTAGCTTGTGTATGGTCCAGATATCACCGAGCACCCAAGTATAAATAAGTCTTACAACTCTCTAACGGAAACTTAATAACTTCAACTTAAATTGCATACTACCTAGGATTTGGGCTGACTTAGTAATTAAAACTTTTTGTGCTTTTGAAATTTTTAGCACTTATGCATTTGAAATTAGATTTTATAAAATAATAAAATAAATTGGGTAGAGACTGCAGTTTGTGGGTATCTGCGCCGGAAACCCTCACGAGACAAAAGTCGTCCACTAGGGCCACCTAGGGGTTTAAAGCCTTATTGCATACGGTAAATGCAATCGCGATTCCTGCGAAAGTGAGTTAGTTTTTTTTATTTTGCTTGAGGACTAGCAAAATATAAGTTGAAGGGTGTGATAAGTGCTAAATAATGCATAAATTAGTATATTATTCATAGCACTTATCATTATTTTAATTCAAATATTTTGTAAATTCAACTAAAAAAATTGTGTTACCTTCATCATTGCATTTTAATAAATTATTCAAGTTTGACTGATTTTATTAGTCGAATCTAATCTATGCAGGTCGAATTTAATTTATGCAGGTCGAGTCGAACTCATTTGGGATGATTCATCACATTTTAGTCTCCTAATTTTCTTCCCACACATGCTCCCAGCCAAATAGGATTAATTCCATCTTCCCAGCCAAACCAAATTAGAATCTTCAAACAAGCCACGTCATCATGGAAAACCCCTTCATTCCATCTCAACTTCATGTTCTTCCCAACTCCCGTAAGAAAGCTATGTGCCCCTTCCTAATCCGAAGTCTTCATTCGGACCCAAAACAGAACAAGGAACACAACCACAGATCGAGCTTCATCCCGCATTTAACCAGATCTCCCAGCTCTCTTCCCTCTTCCGAACCAAGCAATCATCCGAGATCTTCCCAACGTCTCTCCCCTGCATCCAATAGATTCAGCTTCATCTCCAACTAAAAATCCTTCATCCCAAACTTCCTTAACTTCTCTTCATCCCGCATCGTCCACGGATGTGATCCATCCTTATCCAAGCAACCTCACACGTTCACCCATCCTCCCCTGTTTCGAGCTATTTCTCTGCTTCCGGAAGAGATGGAGCAACCGTACGCGTCTTCCCCGCATTCACCTCCCCCGCTTCATGTCCGCAGCCAACTTTATGAGATCTTGCACATCTAAAGAGCCGTTGGCCTGTTCCGAGCCCACCCCGCGAATTCCCAGCCAATCCCGTTCGCGATAACATCGTCCAAGATTTTCTTCCAATCTTCTTTCAGCCTAATTCCCATCAACTGTCCGCATGTAAGGTCCCAGCATCCCAACAGCTTTCGGATCATTTCACAGCCATTCCCAAGCTTCCTTTCTTCCGGATTGAGTCCAGTATCTACGGATAGCTCCAAATCCTAGCAAATCCCGTCTTCCCAGAATTTCTCCCAGCCGTGAACATCATCCGAACCTTATCATCCCCTGCTTCAAGATCAGCTTAAATCCTCCGCACCAGCCGCATCCAAGATCCTCTCCGCGTTGTAGAAGCGCTGATTCCTTCCATCGCCCCCGGATGATAACCAGCAACCACTGCCAGCTGCTTCCCTTGCGGACTCAAATCGACTTCCGGATCCCCTAAGAACAAAGCTTATCCTCTCCGGAAAGCAAGCATCGTGAGCTCCCTCCATATCCATTCCAGCTCCCCTGTTACGCGTATCCCGTCTTCATCGCCTACCGAACTCAGGATCCATTCGATCCCAGCATCCCATGCTCTCTATCCGTGATGGATCCAATGCGTTCAAGCTCAAATCTCAGCATTCAGCCGTGATCCAACTCCAACGCGTCCGGAGATCAAGCCTCATCCTGCTCTGATCCGTCCTTATCTCAACGTGAAATGAAGAAGAGGAGAAGGAGGTATGCAGCCTATAAAAGGGCCAGGCATGAAACAGAGAGGGCATTCTTCTCTTCGGTCCCATTCTTTCTCATCCGATCCCATCTTTAGTTCTTTTATTTGGGAAGTCCCACGGGAAACAGATGAGAGGGAGAAGAGTTTTGGGAATGATTTCCCAAGGAAAAAATTAATGAAGTTTTGAGAGGAAGTTTTCGATGGGAGTCGCTAGAGGAAGAAAGAAAGAAAAGCTAGTCGCGATGGAAGCCTTCTCCACTGCTGCGGCTGTTCAATTCTCCATGGAAGGCTGATCTTCTCTTCAGGGCTGGATGCAGCCCTAATAAAGGGACACAGGTTTTATGTATTTAATTTTATATTCTTGGAGTTGTATGAATTCCCTTACTCTTAAATGAATATTTTTCTTACATCTCATATTTAATCTCTGTGACTTTAAATATGATATTCGTACAACTGTTTTTCATGATCACGGAGGAAGTATAAAGATCACCCAAGCTTAGGAAAGATGCAGTGTCCCGCCACATTAGTTTAGGGTAGACATTTCATGCCAACCAAAGATGGATGTTCCTAAATTACTTTTGTGAGAATTTATTTGAATGCTTATTAGGCTTGTAGCCAATTTGCATGTTAATCTAAGAATAAATTAAAATACAAATAACCCTTGTTCCGATGTTAGTGGTGAATTCCTTGCCCTAGATTTTTCCCAAACTGATATCATTTTAATTACATTTCTTATTAAATTGCTTAGTTTAATAGTCTTCACAAATTTTTTTTTCAAATATTTTTTTAAAAAGAAAAACAACTGTACCCCAATCCCTGTGGATCGATACCCATAATCACTATCCTACTAGATACGTGCTATTGCGTGGTCTTTAAAGTTGACTATCAGTCATGTTGGAGGCCGGAGAAGTCCATCTCTGAGAAAAGTCGCTGAGTTTGAGCTCGGCATTCCTTGAAGCCCTTCCCGAAGCTATCAGTCGCATTCTCGACAGTCTCCTCCTGAAACTACTCTGAGGCAAACTACTCCTCGACTGCCTTGGTGGCCTTCTCCTTGGTACGAGCGACCTGCTCCCTAGCCCTGACAGCCTCCTCCTCGGCCTTGGCAACCCACTCCTTAGCCTCAACTGCCTCTTGCTCAGCCTGAGTGAGCTTTGTGGAAAGCTCTGCGACCTTCTCCTCGATAGCCTGGAAAGCCTCCCTAGCCATGGTCAGGTGACTGTTCGAGATCATCTTCTGAGTCTGCGCAGCTGAGGCCTCTGCTTTTCGTTGACTCGATCTTATCCTCGACTGCCTTCGGCCTCTCCTTGGCCTTCCTGGCCTGCTCCTTAGCAGCCTCCAACTTTTTCCTAAGCTCCAAGCCATGCGGCACAAGTGCCAAGATTGACTCATACATGTAGCTGATCTTGTGGACATGCTAAAAAAAAGAGGAGTTAGTAACTGAAGTGGATGACTTATCAAGAAAATTTGCAAAGCAAAGACTTACTCGACGACCAATGGGAAGGCCCCGTTGATCCACTCGTGGGTTTTGAAGAGCGCATGAGCTCGTTGTCGGCTCGGAGTTGCATAGCTCGAACCATCTCCTTTGCCACTCCGAGGGTCATCAAGCCTGAGTCGGACTCTTGGACTGACCACCTTGGGACATAGGTCTTGGAGGCATGGGTTGAGGCTGAAGAACCCTCGTCAGCTGGGGCGGAGGAACTCGGGCTGGAACAAGCCGAGGCACGAGCCTCAGAGGATGACCGGCATGAAGTCGCGGCGAGGATGGAAGGTTGGTGATGACAACCCCTCTGGAGGGGCCGACCTAATCGACGACACCATCTCAACCTCGAGGCTCAGATTCACACTCTTCGCCTAACGTACGGGCACCTCAAGAGTGACCTCGGGAGCTGAGGCCTCAGTAGCTTCGACAGTGGGGGCAGAGGAGGATTCTGCCCTAGCCTTCTTCTTTTGGGGAGCCTCACCCCCAATTGTGGCGGCCGACCTCTTCCATAGTTTCTTGCGGATCACTGCCAAGTCAGTTTTTATCGCTGTGATAGCCGCAAAATCGAGGATAGGGTGTCACGCCCCAAGCCCGAGGCGCGGCAGACGCCGCACGCCCACACGGCGGACCGCACAGGCGTGTAAGGCAGCAGATCATATCAAAGCAATCACACATATTTAAAGATGACATAATTATTTAAGTTGGTCAAAAGCAGACTTATAGAGTTTCAAAATAACATTTGGTAACATAATTCAAAATACTCCAAAGTAATCTAACTGAAATGCCAATAACTGAAAAATCATCGAAAAATCTAACGCACTCCCTAATCCCGTGCGATCAAGCTTCTGGATTTGAAAAACAGAAAAAATAAAATAATGAGCTACACTAGCCCACCCAAAGTGGGGTCAGAGCATATCAGATCAAAATACAGGATAATGTCTGGAATAAATCATAAATAACATCGTTTTACTATTTTCAAAAATTATTATCATTTTTTCAAAAACTCTGATACCAAAATCGCAACATGATAGGCTACGGCCACGTAACCCAGTGGCATGGGTTGCACAAAGTGCCAGAAACGACTATTGTTAGTCACCGGTGGAAACGGTGTCCAGAAACCACTATTCTAATCACCGGTGGCACGGTGTCGAAACCGGTTCCTCACAGATTACAAGTCGACAGGTCCAACATATAATCTCCATTGGCGGGGCCAGAACAGAACAGAACAGATCATAGCCATGCTGAGAATACATATATATAAAGACAGATTTCATAAATTTTCCAATCATAGTTTACGGATTTCAGAGCATACAACATAATTTTCAAATAAAATTTAACATGCCTGACCCATTTTACAGAATACAAAACATTCATCAAAATTTAATCTATTTATCAAATAATTTGGAAATTATACTTGAAGTATTAAGTTACTTACCTCTTCTCGCTTAATTCCTACTTCAGGCAGGCGGATCAGGTTCACCTGTTAACATTTAATTAATTTCTTTGTAAATTTTAGAGCTAAGCGAAAATCCAAAAATAATACTATTGGGTTTCGGGTTCGGTTCGGCGTTGAACTGGATTTCGGGTTCGGATTTCAAATAGACTCAAATTGGGCCCATATAGGGTATGGCCCAACTGGGCCTAACCGGGCTGAACTGGGCCCAAGTTGGGCCTGAAATGGATGGGGCCCAACAGGCCCAGTTTGGCCCGTGATGGGCCTCCTTCTTCCCCCAAACTCCCCATGGACAGGGGAGATGGAAACCGAGAGAGGAAGGGGGAAACAGCGGGGTGGTCGGCCTGGGTGGCCGGCCTCGGCGGCTGGGGGCCGTCGCCCGATCGATGGCCAGCCGATCACGGTGGCGGCCGGCGGCCACTGCGGCTCCCGGCGTGAAGAAACAACCGAGAATGGTCTCGGTTCATGGGGCCAAAACCAAGGGATGAAGCATACATCGGTTAAGATTGAAGAGCACAAGAGGAGGGGGGCTCACCGGTGGTCGACGGAGGTGGCAAATCCCAGCCGAGGAAGGCTCGGTCCGGTGTCAAGCGGCGGCGGCGATGTTTGAAGCCGAGAGGTTGGATCTCGAAATAGGGGATGGCCGCGAGGGGGATCCGGACGGCGCTCGGTCGGGAGGGCACGCCGGTCACCAAGGAGAGGAGGAGGGAAGGAGGGAAGAGGAGGAGGAGCTCGGAGGTGGCCCTAGGGAGGAGGGCTTGGGGGGTTTTTATCACCCCCCTTGTGATGGCTCTCCGCCGCGAAGATCGCGGCGGCCGAGCGAAATCCACAGCCGCGGATTAGCTGGAGGAGGGGAGGGTGCCGCGGGACTTGCGGCATCCTCGCCCCGACCGCCCCTGGAAGAGCCGGAGAGGATCGCAATCGCGATCCTCTGTTCCGGTCTTCCCAAAAGAGGGAACGGGACTGAAGTCGGCAGGGGCTGCCGACTTCAGCCCGTGTCTCACATAGGGTTACACAAGAATTATGAGGAGAAAAGATAGAAAAAAAAATTATCTTGAGGGTCGGTTGGGCTCAGACTTACGTGGATCAGCGTCTTCTCGAACAACAATTCTTGCAAAGAAGGAATTTTGGATATATACTTAAGAAGTGTGTCCAAGGACTCTTGATCATTGCTAGACAACATCGGAGGCCGATTTAGAGTCCTCCAAGGTATCGTCCATAGGGTTTCAAACGCTATGGTTGCTCAGAGGTAAAGAAGAAGAATCTCTCTTTCCACCCATGGATGGAAGAGGAGGCCGAAGCTTGAGGAGAGTGGTCAAAGAGGTATTGACCGCGGCCCGAACTGAAATATAGTTTGGCCTCGGGAGTGAAAGGTAAGTGATGGAGAAATTATTAGACATCTTGACCTCGAACCAAACCAATGTCATTGACCTTGCTATAAACTGGGGTGAACAACTTCGACCCTAGTTGAAAAGCCAATCAGTTGAAGAGTCGGTCAGTTGAAGAGCCAATCAGCACGTGTTGACAAGAACTGACAACCCTGGCCACTGGCGGATCCAACAGTACTACAGTCGGCGCATGATCAGCACCATACGCTGTCCACGCAGAATGATGCCCACATCGTAAATATACGGTTGGCCATTACCACACGTTGTATCAACTTAGATAACGACAAAATGAACTACTCTATAAAAGGGGCAGTCCGGAAGACCTGAGGTATGTCATGTTCACCTAGAGCACACCACTCTGCTAAAAATTTTTTCTTCCATATTGTTGCCTCTCTCTCCTAACTTGGGCATTGAAGAGGTCTTCTTTCATAAACTCTCTAGCAAGCGGACTTTTTGCAGGCTATCCCTTGAGGAGATCCACCCCTCTGCACCTCGGACGCCTTGCCCAGCTCAGTTCCTACCATCCTCAAAGTCATCCGAGCCGCACTTTGACCTCAGTCCGTGATTTAGTGGCAACAACACCTAATGAAAGCTCATCATGAGATGTGCACCAACATTACCATAATGAAGCCAGCTTCTGAGAAACATCTGATTAAAATAGAAACAACCTTTTCATGCATCTATGAATTGAAATTATTTTTTTTCTAGAAATTGCACCCATCTCTCACAATTCCATTCCATGGAGGTGTTATTATGCTCGATGGAACCGTGCCCCTCATGGTCACAAGACCACCGGGCAACCTCTAAACCACCTCTAGTTCAAGAAAAGAGGGAAAACAAGGTGATACACGGCTTACAAGTGTCCAAAAGGCTAGGAAACTTGTAGATTAGATGAAGTTACGATGATAGGTCTAATTTAATACATATAAGTCCAAAATATGACTTCATCCTAGTTAGAATTGAAGATCGAAACACTTCCAACACCACTTGAATGACCTTAACCAGAGCTTGGATGAGGAAGCTATGTTTAGAATATAGAAATAGAGATACTGCAATCTAGGATAGGAAATCAAAAGCCGACGACAAACTTATTTGATTAGATGGCAAGAACAAGACCTTCAAATTCAAATTTAGTCCTAGATGCCTTGAAGTTATACCAGTTCGAGTTCAACTCAAATAGGAAGCTATCTGATGGTAATTAGTGCGCCACTATACCATTTTTTAACATATAAACTTTGCTATTAGATCCATTTTTGCTTCTAGAATGACCTTAAGATGAGTATTACCTATTTTAATGGATTTATGACCATGTTTTGAAGTTTCTATCGAGCTCTATGGGTATACACTTGTCTCTATCAATATAAAAGGCCCTAGAACCTCTAGATATCACCTTTATATATATCTAGTTTTTCATATGAATAGAAACTTGTTTCTCTTAAGTATATATTATGATCCAAGCGAATCTTCAAACATGATGTGGACTGCTTTAGCTACTACAAAGAGGACTGGATGTGATGGAAAAGCGAGATCCACCACATCCAGAAGCTGAATTGTGTGCCAAACTTCTGAAGAATATAACTTACTTGTATGATGTACAACTAAAATACTTCTTTTCAAAATTGAATCACTTTTCAACTTTTATGGTGTGGTTCTACCCTTTAAAGGTGTAGCACAACAAGCAATTAGGGCCAAAATTCATTATATAGGCCCAAAGCAAAAATTTCTATTTTAAAAATATTTTGATGAGACATATCCTCTAATTTGTGAAGAATTAAGTAGATAAATTTGAAGACAAAGTCCATGAAGAAGTCATGATTAACCTTCTGTAAGATTTTAGCTTTTCATGATTATTTCTATTTGTCATGTCTATTTTGAAAAAGTTGTATCCTCTTTTTTTTTTTGATAATCATATACCCTTCCAACTAAAATAGGAATCTAACCCAAATTCTACAAGGGCATAACTCACTAGTATACATAAAGGCTATAAAACGCAGTTCATGATTCATTAATAAAAGAAAAAAAATCTAGACCTTATTTTTACTAATTTTCTAACTTTTCTAAATTTTCTTAAAAGATTTAAGCTGAGCAAGTTGAGAAAATTACTTTCTTCTTTTCGATCATACCAAGTTAGTATTAGAGCTTCAGTGCTCTACATCTATGGAGGCTTTAATTTATGGTCCAAACGTATGGACAATGCTTGAAGTATATTAAAGGACAAAGGAGAGTATGGCTACTATTCTACCTTAATGGATGATGAGATAAAGGAACACCTTACACAATTAGAGGTTATGTTTGCCTAACTCGCTAAGATTGTATCTCGACTAGTGACTCCTTCAACACAAGTATTACCAACTCTGGTAGCACAGCTGTCTCCCACATCTAGAGATGAGAATATAGTATCTAGTAGGAAGATGAGCAATATGTGGGCACTTAGAATCCTTCTTTCAATCTTTTAAAGTTGACTCTCGAATTGAGATCCCTGTATATGATAAAATTGTCGATGCAGAGAAGTTGGATAATTGGCTAGACCGATTAGAGACTTATTTCACTATTTATGATACAGTAGTATCTAGAAGGTAGCTTTTACTCATCTTAAATTTTCTAACTATACTTAATTCTAGTGAAATTCATAATTAGAAAATAATGACATTTCTAATTTGACATAGAGCAAATTCAAGAGCTTAATTAAGAAGCATCTCTACCTAATTAGCCGCTAGAAAGATCGATGTATTGAGTGGCAATACCTACAATAAGTATGACCAATCTATTTTGGACTTCACCAATGAGTCTCATTGTAAGTTATCTCATGTAGGATCTCTATCGATGATTATGCGGTCTTTATAAAGTATGTCAGAAGTCTCCATGGGAGCATCTATAAGAAATTAAAACTTTTCAAAGTTGAAGATATCAGTAAAGCTAACATGAAGGCCAAAAGAATTAAGAAAAAGAACCAGCTTAATAAGGGCAAGAAAGGTGATAAGTTCGACAAAGGTGACAAAAAATCAGGGTAGGAAGGGAAGCAGAGTAAGAAGTAAGCTAATATGACTTCAAAAAATTATTACGACCATTGTGGGATCAATAGACATAACAAAGAGGTGTTGGTAGCTTCACCTTAGATGCAATTAAAGGAAAATAAGTCGAAGGAGAACAATCCAAAGAAAAAAGGAATGGTGGTCTTCAGTGTGACTAAGGTTGAGGAGCTGCATGATGTTGAGCAAGTAGACTCAAAGTTATGTATGATTGCGAGAAAGCCTAAGGTAGCAAATGAGACAGACCCAAAATGTGACACTTTTCCACTTGAAGGTCCAAGAAAAGTAAAATATCGTTAAAGCTATCATAGATCTCGGAAACCAAAACAAACCAAAATAATCACATTTTTAAAGGTTTGGTTCAAAATCTAGGGTTGCAGATCAAGTCTCATCCACGTTCCTACCCTCTCGATTAGATTCAAAAGAACATTGAGCTGAAAATTATCAAATAATGTATCTTTAAATCCATAATAACTAACAGAAATTACCAAACAAAGTACCTTAAATCCATAATAACTGAGAGGTGTATTAATGAGGTAACATACGAAGTAGTTTCTTTGCATGTTTGCTAGGTCATCCTTGAAAGTCGCTACCCTTGGAACCAAGATGTGGTCTTCTTTAGGCAGCATAGGAAGTATTGATTCATAGGTTGGAAGAAGTTTAGGATCAATGCTTTCAAGCCATAAGGAAATATAGACTTTGTGATCATTGTTTGAGCAAAGCAACTTATTAATTCCTGCAATAAGTTCACGTTGATAGTGATATGAGAAGTGGATGCTACTCATAAAAGGCCATGCTCTCATCTCTAGCTCCACTAATCAATTGACCGAGATCAAGATCGCAAGTGAGTCATTGTCACCATCGTCATCAAGGAAGGATGGTAAGAAAAAGCCCTATTATGGAGTTCATGTGCTGAAGTGAGGCAAGGGGGTCACCAAGATTTAGGAGTAAAGAAAATCACGACCAAGAACCAGTGCTACCAGCTATGGTGGAGTAGTAAATATCACTAGACTTTGTTATCAAGAGGAAGGTTCTAGAAACCAGATGTACGAGGACTGAATTTTTTTTGAATATGCTGGAAGGATCAGCTTCTTAATAAAGCTAAGTGGCTCAAACTTAGATAGGGAAGCAGGCATTTTTAGATCTTTGGTTCTAATTTATCATGAGCTAAATAACCTAAATAGGGACAACCTTGATTTTTCCTAGACTTGATGTGGACCATTTTGCTATGACAAGAAGAAACGGATAAGATTTAGAAGTGAGATTTGCTACATGAGGTAGTTGAATTGCATGCCAAACTTTCTAAGGCCATAATTTGTTTGTACAATATCCTATTAAGTTTTTCTTTTTTGAAATCAAGATAACCTTTCGAGCTCTACTTATGTGCCATTATTTTTTACAGGTGTAATGCACCAAGCAATTAGAGCCAAACTCCATCATAACGGTCCCAAAATAGGCTTGTCAAAGAAAAATTTTCTTTTTAGAAATTATTTTGACTGGGTATATCTTCCACTTCGTGAAGAATTAAGTGGAGTGACTAAAGACAAAGTCGATGTAAAAATTCAATATTTTTAGAATTTTAACTTTTCATAATTATTTTTACTAGTCATTTCTATTTCGGAAAAGCATATGTTCTTTTTAAACCAGAAGAGGAATCTAATTCGAATTATATATGGATGGATCTCACTAGCATAAATCAAGACTATGTAGCTCAGCTTATGATAGATTAGTGGAAGAAATGAGGACTTAGATTCTACTTTTATCAATTTTTCTACTTTTTTTTATTTTTTTTAAGATATTCGAATTGAGTAGGTTGAGGCAATTATTTTCTTCTCCTTTATCGGATCATGTTAATTCGTGGATGGTTTCATATTTTCACTACATGGTGGATTCTAAGCAAACTCTAGTGAATCTTTGAATGATCATGGTAGATACTTGGGATTGGCGATTACAGATTCTGGATTCCAACATATCTTAGTCTTCCTGAAAAGAGCTTGGTATAATCTGGGCAATGATGAGGGCCTTCAATCGTAAGGTAAGCTACTTGTTATCTTGGTTAGCCTCTAGTTTTGCTTGGTTATTTTTCTATCTTCAGTTTTGAAAATTTTATTTACTTTCTTTACTTCTACTGTAGTTTAATTTCTGCTAAGAGTAGTTAAATTTTCTATGTCACTCTAAAGCTCATGCTAGGCCTTATAGCCTTCACATTTTCTTGAAGCTTTTGGAGATGTTTTCCGAAGTTTTGACTTTGGTGATTCTTATTTATTTGTTTATCTATTGTTTATTGTTAAAGTCTAGGGTAGGAGAAAATCCTTAGGATCGAACCCAGGTCATTGGTATCTAATACCCACTCATCTTACCAACTCAATCAGTTGGTGCCCTCATTTCTATAATTATGCCTCTGAAGTTGTTGATGGTGCTCCCACCACTATTCTTAAAATATGTTGATGGCTAGAACATATAGTATCTGCATACGAATACATTTATTTAGACAATAGAGGCCAGTGTTTAATAGGCTTCCAAAATATAAGTCATACAAGGATTCATATTCATGCATTCATCTATCATGATGAATTGCAAACTTTAAAGTCGAGAATTTTTTTGACTTTTTTTTTGTGGTTATTCTAGTCTTAGTTGGAAACAATTTAATTCTATTGGAAAATCATTTCCCAATAATTTCAATCCAAGAACACAACAAGCCTATTCTTAGCATTGCAACTAATTTCATTATCTTAATAAAACTATGAAAGTGGTTTAGGTTTTTCCCACTCTTTCTCAGAAAAAAACAAGCATATCATTTGAGTTTTGTTCTTAATTCAGCTACCCTTGATTAAGATTTCATACCATTTCAATATGTGAAGTAATTAAACTTATAAAGCTTGACATGGTCTGAAATGACGTTATAGTAAACATTTACTGGTCAGCAGGCAACGTTTCCTAGACTCTTTACTTCTTCTTTCTTTCCCTTTGATCAATAGAGGTTTTCTACGAGCTACGATAGTACATACTTTGTGAACAAAGTGCTACTGATGATATCCTTCCAATGCTCTCAAGTTTCTAAACGTGTATAGATTTATGACAGTCTAACAACAAAATGGCCCACGAAATTATCTATCAAAGTAAAACCTATACATATCTAATTTGTCCATCTTCTTTGTCGAATATCTATAGATCACTGTAGACAAATGTTTTCAACAATTCAGTTGAGCAGTCCAAAGCTTGTAGGTATTTGGATTCTTTCCGAAGAAATCCCTTCCAATGGTTCCAATAGGAGCCTGACTCAGTCCAAGGAAAGTTTGTTCTTCTATTCTACCTATTCCTTATTGCTGGATTCGAAGTAAAAGCCTTACTTTCCCTACCTACGAAGCCGCATGTGCTCCTCACATGCAGTGTTCTCATGCTCCTTCAAAAGACCATGGTGGTCACCACCCTTCTTTATGATCAAACCAGCTATTTCTTTCAACTAGACTATTGATCCGTATGATGTGTTTCTTTCTTGCTGTGCTCAAATTCCCTCATCTGGTGGTAGTTGGGAAGAGTGTCTCCGAGCTCTAAACAAATGGGGCAGCCTACCATGACGGCAAGCCGACGCCACCAGTGACAAAGAAAACCAAGTCAGCCATCCATAATACATGAGACTTTTGGGTGTTTGGAACTTGGAGAGGCCTCTAAGAGAACCTTCTTTAAACTATTGAAAAGGAAGTTGAGGTGGTGCCGTGAGTGGCCTCCCAAACCTTTAGTTGGAGAACTGATACCAATCCCACACTCACAAGTCACGCTGGTCGGTAGTTTTTATAGCAGCATGCTATGGCAAGCACGTAAGAGCTTGGTCATATATATTAATTGTCAGGCTGGAAGAATTGTAGGTATTATGGTGCCAGATTGCACCGTAGTGGGTCATATAATTCAGGAATCCACGCTGCTAACCATGATTTGCACGCCTTTTTTTCTTCTTTATCTCAAAGATCAGAATTTAGTTGGTAATTAATTTGTATGCTTCTTATGGAGAAGTTGATTGAATGATTAATCATGATTTGCTGGGGAAAGGAAAAGGAGGAAAAAAAAATCTATCCTGGTACTGAAAAGTTGACCAATTTACAAAGCAATTTGGATGGAAGGATCCTCCAACTTTTTGAAGTCATGTTATTTGGGCATTGTAAGTGATCACAAGGGATCATGTATAATTATTTCTGCTATGAATATCATCTGTAAGATGCATTTTTTTTTAAAGAAAAAAATCATTTCCAATGTATGAGCTGCAAAATCCTAAACTTCATCAATTGTAATTGAGAGAATCCCACATTTAAGATCTCCTTTAGTTGGACAGCATAGTGTCAGTACATCCATATTTCGAACAACACATGAGTTAGTTGAAAATAAAAAAATTGGAAAAAATTATGAGGAAGAGCAGATGCATTTTGCTAATCATTCTGTTTTGCACAATGCTGTAGCTTTGGCTTCCAGTGGGTAGGTTTGGAGAGTAAGATAATGGCCATTACATCAATGACATTTTCTTTAGTTTTAGTTTAAGCTAATGAGTCTTTGCCTTATGGAAAACAATTGTCTTATGAGATTCATTTAATTTATTCATATCCCATGTGATTCCACCTTCCACAGTTTTGGAAACTAGTTATTTATTTTGTTCAGCCCCACATATTAATTAGGTTTCATATTGTACAGAATTGTTACCAGGGTCATGGTACTTTCAATGGAGTAGCTCCATCCTCTGCATTTGTTTAAGAATACGTTGCAACTTCTCCAAAAGAGATCCTAGATTAACCAGAATTAGGTATTGTTGGTTGTGATTACAATTTTTTTTTTTTTTTTACCAAGCATCATAATTGAATAAATTGAGTTACAAAAACTTGTACACTATCATGGAAAATATGTTGCAGGGTATGATTTGAAGGTTAATATAACTGAATTTGAACTCATTTACATTGGCAATAAATTTATAAAAACTTTTATCACTTTGGAATTTTGCTATAAAATGTCAAATTTCTTGGTTTTATTTGAAGACCTTCTTCGAAGCTTGTCTTTGTTGAGATCACAGACAATATTGATGGACAGATAAAATCATGTGACTTTAGGGAGAACAATAAGAGGGTACATTCTATTGCTCAAGGAGGCATTGGAAGATCTGATGTCTAAGGCTTTACTCAGGTTCCCCTGGAACCCACTGTTTAATCTTTTGAATCTTACTAGTCTTCTTCTATATTACATGCTCAGAAAAATGAAGAAAAAGGTTAGAAGTGAAGATTGTTCTTCTTTGGAGTCCATAAAAGAATCTTGCTACATCCTACATGTTGGAAGATATGATCTTGAATAGGAATTAATGATGACACAACAATAATACCTTCGATATGGTCATCAATACGCTAAAGCTTACGCCAACTCGACGGAAAGGGCATCATAGGGGAATCTTAAAAGCTCCTCCAATGATTATATGCGTTCCAATCGAACAATTCGACCACTGCCGGCACAACTTGCTCTCAGGTGCACTAAATATTTTGAGTGCAAGTGGCCCTCAAATGACACGACGAGTTTGGCACAAGACATTAGGATAACAAATGAATGCAATTTTCTCAAAACTTCACAAAATTGAGTTTCTTTCAACCTTTCAGAACATCATGTTCATTGTTTCACTTGTGATAACGTGCTTCCTAGTTAAAAAAGAGCATGCATCCATATGACAAGAATATGCAGGCAAGTGTCACCAAAAAACATTCAAGAACATGGAGGCAACATCTTTCGATGATTCGTGATTTCTCTTTTTCTCTCTTTACCTTAAAGTGAAAGTAATTATCGTCATGTTAGTGACAAAAGATTCCTTTCTGTGGTATCGATTAGGGCATCTTATGTTATTTAGATAGTTACTTTTTGTGGCTATAATTGAAGTCCTCAGGGGGCAACAAATCATTGTCTATGTGGTGGCCAATGCGCTCAGTCAGAGTAGCAACCAGAAATTAATCAAAACTGGTGCTATAAGTCTTTGTCTTGGTGTGATCTTTTCCACTCCCATATCAAAGCAAAATCTTGTGCTGATATTCTTGGCCAAGATGGGTACTTATCAAGGGACCCAAATGCCAGTGACAAACTCTTCTTCACCAAGTTCTTATTCCTCAGCTGCCCCCCCAAGGAATCTCTTTCTCAAACCACATGGATATATGCCTTATCTTTCCCTGCTCTCCTTTCCTTTTCTTCTCCCTGCACTGGATCCTCTTTTCTGCTCATAAAATCTCATGACTTTTCGTTTTATCTCTACTTTCTCCACTCCTTTATGAATTATTATTTGATTTAGGTCTTTAAAGGATTGCTCTGAACTTGCAATAAGAGAGATTAGACGCTGGTCTCAACTATGTGCCGATAAGTACTTCTGCTGCTCTGATTTCTCAGAGTCCTAAACCGTTCAGGAGAATTTCTTTTTTTCTAAAAAGAAGAATAACTGTTAATAAAAAAGTAATTAAAAGAGTTGCACAGGCCACAATTGCCAGAGTTCAGCTCGAAGGTTATTCGAGTTGGATTGTTCTGAAATGAAGGTAGTGATACATCGAAATGAAAGAAAACCATTCTACATCTCTCTTCCATTTGGAGATGAAGCACTGTCATTGCTGCTGCAGCCTTCCTCTCCATCCACTGAAAGATTAGTCACACAGCTTGAAGAAGAGGAAGAAGAAGATAACGAAGGGCCCGGATCGATGAGCTCGACGTTGTTATTTCGTATCCGGCTGTAGTTATAGTATGGTGTGGTCTCTGCATCTATCCTACTTGCTCTTCTCTTCTTAAAAATCCTGCACACCACCCAATGTTTGGAGGGAACCATGGAACTCTGCATGACCAAAAGCATTGCAGGATAAGCAAGCTATCGGAGAACTATGAAAGACATATCCAAAGCTAATCTTTATTTACTTCCTTTTAACATATACTTGTATCTACCCAATAGTGATTGTTATCGAAGCCAAAATTAATGATCTTGATTTGTGAGTAGACTATAGTGGTAAGGAGATGACTCGCATGAAACAATTACTTCCAAAGTCGTTTTGTTTTCTTCCTGATCTTAGAAGAAACAAGAAGATATGAGATTGGAAAGCTCACATGAGCTGAGATTTTTCGTTGTGGAAAGCTGAAGGTAGTGGTTTCAGGAGCAGCAAGGCAGTATTCATGCATTATCCAATCAGTTCGAGATCCATGTGGAGGCTTTCCCCTATAGAAGACTAAAACCTTCTTCAACCCCACAAGCTGGTTGCACCGGGAGGCTATAACTGGTGTGTTCTTTCCTGTGGCCTTCCAGTAGCCGGAGATCGTTGCTCTGTTGTGTCTCTTACCAGTCAAATATTTTGCTTCTCGAAGGCTGAAAAAATACTGCTCTCCCTCTTTTCCACCTGAGCATCAGAAGTCCAACTTATTGGTACAAGAAAATGATACTAAATCATCGTCGAAAAAATTGAAGTGCATCATTACTACCACATTCAGGGGCCAAAAAAAAAAAAAAAGGGTGAAGCAAATGGTGGACCTCCAAAGAAAAAGATAGGGAAAATCAAATAAAAACAACCTGATTTCCCAGTTCATAGTGTCTTTAAAACTTTTCATCTTAGCAAATGATTTCACACAAGAAGTCCTCATGGACTCAATCATAATACAAAAAGATCAGAAGCCAAAACTAATTCCATATTATATCTATCTCTAACTTCTAAATTGTATCAGCCTCAAATATAATAGCACTTGATAAACTCTTCTGATATTAACAAATTTCGATCACAGAATAGAATTTTGATACTATGGAAGTGTGATAGCTGACAGCAATATGCTTTGGTAAGGATGTCCTCCAAAACATATTTCTTCAGAGAGACCCAAAAATGAAGATGAGAAGTACTGCTAGAAGTACGAAAAAGTTACCACCAGGCAAATCCCAGGGGTCGTACTTCCCGAGATCGATCTCGGGAATGACAGCGGCAGGCAACGGCCAGGAAAAGGCCTTCCTTCTGAGGTACTGCACCACAAGCTCCTCATCGGTTGGGTGGAACCTAAAACCGGGAGGCAGTCTCGTCACACCATACTTCATGAAGTCCGGCTTCTCCATGCCCCTAAAAACCTCCACTCCCCCCTCAAAGGTCGCAAGTTTGGGATTAAACTGAGCTAAGAGAAGCCATATTCTATTTCTTATATAATTCCCAGAAAAAAAGAGGACAAGAGCATCTAAGAAAGAGAGAGAGAGAGAGAGAGGGAGAAGCAGGGGGTGGGTTTCATGAGGGAAAAGCAACGGTTCTTTATAGCAAAGGTTGTGAGCAGAAGGGGACGAACCGTGTGGCGTGAACCAGACTCAAACTCCTCCACCCTGCCTTCTTTGACGAGTTTTTAACCAAGGAGCGGTGATGAAGTTCGGAGAGGAACTTTCCCTGCATAAGACCTCTCGATAACTTTTACTTTCTAATTAAATGTTTTTTCCTTTTACACTTGTCCTCAGCATTGTCAAAATTATATAAAGCAAAAAAAAATTATATAGATTTCTGAAGTGAAGGGGTCAAACTCAAAAAGAACATTCATCTTTGACCTTGGATGTGGTTAAAAAAGACGCACGACACTTCCGCCGCTGCAGATCTAGAGAAAGTCAAATATATGCAATTTTGTCCCTGCATATTTAGATATCATAATATACAAATCTTACAGTAGTTGTGCCAAAGTCTGTTCTTCAATACTTGAATCAAATTCCAATCATGTGCTTGGAATGCTTATACAAATTTACCATTTACTCGCTTTTATGCTACTATCAAAAATTGTCTCTATCTAGCTTCTAAACATTCTGTCCTGTATCTCTCCATAGAGCTCGTAAATGTTTACCTAAATAGGTGATTATTTTAAGCTCCTATGCTATCTTAATTGTATCTAGAAAGAATAAGTTAAATGAGAGAGAAACTAACAACAACAATCATAAGAAAAGTAGTGTAGAATATACCTATAGAGATGCAACTAGTAACTATTTGACATGAATGAAGGGAATTGGGTTTGCAATTTTGTTGGTGGTGGCAAAGATTATACACGAGTTAATATCGATTTCATGATTGAATATGTATATAAACAATATTATTTGATGAGACCATATATATCTCACAACAATAAAGAAAAAGAACTGGATCATCTTTAATTTATTGTTTGGTAAGCTAAAAATCAGCGGGATTTAACCCAATATTGTATTTTGACTTACAGTAATCAAATATATATGAAATCAAAATAATTACATATAATTTCTATCGCCATAATTACAATAGTTTAAATAACAAGCAATGATTTGCTTGCAATCTTATCTATTAAGGCAACATGGCAAGAGATTATTTTCAAAATTCCTCATAATCAAAATTGGTTGTCTATTAATTTAAGGTGCAGTATTACAATGTATCCAAATTTTTATAAAACAATTTCAAAATCGGCAGTTTTATTGTAAACACACTCAGAAAAGATAAATCTTCATAATTGTTGGGGGTAAAATGTTAAATAAGTCGGTCTCCTATTTGAGAAAAGATAAAACTTCATATTGGAGGCATATGAAGAGAAGGAGGGTGCAACTGCTAAAACTTCATAATTGTTGGGGGTAAAATGTTAAATAAGTCGGTCTCCGATTTGAGAAATATATTCACTTAGATGCCCTCATTTCCATCATATTTACTATATCGCTGGACATGCAATTCATCTACTACAAGGGCAGTTTAGTCATTTTGTTCATGAATACTCGACGGCCCCACGTACTTCAGGAAGACGACGTCATGCTTACGGCTGAGCCGCATCAACATTTCCAATAAACTCTTAGATGACGAATATAGCCTCGGTGGTCACATCTAATAACCGTGCCATCCACTCTCTGGCACAATGACAATTCTACCCCTGGGAGGTCCCGCGGTCTGGGCTGGAGATTCGGTTGGAAAGAAGGCTATTATTGCCAGCTTTCGCACTTTATTCCACTGGAAGGTATAGAGGGGTTTTTAATTTTGATAGCGTTGAAACTGTATTGAGACTGTAAGTTTCCAAAAGCCAAGGAAACAAAACAATATGGCTATTAAGCTAACCTTCATGGCCTCCAAAAGAGACTTTGTCTTTTTTTTTTTGGCCCCTCTTCATTCCAAAAGCTATGATATAGGTTTGGCATTCCAAAATGGTCTCTTTCTTTCCTTCTTGGCATCCGTGAACAATTAAATAAATAAATAAATTGTAATTAATTAGATAGCCTTAAAATATCTTTCATAGAGACATCACAAACTATGTATGGACTAAGATTGCAACATTTTCGCTTGTATTTGAGCGATGAGTAGACCGTGAGAATCTCCAACAGAGCAGCAATTGATTTAAATTTAGGATTGGTTGTAACTTCGTGCAATGAAAATATCTAAAAGGCAGATCGCGATCTTATGTACATTCTCTAGCCTAGGGTGCTTGAATGTGTAAATCGAGATTTTCAAATCATGTAATGATAAGCAAGATAGCATGAATGCTCAAAGTTGAAAAATCACTAATTATGCCAAATTTATTCTATTGGCATGACAAAGTACGTTGATTTTTGAAATATTTGATGCATAAATAAGAAGTCCCCAACATATATAAAATTTTAATAATATTTTAAAATTTGCATATCATGTCTAATAGTTTGTATTTTCAAATCAAATAGAAAACTTTTGATCTAGATAAATAGCCAAATTCAATTACAGAGAAACAAAAGAGTTCAATTGACAAAAGTTAGAGATTGGATTCCTCAAGAATGATCCTAAGAGAGATATTGAGTTTGGTCTGCTAACTCCAAATTTGGCTGACTTTTCCTGCTGTTTTTTTTTTCTTGAAACAAGATTTGATTGTACTTTCTTCTTCTCTTCCTTCTCTGTTATTTTCTTTCTATCAAGGCATGCGCACATTGGTTCTATTATTTATTAATTTAGAATACTTCTGGTCAAAGGGTTTCGTGTGAGGAGGGATTTAAGGAGTAAGTGATTATTATATTTTGAGCAGATTTTCGTTTTCATTGTCTTTTTTGTTTGGCCTTGAATCGTCTATTTCTTTCGCTATTTCCAGTTGATTGAGTGGAGGAAGAAAGGCAAAAGATGAAGCTTGCATGCGCTGGGGAGTGTCTGCTATGGTACAAAGTCCATCTTGGCTTCTCTCTTTTCTCCCTTTGATGGGGGAATAAGCTGTTTGAGTTCATGTGGGTAGTACTAATAGGTTGGATGGAGACAATACATGCATGTCTCCCTCGATCATACCTAAAACTAAAGAAAGATGAAAGCACAAGGCTACAATGGTAACCATCATCATCATCTGTGAGTTATATGTAAAATATTATTTTAGAAATTTATATAGTAACTAATATTATAATAAACTATTTGACACAACTAATATAGTTTTAAGCTTTGGGATCTAAAATTTATACAATATTCTTCATTTGTGATGCTATTTATGAAAATGATGATGATGCTCAACCAACATTTCCTAGAAATGATAGAAACAATATCCATATCACATATTTGAGGAAACACCCCAAAAATCAAATGTGAAAGTACAACTACTGGATCATAGCTATATTAATTTGTATGCAACTAGTTTTAGAGTTACATTTATGCTGCATTTTGAGGCTCTTTTATAATAGATGTCGCCTTATCTTGGCCAAGTAGATGGAGCTCATTAGGCTTTAGATGGCAATAAAGTACCATAATGTGTAGACAATGTGACTTAGGGCTGGAAAAGGCTGTTTTTTTTTTTTTAAGCTACCAATTCTAAGGTCAATGTATGCGAAAATGATTTGTCCTCCTAATTTTTCTATGCTCCAAAATTTTGGAAACAAGAGAATCTTGGATATCTTGCCGGTGATAGTGTTGCAATAAGAACAACAAAGGCACTGTTGATGGAGGTGGTAGGCAATGAAGATGACGCATTTGATAGGAATTGGGTTGCAATAGATTTTATTTCAAGATTCTTTTAATGGTTCTCATCATTAAAATTTTATGGAACTTAATAAAGATAAAGACTATTTTTTGCATTCTAGGAAAGGTTCAAGGTTCCAACCTTGGTGGTGGGATCTCCCCGCCACTTGAAAACAAAAGGAGTAATTTTATGCATCAACAGGGAATATGAAAATACAGTATATATAGTAAATATAAATGCAACAAGTATATATTTTTTGTTTTTCTTAGTTATAAAGTTATCTCCAACCAACAACAGTAACTACTCCATGAACTATTTTGAGACATACAAAAGCATTCAAAATTCCATTTGATGACAATAGAATAATCTTCATTTCACCATTAGGTTCAAAGAAAGCTAAAACATGTAATATCGTCTTTGCCTTGTTTCCTATTTGAGAACAAATTAATAATATTCTCTTGAGAATAGTATTATGTATTATGAACTGGAGCTTGCTCTAGTGGTCACAACTCTCTGTTTAGCAATCAGAAATTCTCTTGGTGGCGTATGCTTAAAAATTTGTACTTGAAAAATTATAGTAAAGCTAGGTCTCCATCCCTTTCACTCAAAAAAGACTAAATCGATGTATACCTACATGACACAGTCTTTGATTTAAACCTATCATTTTGTCCTAACTCATTTGAAAATGACTTGGATAAGGGTTTCATACAATCATGTGGCATTTGAGTTATTTGAGACTAAATAATTATAGATAGGTTTGGTTTTGTTTTGGCTTGAGCACACAACCATTACCATGTAGAGGATAGGGCCACAAACTTAGATCTAGGCTCCTATAATGATAGTAATAGTGTGGTGGGTCATAGACTAGCTATATGACTTGCTTTTGGATAAGTGCAAAGGCCACGCAATTCATGGTCAAAGAAAAATTATCAAAAGAGAAGTGGAGCAATATCATATTTATATTTTAGTATTCCATGATGTCCTTTTTATATTTTAATTTTTTCTCTTTTCTTGCTCTATTTAGATGCACAACTCTAGGTTCTCTCTTCATAACCCTATTTCAATTTTGTTTCTTATGATGCAAAATGCATAAGGGAAAAAAGTTTTATTTGAGTTGGCCAGTTGGATATGGATCCATATAAAATAAATGAATTAGGTATAATTTGTTAATCTCAACCCAATTATAGGTAGGTCATATATTAGTTATGAATTTGTGATGAATCAAATTTGATCAAATCTCAACTCAATTAGACACGACTCATAGTGATTTTGCAGGTATACAAAAGCAATATTGTGAAACAAGCCATAGCTCAAGGACTAAATGCTAATTATGATCTATTTCTTTGAGTAATGGTTAGAGCAACATCTATTAAGATTACCTGGGCTAAATGCTTGGAAACAAGAGAACCAACATTCAAATGCAGAATCTCTTCTTCTATGAAAGAGGGATTAAATTATGGGCTATGTCTTGATTTGTACATGCCATTATAGTTGGATTTATAATGTGGTCAAATATTTTTCTGTTTTATGAAAAATGGAGCTTGAAACAACACCATTATCTCTTCTGAAAAAAAAAACATATCAATTGGAAGCAAGGTTGAGAACAGATTAGATATAGATCTATTATCAGTATATTCATATCTATATCTATTTTAGTTTGGCAAATATAGATATAGATATGGATGTTAGTCGAAAGCAAAAATTTATATCTATATTTATTTTAAACTGATAAGGATATAAATAGGATACTGAAAGTATGAAAATAGATATGGATGTAAGTTGGATAATTCAACTTTTTGACTACAAAACCAATGATATTGTCACGCCCCAAACATAGAGCATGACATGGCCGTGCTACCGAGGGGTATAGCCCAAGAGAATACGAAGCCAATGTTATATTTATCTTTCAAATCCATATCAAACAAAATATGATAAATAAAAGTTCAATTTTATTATCCATTAAATGCAACCAACACTGGTCAAGAGCGTCTAAATCTAAACATAAATGCTAAACTCTTAATCCTAAACATTCAGAAAATCATTAAATACAAATTTATAGAGAATTTAAAATACTAAAATTTGTCTACAAAATCACCATGCTTGCTAATGCGAACTCCAAGCTTGAACTATCCTTCATCGTTATCGACCCTATTCATCTAAAGAAAAAAAATAAAAATAGAGATATGTGAGCAACATGGCTCAGTAAACAAACTTACTTTGCCTTACCAGATCAATCACAAGTTTTTTCATGTCAATGTATCATTTAAGAAAAATAAAAGATATTCCAAAATAAGCATTTTATAGTACAGTATATTAAAACAAGTCATAAAATAAATCATGCATGAACAAATCATCCATTTTTTTATAAATATAGTTTAAAGTTTATATTACAAATAAATTCATAAATCATTCTTCACGTCATTTAATCCAATCATGGATCAAAATATTGCTTATAAATATTTATGCCATTGTCACTATAACTTGTGACAGGTCTATTTTCATTAGATGCTAGATCTAGGATGTCGATTGGCCCCTATTTCTAGAGGCAACCATAGCAATCTGAGAACCTTTAGCAAACTTATATCTCTTACTTAAAATGTACACATAAATAGATAAAAAATACTAAATGGCATGAGTAGATTCATATCTCACAAACAAAGCTATTTTCATAAAAATGTTTATGAAATTATTTTTTATAATAAAGCATGATTTTCATAATACATGCTGATAGATAAGTTTAAGAAAAGTATGATATTTTCATAAGCAAATTTTATGCATGAATAACATGATCATTTCAAAAATAATAAAAAAATGTAACATTTACTTACCTCGTTCGTCTTAGACTGTCAAACTTCATTAGGCAATTCAGTTAACCCTATTAAAATATTAAAAAAAATAATTTTTGTTTCATGATTTTAATCAAATTAAAATAATAAAAAATAGAGACGATTCGTCGGACGATAGTGTTCAACTATTCTGGGTGGGTTAGGCCTAAGCAATTTAATCAATAAATAATAGAGCATAGACTCAATCAAGACAAAGGTCGTTTGACATAGTTTATCATCAGTGGGTCCTATGGACACTTGACAAGGCCGGATGATCGGTCTAATAGACGTCCTAGGCACCAGAGCAGTTTAGGGTCTCTTTTCAAGAATCTACTTAAGGTCATAGATTAGGTTGATAGAACTCGATTCGAAATTTCATAGATCTTCTAGAGAGAAAGTAAAAAAAGTAGAAAGAGGAGAGAGAGAAAGAAAGAGAAAATAGAGAAGAGGAAAGAATCCTTCTTTCCATCTCTCTTATTTCTTCTCCCTCACTGGCAACAGGTGGCAGCTTGGCTTCCCCCTCGCCAGCAACAAGTGGCAGTTGCGATGGCCCAGCTGCCCACCCAACGGCAAGCCCAGGCGACCACAACCCAGGCCAAAATAGGGGTGCTATGTTTCGGATGAATCTCCAGCGATTGCCGGCTCAAATCTAAAAAAACGAAAGCCCAAAACTTTAAGGAAGAAAAAGAAAGAATGAAGAACTTATACCTCAGTCCGGCGAGACTTTCTAGCGACTCTTTCTAGCGACGAATCGAGGAGAAGGCTCAAAAAAGGATCATCAAGATCGGTGACGATTATTCGATTCATTGTGGACGGCTTTCAATGAAGGAGGAAGAGGAGTTAAATAGGCGAAATCTTAGAGTTCTAGTCGAACTCGAATTGCCTGGATAACTCCATTTTCTGCCAAAATTGGAGGAGGAAGAAGACTCCTATCAAAGTCTTCTTCTCTGTTGCATCATGCCACAGGGCACGGTGGGCTTGGGCGTGGCCTCTTCGGGCCGGCTCACAAGCCCAAGGGCTGGGCACTGTCGGGCTAGGCCTGGCCACTCCGGGCCAGCCCACAAGCCCTAAAAATCAAGGTTGTTACAGATATCACTAGTTAGTGAAAGCTAATGTGGTTAGTTATTTTTTTAAAAAAAACATGAGTGCCATATAACAATATATAGAATAATGAGATGAACAAAATTTTCGGATATGGATTGGATAATTTCTTACCCATATATGTATTTTTTTTTTTTTTTACGAATATGGATGTAGATATGAATATTAGTCAGATGTTCAAATTTGTATCCACATCTAGATAGGTTTGGATATGAAAATGGATGTAGACGACCTGATCCTCTTTTGCTCTTAATTGGAAGCGTCGATGAGAATAAAACTAATTTTTTTAATGCAACTGTTGCTTAGAAATCTTTCTAGAATAAAGTTTGATAAATATTATGAAGTTTGCATTAAAAGATCAACATTTGTGAAGGGTTGTTGATGAAAATGATTGGTTACCTTAAAGGTAAACCATGCCATATTAGGTCACTGATTTTCAAACATAGCCATGATTTCCTGCTCATACTTGGGTTCCACTGTATGAAGAGAGTTTTGCTTTAACTTTTCCGTCTCTTTTTCTTCGGTTGTTCTCTTAAGAAGCATCTGCTTATCAGGATGGGTCACTATCTCAGCCTCCCACTTGTCTGTGAGTGGTTTTGAAACCGTAAAGCTTGCAATTTAGATGGTTGGCATCAAAAGGTGACGTTGAAAGAATCCTTAAACCTCATCACAAAAGGATAAGGATTTCAAAGTTCTCCCTTCCAAGAGGAATTGGAAAATAAAAAAGAGATGAAGGAAGAATTTTCCGATTGTAAAGGAAATGCAAGTGGGGAACAAATGCTCCTGTTCCTTATCTTCTCCCTCTACATGTATAATAAAGTAATATGCTATCATTTACTCATAATTTTTTGTCATCTTTTCTTGTTTTCATGTTTCTAGCAGCCAAGTCATAAAATCACTTTGAATGAGGCCCATCACTAAAGGTCATGTAAACAAAAATTTCAAGCATATTTGGCAAGCATTTGTCCTTTTTTTTTTTGATTAAATGAATTGGGCAAATTTACACTACATTGAGGAACTCACAAGCAACCATCCCTAAATGTAACCAGAACTACATGTAGTCGCAACTTTTAGTCATTTACAGATGTTCCATATTATATATAAATGATTCATGTCATTAGGAAGAGTCTTGATGCAACGATAAAATTACTCCATTATGATCTACAAGCCACGGGCTCAAAATATGAAAACTTCCTCTCTGCACATAGAGGTCAGGCTGTGTATAACTGACCCTCTCTAGACCTTAAAAAACATTACTAAAGGGAATGTTTAATGGGATGCACAAATAACTGTCCAAATTGGGAGTTAGTTCAATCCAATGTAGAATGTTGAACTTGCAATATGCAAATATCACAATAATCTTCTAAACACAATGGAAAAATCAATCAGAATGCTTTAAAGTTACACTTCATTTTTACAAGGGGCTATTAGAATTGATGATCAATTTTCCAACAAATGTTCTTGTGCCGACTGGAGAGACATGCCAATATCAACAAATCGGCAGGTCTGCTAAACTATAAAGAAGGGCAATTAGTGATCAAGTATCTCAGGTTGCCCCTACCAAATAGAAGCCCTAGAAGGGAGGACTAGCCTCCATTTGTGGACAAAGTAGACACGCGGCCGGCTAGATGGAAGGGAAGGTGGTTATCTGCAACTGCAAGAGGTAGACTCCTATTTGTGAATTCACTTCTTTTGGCACTCTCCAATTATTACATGTCATTCTTGTTACTCTGATGGAGTCATTCCCAAATTGGATCAATTTTTTAGAACATTTCCTCTAGAGGGGATCTGCGGATTCCAGATAAGCATTTGTGTTGGTCAGATGGGGAGTAGTTTGCAAGAAAAAAGAATTCAGTAGATATATTTCTGATTGAGAACATGGCAAGGTTAGGGAGTTATTAACAGCTTGCCTAGTTCTATATTCTACTCATCATTTGTACTTAGAATGGAAGTTCAGACACTAGTGGAGTTTTTCTAGTTAAAAGCTTCTATCATTTTCTTAATGATAGGGGCGCGCTCTGCGCCATAACACATCACTCATGGAATTAAAAGAAAAAACAAAAAAACATCCCCAGAAGATTAAGATATTTATATGGTTGATGATTGTATAAACTTTTTCACATTAGAGGTAATGGCCAACATTGTTGCTTTGCAGGTGTAAAGAAGAAACCGTGAAGCATCTCTCCTTACAGTACTGGCTTCAGTGCATCGCCATGCACGGGAGATCCTTCCTGCAGCTGAGAGTGATTAACACCTGACATGGCCGTCGATAGTTATGGTTTAACTCCATTTCTGTCTCCCCTTCATATTAGTTAAGAAAATGAAACATGAAACGAAATCAAGCAGAACTTGGGTGTGGGAGACAAAGAAGAAAGCTGAAGCCCACCGCCCTAACGATCACCATTCGCCATCGACAGCATGCCAGTGATCAATCCGACACCATTAAATATGATATATGGGACTAAAGACCCAACATGCTCAAAGATCCGGATACCATCTTTACCTCGTTGTTTTCATTCTCTTCTGAATCTATATATCACATAAGCAGAAGTTATCATTTCGACTTCTTGCTAAGCCTTGTTTTCAGTCTATTTCTTTTGGCCACTTCTGCTGATATTTCCATGTTCTAGGTTTTGGATTATTCTATCAGTATTTCTTGAATGTGGATTTGTTATGCTGCTACTTTTTATGTGTTTGGAGATCCTACTGTAAGTTGAAGAAGACCATGAATGGCAACGCCATAGTAGCCACTGGCATGAAGATCGCAAAAGGAGCAATGATATATTTATCCTTTCTCTTTTTCTCAAAATTGTTCAGCTCGGCTTTTACCTAGTTCTTAGCTTTTTGGATTATTTTTATCAATGCAAACGAGTAGGAGACTCTTTTGATAAGATTGTTGTCGCAATATCGGAGTGATCGCCGGCATGGCAGCGATGGCGAATGATGACCCATACCTAAAAATTACTGTAGAAGTGTTGGAATTTTTTGAGCAGGCTTCATGCGGATGGAGAAAGGATTGGGTTATGTCACGTCATTTGATGGTGGTTGGCATCTATTAATTCAATCCTTCACTCATAATAATTTTATTTTAAAAATAAAAATATTAAAAGAAAATGGATTCTCTTAAAGGAAGTCTTTTTTTTTAGTAGAACAAAAAAAAATAAAAATAGTAGAGCAAAGATCTGTTCTGGATGGAGCCACTGAGGCATACTCCACCAAACTAAATTTGGTCAAATTAGCAATCAATACCATGATCATGCCCTAGACATCAATATTCTTGCATTCCTTTCTCCACCAGATAACCATAGGATAACCAGAGTTAACCCACTACGAAAGGAGTGAGTTGGGGTCCAATGAAAAACCAAGCTGTTGGAGGAAGAAGTTCCAAATTTCTCTGGTAAAAGAACAGCTGTAGAAAAGATGAAAGGCCATCTTTTCAGAGTTGCGAAGGACACAAGTTTGTGGATGAAGCCAGTTTTTGCTGCACATATCTACATTGTAACCAGAGCCCAGAAGCCACAGCAATCATGTGAAGATTGGTAATGGGACCAGCCCCTGGAGTTGAAAAGAGGCTCTGAGAGGGGGTTACTTGTTTCCAGTGACATTTGAAGTAGTCTTCCTAGTTTTATGGCCGAGCAGTTTATAAATGACTTTGGTATGTGAGGTTGGTGTCACCATGGGATCTTCTTGCCCATGAAGCAACACCATGACACCACAAACATATAAAAGATAATGCAAAGAAGAAACACAGCCCATCCAATGTGACTCCAAATAAAAAAGGTGGTGACTTTGTCGGCTGGGAAAGCTTGCATGGGGCCCCGGATTGTAGTGGTGAGTGATCTGATCTTTTTGGCCTGTCCGCTGACAAATGGCGCACTAGTAGGTAGGTCGCCGACAACGGTAGCGGCATTATTTTTATTTGTACATGAAATAAGAGGTCATAAGAGGGGTTCTATGTTTGCATGAATCTGTTGTTAAACTCCTTTAGATACTAAGGAAACATTAAGAGGAATGGAAAGATGAACTCTTGCTTCCACGCTGCCATTCTACAATGGATTTACCATTTGGGCCCAATGACCATGGGACATGCTCACTTTGGTATACGTATTACTAGGATCGATCCATTGGTACTTCCATATGTTTATTTATCCTACTGTTTCTATTATTTGGGGGAAAAAATAAGATCATGTGATTTCACAATAAAATGATAAACATTTTTAGACTACTTAGGATAAATAAAAATTTATTATTAAAATTATTGGATGGTAGATCGTGTCATGCGTGGAAGTCGGAAGAAGATATTTGAAGCAATATATGTGTCAAGAGTGCAGGGAAAATTTCTAAGAAATCACATCACTCGTTGATCTAAGAGGATCATTTGATCTGTCATGGATCACTTTGACCAGTTTAAGCATGTCTGGATTAGCTTTGGGAATAGGATATGCTGTATTTAAGACTTGATCGAGTACCAAAATTTAGAAAGCCATAATTTCTAATCCATAAAGAATTTGATGGTTTGATTAAACATAAAGTTGATATAGAAGCCATGATCTAGTTTATATATAAATTTGATAATTTTTAAAATATTTTTAATATTTTTATAATTTGTATCTTGTTTTAATTAGGAGAAAGAATCCAACATCATTTTTGATGGACTTTTCTAGCAAAAAAAGAGAGAAGTTTTCATTCTCTCCTATAAAAGAGGAATTTGAATCAAATAAAAGGAGATGAAAGAACTTGCACCTTCTCTTTTAGCAAGAAAGAGTATTCGACTCAAATAAGGAGGACTTCACTCCTATAAATAAAGGGTATATATCATACCTTTCGAGTATAGGAATAAAGAGACTAAAAGCAATAAGCATAGAATCTACTTTCCATCATGATATATGTCACAATTTATAAATCATAAAAAAAATAAAATAAATAATTTATAACTCTACCTTTTTAGAAACTTGTTATTTATTTTTTTATTCAAAAGATTCAAATTAAGCAAATTGAAAGAATTCCTTTCATCTTCTTGATTGGATCACTTATCATTTTCTTTTATGTATAATTAGACTAAACAAATATATTAACCACTATAAATATGTCTAGATGTTAAGGCATCCCCCATGAAACAACAAGTTTAGATAGAGAAAATTGCATAAACCTCCATATAGATATTCTTTTCTTTTTCCTTTTTTTTTTCTTTTTTTTTCTTTGTGAGAGATACAAACATGAAATATAGTCGAAGTTAATAAATTAATGTTCATCTATTTTTGAAATTTTCAATATATATCTTATCGCCGTTTTTTATGTAGTTAATAAAGTTTTTTATAAAAAAATTATTATTTATTATTTTATTCAAGAGATTTGAGTTAAGCAAGTCGAAAGAATTCCTTTTAACTCCTCGACCGGATTACCTGTCATTTTATTTTATCTATAATTCAACTAAACAAACATGCTAACCACTATAAATATGTCTAGATGTTAAGGCATCCCTCTTGAAATAATAAGTTTAGACAAAGAAAATCATGTCAATATCCATATAGATACTCTTTTCCTTTTTCTTTTTCCTTTTTCATTTGTGGGAGATACAAACATGAAATATACTCCAAGTAGATAAATTCATGTTCACCTATTTTAAAAGTTTCAATATATATCTTATCACCCTTTTTTATATAATTAATAAGCTTTTCTTGGAAACACAGTATTTTTCAAAGCTTTTTATGGTTTACTATTCCTGCTACAAAATTATTTTTCCCCCTCTCACATTGTAACCTGCCATTTGTATTGCTTGTGCTGACAACCAAGCACCACCTAGTCAAATCAATCAGCCTTGTTTGAGAGAGAGATAATAAAAGGCTCACCTTGAACTTTTAAACTACCACTACACAAAAAAGAACATTACCGACTCTTATTTGCCGACGCTTATTCCAAGCGTCGGCAAAAAAATTTTTCCGTCAACATTTGCCGACGCTTTTTAAAAGCGTCGGCTAATGACGACGCTTAAAAGCATCGTCGAAGTTAATATGTAATTAACGTCACTTTTAACGACGCTTTTTTGCGTTGTTAAATAACGACGCTTAAAAGCGTCGTTAAAAGAGTCGTCGGAAGCCAAAAAATCACCTCATTTTAGTCCCACATCGGCGGATCTGAAAAAAAAAAACTGTTTATATAGCCAAACTCAACCACTCTGCACGGATAGAATGAAGGTTCTGATTAGGGAGGTTGTTTGTATTTCTGAATGGAGGAGGAGAAGATGCAGACCGCAAATGGTATTTTTTTTGCAAATGGGAATTCGCGACGCTTTAAAGCGTCGGAAATTCGCGACGCTTTAAAGCGTCGCTAAATTGGAATTAGCGACGCTTTTAAAAGCGTCGGAAAATATTTTTTCCACTGTAGCATAGGCGACGCTTTACCGACGCTTTGGAAAGCGGCGGGATGATTTTTACCGACGCTTTTAAGCGTCGCTAATAGCCAAAAAAAGCGTCGCTAATGTCCAAGTTTCTTGTAGTGTACGTGGAGCAAAGGAGTGTCACTGTAAGAAATTGATATTTATTTTAGATGAGTAAGTTAATAGAACAAATTTATTACCTATAATAAAGTGGAAAAGGAATATGGGTCCTTTTTCTTTCTAAAAATATGATTAATCATAGCCATTGACTTTCTAGGGTTATAGTTGAAAATTTCATATTAACTGGTATCCATGTGGTTAACCCCCTGAACCTCACTACACCCTTCCTCCCACCCCTGAATCATTCCGCCGCCCCCTTCCGGCATTCACCGGTGCCATTGTCACGCCCCGAACCCGGGGGCCCGGGGCGCAAGCAGACGCCGCGCACCTGCAGGGCGAACCCCGCAGGCACGCAAGGCAGATAAATCTAATCAACCATCAATAACTAATTAAAGATAAATTCCAGTTTTCATATCAAATGTCCATATATACATAATTCAAAAGAAAGTCCATATCTACTAGCTAATTACATCATGATCACTCTATCCCGTAATCCCCATAATCATATATCATCACCTGCAAAAATGTAAATGGTAGGAGTGAGCTAACAGCTCAGTAGGCAACATCATGCAATAAAGTCATCAAATAACATGTCATGATGCATATAAAAAGCAGCTAAAACTCATGAATCCAAAAATTCACACGACAATCCGTAAACCCGATCCGAGACTCAAAATAACTCAACCGCATGACTACGGCCACATCACCCAGTGGCATGGTTACACCGAAGTGCCAATACAACTCTCCAAAGAACCGCTCCACTGAGCCAACGCACCACTGTGCCGCACCCCCTGGTGCCAAACTCACGCTCCACTGAGCCGCTCCGAAGAGCAAAATGCACCCATGTGCCGCCACTATTCTATCACCGGTGGTCGCGGTGTCGGAACTAGTTCCTCAGTACAAGTCGACAGGGCCAACGTATCATCCCATTGGCGGGGCCTAGACTATAGTCACGCGGATTTTAAAAATCAACAAATCAACTTTCCAACTCAAGTCATGAACAAACTCCCAATAGTACAGTACATAACAGTTTATGAAATTAAATATTAATTTCTAATTCTAACACATAATGCCCATAATAATTTAATAGTTTATGAAATTAAATGCTTAATTCTAATTCTAACATATAATGCCAATAATAAATCATAACATCAACATATGCAATGTACATGTTAAAATTCTACTTTAAAGCAATAGGTCACCTACCTGGGTTCGCTTAAAAATCCCTGCCACAGATATCACGAACTCCTGATTAAACATAAATATTAATTATTTAATTAATTAAGAAACATAATTTAAACTAATTTCAACCCCTTAAACTTCTAAGTTCATAAATCCAAGAATGGGCCCCCAAGATCAAACATATACCCTAAAATCAGAATCCTTTAAACCCACGTCAATTGTGGCCCAAAACAGATTAGGCCCAATTGAACCAAACCGAATAACAGGTCCAGATCAGATTTCGGGCCCAACCCAAACTAGCCCACAGATCCAATCAGGCCCAACTCAGCCCAAAAGCAGGTCCCTAGCCCAACCCAAACCAGGTCTGATCAGACCATAACAAAACCCATTCATGGAATAGGTAGAACCGGTTTTCAATTTAAACCCGGATTAAGATCTGGTTCACAAATGAGGCACGGACTTCAAAGCAAGGAAAACCCAGGAAGAATAAAGAAGAAGAAGAAGAAGAGAAGAAGAAGAAGAAGAAGGAGGAGGAGAAGGGAGGAGGGTGGCTGGTGGTTCCGGTCGGCCCTCGGCGGCGGCGCTCGGCCAGCCGCCGTCGGCCACGCCACTGTCACAAGCGGCGCCGGACGAGAAGAAGGAGAGAAGAAGGAGAGGAAGAAAGGAAGGAAAGAGAGGGACCGGGGTTGGGAAGCCCGGCCCCCCGTTCGCCCACCTCCGGCCGAACTCATTTCGGCCGGATTGACCCCGGCCGGCCACCGTCGGCCGGCCGAAACCCATCAAAAAAAAAAATTCCAAAACAGGGGATGAAAACCAGTTGCCATCCCTCATTTCTCTCCCCTTAAATCCCAAAAAAAAACAATAAATAGGTTGCCTTTCTCACCTCTAGTCGTCGACGTAAGGATCCCCGGCGGCGTTGGCGGCTCCAGCGGCGGCGAGGCTCCGGCGATCCTCTCACAAAGAGGGAAAAACGAAGAGGAGGGGATGGGCTCTCTGAGAAAAGAGAAAGGGGGAGAGAGAGAGAGAGAGAGAGAGAGAGGAGAGAGGGGAAGAGGGAAGAGGGGGGCTTGCGGGGGATTCGCTGGCCGTTCGGCCGGCGTGGTCATCGTGGGGATGACCACGGTGAACCAACTGAAGTCGGCACTCCTTGCCGACTTCAGTTTGTTGGGCCCTAGGACGGGCCCAATTCGAATCTTCACAGCCATCCTCCTCCACCTCTCTCCACTTCCTACCCCAATAGCCCTTCTCCCTTTTATTGCTCTCCCCCCTCCTTCTCCCCTCCCTCTCTCAACTTGTTCACCCCGAGCAATCCCATCCCCCTCCCTCTCTCCTGACTCCTCAGCCGACGACTTCTCTCCCTCTGCTTCCTCTTCCTCCTGCCTCTCTCTCTTGCATTCGTCATCCATAATCCTCCATCTCTCTCTGTTTCCCTATTTCTACCCAAATCTAAGATCTTCTTATCCTCCGACACATATCGACGCAAATCCTCCTCTCTCACTTAGGGGTGCAAATGGGTCGGATCAGGTCATGAGTGACTCCGACCCAATCTGATTCCTTATTCGAGTCCTAATTTTGGGCCCAAATCCGACGCGATAGAAGATCGGGTCAGTCCACAACTATAATTTTTGACCCAACGGTCATTCGGGTCCGGTTGGGTCAATGTATAACCTGGACCCAACCCAAGAAATTCGGATCCATTTCGGGTTCGGGTCGGGGTCTGGTTTGGGTCAACCCATCCATGGTTTTAGAATTTGTGTTTGCACCCTCATGGGCTGCCGCCCGTGAACCTAAATAATTTTACAGATTAGAATCGAGTCGGGTCGGGTTGTAGAATTAAAAATCCAAAATTATCCAAATTTCAAATGGGTTGGGTCAGGTTTGAATTCAGTAAATCCAGACCCGACCCAAAAAATGAAATGGATCCAATTTTAGGACCCGATCCAGCCCCACAAGTCAACCTGACCCATTTATAGCATTACTCTCACTCGCTGGGAAGCACGAGCAACTCCCAAGGCCACTGATTGCTTGCTTGGCAAACAGCTTTTCCCGTCAAAGTCAAACTCATGGATACGGGGGACTCCTCATCCAGTATATCTATTTGTGAATATTGCTAATATTCCATGGGATCGATACGTCTATGCAAACTGTACTATCATTGAACTCCTATGATGTATAGTACTTTTGGTAAATTGGTCTAGTATATTATATTCAACATATTTTGCACAATTTTTGTGAAAGTATGATACAAGTTTGTAATCCAGAGGTTTTCAATTACTTTACTACATAGTCTCCTGTTCGTGATTTTTTTTGCTCTCCGAACAATTTTAAGCTAAAGTTCATTAATTTTGTCTTGTTGCTCCAAATCCCATTGACATTATTTTCATTCAGGGTAGGCTCCTGATGCAGCACAAGTGCGGGGAAAGAGGAGAAGAAGGAAGAACAAGAGAGGGAGAACGAAGAAGAGGTTCTAGGGTCGCAGGAAGAAGAGAAGGGGAGGAGGAGGAAGAAGAAGAATAAGATGTGGGAAAAAGAAAGTTTTTAATCATTTATTAAAACCCTAATCATGAAAATAGTTCCTGTTACGGGAGAACTTAGCCACCATGCCCCACGTGACCGGCACGCGCGCCCAGGAAGACTACGGCTGCCCCTTGATCCAGCAATCCGACCTCGGGTCGGATATCTTCGGCTCCGCAGCCCGACCCCGAGTCGGCTGCCCCTTGATCCAGCAATCCGACCTCGTGTCGGATATCTTCGGCTCCGCAGCCCGACCCCGAGTCGGCTGCCCCTTGATCCAGCAATCCGACCTCGGGTCGGATATCTTCGGCTCCACAGCCCGACCCCGAGTCGGCTGCCCCTTGATCCAGCAATCCGACCTCGGGTCGGCAATCTCTTGACAACAACAGACTGTTCCCCTGAGGCACGCCGCGGCCCCCTGCTCCACTACTCCCTGCAACGGCCGAATCCGGCGCTGCCCCACGATCCCCTGTAACAGCCGTACAAAGCGGAGCTCCACTACGCCCTGCCATGGCCGTACCCAGCGCTGCCCCACGACGCCCTGTAACGGCCACGTCAGTGGCAACCCCATCGTGCCACACGATGACCAATCCCCAGAAAAACCCCCCAGCCTGATATATATGGGGCTGGGGGGGGAAGGGGGAGGGTAAGAAAGATTTTCCAGAGTATCATCTTACCTGCTACCTCTCCTTCTCCTTCTCCTTCGATCTCCCCTGACTTGATCGTCGGAGGGCCCCCACTACCCTGGTGGTGGTGCGAGGCTTGCTTGCAGGTTTCACGGCGGAGGGCGGAGCGCAACCAAAGCAACTCAAAGGGAACCCCGTTCACACCGCTGTGCCAATCGTTCTCGGTTTGGACCCCCAGCAACAGTTGGCGCTAGAGGAAGGGCCCGGATCTCAGAGCGATCGTAATGGCACGGCGAGGTGGTCGTGGAGCTTCCAATGCTTTCGGTCGCGGGGCCTCTCGCGCCTCTGGCCGGGAGGCCGCTGCATCTCCAACACACTCTCAGCAACACTCCACCGCCCCCCCGCCCATTCAGACGGTCGAAGCCGCCCAGTTCGACCAGCTAGCCCAGCAGGTTCGCACCCTCGCGGAGGCGGTGCAGAATCTGCAGGGTGCGATGTCCCGGGCGCCGCAGCGGGCTCAGGAGCCGCTGCTGCCTGAGCGTTCGCCTGTCCTCCTCAACCCGCGCTCCTTCCTCTCTCATGGGGAGGAGCGCCGACGCGAGGAGGATTCTCGAGCACGCTCCATTCTGCCGGGACCTTCCCACCGGAGCTGCGCGGGGTACGAGAGGCGGGCCCGGGCGCGTTCCCAGACCCCCCAGTCCTCGAGGAACCCGCGCTCCAGTCGGTCCCCCTCTCGCCGCTCCTTGTCTCCCACCCACCGGTCGCGCTCCCTGGACCGGCGGGTGGACGATCTCCACCGACAACTCCAGGTCTTGAAGGGCCATTCCAAAGATCCCTTCGCCGACTTAGAGATCTCTTCCCAGCCGGCGCTCGCCTCGAGGATCCTGCGGACCCCGAATCCGCCGGGATTCAAAATGCCGGCGATCGAGCCCTATGACGGGGCGGCGGACCCGCGGGATCACGTCGAGAGTTTCAGAACCCTTATGCTCCTCCACGGAGCATCAGATTCCCTTCTCTGCAAGGCTTTTCCGGCAACCCTCCATGGCCCGGCGAGGGCATGGTTCGCCGGGCTGGAGGCTGACTCAATCCGGTCCTTCGACCAGTTCACTCGCCTCTTCATCACTCATTTCGCCGTCAGTAGCCGGCGGCGACTGGTCTCCGACTCCCTCTTTGATGTCCGGCAAAACGAGGGAGAAAGCCTGCGGGATTATCTTACCCGCTTCAACAGGGCTATGCTGGAGGTCCGGAACCTGAGTCAGGAGGTAGCTCTTTCAGCCCTGAAGCGTGGCTTCCGGAAGGGCAGACTCACCTTCTCCCTGGACAAACGCCTGCCGCGGAGCTTCCCAAAGCTGTTGTCCCGGGCGAACCAGTATGCGGACGCCGAGGAGGCGGCCGCCCACCGGAGCAAGGAGGCCGCCGAGATCCCTCAAAAGCTTGGGAAGAAAAGGCGGAAAGAGGCACGCCAGAGGAGGAGCCCGACGCCTCAGCGTCGGCGCAGAAGCCCGTCGCCGGCGAAGAACCACGGCGCCCCACGCCCTCGTTCTCCGCCCCGACGTTTTCACCGGTACACCCCTCTCCTGACTCCCCGGGCCCAGATCCTTATGGAGATCAAGGGGCGGGAGGATCTCCCGGCCCCGAGACAGATGCGGAGGATCCCTGGGAAGAGGCCCTCCCGGGCGTACTGTGAGTACCACCGAGACCACGGCCACGACACGGAGGACTGCTTCCAGCTTCGGGACGAGATCGAGGCTCTCATCCGCCGGGGGCGTCTCGGTCGATATGTGAGCGACCGACGTCCCCCCGCAGACTCGCGTCCGGCCGACCCGGCCCCTCCAGAGCCTCGGGAGCAGAATCGACCCGTTGCGGGCGTGATCCACACTATCACTGGGGGCTGCCCCCGGCCCGTGAGGAGCGCAGGGGGCTCGGCGGAGGCGTCGGGGGCGGCCGTCGCAAAGAGGCAGAGGGTCGGCAATGTAATCACCTTTTGTGATGAGGATGTAAAGGGGGTTCAGACCCCCCACGATGACGCCATGGTGATCTCCCTCACTATGGCAAACTATGATGTAAGGCGTGTTCTTATGGATAGTGGAAGCTCAGCTGATATCTTGTTTTACGAGGCCTTCCAAAAGATGAGCTTGTCCAGACAATTGTTGCACAAAATATCCACCCCCCTCATAGGATTCACCGGTGACGCTGTCCCGGCGGAAGGTGTCGTTGAGCTGCCTGTGACTGCGGGCGTCGCACCCGCAGAAGCCACGGTGCGACTCAGGTTCTTGGTCGTCCGTGTTCCCTCGGCCTACAACGCTATCCTCGGACGACCCGGACTGAACGCCCTTCGTGCGGTGCTCTCTACGTACCACTTGCTCATGCGGTTCCCCACGGCGGTCGGGATCGGGGAGGTCCGAGGCGACCAACCGACCGCACGGCAATGTTTCCTAGCGACCCTCAAAGGGAAGAAGCCCGCAGAAGCCCTAAGCGTCGAGTCCCTTGATGCCAGAGACGAGGTGGCTTTGCGGCAGGGGGAGCCGACCGAGGGTGTGGTCGAAGTTCCCCTCGAGGAAGGCCGCCGGGACCGGGTGGTCCGGGTCGGCGCCAATCTCGACCCGGGAGCTCGGGCCCGGTTGGTGGAATTCCTCCGAGCCAATGCCGATGTATTTGCCTGGTCGGCGGCCGATGTACCTGGGATCGACCCGGAGGTCATTTCTCACGCCCTCAACGTCGACCCGACCCACCGGCCAGTGAAGCAGAAGAAGAGACACTGTGCCCCGGATCGGATCCGGGTGGTCGACCAGGAGGTAGACAAACTCTTGGAGGCAGGATTCATAAGGGAGGTGAGTTACCCCGAGTGGCTGGCAAATGTTGTACTTGTCCGAAAGGCGAGCGGAAAGTGGAGGATGTGCGCCGACTATACCGACCTGAACAAGGCGTGCCCTAAGGATAGCTTCCCGCTTCCGCGGATAGACCAACTGGTCGACGCGGCTTCCGGATATCAGCTGCTGTCTTTCATGGACGTCTTCTCCGGTTACAACCAGATAATGATGGCCCCACAGGACGAGGAGAAAACTGCCTTTATAACGGACCGGGGGCTGTACTGCTACAAGGTAATGCCCTTCGGTCTGAAGAACGCTGGCGCCACTTACCAGCGCCTCGTCAACAAAATCTTCAAAGAGCAAATCGGCCGGAACATGGAGGTGTACGTGGACGATATGCTGGTGAAGAGCCGCCAGGCAGACCAGCACATCGTGGATCTGGAGGAGACTTTCACCACCTTACGGAAGTTTCGCATGAAGCTGAACCCAGCGAAGTGCGCCTTTGGCGCTTCGGCCGGGAGGTTCCTTGGTTTCATTGTCAACCAGCGGGGTATCGAAGCCAACCCGGACAAAATCAAGGCCATCCAAGGTATGTCCCCTCCGACCAAAGTAAAGGAAGTTCAGGAGCTCGCTGGAAGGGTCGCCGCGCTCGGACGATTTGTGGCAAAATCGGCCGAACGCTGTCAACCATTCTTCAAGGTGTTAAAACGCCCAAAAGACTTCCTCTGGACGGCCGAATGTCAAGCAGCATTCAACCAGCTCAAGGAATACCTGGCGTCTCCTCCCCTACTGTCCAAGCCGCAAGAAGGGGAGATGCTCTACCTCTATCTGGCGGTCTCCCCAACCGCGGTCAGTGCGGTGCTGGTTCGGCAAGAGGCAAAGCTCCAGAAGCCTGTGTACTACATCAGCCGGGTCCTACGGGACGCCGAGACGCGGTATACGAAGGCTGAAAAGATCGCCTTCGCGCTGCTGACCGCGACCAGGAGGCTCCGCCCCTATTTCCAGGCCCATTCTGTCACCCTCTTAACTGATCAACCGTTACGACAGATCCTCAGCAACCCCGAGAATGCGGGACGGCTGGTGAAGTGGGCAGTAGAACTCGGAGAATTCGACATCCGCTACCAGCCTCGACCCGCCATCAAGGCCTAGGTGCTCGCGGACTTCCTCGCTGAGTGCACGGTGCAGGAGGCGGAACCTAGACCGCCGGAAACGCCCAGCCTCGACCTCCCGACCTGGACGCTTCACATCGATGGGTCGTCGAACCCCGAGGGTGGAGGGGCCGGGCTGGTCCTTACCAGTCCTGATGGAGTGATAGCCGAGTATGCCTTGAGGTTTGGATTTCCAGTTACCAACAACGAGGCAGAATACGAGGCCCTAGTCGCAGGACTCAAACTCACCGGGGAGCTCGGCATCCGGCGTTTGAAGGTCTTCACCGACTCCCAGCTGGTGGTCGGGCAGGTCCGTGGGGAGTTCGAGGCCCGGAGCCCGACCATGCAGAACTACGTCCGGAAGGTGCAAGCACTCATTCCCGACCTCGGCAGTGTCGACATCCAGCAGGTCCCCAGAAGCGAAAATGCCAGGGCCGACAGGTTGTCCCGCTTGGTGGGCGCAGAGGCGCACAACTTGTCGAGGGCAATCTACCTGGAGACCCTGGATGCCCCGAGCATCGGCGAGGCTGGAGCGGTGATGGCGATTGATTCGGAGCCGTCTTGGATGGACCCGCTCGTCGCCTACCTCGCCGAAGGGATCCTCCCTGAAGACGAAGATCAAGCTCGGCGACTTGTCAGGAAGTCCGCCCACTACGTACTCTATGAAGGGAGGCTATATCGGACCTCGTTTACCGCCCCCCTCTTAAGGTGCCTCCGCCCCTCGGAGGCGGCCTACGTCCTCGGCGAAGTCCATGAGGGCGTCTGCGGATCGCACTCGGGGGCTAGGTCCTTGGCGCACAAGATCATGAGGCAAGGCTATTATTGGCCTACCTTGTTGGAGGACTCAAAGGATCACGTACGGAAATGCGACGCCTGCCAGCGCCACGCCAACGTCCAGAGAGCCCCTTCTGTCCCCTTGGCACCAATCACCGCACCCTGGCCCTTCGCACAGTGGGGAATGGATATCCTCGGACCATTCTCCATCGCTTCCGCCCAGCGAAAATTCTTGATTGTTGCAATCGACTACTTCACCAAGTGGGTGGAGGCAGAGCCGCTGGCCACTATCACGGAGGCGCAAGTCCGGAAGTTCGTGAGGAAAAATATCATTGTCCGATTTGGGGTACCCCGGGTCCTCATCTCGGATAATGGTCGACAGTTCGACAACAAGCATTTCCGTGACTTCTGCGAGGAATTCGGGATCGAGCATCGGTTCACATCTGTGTCGCATCCCCAAACCAACGGTGAGGCCGAGGTGACAAACCGGACAATCCTCCAAGGAATTAAGGCGCGAATCGGTCGGACGGGGCAAGCTTGGGTCGAAGAACTCGAGAACGTCCTTTGGGCGTATCCTACCACGCATCGGACCCCTACCGGGGAGACGCCTTTCAGCCTAACCTATGGCACGGAAGCGGTTGTCCCCGTGGAGCTCGGACTCCCCTCGCCCCGAGTGGCTACGCACCGACCCGAGGCCAATTCGGAGCAACTCCGAGGAAACTTGGACCTCTTGGAAGAAGCGAGGGAAATGGCGCAGGTTCGGATGGCGATGTATCAGCGGAGGGTGGCCCGATATTATAACTCCAAGGTCCGACCAAAACTTTTCAGAATCGGAGATCTGGTGCTAAGGCGAGCCAAAGCATCTCAACCCGCGGAAGGTGGGAAGCTGGCGCCAAATTGGGAAGGCCCGTATAGGGTTCGCTGGGTAAACCGACCTGGCTCCTACCAGTTGGAGGCCCTAGATGGTCGAGAAATTCCAAGGAGCTGGAATTCCGCTAACCTACGGGTGTATTACCAGTAGAAAGACAAAGCCAGAAAGACAGTTCAAAAAATGTATAGTCCTTTTCATCTCAATAATTCCTGGTTACAATGGCGTGTTCGTGTGATTACAAAGAATTCCCAGAGGGGAATTGGAGAGTAAAGAAAGTAAGGAAGAGGTGGGGACTCCGTTAAGCTGAGGATCTGGGATCCCGAGCCCTCCATCCGAAGCAGCTGCAATCCCACCGGGCGTGGGTGCTTCCCCCCGGAGGCGCCATCGACGCCTCACGTAAAAGACGAAGAGCCGGCGCGGACGAAGAAGAAGTTCGCACTGCTTCTAGAGGAACGCCACCTCCAAGGGATATTCCGGTCCTCCCCAGGAGAAGGGGAGGAAAGGAATACAAGGGAGAAGAGCGCGAGGAGGCGCGATCCCGGATGAAGCGTCTAGCGCAGAGCTCAATCGGGAGGTGGGACTGAAAAGAGGGGGGATGTGATCCCGGATGAAACGCCTAGAGCGGAGTTCCGCCGGGGAGAATCTCCTTGTTGATCCCAGATGAAACGGCTAGTTGGCAGAAGTCGCGAGGGGCGCGCCTCCCATTCCTCCGGCAGGGGTTTCCCAGCCACGCACCGGAGAGGAGGTCCACGATCCATGGCAACCTGAACAGCTCCGGCTTGGCAGGCTCCACCGCACCTGCACTTATATTTATAGCCAAACTGTGGCCCCCCGGTCGTTCCGATGCGGGTGGCTCCAATAAATGCGGGCGCATCGAATCCGGAGCCGTTCCGGCTCTCGAGGCATATCCTCCCACGACCTCCTAAGCGTCGTTCTCCTTAATTGCATTCTTCATGCAGGACACTCCGGGCGGCGTGTATCCCACGGCCCACGTATCTCCGCACGCGCCCAGGCCGCATCCGCCTCGAAGAACGCGCGTATCGCGGCTGCTTAACTGGCACTCCTCGCAAGCAGCAACTGGCCGATCCGATTTCCCAGGTAACGCCTCAATTAGCATTTAATAGCCTTCTGGTGTTCCCCAGGCGACGCTTCGAGAGGAGGAGAAATACGATCGCAGCTGGCCACGGAGAAATCCCGTCGAGCGGCAAGTGATAGGCGCGCGACCAACGAGCGGAATTCCCCGAGGCTCGGCCCTCGGATGCCAGGCTAACCCGATGATCATCCCGGGAGCAGACTAGCCTGAAGCCCCGACCGGTCGCCTCGGCTTGCGCCAGCCTTGGCCGACCAACGAGCGGAATTCCCCGAGGCTCGGCCCTCGGATGCCAGGCTAACCCGATGATCATTCCGGGAGCAGACTAGCCTGAAGCCCCGACCGGTCGCCTCGGCTTGCGCCAGCCTTGGCCGACCAACGAGCGGAATTCTCCGAGGCTCGGCCCTCGGATGCCAGGCTAACCCGATGATCATCCCGGGAGCAGACTAGCCTGAAGCCCCGACCGGTCGCCTCGGCTTGCGCCAGCCTTGGCCGACCAACGAGCGGAATTCCCCGAGGCTCGGTCCTCGGATGCCAGGCTAACCCGATGATCATCCCGGGAGCAGACTAGCCTGAAGCCCCGACCGGTCGCCTCGGCTTGCGCCAGCCTTGACCGACCAACGAGCGGAATTCCCCGAGGCTCGGCCCTTGGATGCCAGGCTAACCCGATGATCATCCCGGGAGCAGACTAGCCTGAAGCCCCGACCGGTCGCCTCGGCTTGCGCCAGCCTTGGCCGACCAACGAGCGGAATTCCCCGAGGCTCGGTCCTCGGATGCCAGGCTAACCCGATGATCATCCCGGGAGCAGACTAGCCTGAAGCCCCGACCGGTCGCCTCGGCTTGCGCCAGCCTTGACCGACCAACGAGCGGAATTCCCCGAGGCTCAGTCCTCGGATGCCAGGCTAACCCGATGATCATCCCGGGAGCAGACTAGCCTGAAGCCCCGACCGGTCGCCTCGGCTTGCGCCAGCCTTGGCCGACCAATGAGCGGAATTTCCTGAGGCCTAACCCTCGGATGCCTGGCCTAGCGCCGGAAGAATTTCCTGAGGCCTAACCCTCGGATGCCTGGCCTAGCGCCGGAAGAATTTCCTGAGGCCTAACCCTCGGATGCCTGGCCTAGCGCCGGAAGAATTTCCTGAGGCCTAACCCTCGGATGCCTGGCCTAGCGCTGGAAGAATTTCCTGAGGCCTAACCCTCGGATGCCTGGCCTAGCGCCGGAAGAATTTTCTGAGGCCTAACCCTCAGATGCCTGGCCTAGCGCCGGAAGAATTTCCTGAGGCCTAACCCTCGGATGCCTGGCCTAGTGCCGGAGGAACTTCAAGAGTCAGGAGTCGGCGAGACGCTACCAAGAGTTAAAAAGAGGAAGGACGAAAGTGAAATAGGGAAACACTTTGTTTGCATTAACTTTCGTTGCATCAGGGCCGAGACCCATACAACATGGCAAAACGCCAACATACAAAGAAAAGAACAAAGAAAAAGTACAGAGGGTCAGCTTGGAGGAACCCCTGGATCGGGAACGGCGAGCACGTCCGCGAAGGGTAGGGAGACGGTTGGAGAACCGGCAGGCAATGGCATCGGAGGGGAGTCGAGGAGGGAGACCCCACTCAGGTCAATTCCGGGGTATTTAGTGGACACCCTTGCCAGGCCTTCATCGAAGCCTAAGGCAAAGGAGTCGGACCCCGCATCCGACATGTCACGGATGAACTCAGCGGACTGACGATAGGCCTGTACCGCCTGACGCCCGATCTCTGCGCTCTTCTCGGCCAGCGCCGCCTCCGCTCACTCCGTAATCTGAGCTTTCGCTTCCATGACCTTCGCCACAATCCGGTCGTCCGCCTCGGAGGAGACCCTCAGCAGATCGGCCCGAGCCTCCGTGTGCTTCGCCTCGGCAGCGACGCGAGCAGCCTCAGCCTCCTCCAGGCGCGAATGAAGCTCCTGGTTGCTCGCACGAGTCCCCTCCAAGGCCGACTCCAATTCGGCCATCTTGGCTTCAAGAGATCGGGTTCGGTTGCGGGCGTTGTCGACCGACTGCTGGGCCTTCTCCCACCTTTCCCGGAAGTCAGCAGCCTTCCGGGACTGCTTTTCGGCTCGCTCCTCCGCCTTCCTGATCTCGCTTTCGAGACCAGAGGCAATCTTGAGTTGCTCCTGAGCCTCCAACAGTTGCCTCTCGAGGGCGGCGAAGCCGAGTGCCCGCTCTTCGGCCACCTGGAGCCTCGTCTCGAGGTCCCTGGTCGTTCTCCCAGCCGCAGCCTGGCCTCCCTCCTCTACAGCTTTCAGTCGGCTCTCGGCCTTCGCCAGGAGCCTCGCCTGTTCCTCGTGGCTCTCCTCCAGACGGATCATGTACTGGGCGAGCTAAGAGACAGGAAAAATGAGAGCGTCAGACGGGGATCAATAGAGCCTATAAATGACGAAAGCGACCAAAAGAACACTCACCGACATGAGACAGACGCAGCTGGCAGCTCCAACTTCAGGGATCCTCATCTGCCGGACCTGCCTACGGTCACCCTCCAGCAGCACCGTCTCGATGAGGTTTCGGGCGCCGGCGAAAGTGAAGGCCGACCCCGACTTCGCCCCGGAGCCGGACGGTGGTTCTGCGGCCTTACCCTTACCCATTGCTTGAGGGAGAGTCATGCCGACCGTGCTCGGGGCGGGGGCCGCGCCAGAAATCGACAGGGTCCCGCTCGGCCGGGGCCTCGGCGCGCCCCTCCTTCTCGTATCATCCGAGGCCGACCGAGTCGAAGGCCGGGCTGGGGACCGACCGCGTCCGACCTGGCCGTCTCGGGCGTGCCCGGATGACACCTCCGGAAAAGCGGTAGTCTCATCACCGGAGGGCTGATACGGCGTCAACTGTCGGTCCGAGCCCACGGCGTCCCCCTGATCGGTGGGCCCGGACCCGTCTGTCGGCGTCGGAGTCGCCTGCTGGCGGGGCTTCTTCGCCGGTGGGACCCCGCTCGGAGGAGTCCGTTTCTTCCTCCGGACCGCTTCCAGTAGGGACGCCCTACTAACAGTCATTGCCCTATCCGACTGCATGACGTCGTCGATTTCTGCAAAAAGAACGAGATGGTTAGAAACTGAGAAACTGATGGAAAGAAGAAACGAAAGAGGAGAAAAGAGCTAAAAAAGAAGGAGTGATGGCGGGCTCACGGTCGGCGGGGACCGAGCTCAGACCGACGTTCACCAAGGCATCCTCGAAAATAAGGCGAGCCACCGGGGGGAGCCGGCCCTCGGCAACCAACCCCCTCAAAACGGCGACGCCATCGGACTCCTCCCTTGACAACCTCGATAGGCCGATCGGGGACTTCATCGGCGTCTCCCAGGTTGTCCCGATTCCCCAAGAGGGATCTACGTCGATGAAAAAGAAACGCTCCTTCCAGCCATGAATGGAGGAAGGAGCCTCCTTGACGAGGCCGCACCCTCGCCGCGCCGCAAAGCACCACCACCCTCTGTCCCGGGGGTGGCCGTTCAGGCCGTAGCATTCCCAAAAGACATTCAGGGTGGCGGGAACCTCGTGCATGCGGCAGAGAACCTGGAAGGCCGTCAGGGTACGCCATGAGTTCGGCACCAGTTGCGTCGGCGCCACTCTTAAACCTCGAAGCACCTGCACGACTAAGTCCGAGGGGGGAAAGCGGAACCCAGCCCGAAGGATGTCCTCATTGATGGCGACCTTTCCTGGAGGAGGATGGGACATCCTCTCCTCAGGCCCCGGGAGCGTAACGTTGCAGGCTTCGGGAAGGTGGTACCGGGCCACGAACCTATCTAGGTCTTCGGGGACCAGCTCCGACTGAATGCGGTCCGCTCTTACTTCGTCCATCCCTAATGGCCAGGAAATCTACGGTCAGGACGGGGTCAAGAGGGGAGAAGGGACCGGAACGACAGGGGTACACTAATACGAAAGGAGAAAGTACGGAGAGCCCTAAATTGAAGAATGGGGCAACTCACCGGAAGGGAAGGAAGAACGGCTCCGAGAGCGTCAAAAGAGGAGCAAACGAACAGTCCGACAGCAACGGCAGCAGCACAAGGGAGAAACTCGAGGATGCCTGTGGAGAGAAAGGCGGACGGGGAGGGCCTCCGGTTAAATAGGCGGAAAGGCGGGTGACGCCTCGGTGACGCCAGAGGACGCCTGGCTGTCGAAGGATCGTTCGCGCCCCAAAGGCGAATCGACGCCATTAAGGAAGGATGTCCGCCGAAATCCGCAGACTGCCAGATCAGCGACAATCGCCATACGCCATAAAGAAGGTGGGGAGCTCGGAGCGCGCGCGCCTTTCCGAGGGATGGCGGCAATCTCGAAGCGTCACTCCCTTCACCCGTTCCCCTCCTGGTTCCAGGCTCGGAAGTGGGGGGCTACTGTTACGGGGGAACTTAGCCACCATGCCCCACGTGACCGGCACGCGCGCCCAGGAAGACTACGGCTGCCCCTTGATCCAGCAATCCGACCTCGGGTCGGATATCTTCGGCTCCGCAGCCCGACCCCGAGTCGGCTGCCCCTTGATCCAGCAATCCGACCTCGTGTCGGATATCTTCGGCTCCGCAGCCCGACCCCGAGTCGGCTGCCCCTTGATCCAGCAATCCGACCTCGGGTCGGATATCTTCGGCTCCGCAGCCCGACCCCGAGTCGGCTGCCCCTTGATCCAGCAATCCGACCTCGGGTCGGCAATCTCTTGACAACAACAGACTGTTCCCCTGAGGCACGCCGCGGCCCCCTGCTCCACTACTCCCTGCAACGGCCGAATCCGGCGCTGCCCCACGATCCCCTGTAACAGCCGTACAAAGCGGAGCTCCACTACGCCCTGCCATGGCCGTACCCAGCGCTGCCCCACGACGTCCTGTAACGGCCACGTCAGTGGCAACCCCATCGTGCCACACGATGACCAATCCCCAGAAAAACCCCCCAGCCTGATATATATGGGGCTGGAGGGGAAGGGGGAGGGTAAGAAAGATTTTCCAGAGTATCATCTTACCTGCTACCTCTCCTTCTCCTTCTCCTTCGATCTCTCCTGACTTGATCGTCGGAGGGCCCCCACTACCCTGGTGGTGGTGCGAGGCTTGCTTGCAGGTTTCACGGCGGAGGGCGGAGCGCAACCAAAGCAACTCAAAGGGAACCCCGTTCACACCGCTGTGCCAATCATTCTCGGTTTGGACCCCCAGCAACAGTTCCCTATATATAGGGCCAAATAAACACAATTAACATAAAACTTCCTTTCACAAAAATAACTCCTAATAAGCCCACAAATAATACAAATAAGCCCTAAAATGCAAACACGCCTAGAAATAAAAATAAAATAAATATGCAAATAAACGGGTCTGACTCAATCCGGGGGCTCAGGATCATCTGGATGAAGGGCTCTGATGTCCCCATCAACTCCTTCCGGGTGAGAAAAACTCGACCCCGTCGAGTACAGGTCTAGCCGGCTGTCGTACTGCTCCAGAAGATCGGGGTCAAGGTGCTGCAACTGTGCTCTGGAAATCTACGTCACATCAGATTTTGGTCGATCTTTCCACCGAACAAGGTAACGTTGGTAACCACCGTTCCTAGTTGAAATAACCTGCTCATCCAATATATGTTCTATTTGTTCTCTGCGTGCATGAAATTTGAGAGGTGGTGGCTCAACAGTAGGTAATAGGTCAGGGTGTCCAACATGGGCAGGTATATCAATAAAGGGGTCAGAAGGCATGAATATTATCTTTTTGTATTGGACTAAATCTTTAATATTAAATGTCGCACTAATCCCATAGTCATCAGGAAGATCCACAATATATGCATTCGAACTGATTTTTTTTAAGATTTTGAACGGTTCTGCACTACAAGTTTGCAATTTCTTAAACGTATCTGAAGAAAATCGTTCCAGCCTAATTTTTATCATGACGTAATCTTTTTCACTTAACTCTTTATAACATCTGTATAAATCAGCAAAGAATTTATATTTTAAGTTATTAAAGTGACTACAATTGCTGATTTCTTGGTGCAATGGATGTGGATGTGATGCAATTGATTGTGCAGACTCAAAGACTCTATACTGATGAGACATGAAAAACAGGTCTATGGGTTGCCTAGGTTTGTAATCATGCACCAATTCGAATGGACTCATACCTTTGGACTTGTTAACCGAACTATTACATACAAACTCAACTGTCGGTAACATTAAATTCCAGGTCCTAGCATATGCACTCGGGTTGAGCCTATGTTGTTGAAGGTTGGGCAAAGATGCCCTGAAAACTATATCAATCGCGTGTTGGATATCACGCATCGGAAGAAGGCCATCTAGAAGATCATCAAGGACTACATCATTAAACTTCTCTAGAAGGAAAACTACTACCGGGGAATGTTCAAGGTTGGACTCCACATGGATATCTTTAGCTACAAGTGCCAATTCAGGTGACTGGCTCGCAATATCTGTTACTACCTCTTCCACAGTAGTGATGTGAAGTGGCTTGGTTGTACTTAGATTAATAGTCTCCCTTTGGGAATCATTTTGGACAAAATCTAATTCTATAGGTTCGTCTTCAAAGTCTTCTTCATAGTTTTCTATATTTGGTTCAAAGACTTCTTCGATATATTCGACCTCTTGGCTTCTAACTTCTAGTTCAGTAACCAGGTAGGTTCTAATGGAACATTGGGATGCTATGTGGTCGAATTGTTGACACCTTGAGCATTGGGTTTGGTGCCCAAGAAAATGGGGAAGGATTACTGGTAATGCAACCAAACCGATTTTAGGTTGGGCTGCAATAGGGGTTGGCGGTGTAGGGGGCCTAGAATTTTGCATGAGCTCATGGATCTCTTGTGTGAATTCCTTGTATCCAGCCCGCATGGCAATGATCTGTTCTAGGAGAGACCTCAAAATATCGGAATTCATGGTAGCTACAGAGGTTTTAGGTTGATTAAGATAGTGCTCCATATCACTACAAGTTGGCTTGCAATGATGACACTGGGTGATGATGTGAAATGCAGTGTCACTAATGAACCCTTATAAGTATGATGCAGGACCAGATTTGATGCAGGACAACCTACTAATGCAATCTATTATAATTTCAGGGATCAGCAAGTCTTCACAAGAATAACTTAAAGTTTAAATGTTGCTGATTTTTACTTCGGTTATTCAGAATTAAGGATTAAGATTATTCAATTTAAGAAATTAGCTGCAATCAAGTAGTTCAGTTGTTTTGATCCTAAAGTAATTTGAGCAAATAATGTTGAGAAACGTCCTGTTGCTAGGGTGTGCTAATTTAATATCAAGATTTAATGGGTAATAGGACGGGTTCGGAAGTGAAAGGTTTAATGTTCTAAATTTTGACAGCAATATAAGTTTTCAAAATATGGCTATCATGCAAGAGAACTAAAACATAATTAAATGAACAAGCCCAAGAAAGTGGAAATCTATCACCTGTCGTGAAGTAGTCGACCAGAATCGTGTGCTCGTGGACAGGGGCGACGACCGGTGTGCAGCGAGTCGGCTCGTCAGATGGCATGAAGCTGATCGAATCACAGCAATTCAGTGGACCTGATATCAGCACAACTTGGGGGTCTGATCAAAGAAATTCGGTGGGTCTGATGATGGGCCTTTGAAGCAGTGGGCAGCCTGAAGGGCGCTGGGCCACAAGTGGACTGCTGCAGATGGGCCTGTTGGGCCGATGCCCTGGGGAGCCCAAAAATGGAAGGGAGATGGAGAGGAGAGGTGGCGGATGGTGGAAAGGGGGAAAGGGGATCGGCGGCCACAACTGGAAGAAGGGGAAGCTCGGAATGGTGGCGGGCAGTGGAGGAGTTGAGGGGAGGGGAGTTGGGATCCGGTGCCAAGAAGGGGACACAGAAGGGAAGAAGATGAGGGAAGAAAGGAGTGGAGATGAAAGTGGGTTTCGAATCCCTCTGGATTTGGAGAGGGAGAGGGGCGAGATGGAGGCACCGATAGTGAAGAGCGGTCGGCGAAGGGAGGCGAGCGGCGGTGCTTAGGCGGGGCGAGGACGGCGGGCGTGCCTCGGGTGAGATGCGGCCGGAGGAAGGTCGTGGGCGTCGACGAAGGCGAAGCGGCGTGGAGGCGGTACGATGCGGCGGCGAGGCGGAGGCGGCGGAGGCGGCGTTGCAGAGACGGTGGTGCGTTGAGGTGGGGCGGTGTTGTGCGCGAGCGAAGGCGGAAACAGCAAGGCGGCGAGGGCGGTGCAGCACGAGAGGTAGAGTGGCGACGGATCTCGACGGCGGCAGGGGCGGCGAGGCCGGAGGAGCGATGGCTGCAGCGACAAGGGTGGAGCGGCGCGTCACGGGCGGTGGCGGCGGCGGGCGAACAGAGGAAGAAGATGAACAGAGGTAAGGTTTTTTTTTTGGCACGTGCGGTCACGTGCGTACCCCTTTTTTTTCTTTTTTTTTTTAACTCGGATCCATTGGGATCCGGGTTATCGGGTTTGACCCGACCCTATACCCGTTACGGGTTTGTCACGTGAAATTACGTGTGTTTTTTTTTTTTGGACCCGGGTTACCGGGTTATGGGTAACGGGTTTAGAACTTACCCATTACCTTAACTCTTCTTCAACTTCCCGATGGTTTCGCGAGAGGGCTCCGATCTTCACGGCGATGGCGGTGGCCGATCACGGGATCCGGCTGGTGGCGCTTCTTGTGGCGCGATGCAGCGGTGGTGGAGCGTGGAAGTGGTCGCTACAGGCTTGGCGGCCGGTGGAACGGGGTGGAGGTCGCAGCCGCGGCGGCGGAGCTTGCGGCGACAGAAGGCGGCTGACCACGGCAGCCACGGGTGGCATCGATAGGCACGGGAACCCCGGGCGGCGACGTTTTCGTGGGGATATGGCTCCTCCGACGGCGGGTTCGGGCCTTCACTGATAGCGGCGGCGGCGAGAACGTCCGACGGTGGCTCGACGCTACTGGCGGTGACTGGTGGCGGCGGTGGGCGCAGGTGTGACGACGGGTGGGGTGGACCTGGCGAATCCCCTGTTCCTTGTGTGAGAACCGAGAGAGGGAAGCAAGGATTTCTTTCTCTTTTTTTGTCTCGAATGAGAACCGAGAGGGAGGGAGGGACCTTCTCTCTTTCTCTTTTGTGTGTGTGTGTGTGTTCTTCTGGTGAGCACCGAGGGGAAGAGACAGAGATGATGTCTTGGGTGGGATTTTGGTGGAGTGAATGAATAGGGCCAGTGGACCGTAGGAGGTTGAGGGAGAAAATGCTCGATCGTGGCTTTGGCAATGGGGGCAAAGCCAGGGCTCTGATACCAAGTTGATACAGCACAAGTGTGGGGAAAGAGGAGAAGAAGGAAGAACAAGAGAGGGAGAAGGAAGAAGAAGTTCTAGGGACGCAAGAAGAAGAGAAGGGGAGGAGGAGGAAGAAGAAGAATAAGATGTGGGAAAAAGAAAGTTCTTAATCATTCATTAAAATCCTAATCATGAAAATAGTCCCCTATATATAGGGCCAAATAAACACAATTAACATAAAACTCCCTTACACAAAAATAACTTCTAATAAGCCCACAAATAACACAAATAAGCCCTAAAATGCAAACAAGCCCAGAAATAAAAATAAAATAAATATGCAAATAAACAGGTCTGACTCAATCCGGAGGCTCAGGATCATCTGGATGAAGGGTTCTGATGTCCCCATCAGCTCCCAACCAGGAACTATGTTTCCTTTGTTTACTAATTCACAAATGATTCAAATTATGTCGCTTAAAAATTTATTAGTTGACGTTATAACAGAATCAGTCAATATACATTTATTAGATTATATAGTGCAATATAAACTGACTAGTATGATCAAAGCTACATGTTGATCCTTAATTTCAGTAGGCACGCTATTACTTTGAAAGGCAGATCCAAAATAGCCTTAGCGATCCTGCAAGGGAAAGATAACTAGAAAGAATAATTTGCAAATTAGAACAAAATAGGCTGCAGATTCAGTTAAACATGTACCTACTAGAACAAGTTGGCAGAGAACAATTTATTTAATGTAGAAGTTTGAATGTGCAAATTTTACAAGAAAAATGGGAGCTCGACTTTAGGCTGAACCGCTTTATATCTACAACGAGAAGACATAATCGTTGAAAGGACATTCTTTCCTACTATATGCATATATAGATACATAGATTTATGTGCCTATAAAAGTACCGACCTACCTCTCTCTCTCTCTCTCTCTCTCTCTCTCTCTCTATATATATATATATATATATGTATAGGGGATTGATAACTTACTTTCTGTTATGGTAGGTTATCAATCTACCTATTTTTCGGTAAACAAAAAATACTTTTATTTTTTATAACTTTTAAGAGTATTTTATGTATTTTTTACAATTCCATATTAACTCATCCTCTCAACCCTCAATTAATAATCTCTTCCTCTCTCTCTTCGGTATATATATATATATATATATATATATATATATATATATATATATATATATGTTATGGGGGAATTGAGCCGCCATGCCCCACGTGATCGGCACGCGTATCCAGGAAAGCTACAGCTGCCCTATGATCCAGCACTCCGACCCCGAGTCGGACCTCCTCGGCTCCGCAGCCCGACCCCGGGTCGGCTGCCCTATGATCCAGCACTCCGACCCCGAGTCGGACCTCCTCGGCTCCGCAGCCCGACCCCGGGTCGGCTGCCCTATGATCCAGCATTCCGACCCCGAATCGGAGATCTTTTGATAACGACAGGCTATTCTCCAGAGGCACGCCGCGGCCTCCTGCTCCACTACTCCCTGCAACGGCTGTACCCGATGCTGCCCACGATCTCCTGTATCGACCGTACAAAGCGGAGCTCCACTACGCCCTGCCATGACCGTACCCGGCGCTGCTCCACGACGCCCCGTAACGGCCATGTCAGTGGCCATTCTATCGTGCCCCACGACGACAAACCCCCTGAGAGACCTCCCAGCCAGGCATATATGCGGCTGGGGGGAGAAGGGGGGGGGTAAGCAATACCTCCCAGAGCACTCTCTCCCACTTGTGATTATCATCTCTCCTCCCCCAATCTCCTCTGACTTGACCGTCGGAGGGCCATCACCACCCTGGTGGTGGTGCAAGGCTTGTTTGCAGGTTCCTTGGCGGAAGGTGGAGCGCAACCAGCACCAACCAAGACAACTCAGGCGGAACCCCGTTCACAACGTCGTGTCAATCGTTCTCGGTTTGGACCACCAGCAACAGTTGGCGCTAGAAGGAGGGCCGAATCTCAGAACGATCGTAATGGCACGGCGAGGTGGTCGCGGAGCTTCCAATGCTTCCGGTCGTGGAGCCTCTCGCGCCTCTGGCCGGGAGGCTGCTGCGTCCCCAACACACTCTCAGCAGCATTCCACCGCTTCTCCTCCCATTCAGACGGTCGAACCTGCTCAGTTCGACCAGCTAGCCCAGCAGGTTCGCACCCTCGCGGAGGCAGTGCAGAATCTGCAGGGTGTGATCTCTCGGGTGCCGCAGCGGGCTCAGGAGCCGCTGCTCCCCGAGCACTCGCCTCTTCCTCACAACCCGCGCTCCTTCCTCTCCCATGGAGAGGAGCGCCGGCGCGGGGAGGATTCTCGAGTGCGGTCCATTCTGCCAGGACCTTCTCATCGGAGCTGCGCGGGGTACGAGAGGCGGACCCGGGCGCGTTCTCAGACACCCCAGTCCTCGAGGGGCCCGCACTCCAGTCGGTCCCCCTCGCGCCGCTCCTTGTCTCCCCCCCACCGGTCGCGCTCCCTGGACCGGCGGGTGGACGATCTCCACAGACAGCTCCAGGTCCTGAAGGGCCACTCCAAAGATCCCTTCGCCGACTTGGAAATCTCCTCCCAGCCGGCGCTTGCCTCAAGGATCCTGCGAACCCTAAACCCGCCGGGGTTCAAAATGCCGGCGATCGAACCCTACGACGGGGCGGCGGACCCACGGGACCACGTGGAGAGTTTCAGGACTCTTATGCTCCTCCATGGAGCATCGGATCCTCTCCTCTGCAAGGCCTTCCCGGCGACCCTCCGCGGCCCGGCAAGGGCGTGGTTCGCCGGCCTGGAGGCTAATTCCATCCAGTCCTTCCACCAGTTCACCCGTCTCTTCATCAGCCATTTCGCCGTCAGTAGCCGGCGAAGACTGGTCTCCGACTCCCTCTTCGATGTCCGGCAGAACGAGGGAGAGAGCCTGCGGGATTATCTCACCCGCTTCAACAAGGCAACACTGGAGGTCCGGAATTTGAGCCAGGAGATGGCTCTCTCAGCCCTGAAGCGAGGCTTCCGGAAGGGCAGACTCACCTTCTCCCTGGACAAACGTCTGCCGCGGAGCTTCCCGGAGCTGTTGTCTCGGGCAAACCAGTATGCAGACGCCGAGGAGGCAGCCTCCCACCGGAACAAGGAGGCCGCCGAAGCCCCTCTAAAGCCCGGGAAGAAAAGGCGAAAAGAGGCACCCCAGAGGAGGAGCCCGACGCCTCAACGCCGGCGCAGAAGCCCGTCACCAGCAAGGAACCACGGCGCCACACGCCCTCGTTCTCCGCACCGACGCTTCAACCGGTACACCCCACTCCTGGCCCCCCGGGCCCAGATCCTCATGGAGGTCAAGGGGCGGGAGGACCTCCCGGTTCCGAGGCAGATGAAGAAGATCCCTGGGAGGAAGCCTTCTCGGGCGTACTGTGAGTACCACCGAGACCACGGCCACGATACCGAAGACTGCTTCCAGCTTCGGGACGAGATCGAGGCTCTCATTCGCCGAGGACGTCTCGGTCGATATGTAAACGACCGACGTCCCCCCGCAGACCCGCGTCCAGCCGACCCGGCCCCTCAGGAGCCTCGGGAGCAGAATCGACCCGTTGCGGGAGTGATCCACACCATCACTGGGGGCTGCTCTCGGCCCGTGAGGAACGCAGGGGGCTCGGCGGAAGTATCAGGAGTGGCCGTCGCGAAGAGGCAGCGGGTCGGAAATGTAATCACTTTTTGTGATGAAGATGTAAAGGGGGTTCAGACTCCCCACGATGACGCCATGGTGATCTCTCTCACTATGGCGGACTATGATGTAAGGCGTGTTCTTGTGGATAGTGGAAGCTCAGCTGATATTTTGTATTACGAGGCCTTCCAAAAGATGGGCTTTTCCCGACAATTGTTGCACAAAACATCCACCCCCCTCATAGGATTCACTGGAGACGCTATCTCGGCCGAAGGTGTCATCGAGCTGCCTGTGACTGCGGGCATTGCACCCGCAGAAGCCACGGTGCGGCTCGGGTTCTTGGTCGTCCGTGTCCCCTCGGCCTACAACGCTATCCTCGGACGACCCGGACTGAACGCCCTTCGCGCGGTGGTTTCTACCTACCATTTGCTCATGCGGTTCCCCACAGCGGCCGGGATTGGAGAGGTCCGAGGTGACCAGCCGACCGCACGGCAGTGTTTCCTAGCAACTCTCAAAGGGAAGAAGCCCATGGAGGCCCTAAGCGTCGAGTCACTTGACGCCAGAGACGAAGTGGCCTTGCGGCACGGGGAGCCGGCCGAGGGCGTAATCGAAGTTCCCCTCGAAGAAGGCCGCCCGGACCGCACGGTCCGGGTCGGTGCCAATCTCGACTTGGAAGCTCGGCTCCGGTTAGTGGAATTCCTCCGAGCCAATGCAGATGTGTTTGCCTGGTCGGCGGCCGATGTACCTGGGATCGACCCGGAGGTCGTTTCTCACGCCCTCAACGTCGACCCGACCCACCGACCGGTAAAGCAAAAGAAGAGACACTGTGCCCCGGATCGGATCCGGGTGGTCGACCAGGAGGTAGACAAACTCTTGGAGGCAGGTTTCATAAGAGAGGTGAGCTACCCCGAGTGGCTGGCAAACGTCGTACTTGTCCGGAAGGCGAGTGGGAAGTGGAGGATGTGCGTCGACTACACCGACCTGAACAAGGCGTGCCCCAAGGATAGCTTTCCGCTTCCACGGATAGACCAACTGGTCGACGCGACTTCCGGATATCAGCTACTGTCTTTTATGGACGCCTTCTCCGGCTACAACCAAATAATGATGGCTCCACAGGACGAGGAGAAAACTGCCTTCATAACAGACCGGGGGCTGTACTGTTACAAGGTAATGCCCTTCGGTCTGAAGAACGCTGGCGCCACTTACCAGCGCCTCGTCAATAAAATCTTCAAGGAGCAGATCGGCCGGAATATGGAGGTGTACATGGACGATATGCTGGTAAAAAGCCGCCATGCAGACCAGCACATTGCAGATCTGGAGGAGACTTTCACCACCTTGCGAAAGTTTCGCATGAAGCTAAACCCAGCGAAGTGCGCTTTTGGTGCTTCGGCCGGGAGGTTCCTCGGTTTCATTGTCAACCAGCGCGGGATCGAGGCCAACCCGGACAAGATCAAAGCCATCCAAGATATGTCCCCTCCGACCAAAGTGAAGGAGGTTCAGGAGCTCGCTGGAAGGGTCGCCGCGCTCGGACGATTTGTGGCAAAGTCGGCCGAACGCTGCCAACCATTCTTCAAGGTGTTGAAGCGCCCAAAAGACTTCCTCTGGACGGCCGAATGCCATGCGGCGTTCGACCAGCTCAAGGAGTACATGGCGTCTCCTCCCCTGCTGTCCAAGCCGCAAGAGGGGGAGATGCTCTACCTTTACCTGGCGGTCTCCCCAACCGCAGTCAACGCAGTACTGGTTCGGGAAGAGGCAAGACTTCAGAAGCCTGTATACTACATCAGCCGAGTCCTCCGGGATGCCGAGACGCGGTACACGAAGGCTGAGAAAATCGCCTTCGCGCTGCTGACTGCGACCAGGAGGCTTCGCCCCTATTTCCAGGCTCATTCTGTCACCCTTTTGACCGATCAACCACTGCGGCAGATTCTCAGCAATCCAGAGAATGCGGGACGGCTGGTGAAGTGGGCAGTAGAACTTGGTGAGTTCGACATCCGCTACCAGCCCCGACCAGCCATCAAGGCCCAGGTACTCGCGGACTTTCTCGCTGAGTGCACTGTGCAGGAGGCGGAACCTAAGCCGCCGGAGACACCCAGCCTCGATCTCCCGATCTGGACGCTCCACATTGACGGGTCGTCGAACCCTGAAGGTGGAGGGGCTGGGCTGGTCCTCACCAATCCCGATGGAGTGATAGCCGAGTATGCCTTGAGGTTCGGATTTCCAGTGACCAACAATGAGGCGGAGTACGAGGCCCTAGTCGCGGGACTCAAACTCGCCAAGGAGCTCGGCATCCGGCGTCTGAAAGTCTTCACCGACTCCCAGCTGGTGGTCGGGCAGGTTCGAGGGGAGTTCGAGGCGCGGAGCCCGACCATGCAGAGCTACGTCCGGAAGGTGCAAACACTCATTCCCGGCCTCGGCAGTGTTGACATTCAGCAGGTCCCGAGGAGCGAAAATGCCAGGGCCGACAGGTTGTCCCGCCTAGTGGACGCAGACGCGCACAACTTGTCGAGGGCAATCTACCTGGAGACCCTGGATGCCCCGAGCATTGACGGGGCTGGAGCGGTGATGGCAATTGATCCGGAGCCGTCTTGGATGGACCCGCTCGTCGCCTACCTCGCCGAAGGAATCCTCCCTGAAGACGAAGATCAGGCCCGGCGGCTTGTAAAGAAGTCCGCCCACTACGTACTTTATGAAGGGAGGCTGTATCGGACCTCGTTTACCGCCCCCCTCTTAAGGTGCCTCTGCCCCGCGGAAGCGGCCTACGCCCTCGGCGAAGTCCACGAAGGCATCTGCGGATCGCACTTGGGGGCTAGGTCCTTGGCGCATAAGATCATGAGGCAAGGCTACTATTGGCCGACCTTGATGGAGGACTCGAAGGACCACGTGCGGAAATGCGACGCCTGCCAGCGCCACGCCAACGTCCAGAGAGTCCCCTCTGTCCCCTTGGCGCCAATCACCGCGCCCTGGCCCTTCGCACAATGGGGAATGGATATCCTCGGACCATTCCCCGTCGCTTCGGCCCAGCGGAAATTTTTGATTGTCGCCATCGACTACTTCACCAAGTGGGTGGAGGCAGAGCCACTGGCCACCATCACGGAGGCACAAGTCCGGAAGTTCGTGAAGAAGAACATCATTGTCCGATTTGGAGTACCTCGGGTCCTCATCTCGGATAACGGTCGACAGTTTGATAACAAGCACTTCCGGGACTTCTGCGAGGAATTTGGGATCGAGCATCGGTTCACATCCGTGTCGCATCCCCAAACCAACGGCGAGGCCGAGGTCACAAATCGGACAATCCTCCAAGGTATCAAAGCGCGGATCGGCCGGACGGGGCAAGCTTGGGTCGAGGAACTCGAGAATGTCCTTTGGGCGTATCGGACCACACAACGGACTCCTACTGGAGAGACGCCTTTCAGCCTAACCTATGGCACGGAAGCCGTTGCCCCCGTGGAGCTCGGACTCCCCTCGCCTCGGGTGGCCGCGCACCGACCCGAGGCCAATTCAGAGCAACTCCGAGGGAACTTGGATCTCTTGGAAGAGGCAAGAGAAATGGCTCAGGTACGGATGGCAATGTATCAGCAGAGGGTGGCCCGATATTACAACTCCAAAGTCCGACCGAAGCTTTTCAGAATTGGAGATCTGGTGCTGAGGCGAGCTAAGGCATCTCAACCTACGGAAGGTGGGAAGCTAGCGCCAAATTGGGAAGGCCCGTATAAAGTTCGTTGGGTAAACCGACCTGGCTCCTACCAGTTGGAAGCCCTAGATGGCCGAGAAATTCCAAGGGGCTGGAATTCCGCTAACCTGCGGATGTATTACCAGTAGAACAACAAGGCCAGAAAGACAATTTAAAAAGGTGCAATACTTTTCATTTCAATAATTTCTGGTTACAGTGGCGTGCTCGTGTGATTACAAGGAATTCCCAGAGGGAAATTAGGGAGTAAAGAAAGTAAAGAAGAGGTGGGGACCCAAACCCTCAACCCAGGGCGGCTGCAGTCCCACCAGAAGTGGGTGCTTCTAACCGGAGGCGCCATCCAGCACCTCACCAAAAAGAGGAGGAGCCGCCGCAGAAGAAGCTCTCGCTGCCCCCAGGGGAACGCCGCCTCCAAAGGATATTCCCATCTTCCCCAGTGGTAGGAAAGAGAAGGGATTCGAGGGGGAAGAGTATATGGAGGCGCGGTCCCGGATTGAGCGTCCGGCGCAGAGCTCAACCGGGAGGCTGAACTTCAAGGAGGGGAGATGTGATCCCGGATGAAACGCCTAGAGCGGAGTTCCGCCGGGGAGACCCTCCTTGTTGATCCCAGATGAAACGGCTAGTTGGCTGAAGTTGTAAGGGGAGCGCCTCCCCTTTCCTTCGACAGGAGTCTCTCAGTCATATGCCAAGGAGGAGGTCCGCGATCCATGGCAACCTGCAGCTCCGGCTTAGCAAATTCCATCGTACCTGCACCTGTATTTATAGCCAAGCTGCGGCCCCCTGGTAGTTCCGATACGGGTGGCTCCAATAAATGCAGGCGCACTGAATCCGGAGCCGTTCCGGCTCCCGAGGCGTATCTCCCCGCGATTTTCTAAGCGTCATTCTCCTTAAATCGCATTCTTTGTGCAGGACGATCCGGGTGACGTATACCCCTAGGTCCACGTGTCTCCGCTCGCGCCCAGGCCGCATCCTCCTCGAAGAACCCGCGTATCGCGGCCGCTCAACTAACACTCCTCACCAGCAGCAACTGGCGATCCGATTTCCCAGGTAACGCATTAATTAGCGTTTAATACCCTTCTCGTGTTCCCCCCAGGCAACGCTTGGAGGAGAGGAGAAACACGGTCGCGGCTGGGCACAGAGAAACCCCGATGGGCGGCGAGCGACAAGTGGCCGACCAACGAGTGGAATGTCCCGAGGCTCGGCCCTCGGATGCCTGGCTAACCCGATGATCATCCCGGGAGCAGACTAGCCGGAAGCCCCGACCGGTCGCCTCGGCTTGCGCCAGCCTAGGCCGACCAACGAGCGGAATCTCCCGAGGCTTGACAACCCTCAGATGCCTGGCTAACCCGATGATCATCCCGGGAGCAGACTAGCCGGAAGCCCCGACCGGTCGCCTCGGCTTGCGCCAGCCTTGGCCGACCAACGAGCGGAATTTCCCTGAGGCTTGACAACCCTCAGATGCCTGGCTAACCCGATGATCATCCCGGGAGCAGACTAGCCGGAAGCCCCGACCGGTCGCCTCGGCTTGTGCCAGCCTTGGCCGACCAACGAGCGGAATTTCCCTGAGGCTTGACAACCCTCAGATGCCTGGCTAACCCGATGATCATCCCGGGAGCAGACTAGCCGGAAGCCCCGACCGGTCGCCTCGGCTTGCGCCAGCCTTGGCCGACCAACGAGCGGAATTTCCCTGAGGCTTGACAACCCTCAGATGCCTGGCTAACCCGATGATCATCCCGGGAGCAGACTAGCCGGAAGCCCCGACCGGTCGCCTCGGCTTGCGCCAGCCTTGGCCGACCAACGAGCGGAATTTCCCTGAGGCTTGACAACCCTCAGATGCCTGGCTAACCCGATGATCATCCCGGGAGCAGACTAGCCGGAAGCCCCGACCGGTCGCCTCGGCTTGCGCCAGCCTTGGCCGACCAACGAGCGGAATTTCCCTGAGGCTTGACAACCCTCAGATGCCTGGCTAACCCGATGATCATCCCGGGAGCAGACTAGCCGGAAGCCCCGACCGGTCGCCTCGGCTTGCGCCAGCCTTGGCCGACCAACGAGTGGAATCTCCCGAGGCTCGGGCCTCGGATGCCTGGCTAACCCGATGATCATCCCGAGAGCAGACTAGCCGGAAGCCCCGACCGGTCGCTTCGGCTTGCGCCAGCCTTGGTCGACCAGCGAGCGGAAGAATTTCCTGAGGCCTAACCCTCGGATGCCTGGCCTAGCGCCGGAAGAATTCCCTGAGGACTAACCCTCGGATGCCTGGCCTAGCGCCGGAAGAGTTGCCTGAGGCCTAACCCTCGGATGCCTGGCCTAGCGCCGGAAGAATTCCCTGAGGACTAACCCTCGGATGCCTGGCCTAGCGCCGGAAGAGTTGCCTGAGGCCTAACCCTCGGATGCCTGGCTCAGCGCCGGAAGAGTTTCCTGAGGCCTAACCCTCGGATGCCTGGCCTAGCGCCGGAAGAATTCCCTGAGGACTAACCCTCGGATGCCTGGCCTAGCGCCGGAAGAGTTGCCTGAGGCCTAACCCTCGGATGCCTGGCTCAGCGCCGGAAGAGTTTCCTGAGGCCTAACCCTCGGATGCCTGGCTTAGCGCCGGAAGAATTTCCTGAGGCCTAACCCTCGGATGCCTGGCTTAGCGCCGGAAGAGTTTCCTGAGGCCTAACCCTCGGATGCCTGGCCTAGCGCCGGAAGAGTTTCCTGAGGCCTAACCCTCGGATGCCTGGCTCAGCGCCGGAAGAGTTTCCTGAGGCCTAACCCTCGGATGCCTGGCTCAGCGCCGGAAGAGTTTCCTGAGGCCTAACCCTCGGATGCCTGGCTTAGCGCCGGAAGAATTTCCTGAGGCCTAACCCTCGGATGCCTGGCTTAGCGCCGGAAGAATTTCCTGAGGCCTAACCCTCGGATGCCTGGCTTAGCGCCGGAAGAATTTCCTGAGGCCTAACCCTCGGATGCCTGGCTTAGCGCCGGAAGAGTTTCCTGAGGTTTAACCCTCGGATGCCTGGCCTAGTGCCGGAAGAACTTCGGGAATCAAAAGTCAGCAAGAAGCAACCAAGAGCTAAAAAAAAAAAAAAAGAGGACGAGGGCGAGATGAAGAAATATTCAACGTGCATTAATTTTCAGGGCCGAGGCCCATACAATTGGGCAAAACGCCGACATACAAAAATAAAAAAGACAATGGAAGGTACAAGAGGTCAGCTTGGAGGAACTCCCGAGTCGGGAACGCCGGGCTCGTCCGCGGGAGGTAGGGAAGCAGCAGGAGAACCAGCAGGCGATGGCGCCGGAGAGGAGTCCAGGAGGGAGATCTCGCTCAGGTCAACTTCGGGATACTTAGCCGACACCCTTGCCAGGCCCTCCTCGAAGCCCAAGGTGAAGGCTTCGGCCCCCGCGTCCGACGCGTCATGGACAAACTCGTCAGACTGGCGATAGGTCCGCACTGCCTCCGACATATCATGGGCGAACTCGGCGGACTGGCGATAAGCCTCTACCGCCTGACGCCCGATTTCCGCCCTCTTCTCGGCCAGCTCCGCCTCAGCTCGCTCCATAATCTGAGCCTTGGCCTCCAAGACCTTCGCCACAATCCGGCCTTCGGCCTCAGAGGAGACCCTCAGCAGATCAGCCTGAGCCTCTTTATGCTTCGCCTCGGTAGCAACCCGAGCGGCCTCGGCTTCCTTCAGGCGCGAACGGAGCTCTTGGACGTCCGTGCATGACTTCTCCAGGGCCGACTCCAGTTCGCCTAGTTTGGCTTCAAAAGAGCGGATTCGGTCGCAGGCGTTGTCGGCAGACCGCTGGGCCTTCTCCCACCGCTCTCGATAGTCCGCGATCTTCCAGGACTGCTTTTCAGCCCGTTCCTCCGCCTTCTTGACCCTGCTTTCGAGGCCCGAGGCGGCTTTGAGTTGCTCCCGAGCCTCTGACAGTTGCTCCTCCAGGGCGGCGAAGCCGAGTGCCCGCTCTTCGGCCTCCCGGAGCCTCGCCTCGAGGTCCCCGGTCGTCCTGCCTGCCGCAGCCCGGCCTCCCTCTTCCATTGCTTTCAGCCGGTCCTCGGCCTTCGCCAAAAGCCCCGCCTGTTCCTTGTAGCACTCCTCCAGACGGATCATGTACTGGGCGAGCTAAGAAATAGGAAAAATAAGGGAGTCAGGCGGAGAACAACAGAGCCAATAAATGGTGAAAGACGGCCAGAAGAACACTCACCGACATGAGACAGACGCAGCTGGCGGCCCCGACGTCAGAGACATCCAACTCCCGGACCCGCCGACGGTCCTTCTCCAGCAACACTGTTTCGATGAGATTTCGGGCGCCATCGGTAGTGAAGGCAGACCCCGATTTCTCCCCGGAGCCGGATGGTGGTTCTGCAGCCTTACCCTTATCCATCGCCTGGGGAAGAGTCCGGCTGATCACACTCGCGGCGGGGGTCGCCCCAGGAATTGATAGGGTCCCGCTCGGCCGGGGCCTCGGCGCGTCCCTCCTCGAGTCATCAGGAGCCGACCGAGTCGAAGGCCGGGTTGGGGACCGATCACGTCCGACCCGTCCGTCTTGAGCAGGCTCAGGTGGCACCTCCGGAGTAGCGGCAACCTTACCACCGGAGGGCTGATACAGCGTCAGCTGCCGGTCGGTGCCCACGACATCTCCCTGACCGGTGGGCCCGGACTCGTCGGTCGGCATCGGAGGTATCTCCTTACGGGACTTCTTCGCCGGTGGGGCCCCGCTCGGAAGAGCTCGTTTCCTCCTCCGGACTGCTTCCAGCAGGGACGCCCTACCAACAGCCTTCGACTTCACCGACCGCATGACGTCGTCGACCTCTGCAAGAAGGACGGGATGGTCAGGGACTGAGAAACCGAAAGGAAGAAGGAACGAAAGAGAAGAAAAGAGCTAAAGAAACGATGGCGGACTCACGGTCGGTGGGGACCGAGCTCAAACCGACGTTCACCAAGGTATCCTCAGAAATGAGGCGGCCCACCGGGGGAAGCTGGCCCTCGGCGACCAACCCCTTCAAGGCGGCGACGCCCTCGGATTCCTCCCTCGACAACTTCGACAGGCCAATTGGGGACTTCACCGGCGTCCCCCAGATTGCCCTGATTTCCCAGGAGGGGTCTGCATCAACGAAAAAGAAGCGCTCCTTCCAGTGGTGAATGGAGGTAGGACCCTCCTTGACAAGGCCGCACCCTCGCCGCGCTGCGAAGCACCACCACCCTTTGTCCTGGGGGTGGCCGCTCAGGCCGTAGAGCTCCCAGAAAACATTCAAGGTGGCGGGAATCGCATGCAAGCGACAGAGAACCTGGAAGACCGTCAGAGCACGCCACGAGTTCGGCACCAGTTGCGTCGGTGCCATTCCTAAACCCCGGAGCACCTGTAAGACTAGGTCTGAAGGGGGAAAGCGGAACCCGGCTTGGAGGATGCCCTCATTGATGGCGATCTTCCCTCGGGGAGGATGAGACATCCTCTCCTCAGGCCCTGGGAGCGTGACATTGCAGGCCTCGGGAAGGTGGTACCGAGCCACAAATCCGTCTAAGTCCTCGGCGACCAGTTTTGACTTGATGCTATCTGCTCCCACTTCGCCCATCCCTAATGGCCAATCTACGGTCAGGACGGGGTCAAGAAGGAGGGAAAGGCCGGAACGACTGGGGTGCACTAGTACAAAAAGAAAAAGTATGAAGAGCTCAAAGTAGAAGAGTGGGAAACTCACTTGAAGAGGAGGAAGAACGGCTCCGAGAGCGTCAAAGGAAAAGCAAGCGAACGTTTCGGCGGCAACAATGGTAGCGCAAAGGAGAAACTCGAAAATGTCCGTAAAGAAGAAGACGGACGGGGGAGGGCCCCCGATTAAATAGGCGAAAGGGCAAGTGACACCTCGATGACGCCAGAAGACGCCTGGCCGCCGAAGGGTCGCTCGCACCCCAAAGGCGAATCGACACCATTAAGGAAGGATGTCCGCCGAAATCCTCAGGTTGCCAGGTCAGCAGCAACCGCCATACGCCATAAAGAAGGCGGGAAGCTTGAAGCGCGCGCGCCTCTCCGAAGGATGGCGGCAATCTCGAAACATCACTCCCTTCACCTGTTCCCCTTCTGGTTCCAGGCTCGGAAGTGGGGGGCTACTGTTATGGGGGAATTGAGCCGCCATGCCCCACGTGATCGGCACGCGTATCCAGGAAAGCTACAGCTGCCCTATGATCCAGCACTCCGACCCCGAGTCGGACCTCCTCGGCTCCGCAGCCCGACCCCGGGTCGGCTGCCCTATGATCCAGCACTCCGACCCCGAGTCGGACCTCCTCGGCTCCGCAGCCCGACCCCGGGTCGGCTGCCCTATGATCCAGCATTCCGACCCCGAATCGGAGATCTTTTGATAACGACAGGCTATTCTCCAGAGGCACGCCGCGGCCTCCTGCTCCACTACTCCCTGCAACGGCTGTACCCGATGCTGCCCACGATCTCCTGTATCGACCGTACAAAGCGGAGCTCCACTACGCCCTGCCATGACCGTACCCGGCGCTGCTCCACGATGCCCCGTAACGGCCATGTCAGTGGCCATTCTATCGTGCCCCACGACGACAAACCCCCTGAGAGACCTCCCAGCCAGGCATATATGCGGCTGGGGGGAGAAGGGGGGGGGTAAGCAATACCTCCCAGAGCACTCTCTCCCACTTGTGATTATCATCTCTCCTCCCCCAATCTCCTCTGACTTGACCGTCGGAGGGCCATCACCACCCTGGTGGTGGTGCAAGGCTTGTTTGCAGGTTCCTTGGCGGAAGGTGGAGCGCAACCAGCACCAACCAAGACAACTCAGGCGGAACCCCGTTCACAACGTCGTGTCAATCGTTCTCGGTTTGGACCACCAGCAACAATATATATATGCATATACGTACGTATATATACATACATATATCTATCTATATATATATACACATACATGCATACATGTATGTATGTATGCATGTATAAGAGAGAGAGTATTAATTGGGGAGTTGATAGAGTGAGTTAATTGTGGGATTGTAAAAGGACATAAAATACTCTTAAGAGTTGTAAGAAATAAAAGTATTTTTTGTCCAATAAAAAATGGATAGATTGATAACCTACCATAACAGAGAGTAGGTTATCAATCCTCTATATATATATACATATATACATGCATATATATATATATATATGCATGTATGTATGTGTGTATGTATATGTATGTATGTATGTGTGTATGTATATGTATGTATGCATGTATGTGTGTATATATATATGTATGTATGTATGTATGTATATATATGTATGTATGTGTTGCTGGTGGTCCAAACCGAGAACGATTGACACGACGGTGTGAACGGGGTTCCGCCTGAGTTGTCTTGGTTGGTGCTGGTTGCGCTCCACCTTCCGCCAAGGAACCTGCAAACAAGCCTTGCACCACCACCAGGGTGGTGATGGCCCTCCGACGGTCAAGTCAGAGGAGATTGGAGGAGGAGAGATGATAATCACAAGTGGGAGAGAGTGCTCTGGGAGGTATTGCTTACCCCCCCCCCTTCTCCCCCCAGCCGCATATATGCCTGGCTGGGAGGTCTCTCAGGGGGGTTTGTCGTCGTGGGGCACGATAGAATGGCCACTGACATGGCCGTTACGGGGCGTCGTGGAGCAGCGCCGGGTACGGTCATGGCAGGGCGTAGTGGAGCTCCGCTTTGTACGGTCGATACAGGAGATCGTGGGCAGCATCGGGTACAGCCGTTGCAGGGAGTAGTGGAGCAGGAGGCCGCGGCGTGCCTCTGGAGAATAGCCTGTCGTTATCAAAAGATCTCCGATTCGGGGTCGGAATGCTGGATCATAGGGCAGCCGACCCGGGGTCGGGCTGCGAAGCCGAGGAGGTCCGACTCGGGGTCGGAGTGCTGGATCATAGGGCAGCCGACCCGGGGTCGGGCTGCGGAGCCGAGGAGGTCCGACTCGGGGTCGGAGTGCTGGATCATAGGGCAGCCGACCCGGGGTCGGGCTGCGGAGCCGAGGAGGTCCGACTCGGGGTCGGAGTGCTGGATCATAGGGCAGCTGTAGCTTTCCTGGATACGCGTGCCGATCACGTGGGGCATGGCGGCTCAATTCCCCCATAACAGTAGCCCCCCACTTCCGAGCCTGGAACCAGAAGGGGAACAGGTGAAGGGAGTGATGTTTCGAGATTGCCGCCATCCTTCGGAGAGGCGCGCGCGCTTCAAGCTTCCCGCCTTCTTTATGGCGTATGGCGGTTGCTGCTGACCTGGCAACCTGAGGATTTCGGCGGACATCCTTCCTTAATAGTGTCGATTCGCCTTTGGGGTGCGAGCGACCCTTCGGCGGCCAGGCGTCTTCTGGCGTCATCGAGGTGTCACTTGCCCTTTCGCCTATTTAATCGGGGGCCCTCCCCCGTCCGTCTTCTTCTTTACGGACATTTTCGAGTTTCTCCTTTGCGCTACCATTGTTGCCGCCGAAACGTTCGCTTGCTTTTCCTTTGACGCTCTCGGAGCCGTTCTTCCTCCTCTTCAAGTGAGTTTCCCACTCTTCTACTTTGAGCTCTTCATACTTTTTCTTTTTGTACTAGTGCACCCCAGTCGTTCCGGCCTTTCCCTCCTTCTTGACCCCGTCCTGACCGTAGATTGGCCATTAGGGATGGGCGAAGTGGGAGCAGATAGCATCAAGTCAAAACTGGTCGCCGAGGACTTAGACGGATTTGTGGCTCGGTACCACCTTCCCGAGGCCTGCAATGTCACGCTCCCAGGGCCTGAGGAGAGGATGTCTCATCCTCCCCGAGGGAAGATCGCCATCAATGAGGGCATCCTCCAAGCCGGGTTCCGCTTTCCCCCTTCAGACCTAGTCTTACAGGTGCTCCGGGGTTTAGGAATGGCACCGACGCAACTGGTGCCGAACTCGTGGCGTGCTCTGACGGTCTTCCAGGTTCTCTGTCGCTTGCATGCGATTCCCGCCACCTTGAACGTTTTCTGGGAGCTCTACGGCCTGAGCGGCCACCCCCAGGACAAAGGGTGGTGGTGCTTCGCAGCGCGGCGAGGGTGCGGCCTTGTCAAGGAGGGTCCTACCTCCATTCACCACTGGAAGGAGCGCTTCTTTTTCGTTGATGCAGACCCCTCCTGGGAAATCAGGGCAATCTGGGGGACGCCGGTGAAGTCCCCAATTGGCCTGTCGAAGTTGTCGAGGGAGGAATCCGAGGGCGTCGCCGCCTTGAAGGGGTTGGTCGCCGAGGGCCAGCTTCCCCCGGTGGGCCGCCTCATTTCTGAGGATACCTTGGTGAACGTCGGTTTGAGCTCGGTCCCCACCGACCGTGAGTCCGCCATCGTTTCTTTAGCTCTTTTCTTCTCTTTCGTTCCTTCTTCCTTTCGGTTTCTCAGTCCCTGACCATCCCGTCCTTCTTGCAGAGGTCGACGACGTCATGCGGTCGGTGAAGTCGAAGGCTGTTGGTAGGGCGTCCCTGCTGGAAGCAGTCCGGAGGAGGAAACGAGCTCTTCCGAGCGGGGCCCCACCGGCGAAGAAGTCCCGTAAGGAGATACCTCCGATGCCGACCGACGAGTCCGGGCCCACCGGTCAGGGAGATGTCGTGGGCACCGACCGGCAGCTGACGCTGTATCAGCCCTCCGGTGGTAAGGTTGCCGCTACTCCGGAGGTGCCACCTGAGCCTGCTCAAGACGGACGGGTCGGACGTGATCGGTCCCCAACCCGGCCTTCGACTCGGTCGGCTCCTGATGACTCGAGGAGGGACGCGCCGAGGCCCCGGCCGAGCGGGACCCTATCAATTCCTGGGGCGACCCCCGCCCCGAGCGTGATCAGCCGGACTCTTCCCCAGGCGATGGATAAGGGTAAGGCTGCAGAACCACCATCCGGCTCCGGGGAGAAATCGGGGTCTGCCTTCACTACCGATGGCGCCCGAAATCTCATCGAAACAGTGTTGCTGGAGAAGGACCGTCGGCGGGTCCGGGAGTTGGATGTCTCTGACGTCGGGGCCGCCAGCTGCGTCTGTCTCATGTCGGTGAGTGTTCTTCTGGCCGTCTTTCACCATTTATTGGCTCTGTTGTTCTCCGCCTGACTCCCTTATTTTTCCTATTTCTTAGCTCGCCCAGTACATGATCCGTCTGGAGGAGTGCTACAAGGAACAGGCGGGGCTTTTGGCGAAGGCCGAGGACCGGCTGAAAGCAATGGAAGAGGGAGGCCGGGCTGCGGCAGGCAGGACGACCGGGGACCTCGAGGCGAGGCTCCGGGAGGCCGAAGAGCGGGCACTCGGCTTCGCCGCCCTGGAGGAGTAACTGTCAGAGGCTCGGGAGCAACTCAAAGCCGCCTCGGGCCTCGAAAGCAGGGTCAAGAAGGCGGAGGAACGGGCTGAAAAGCAGTCCCGGAAGATCGCGGACTATCGAGAGCGGTGGGAGAAGGCCCAGCGGTCTGCCGACAACGCCTGCGACCGAATCCGCTCTTTTGAAGCCAAACTAGGCGAACTGGAGTCGGCCCTGGAGAAGTCATGCACGGACGTCCAAGAGCTCCGTTCGCGCCTGAAGGAAGCCGAGGCCGCTCGGGTTGCTACCGAGGCGAAGCATAAAGAGGCTCAGGCTGATCTGCTGAGGGTCTCCTCTGAGGCCGAAGGCCGGATTGTGGCGAAGGTCTTGGAGGCCAAGGCTCAGATTATGGAGCGAGCTGAGGCGGAGCTGGCCGAGAAGAGGGCGGAAATCGGGCGTCAGGCGGTAGAGGCTTATCGCCAGTCCGCCGAGTACGCCCATGATATGTCGGAGGCAGTGCGGACCTATCGCCAGTCTGACGAGTTTGTCCATGACGCGTCGGACGCGGGGGCCGAAGCCTTCACCTTGGGCTTCGAGGAGGGCCTGGCAAGGGTGTCGGCTAAGTATCCCGAAGTTGACCTGAGCGAGATCTCCCTCCTGGACTCCTCTCCGGCGCCATCGCCTGCTGGTTCTCCTGCTGCTTCCCTACCTCCCGCGGACGAGCCCGGCGTTCCCGACCCGGGAGTTCCTCCAAGCTGACCTCTTGTACCTTCCATTGTCTTTTTTATTTTTGTATGTCGGCGTTTTGCCCAATTGTATGGGCCTCGGCCCTGAAAATTAATGCACGTTGAATATTTCTTCATCTCGCCCTCGTCCTCTTTTTTTTTTTTTTAGCTCTTGGTTGCTTCTTGCTGACTTTTGATTCCCGAAGTTCTTCCGGCGCTAGGCCAGGCATCCGAGGGTTAAACCTCAGGAAACTCTTCCGGCGTTAAGCCAGGCATCCGAGGGTTAGGCCTCAGAAAATTCTTCCGGCGCTAAGCCAGGCATCCGAGGGTTAGGCCTCAGGAAATTCTTCCGGCGCTAAGCCAGGCATCCGAGGGTTAGGCCTCAGGAAACTCTTCCGGCGCTGAGCCAGGCATCCGAGGGTTAGGCCTCAGGAAACTCTTCCGGCGCTAGGCCAGGCATCCGAGGGTTAGGCCTCAGGAAATTCTTCCGGCGCTGAGCCAGGCATCCGAGGGTTAGGCCTCAGGAAATTCTTCCGGCGCTAAGCCAGGCATCCGAGGGTTAGGCCTCAGGAAACTCTTCCGGCGCTGAGCCAGGCATCCGAGGGTTAGGCCTCAGGAAACTCTTCCGGCGCTAGGCCAGGCATCCGAGGGTTAGGCCTCAGGAAACTCTTCCGGCGCTAAGCCAGGCATCCGAGGGTTAGGCCTCAGGAAATTCTTCCGGCGCTAAGCCAGGCATCCGAGGGTTAGGCCTCAGGAAACTCTTCCGGCGCTGAGCCAGGCATCCGAGGGTTAGTCCTCAGGGAATTCTTCCGGCGCTAAGCCAGGCATCCGAGGGTTAGGCCTCAGGAAATTCTTCCGGCGCTAAGCCAGGCATCCGAGGGTTAGGCCTCAGGAAACTCTTCCGGCGCTGAGCCAGGCATCCGAGGGTTAGGCCTCAGGAAACTCTTCCGGCGCTAAGCCAGGCATCCGAGGGTTAGGCCTCAGGAAACTCTTCCGGCGCTGAGCCAGGCATCCGAGGGTTAGGCCTCAGGAAACTCTTCCGGCGCTAAGCCAGGCATCCGAGGGTTAGGCCTCAGGAAACTCTTCCGGCGCTGAGCCAGGCATCCGAGGCCCGAGCCTCGGGAGATTCCACTCGTTGGTCGGCCTAGGCTGGCGCAAGCCGAGGCGACCGGTCGGGGCTTCCGGCTAGTCTGCTCCCGGGATGATCATCGGGTTAGCCAGGCATCTGAGGGTCGTCAAGCCTCAGGAAAATTCCGCTCGTTGGTCGGCCAAGGCTGGCGCAAGCCGAGGCGACCGGTCGGGGCTTCCGGCTAGTCTGCTCCCGGGATGATCATCGGGTTAGCCAGGCATCCGAGGGCCGAGCCTCGGGAGATTCCACTCGTTGGTCGGCCTAGGCTGGCGCAAGCCGAGGCGACCGGTCGGGGCTTCCGGCTAGTCTGCTCCCGGGATGATCATCGGGTTAGCCAGGCATCTGAGGGTTGTCAAGCCTCAGGGAAATTCCGCTCGTTGGTCGGCCAAGGCTGGCGCAAGCCGAGGCGACCGGTCGGGGCTTCCGGCTAGTCTGCTCCCGGGATGATCATCGGGTTAGCCAGGCATCTGAGGGTTGTCAAGCCTCAGGAAAATTCCGCTCGTTGGTCGGCCAAGGCTGGCGCAAGCCAAGGCGACCGGTCGGGGCTTCCGGCTAGTCTGCTCCCGGGATGATCATCGGGTTAGCCAGGCATCTGAGGGTTGTCAAGCCTCAGGGAAATTCCGCTCGTTGGTCGGCCAAGGCTGGCGCAAGCCGAGGCGACCGGTCGGGGCTTCCGGCTAGTCTGCTCCCGGGATGATCATCGGGTTAGCCAGGCATCTGAGGGTTGTCAAGCCTCAGGGAAATTCCGCTCGTTGGTCGGCCAAGGCTGGCGCAAGCCGAGGCGACCGGTCGGGGCTTCCGGCTAGTCTGCTCCCGGGATGATCATCGGGTTAGCCAGGCATCCGAGGGCCGAGCCTCGGGAGATTCCACTCGTTGGTCGGCCTAGGCTGGCGCAAGCCGAGGCGACCGGTCGGGGCTTCCGGCTAGTCTGCTCCCGGGATGATCATCGGGTTAGCCAGGCATCCGAGGGCCGAGCCTCGGGAGATTCCACTCGTTGGTCGGCCTAGGCTGGCGCAAGCCGAGGCGACCGGTCGGGGCTTCCGGCTAGTCTGCTCCCGGGATGATCATCGGGTTAGCCAGGCATCCGAGGGCCGAGCCTCGGGACATTCCACTCGTTGGTCGGCCACTTGTCGCTCGCCGCCCATCGGGGTTTCTCTGTGCCCAGCCGCGACCGTGTTTCTCCTCTCCTCCAAGCGTTGCCTGGGGGGAACACGAGAAGGGTATTAAACGCTAATTAATGCGTTACCTGGGAAATCGGATCGCCAGTTGCTGCTGGTGAGGAGTGTTAGTTGAGCGGCCGCGATACGCGGGTTCTTCGAGGAGGATGCGGCCTGGGCGCGAGCGGAGACACGTGGACCTAGGGGTATACGTCACCCGGATCGTCCTGCACAAAGAATGCGATTCAAGGAGAATGACGCTTAGGAAATCGCGGGGAGATACGCCTCGGGAGCCGGTACGGCTCCGGATTCAGTGCGCCTGCATTTATTGGAGCCACCCGTATCGGAACTACCAGGGGGCCGCAGCTTGGCTACAAATACAGGTGCAGGTACGATGGAATTTGCTAAGCCGGAGCTGCAGGTTGCCATGGATCGCGGACCTCCTCCTTGGCATATGACTGAGAGACTCCTGTCGAAGGAAAGGGGAGGCGCTCCCCTTACAACTTCAGCCAACTAGCCGTTTCATCTGGGATCAACAAGGAGGGTCTCCCCGGCGGAACTCCGCTCTAGGCGTTTCATCCGGGATCACATCTCCCCTCCTTGAAGTTCAGCCTCCCGGTTGAGCTCTGCGCCGGACGCTCAATCCGGGACCGCGCCTCCATATACTCTTCCCCCTCGAATCCCTTCTCTTCCCTACCACTGGGGAAGATGGGAATATCCTTTGGAGGCGGCGTTCCCCTGGGGGCAGCGGGAGCTTCTTCTGCGGCGGCTCCTCCTCTTTTTGGTGAGGTGCTGGATGGCGCCTCCGGTTAGAAGCACCCACTTCTGGTGGGACTGCAGCCGCCCTGGGTTGAGGGTTTGGGTCCCCACCTCTTCTTTACTTTCTTTACTCCCTAATTCCCCTCTGGGAATTCCTTGTAATCACACGAGCACGCCACTGTAACCAGAAATTATTGAAATGAAAAGTATTGCACCTTTTTAAATTGTCTTTCTGGCCTTGTTGTTCTACTGGTAATACATCCGCAGGTTAGCGGAATTCCAGCCCCTTGGAATTTCTCGGCCATCTAGGGCTTCCAACTGGTAGGAGCCAGGTCGGTTTACCCAACGAACTTTATACGGGCCTTCCCAATTTGGCGCTAGCTTCCCACCTTCCGTAGGTTGAGATGCCTTAGCTCGCCTCAGCACCAGATCTCCAATTCTGAAAAGCTTCGGTCGGACTTTGGAGTTGTAATATCGGGCCACCCTCTGCTGATACATTGCCATCCGTACCTGAGCCATTTCCCTTGCCTCTTCCAAGAGATCCAAGTTCCCTCGGAGTTGCTCTGAATTGGCCTCGGGTCGGTGCGCGGCCACCCGAGGCGAGGGGAGTCCGAGCTCCACGGGGGCAACGGCTTCCGTGCCATAGGTTAGGCTGAAAGGCGTCTCTCCAGTAGGAGTCCGTTGTGTGGTCCGATACGCCCAAAGGACATTCTCGAGTTCCTCGACCCAAGCTTGCCCCGTCCGGCCGATCCGCGCTTTGATACCTTGGAGGATTGTCCGATTTGTGACCTCGGCCTCGCCGTTGGTTTGGGGATGCGACACGGATGTGAACCGATGCTCGATCCCAAATTCCTCGCAGAAGTCCCGGAAGTGCTTGTTATCAAACTGTCGACCGTTATCCGAGATGAGGACCCGAGGTACTCCAAATCGGACAATGATGTTCTTCTTCACGAACTTCCGGACTTGTGCCTCCGTGATGGTGGCCAGTGGCTCTGCCTCCACCCACTTGGTGAAGTAGTCGATGGCGACAATCAAAAATTTCCGCTGGGCCGAAGCGACGGGGAATGGTCCGAGGATATCCATTCCCCATTGTGCGAAGGGCCAGGGCGCGGTGATTGGCGCCAAGGGGACAGAGGGGACTCTCTGGACGTTGGCGTGGCGCTGGCAGGCGTCGCATTTCCGCACGTGGTCCTTCGAGTCCTCCATCAAGGTCGGCCAATAGTAGCCTTGCCTCATGATCTTATGCGCCAAGGACCTAGCCCCCAAGTGCGATCCGCAGATGCCTTCGTGGACTTCGCCGAGGGCGTAGGCCGCTTCCGCGGGGCGGAGGCACCTTAAGAGGGGGGCGGTAAACGAGGTCCGATACAGCCTCCCTTCATAAAGTACGTAGTGGGCGGACTTCTTTACAAGCCGCCGGGCCTGATCTTCGTCTTCAGGGAGGATTCCTTCGGCGAGGTAGGCGACGAGCGGGTCCATCCAAGACGGCTCCGGATCAATTGCCATCACCGCTCCAGCCCCGTCAATGCTCGGGGCATCCAGGGTCTCCAGGTAAATTGCCCTCGACAAGTTGTGCGCGTCTGCGTCCACTAGGCGGGACAACCTGTCGGCCCTGGCATTTTCGCTCCTCGGGACCTGCTGAATGTCAACACTGCCGAGGTCGGGAATGAGTGTTTGCACCTTCCGGACGTAGCTCTGCATGGTCGGGCTCCGCGCCTCGAACTCCCCTCGAACCTGCCCGACCACCAGCTGGGAGTCGGTGAAGACTTTCAGACGCCGGATGCCGAGCTCCTTGGCGAGTTTGAGTCCCGCGACTAGGGCCTCGTACTCCGCCTCATTGTTGGTCACTGGAAATCCGAACCTCAAGGCATACTCGGCTATCACTCCATCGGGATTGGTGAGGACTAGCCCAGCCCCTCCACCTTCAGGGTTCGACGACCCGTCAATGTGGAGCGTCCAGATCGGGAGATCGAGGCTGGGTGTCTCCGGCGGCTTAGGTTCCGCCTCCTGCACAGTGCACTCAGCGAGAAAGTCCGCGAGTACCTGGGCCTTGATGGCTGGTCGGGGCTGGTAGCGGATGTCGAACTCACCAAGTTCTACTGCCCACTTCACCAGCCGTCCCGCATTCTCTGGATTGCTGAGAATCTGCCGCAGTGGTTGATCGGTCAAAAGGGTGACAGAATGAGCCTGGAAATAGGGGCGAAGCCTCCTGGTCGCAGTCAGCAGCGCGAAGGCGATCTTCTCAGCCTTCGTGTACCGCGTCTCGGCATCCCGGAGGACTCGGCTGATGTAGTATACAGGCTTCTGAAGTCTTGCCTCTTCCCGAACCAGTACTGCGCTGACTGCGGTTGGGGAGACCGCCAGGTAAAGGTAGAGCATCTCCCCCTCTTGCGGCTTGGACAGCAGGGGAGGAGACGCCATGTACTCCTTGAGCTGGTCGAACGCCGCATGGCATTCGGCCGTCCAGAGGAAGTCTTTTGGGCGCTTCAACACCTTGAAGAATGGTTGGCAGCGTTCGGCCGACTTTGCCACAAATCGTCCGAGCGCGGCGACCCTTCCAGCGAGCTCCTGAACCTCCTTCACTTTGGTCGGAGGGGACATATCCTGGATGGCTTTGATCTTGTCCGGGTTGGCCTCGATCCCGCGCTGGTTGACAATGAAACCGAGGAACCTCCCGGCCGAAGCACCAAAAGCGCACTTCGCTGGGTTTAGCTTCATGCGAAACTTTCGCAAGGTGGTGAAAGTCTCCTCCAGATCTGCAATGTGCTGGTCTGCATGGCGGCTTTTTACCAGCATATCGTCCACGTACACCTCCATATTCCGGCCGATCTGCTCCTTGAAGATTTTATTGACGAGGCGCTGGTAAGTGGCGCCAGCGTTCTTCAGACCGAAGGGCATTACCTTGTAACAGTACAGCCCCCGGTCTGTTATGAAGGCAGTTTTCTCCTCGTCCTGTGGAGCCATCATTATTTGGTTGTAGCCGAAGAAGGCGTCCATAAAAGACAGTAGCTGATATCCGGAAGTCGCGTCGACCAGTTGGTCTATCCGTGGAAGCGGAAAGCTATCCTTGGGGCACGCCTTGTTCAGGTCGGTGTAGTCGACGCACATCCTCCACTTCCCGCTCGCCTTCCGGACAAGTACGACGTTTGCCAGCCACTCGGGGTAGCTCACCTCTCTTATGAAACCTGCCTCCAAGAGTTTGTCTACCTCCTGGTCGACCACCCGGATCCGATCCGGGGCACAGTGTCTCTTCTTTTGCTTTACCGGTCGGTGGGTCGGGTCGACGTTGAGGGCATGAGAAACGACCTCCGGGTCGATCCCAGGTACATCGGCCGCCGACCAGGCAAACACATCTGCATTGGCTCGGAGGAATTCCACTAACCGGAGCCGAGCTTCCAAGTCGAGATTGGCACCGACCCGGACCGTGCGGTCCGGGCGGCCTTCTTCGAGGGGAACTTCGATTACGCCCTCGGCCGGCTCCCCGTGCCGCAAGGCCACTTCATCTCTGGCGTCAAGTGACTCGACGCTTAGGGCCTCCATGGGTTTCTTCCCTTTGAGAGTTGCTAGGAAACACTGCCGTGCGGTCGGCTGGTCACCTCGGACCTCTCCAATCCCGGCCGCTGTGGGGAACCGCATGAGCAAATGGTAGGTAGAAACCACCGCGCGAAGGGCGTTCAGTCCGGGTCGTCCGAGGATAGCGTTGTAGGCCGAGGGGACACGGACGACCAAGAACCCGAGCCGCACCGTGGCTTCTGCGGGTGCAATGCCCGCAGTCACAGGCAGCTCGATGACACCTTCGGCCGAGATAGCGTCTCCAGTGAATCCTATGAGGGGGGTGGATGTTTTGTGCAACAATTGTCGGGGAAAGCCCATCTTTTGGAAGGCCTCATAATACAAAATATCAGCTGAGCTTCCACTATCCACAAGAACACGCCTTACATCATAGTCCGCCATAGTGAGAGAGATCACCATGGCGTCATCGTGGGGAGTCTGAACCCCCTTTACATCTTCATCACAAAAAGTGATTACATTTCCGACCCGCTGCCTCTTCGCGACGGCCACTCCTGATACTTCCGCCGAGCCCCCTGCGTTCCTCACGGGCCGAGAGCAGCCCCCAGTGATGGTGTGGATCACTCCCGCAACGGGTCGATTCTGCTCCCGAGGCTCCTGAGGGGCCGGGTCGGCTGGACGCGGGTCTGCGGGGGGACGTCGGTCGTTTACATATCGACCGAGACGTCCTCGGCGAATGAGAGCCTCGATCTCGTCCCGAAGCTGGAAGCAGTCTTCGGTATCGTGGCCGTGGTCTCGGTGGTACTCACAGTACGCCCGAGAAGGCTTCCTCCCAGGGATCTTCTTCATCTGCCTCGGAACCGGGAGGTCCTCCCGCCCCTTGACCTCCATGAGGATCTGGGCCCGGGGGGCCAGGAGTGGGGTGTACCGGTTGAAGCGTCGGTGCGGAGAACGAGGGCGTGTGGCGCCGTGGTTCCTTGCTGGTGACGGGCTTCTGCGCCGGCGTTGAGGCGTCGGGCTCCTCCTCTGGGGTGCCTCTTTTCGCCTTTTCTTCCCGGGCTTTAGAGGGGCTTCGGCGGCCTCCTTGTTCCGGTGGGAGGCTGCCTCCTCGGCGTCTGCATACTGGTTTGCCCGAGACAACAGCTCCGGGAAGCTCCGCGGCAGACGTTTGTCCAGGGAGAAGGTGAGTCTGCCCTTCCGGAAGCCTCGCTTCAGGGCTGAGAGAGCCACCTCCTGGCTCAAATTCCGGACCTCCAGTGTTGCCTTGTTGAAGCGGGTGAGATAATCCCGCAGGCTCTCTCCCTCGTTCTGCCGGACATCGAAGAGGGAGTCGGAGACCAGTCTTCGCCGGCTACTGACGGCGAAATGGCTGATGAAGAGACGGGTGAACTGGTGGAAGGACTGGATGGAATTAGCCTCCAGGCCGGCGAACCACGCCCTTGCCGGGCCGCGGAGGGTCGCCGGGAAGGCCTTGCAGAGGAGAGGATCCGATGCTCCATGGAGGAGCATAAGAGTCCTGAAACTCTCCACGTGGTCCCGTGGGTCCGCCGCCCCGTCGTAGGGTTCGATCGCCGGCATTTTGAACCCCGGCGGGTTTAGGGTTCGCAGGATCCTTGAGGCAAGCGCCGGCTGGGAGGAGATTTCCAAGTCGGCGAAGGGATCTTTGGAGTGGCCCTTCAGGACCTGGAGCTGTCTGTGGAGATCGTCCACCCGCCGGTCCAGGGAGCGCGACCGGTGGGTGGGAGACAAGGAGCGGCGCGAGGGGGACCGACTGGAGTGCGGGCCCCTCGAGGACTGGGGTGTCTGAGAACGCGCCCGGGTCCGCCTCTCGTACCCCGCGCAGCTCCGATGAGAAGGTCCTGGCAGAATGGACCGCACTCGAGAATCCTCCCCGCGCCGGCGCTCCTCTCCATGGGAGAGGAAGGAGCGCGGGTTGTGAGGAAGAGGCGAGTGCTCGGGGAGCAGCGGCTCCTGAGCCCGCTGCGGCACCCGAGAGATCACACCCTGCAGATTCTGCACTGCCTCCGTGAGGGTGCGAACCTGCTGGGCTAGCTGGTCGAACTGAGCAGGTTCGACCGTCTGAATGGGAGGAGAAGCGGTGGAATGCTGCTGAGAGTGTGTTGGGGACGCAGCAGCCTCCCGGCCAGAGGCGCGAGAGGCTCCGCGACCGGAAGCATTGGAAGCTCCGCGACCACCTCGCCGTGCCATTACGACCGTTCTGAGATTCGTCCCTTCCTCTAGCGCCAACTGTTGCTGGTGGTCCAAACCGAGAACGATTGACACGACGGTGTGAACGGGGTTCCGCCTGAGTTGTCTTGGTTGGTGCTGGTTGCGCTCCACCTTCCGCCAAGGAACCTGCAAACAAGCCTTGCACCACCACCAGGGTGGTGATGGCCCTCCGACGGTCAAGTCAGAGGAGATTGGAGGAGGAGAGATGATAATCACAAGTGGGAGAGAGTGCTCTGGGAGGTATTGCTTACCCCCCCCCTTCTCCCCCCAGCCGCATATATGCCTGGCTGGGAGGTCTCTCAGGGGGGTTTGTCGTCGTGGGGCACGATAGAATGGCCACTGACATGGCCGTTACGGGGCGTCGTGGAGCAGCGCCGGGTACGGTCATGGCAGGGCGTAGTGGAGCTCCGCTTTGTACGGTCGATACAGGAGATCGTGGGCAGCATCGGGTACAGCCGTTGCAGGGAGTAGTGGAGCAGGAGGCCGCGGCGTGCCTCTGGAGAATAGCCTGTCGTTATCAAAAGATCTCCGATTCGGGGTCGGAATGCTGGATCATAGGGCAGCCGACCCGGGGTCGGGCTGCGGAGCCGAGGAGGTCCGACTCGGGGTCGGAGTGCTGGATCATAGGGCAGCCGACCCGGGGTCGGGCTGCGGAGCCGAGGAGGTCCGACTCGGGGTCGGAGTGCTGGATCATAGGGCAGCCGACCCGGGGTCGGGCTGCGGAGCCGAGGAGGTCCGACTCGGGGTCGGAGTGCTGGATCATAGGGCAGCTGTAGCTTTCCTGGATACGCGTGCCGATCACGTGGGGCATGGCGGCTCAATTCCCCCATAACAGTATGTATGTATGTATGTATATGTATGTATGTATGTATGTATGTATGTATCTATATATATATCTATATATATATATATATATATATATATATATATATATATATATATATATATATGCATGTACGTATGTATATATATGTCATGTTTTAGCTTGTGAATGGCAATCCATATTAAGATGGTTAATCTAAATACCACTTACCCAATCATCCAATTTTACAAAATTTAATTTTATGCTTACCAAACAATATTTATAAATAAAAATGCAAAATTCAAGATAAACGAGTGTCACATTCCATGTAGAATTGAAATCATCAATGCTTGATGTATAAATACATAAATGAGACGTATATCATGCAAGGGAATCCTTACTTCTACTAGCAACAAAATCCAAATAAAGTGCCTATCAGCCCAAGAATACACCTAAAATATCTAGCTAATTTAAATTCAATATTTGACATAATTAGAAAACTAACTGACCTATGATCAACAACAAGCTACATTAATTTAATTAATTATTTATGAAATTTTCTAATTTCTAATTTTTGATACTCAAACTACATCTAAGCATAGGTTTTCCCCCATCCTAACTTAATCCATACTAATTGCAAAAAGTAAGTAAATACAAAGATTAACATTTTACCTCGATTTAAAGATTAGAGTGTAAAACCCTTGCTGGACTTCTTCTAATCCAAATATTTATAACTCTACACAAAATCAAAACAAACAATTAGAGTATGCTTGGGGGGGGGGGGAGTGGGGGGTGTTGGGGAATAAAGGTAATGGTTGGAAAATTATGAAGAAGAGGTGGAGGAAGGACAAGGCTGGCCAAGCGGCAATATCCGATGGCTCAAATTGATGTTATATTGATAATAACCACTAGATCGTGAAATGAGAGTCTGATCAGGATAAAGAAAGCATGATAGGATTGTTAGTAAGAGGTCCAATAATGCTATGAGATGGACAGAGTGGAGGTCAAAATGATGGGCAGTCACAAGATTGGTTCAAGTCCTCTATTAGGGTCAAGGAACGTAAAGGGGAGGAGAGAGGAAAGAGAAAGGGATCCTCTATTAAGGCCTATCCAGTTACATAGAAAGAGAGAGATAGAGAAAGAGAAAAGGAGAAAAAGAGAGGGAAAATAGGGGAAGAATCCATGATTTGGGCTAATGGACAGAGAGTAAGAGGGAGAAGTGGGATGGTAGAGGGCTCCAAGGATCGGTGGTGGCAATAATAGGCAACAATTGAAGGACGAGCGATGGATAAAATGGCTATGATGGGCGGCCTAACGATTAGAAAGAAAGAGGAACAAAGAGGGTTGGGCCAAAATAGGAAATTGGTGGATGGCTCGACAATAAGTCAAGTCTTAGCCCACTCTTTGACGATTAAAAGTAAGCTAAGGCTCCTATGTTGATCACTGAAGGGTAGTCGAGGAGGGGCTTGGGTGTTGTCCTGGCGAAATTCAATACATCATTAATGAGATTTAGGCTAGCATCACTAAGTTAATGTAGGGGCTAGAAGAAGAGAGAGAGCTGGTGAGGTGGTTCCTCGGCTCCAACATAATTGAGGAGTAGAAAAATGGCAAGAATATTGGCTATGTCGCAAGGAGGAATTATCCTGAGCCAGAAGAGAGAGAGAGAGAGAGAGAGAGAGAGAGAGAGAGAGGGATGCTCGGTGTCAGTGATTCATTTGATGGTAAAGGGTGGTTTAATAAAGGTGGTGGCTAAGGTTTTCTAGGCTCCGTGGAGTAGGGAAGGTCATAGAGTTAGTCTCTTTCTTTGACTCAAATAAGAAACCTATGAGGGATTGACCAAAAACAAGGGACCCAGCTCCCTCGCTAGCAACTGAGGCTCTGGTATCAATCATGAAGGGTCCTTAAGAAGGGAATTGGCCAAAGAGGCCCTCAACTTAATATACGGATGGAACAGAGTAGATACCAGAACCGAAGAGGGAGTTGGCGAGTGATATTCGAGCATCATCGGTTAAATTTAGGTGGGCAGTGATGACCGAATGGCCCGACACAGGGATGATAAGGAGAGGAGTCAGTAAGGTGTGAGTGGTACCTCAGTATAAGAAGGAATTATGTCAAAAGAGAAGAGAGAGGTGTGGGGTACTTGGCAACGGTGGTGATTCACTAGGAAAAGAGGGGTGGTTGAATAGAGGCAGAGTCTCGGATTTCCAAAATAGAGCTAATGTCCTTCTCTAACTCAAATAGAGAAATGATGTTGAACTAGTCAGCTTGATTGTGAAGCTGAGCAAAGTGGACAAAGCCTCATAGCTAAGAATCGTATTGCAAGATCGTTAATTATACCTCACAAAGCTTCATTAATATAGTACAATAATTCAAATATGATAAATAACTAACAAGAAAATGTTCATTAAAAAAAAAGGATAATGTAGAGTCATGTTATGCATGCATTTACTAATTTTTAATTTAATTTTTTATATTAAATTTATAAATAGTGATATGATAAATTTTATCATTACTTTATAATTACTAATATTCTTTTACTATCATCAAATAATCTAGTACAAATATAAATGTTTTGTTTATATGGAAGAATATCAAATGTGAGAAATATTGATAAAAGATGATTGTTTTTAAGAACATTTTCTTTACGAGTTCACGGGAAAATACCTAATCATGCATAAAATGCTTATTGAATTAAATTAAGTGTACTCCCATCCGATGCGTCTTTTAAATTCACTTTTCATAAATTATTATAAAAAAATATTTTTTATCAGTCAAAGATACATAAAGTAAAGTAAATTATTTATTTAAAATTATGATGTTAAATATAAATAATAGTGCAATGGAGACCACTGCCTAGCTAGTTGGGATCATGTCTATCACCCAAAGCATCTTAAAGGTGTTAGGGTAATCAATTTAAAATGTTTAATCAACGCCTCTTTCTTAAAGATAGTGGAGGTTTTATTAAACCAAACTGTCGTGACTCATTTGGTTCGCGGGATGAAGAGGAGGAAAAGTGTGGTCAACGAAAAAAATAAAAAAATAACTTATATTTGATTGAAGTTTTCAAAGAAGAGAGATAGAAAAGTAGCTTTCTCATTAGAATAAGTTTTTCATATTTTATGAGAAAGAAAAATTTAAATAAAACATAGAAAAGCCACTTTCCTACATAATGAAGATTATGGTGTTTTTTTTCAAAAATAGTGACTCAACTATTTATAAAGAATTTTAGTAATTTTAATAACTATTTATAACTATTAGAATAACTATTAACTGAAAACTCAACTCCATAAAAAATTTTAATGGCCATTTTTAAATATTTAAATATTTTAAATTTAAAAATATTTAAACATAGATATTAAAATTATATTATGAATTGTAGTAATTTTAAAAGTTAAAAATATTTAAAAATAGCTATTAAAAATATATTCCGATTATTTTGGGGTTGAACCTTCAAACCCACCAAACTTTGGTGTTCTAAATATCTGATTCTAAAAATTATGCATGTGATGTTATTTTCTTTGTAGTCTCTTTATTAAGGGCATAATATGTATTTTACATAACTTTTCTAGAAAATTAGATGCTTTACCAAATATAAATCACTTTTGAAAACTATGTTTTTTATGCTACTTTTCTATGGTCAACCAAATATGCAAAAACCATTTTCTATGGTATCATATACCTAGGCATCAGCTTTTCAGGAGTAAGGTAAAATTCTTTCCATGAAGCAAATGAAGGGAGGTAGCTAATTCAAAAGATCTGCAACTCAAATAAACTCCCGTTCCCAAGTGACTGTGAACCGGCTCCGTTTTGGATCACACATTTGGCGAAATGTAGTGAAAGTTCGCAATCTCTGTAACTCAAGTTTAGAAAAATTCAGTGTGGGAGACAGTAGCCTCATCTCTCTCAGGCATGACGCATGGATATGCAAGGATCCCCTTAAACGGAATCTGCCAAACCTCATTGTTCTATCCAAAGAACCTGCCATCAAGGTGGCATGCTTCATTAATCTTCGGCTATCCAAAGATACATTCCACGACCCACTTAACTTCATGGCAGAAGAGGAATCCCAGCAACTCTGCGCTCTCATCGAACAGGCGACCACACCTCACCGAACCCGGACACAGTAAGATAGAAATGGATAGCGGAGGAAAATTCTTAGTCAAAAGTAGTTTTGCGCTCTTCAGCTACAACAAGATAGCCTTTCTTAGTTTGCAAAATATAACTAGAAGATTCCTCTTCCAGAAAAACTGAAGATCTTCACGAAATCCAGACTCTAAAGAACTTGAAGACAAAATGCTTCCCAGTTGGACCACCTTGTTTTTGCTACAGATGCCAGATAACCTCTTATTCTTGTTCTATCAGAGTTCTTGGCAGAGTTCTCCAACACAATCCTCATAGCCACCTTGAAATCCCTCTGGTAAGTGCATCTTTCAGTGGAACAGAGCACTCTCATCCATGCTGACTCTCGCAAATGCTTAACCCCACTTGGTTGCCGTTTATGTTTTGAAGACACACTACCACTTAACCCCAAGCAATTTTAAAGCAGTGGCACCACATCCCTCCACGTAAAGAACATTTTAAAGCACTCTCATTGGCTCTGAATCTCTGCGGCCTCACTGATAAATAAAGCCAAGGCCAGTAAGCCCATAGATCAATGCCGAACAAACTCCATGCTCTTTTAAGATCATACTCTATCGGCACCACAACCACAACTTCTCAATGGAGATTAAATCCCAGAGATGATAGATTAGTCAGTAGTGGTTTCAGCAGGAAAGCTGAAGGAAAACCTTTACAAAGCCAAATAAGAAAACTCTAATCCATTCATTCGAATTTTGTTTGCACTAACATGTTGCTGAGTCATCTTCAATGAGAAACTACTCCCATCTCTGATGAAGAGCATAACTCCACCTAGTATACAACAAATCTGGACTAATACTGTATCAGTTCAGGTATGAGCTTGAGCAAGAATGAGAGCTCTCGCTGTGAAAATTTAGGCCTTGTGCCCTCCTTAATCTGCTCCTCTCTTCCCTCGGTGGCTGATCTGGTGAAATCTGAAACAGCCTCTGTGATCTCTTTAACCAGGTCAACAATTACACCGTTGATTCCCATCAGATGCTGCATGTAAACAGCTTCAGGAACATTGCTGCACATGAATTGACAACACATCAGTAACACCGAAGTTGGATAGAACAAAGCATGAGCCCCACTGTAACAAGCTAAGAACTCCAACATAATTTGAAAAGGAAGAGAAGGAGGCTTACTTGAGCTGGCCATATGTCAGAAGGGAAAGATTGGATTCTTTGATTCTGGCTATTGTCGATGGATTTCTGAAGACTCCTCTGACTTCTGAAACAATGCCTTGCAAGCCACATGCCAAGCATAATTTGATGGCCTCATCCAATGAGTTTCTTCTCACATCTTCAAAGATTTCAGTCCCTGCGTCAGTGAGGAAATACACCTGGTCGAAGAATCAAAAACACTGTTATAACGAGATCATATCGCTTTGAATATAGTTTTGCTTATCCCCATACACCTCTTTTTACCCCATTTTGGCTGTTCCTGGTTACTTATTATTACTCTCAAAACACAAAAATCAAAATTTGCCATGCTAGTTGGTACTAATGCATACTGACCACATCGTACCATATCAATACCAAACCAGAATACAGTATAGAGGGTGCAGCAGCTCGGTATGCCAAACCAGCCTCCATACTGGGCAATACCAATACTGAATAAAATAGTACTAGTAGATAGAGAACCAAGACAAAAATAGTTACTTCTTACTAATATGTGATGATGATAGATACTTCCCATCCATCTTTCTTAAAAAGAGATTAAGATGCACAAGAAGAGGAAATACAAGATCTACTTACAGGATAAATACTCTGCAGTTTCCTAATTAGCTGTGCCGCGTCAGGCTGGAAGGTTGAGAAGATGATGGGCCGATCATTGGCATAATCGAAAACAACCTGACCAACATAATTCAGGAAACGATTAGAAACATCCATCAAAAAATTTTGACATGTTGAGCATTAAGCTTTCTGACAATAGATTTATGACTAGAACATGAAGTGAACTACAGAAACCGTACCTGTAAGATGGCTTGAAGAGCATGAGCAAGCTCTTCTTCTCGGTAAACAATGTAGTCATCAAATTTTAGCTCAATGTTGAAACCAAGATTGGAATTAACCCTCTGAAATGCCTCTTGCAGTGTGCAAAAAGAATCATCATCCTCCACAATCCAACTCAAAACTCTCCCATCTTTCGCCTTTCTAAACAATGATTTCCCCACCTGAAGGCCCATTCATTCCCCAAAAACAAATCAAGAATTACATCATATATCGACTTTCTTTAATCTAAACAGAGGATTATTACAGAAGAAATAGTGAGAATTACCTTCCCATTCTCTCTTTGAGGCCCATAGGACAGGAATTCCTCCAAGAAGAGATCTGTGACTCGTTTCTCAGACATATTTCCCTACACGGTGTATGTATCAAGTGAATGGATTGGAAAAACAGTTTGGCTTAAAATGAACCAAGAGCTCAAAAGCAAGACACAAACTTACATCTTCTTCTGTAAGGATCGTGTTATCATGAAAGATGATCGGGCAGCCATCTCTGGTCACCTACAAAATGACATCCATGGTTCTCCTCTAAGGTTCTTCACTCAACAATTTATTTTTTTTCAAAAAAAAAGAAGAAAAGATAGAACAAAAAACAAAAAGATAGATAAATCAGTTCTGTGAATATAAGATGATGAAAATTGTGGGGATTGAGAGCAAGGAAAATGGCAGTTTGGTTCTACAACTTTGACAAGCTTCCTCGTATGAAGAATGAAAACTATTGAAGGGTATTAATGTCACACCCCGAGCTCGAGGCGCGGCAGACGCCGCATCTCAAGCTCGAGGCGTGAAGTTTAGTGGCATCAAAGCTAAGCGAAAATCAAAAATAATGCTATTGGATTTCGGGTTTCGGATTTTGGATTTGAACTGGGCCAAGTTGGGCCCACAAAGGGTATAGCCCAAATAGGGCTCCAATATGGCTGATCTGGGCCCAAGTTGGGCCATTGTGGGCCCAACTTGGCCCAAAGTCCTGCTCACGGCCCACAAATGGCCTCCCTTCTTCTCGATTCATCCAAGAACAGGAGAAGAAGGGAACAAGGAGGAAGGAGCAGGGAGCCGGCGAGGTGGCCGGCCTGGGTGGCGGAGGCTGATGCCCAGTCGACGGCCAGCCGACCGCAGTGGCGGCCGGCGGCCGCTGCGGCGACCGACGTGAAGAAGCAACCGTGAAGGTCTCGGTTTATGGGCCGAAACAGCAAAAATATGACATGACTAATCTCGGAATCAAAGGCTGGAGGAAGCTTACTGACGGTGGCAGAGGCGGTGGAAGGAAGATCACGGCCGCGACTGCTCGATCCGGCGGTCAAGCGGCAGCAGCGACGCTTCCGGCAAAGAGAGAGGATGGATCTCAGAACAGGGGAAGCGGAGGAAACCAAAAATCCAAAGAAAGAAGATGACCCAAGGTGGAGAAGCTCGGTTGGGGTGGCGCACGCGGTCACCGAAGGAGGAAGAAGAGGAAGGAGAGGGTCTGTGGTGGAGCAATCACAGAGGAGGAGGAATGGGAGGTTTTTAATAGGCCCCCAATTTGAACGGTGGACCGCCGTGATTCTCGCGGCGGGCGTGATCAGCAGCCTCTCGTGCGGACGCGGAGCAGCCACAAAACGGCCGCAGGGCTGCCGCGGATTGTCCGCGGCACCTCCGCTCCCGTTGTGGCCGGAGAAGGTGGAGGGGGATCGCGTTTGCGATCCCCTGCTCTGCCCCTTCCAAAAAGGGACGTTGGGCTAAAGTCGGCTAGAGCTGCCGGCTTCAGCCCAGTATCTCACATTCTCTCCTCCTTAAGAAAATTTCGTCCTCAAAATTTAAGGGATCTAGGCCTTTCAAATTTAAAAATGCTCAGCCCATTGAGTAATATAAATCCAAAATCTCATTCTTCTTGTTCAAAATCAGTGTGATAGATAGTTTTGGATCAACTATCAAAAATTTCATAAGTGACTAACTAAAATCTCATATTGAAATTATCATCTTGATGCATGTTCACTCGAGAACGAATCAGGATCGATTCACAACAAGATTGATCCATTTTCAGCAGTCCTTGGACATGTTGGAACTCTTGATGGCAGTACCGCTCAGAAATTTTATAATTGAATAATTATTCTTTTTCCTCTTTGGATCATAACCAAATCAAAAGAATGCGCTTATCATCTTTCAAATAGATCCCATACGCTTATCATGATTGTGTGCTGATCGCTCAAAAGATAATGACCATCCTTAGAGTCAAATCATTATATGGCTAAGAATGTAATTCACAAAATGAACATGTACTGATGAACATCCAAGCATATGTTTTCAGAGAGGCAAATGGGACCGTGGATTAGGTGATTTCGTATGTGGCCAGTCACTCTAGGGGCATCTTATGGGTTGGAGAAAGAGAGTTGCCCAGAGCGCCCCAAAACTCTTTTTCTTTTGACCTTGATGTATCCGTATTAGAACTGTATGAATCATCCGTTTCAGCAAAAAAAAAAAAAGAAAACATATTAAGGCCAAACAAATGGACCATATTCCATGTATGTATTGATCTTAAATACTAAAGGACTTGTTTTCCCTTCTTCATTATATATTAATGCATAAGCAGAATGCCCGATAACAACAAAATAGATAAAATCCACTGCCATGCCAATGCAGGTGATGGGTTTGGAGCGTGATAACCACTTTAAATTCATATTGTTTCTTACCTTGTAGATTTAATGTTACTTTATCTTCAAATCATCTTTCCTCCTTTCATCAAGAGGATTATAAAAAGTATCTTTGTCTTCTTGAAAAGATTATAAATCTACCATTCATGATTTACCAAAATATATATCATCTATTTGTACTGCAAATTAGCCAATCTCTCATCAGACCCAAATAAGGCCATGCACCAGCACCACCATACAGATGCGCTTTATGATGCGAGCTAAGAACATCATGGCAGCTCGCATCATAAAGCATGAGCTGCATGGCTAGTGATACTTCTCAGAGGCCCACCAAGAGGATTGACCGCGGGGTCCACCATCGGAGAAGATCCCGTGGTCCCCAGCACCATCACATGCTCCCTCCTTGTATCTGACGGCAGAAATTGCGACACGATGCACTCCAGAGATCCTCCGGTCTGAAATCACGTGACAAGCCCTTTTTTGTTATTTATTTATTAATCTAATTACTTTTATTCTCCGAACGGCGAGGAGAAACCAATTTGCTCGGCCGACGCAACGGACAAGTTAAAGCCGAAAAGAACGGAAAGAACTCGGCTACGAGAAAGAAGCCCAACAACGGTCGGGAAAAGAAAACAAGAGCAAGAGGCAAACGTCGGAGAGATCATGGAAAAGGCCAACGGCGTCGTACCTGGACGTCGAACTCGACCAAGTCGATGGGGAAGCGGGCGGCGCGGTTGAAGGAGAGGAGGGAGTTCTCCTTGACCGCCGTCATCCGCCGGTCCGGCGACTCAAGCGCGTTCATGCCGCTCCCCCGGTGGCCCACCACGGTGAACGCTGCCGCCTTCCACGGCGGTCGCACCACCTCCGCCCCTGTAATCCCCCAAACCCACCACCATCCAACGGTTCAGATATCCTGATCAGTTTAGATCCAAGAAACTGAAGAAAGATAGAGAGAGAGAGAGAGAGAGAGAGAGAGAGAGAGAGAGAGAGAGAGAGAGAGAGAGAGAGAAATGGCACCTTTCGGGAGGCGGGCGGAGGAGAGGGCGACAGAGGGGCTCTCAGGGACCTGGTCAAGATTGGGGACGTCGGAGACATGGACGGCCTTGAGAGCCATGGCAGACTATATCAACAAAATCGGGGACAATGAGGGGAGAATTACGGTTAGGGTTAGAGTTTTGGGGGGAGCTCTTGGAGGTCTCTCGCCGGGGGAGGAGCTCGGACGAGGGGTTTTTAAAGGACGAAGGAGACGGAGTAGTTGACGGTGGGGTTTATGCCGTGGGATATTCTCTTGGGCGCCAGCTCGCGCCCCTCGGGGTTCCACCTTGCCTGGTGGCAAGAATATTCCGTTACAATAAACGGCAGGAAGGCTCCTTAATTGCCCCCATCCCGTTTAGGAGGGAAGCCGTGGGGCTTTTGATGCGGTGCGTCCGCATAAAGATCAATGATGCGATTACCAGATTATCAAACTTGGACGGCAGATATAGTGATAGCATAGAGTTTGCTATGCGAGTGTTGGTAAGAAACTGGAAAATTGATGGTCGGGACTTCGGATATCCTTCGGAATATTTATTGTGATATCCGTTGGGAATTTGTTCGTCCTCTCCCACCTTGTGGTTCCAACGTCGTATGACCTGTGCCACGTCATAGAGGGCTGTATTTATTTGCTCCATAATTATATAGTTGGAGTCGGATTAGGGACCTCCGAGAATTTTTGGCTCACGTGACTCTGCTTTGATAAGTGTGCAGAAGTAGTCAAATTTGTGTGGCGTCAACTCGTGTTCGTTGACCATGGGTAAGCTCCACGTAATCACTTGACAAATACGACCGAATTTATCTGGTCTAATAATAGGACCATCCAGCTCATAACCAAGTCAGGCATCGACGAGGTGATGAGGTGTTTGGTGAGACTAAATAGTTGTTGCAACTTTGTAGGAAGAGCGGAAATGGGCATTTAATCATGCACACATGCACACTTATATGCATGCATGTATATATAAATATTAAATTAATATGACTCAGCATAGACAATGACACTATTTCTTGAATGAATATATATACATATAGATATATAAATGGATATGTGCATACGATGGCCAAACATTTTATACACGTTAGGAGTATCAAATAGTCAAACATCTTGTACAAATCATATGGTCAACTTATGGATGTGGTCATAGTGACAAGCATGCATGTACATGCATGCATGATCAGACATAAAAATATATAGTCGACTAAGACACAAATGGTCAAAGATCTTGTACAAGGTATAGCTCAAGCAGAAAAATATTCACCATCAGTGACAGAGAATGATGACATACGTCCAGCGGTTATCATTATGAGCAATAAGAATATCTCAATAATTCATTTACAAAAAAAAAATTCAGAAAAGCAAGAAAAAAATTTCTTGCATTTATGGTTCAGCATTATAATCTGTCAAGAACCATTTTGGTTGCATGAGAGTTATCCTGCAAGACAATAGAGGTTCATAAAGTTCTTTTGCTTCACAAGTGAAACTTGCAAAATTCAGCTGTTGCAGTCAACAGCAGACTGGATCAACAAGGGAGAGGTTCTGAGTTCAACTTGCGGATTGAGGCCTGTCAGAAACTTCAGAAGTAATGCTAATATTTAGTTAGTTATGCATGTAGATGCCAAAGAAAATTGCCACTACGAAGTGATCCTCTACATCTAATAAGCAATCAACTTATGTGCATGTATATATATGTATGTATGTTTGTATGTCAAGGTTGTATGTATATAGACCGGACTAGGATGATTCTTGTACTTTAGAACTCATAATATCTCCACCACTAATCGCACTATAGTTTCAAGGTTGCAACCATCTACAACCAAGGTTGCTTCTTTACTAGAACAGGAATCCAGATGTGGGAGTCTATTCTTTAAGCCATGACGACATGACACTTCTTTAATAAATATGCTCCTTGTGTCATCTTGTTCTTTCTTTTTCTCTTCTTCTTGTGATTTCAAGAAAGAGGTCTAGACCTCGTTCTACATTGAGACCATGTAACATATGGGTTGGGGTCATTAAACTTTACGCAAAACCATCGCAAAAAAAGGAATAGATAAGAAAAGAAGTCTTGGTTAGCTTTCGTAATGTGCACGCCAGGCACCCTAGCTCAAAGGCATCCCTGGTCTCTATGATTTTGTTCTTCATGCCATGCCGTCCACAATATTTTGTTTATGTCGAACCTTGTAAGAAAGTTCTGCTGATATCAACCTATGTAAGTGAGGAACGGCCACTTCCTTTAGGCAGGCCTTAAAATAAGTTGGTTCGCTAGCAATGTGCATGCCAGCTGTGTGAAGAGAATAACGCTACCTTTTTTTTCTTTTAGCAGTTAGAACGCCATACACGTTCCGATGGCATAATGGATCATGGCTATTGGCCTATTACTTTCCCAGTCCCAACAAGACTTCCAGTTTATAATCAAGCTTTTTAATCCATCCTTTATGTCATCCAATCTTTCAAGCATGATGAACTCCCTTCTCGGACTAGTTGGGACTCATCTTGATCGAGACACTTTCAAATCTAGTATGGTACTCCAGATATCAAGGTCATTAGGTTAGCGCCTAATTCTGGAACAGGTTCAAGTTTTGTATCTTTCACGCAAAAGAATAATTGATATTCCTTCATAACATCAACCATTGGATTATACTTTGCGTAGATCTCAAAGCAGCCCAAATTTTTTCTTTTTTTTTTTTGGTACAACAGCAGCTCACATACGACAGGAGTGAGTACAGCCGATAAAATCAGAAAAGAGAAGATAATATAGAGGATAAGGCATCGACACGTGGTCTACCCAGATAAAGCCTCCAGAATGGAAAACCGCGAAGGAGACCATCCAGTCAGCAGCGTTATTCGCCTCTTTGTAGACATGTGTGGCCCAAGAGAGACCACACTCATCTAAGAGCCTACGGATGTCATGGAGCAACAGTCTAAAACCAGCCCACGTCTCCGACCCTGTATCCACTCGATCACCATAGCCGAGTCTTCCTCAAGAAGGATGTGGTCCGCCCTCAAAACACGCCTCGCATAGATGATCCCTTCCATGCAACTCTGAGCTCGGCATAGACTACATAAGTGTCAAAGATCTACCGGCCCTCAGCCACTATTAGTCTGGCATCATGATCTCTGATGACGAATTCCAAACCTCCAGTGCTCCCTCCCTCGCCAACACTAGGGGGTGAGGTCTCTCAAGAGACCAGCATATTCTTAGGCGCTGCAAGAGCAAAAGGGGGCCCTAGATTTTCCTAGCCATCTCGAGGGACGACGGTGTGGTGGTGCGGATGACCTCCGCCACATGAAGAAGAGCCTTGTCCGCCACTAATCTTGGATGCGCTCTGCTGTCCTCAAAAATCCGAGCATTTCTATCTAGCCAATAGTGATAGGCCAGGTTGGCAACCCTGATCCCTAGTTCCTTACAGACAGGCCTCCGCGAGGAGCTCTCTAGGGAGTGCAAAAAGTTCTCGATTGATGTCCACCCCTTTCAAGGGTCGTGGGGGCTCGAGGCATACCCTCAGATTTGGGCAGCCCTCGAGCATCCGATAAGGATATGAAAGATAGTCTCCTCCACCTTCCGACAATCCACACACTCTGGAGAAATGCTCATCCCTCGTCGAGCCAGCATGCCTCTGGTTGGCAAGCAGCCCCATGCCACCTTCCAGATAAATAAGGCAACTTGTGGGTAAATGCGAAACTTTTATATCTAACCCCCATCAATCTACTATGCCGTAGACCTCCTGACCACCTGGAGTAAGTCCAAGGCCTTCACCTCTGACCTCCTTGTCATGCTCCAAACCCTTCTGTCCATAGCCTTCCCAGCAGAAATCAACAAAGACATAACACGCTCAGCCAACCGCTCCCCAAAAGCCCGTCGGACGAGGTCCTCGTCCCATGCCTGCCCCCTAGAAGCAAACAAATCGCAGACTCTACACCCCTCCAGGAGTCCAACGTCGATCAAGATAGGCCAATCGTGCAGTGGCATCTCAGAGAGCCAACTATCCTCCAAAACGTAGATGACCTGTTCGTCTTCAATCTTCCATCTAATCTCCAGTAGAACCACCAAGGCGCGGGCACAAATCTCTCTTTAAATGAAGGAATTGCGATGGCCAGTATGAACGACAGTCAGATCGATCGGATCCCCATTCTTGGCCCTCATCAAAGCGTACCAAACACTCCGGCTTCAAAGGAAACCTGGCTGCCAACCTGGTCGTGAGGATCTTCCGTTGCTCGATCAATGAGTGGATCCCCATCCCCTACTGCTGGTCGGCTGACAGATGGTATCCCACGTCAGTAGATTCTTTCGCACGAAAGATACAACCTGAATCCGCCTAATACATGACAAGTTGGTTTTGGGTTAGCCATACATGTACCAGACTAGGGGTTGAGGCCCATGTGTATGTTTCGCCCATTCCAGGATTTATGGGATTACATCTTTGTATTGTTTTGAGGGCTCTTTATTGTAGGGTTTTTTCTTAGAGTTTACGCCCCTCTTTACCTTTTCCAATATTAGCTAATAGTCCCTACCCATGAAAATTGGTTATAGTTTGTGTAAGTCTTGACTCGCGCGGCCTGAGTCGATCTAAGCTAGGGAGGCTGGGAGAAGCCTGTGAAGATCGACCTGTTGGAAAAATTTAAATGCGCATGCGGCCCGAGATTCGGCCGCATGCGCGTTTGAATTTCGTGAAAGCTCGTTGGGGTGTTCGCGAAATCACCGCGGGCGTGTCCGCAAAAGACGCGAACGCATCCACAAAAAGACTAAAATACCCCTGCTCAAATATCCCTATAAATACCCCCTATTTCATCCTATTCTGGATACGAAAAATTAGAAAAAATATCAAAAAAATTCTGGAGAAAAGTTCTTCCTCTTAGCCACTTTTAGTTTTTATTTTTGCAATTATATTTATTTTATTTTATTCTTTTTATTTTATTCTTTGCTGGATTTGCAAGTCCGATGGGGTTCGATTTGGCTTCTTCCGAGATGTACCGAAAAAGAAGTTTAGGGTCGTCGTATCTCTGAGAAGAATTGCCGGGAGACCCGTACGCGGGGGCAAACACTTCTTTGGGACAGTGTCTACGCACTTCGACCTACCTTCATTCAGGCTATTTTCTCTTACTTTTGTTTTAAATTTAATATTAGTGGATCAGTAGGATTTATAATTTTATGATTTGAATTTATTAAATGAATAGATTTATTTTGTGCTAGAATAGATTTCTTTTGTGATAAAATAGATTTATTTATTTCTTTTAAGAATTTCTATTAATTGCAATTATTAGATTTATTTGCTTAATTAGGTGATATATTGCTAACAATCCAAAGAAATGTTTGGTTTATTTTTTTTGTTAGTAATATATAATTCAGTAAATCATTCTAAAATGGTAATAATTTGTTTAACATCCAAGAGGTTTATCATACCTCCAATCGGACTCCTCAAGAAGTAATTTCTAAATCTCATTCAAATGAAAAATTTGAAAATTGGTTAATACATAATAATTAATTCATTGAATTGACTTATTAAATCTCAATCAATTATTCTAATAAGGTAATAAATCATATAATTCATTGAATTGATATTTTAAATCTCAATTACAATAATTGATTTGCTACCACAAAATTAGTAATTAATTATTCTAATAAGGTAATAAATCTTATAATTCATTGAATTGACATTTTAGATCTCAATTACGATAATTGATTTGCTGGCACAAAATTAGTAATCAATTAGTCTAATAAGGTAATAAATTTTATAATTCATTGAATTGATATTTTAGATCTCAATTACAATAGTTGATTTGCTGACACAAAATTAGTAATCAATTATTCTAATAAGGCAATAAATCAATTCTAATATATAGTTCATCGAATTGACATATTAGATTTTAATTACAATAATTGTCTAGCTAGCACTAATTAATAATCAATTATTACTAATTCGGAAAACTCAAACAGAAAATTTAGAAATTGATTAATCCATAATAACAAATTTAAGTTTGCACTTAGGCTTTTATAAAAATTGAAGTTGTGTGATTTCTAGTGATTATATCCACTAACTAATAGTGTCAAAGAAAAGCTTGTCAAAAAGGTATATGTGCCTAAGAAAGGCTGGTATTTAAGTGAGCCTACTGCTCCACCACCGATCTGGAGCTGATCTGGTTATTATTTTTTAGATATATCAACTAGAAATTCAAAATTCAATATAAATTTTAGTGCAATCTTTTGACAGTTCTTAATCAAAAATTTGCCATGAAAGATCTCGGCACACTTCACCACTTTCTTGGAATGAAGGCCACTCCTACTTCAAAAGGTCTTCACTTATCACAAACTCACTATGCCTTCACAATTTTAGACAAATCAGGAATGTTGGATTGTAAACCCATGGGAACACCAATGGAGACCAAAACCAGTGGTCTCAAGGATGGCACTCCACTTGAAGACCCGAGCTTCTTTCGCGGCTTAGTTGGATCTCTTCAATATCTCACACTCACTCGACCAGATTTAGGGTTTAGTGTTAATTTTGTGTCACAAGTTATGCATGCTCCTTGCTACTCTCACTTAAAAATGGTCCGACATATTTTGCGATATATGAAAGGAACATTAGATCTCGGTTTAAATTTTCGCTCACACTCTACACTTGATCTTTTTGCCTTCTCTGATGCAGATTGGGTAGGTTGTCCTACCACTAGGCGGTCCACCACTGGGTATTGCACCTTTCTTGGCCATAATCTCATCTCCTGGTGTGCCAAGAAGCAGAATACTGTGTCACGATGCAGCATCGAAGCAGAATATAGATCCATGGCTCATACCACTGCAGAACTTACATGGCTCATCTTCATCCTGCGCGACTTGTGTGTGCCTCAACGTACTCTACCAATTCTTTTTTGTGACAATTTGAGTGCTCTCTAAATGATAGTCAATCCTGTTTTTCATACTAGAAGCAAACACATTGAGCTAGATTATCACTTTATTCGGGAACGGGTTGCTCTTGGTCAGCTTGTCACTCGCCATGTCGCCTTTACGGAATAATTTGCTGATATCTTCATCAAACCGCTCTCCAAAGCAACCCTTCGCATCTATGCAGCAAGTTGTGCCTCACGCCCTGACACAACTTGAGGGAGGGTATTAGCGAAACAATATCACAAACTCAACAACATTAGTTTGCAAGCCACGCTACATGGAGTGATAAGGAGAGGCTTGCGAACTGTAAACATCAATATATCCAAAGAGTGGCAAGGCGTGTGATGAGTTTGAATCAAGGCAATCTCGTTTCCAACAAAGCTGAAACTCCGGCCAGTGAAGAAACAGTTTTGGCCAGCAAAGAGATGGCTGTGAATCATTTGAATTCAAAAGAGAGTAAGGTTGTTGCAACCACTAAAATAGATGGTCACCCAATGATCATGAAAAAATAAACTATATCTTGTAAAGATATAAAGTAACTTGTACTCATTAAACACTCATGAAAAGACATCTCTGGTGCTCACATTTTCTGAGTACATAAATTCATAAACATACAAGTCATTTTTTTAGTTATTACTTCATCAAGAGGCGGTCTAGCGAGAGAGGTTCTACACTTGAACCTTTGAATCATAAGTAAAGATCTAATCTTCTTAATTATTTTAATTTAGGTAATTAATTGGGAAGAATTTAGAGATTAGGGTTAGTTTTATGGATTTTGATGAGAATAATTAGTTTATCTGATTTGTCAAATTGATTGGATGTGTTAGGGATGCCAGTGGATTGGTAGGTACCTTGAGAATCCCCTTTGCATGCTTTTTGTTTGTTAATTTTAATATATTTATGTGTGATTCAGATGTGCGCATGTATGATATAGGAAATAATGAATTCAAGATTATGCATAAAAATTGATAATATTTTTCATTATAATGTAAACATTTTAATTTTGACTAATAAAATAAGACTTTCATAACTAAATGATTTGGTGGGGTTCTTCAGACTAGTCATATTATTATTGATTATCTCGTCACGCTTAGAAAATGTGGCATTATAAATTGCCCGTCCGTGAGTAAAATATGTGATACTATCAATTGCCCCGTCATGAACAGAAAGCATGACCATGATTCTATCCAAACCAAAAATAATTTAATATAATTAATATGCATATTTGAAATGAATTGGTGGGTTTGAGCTCTAGATTGGCCGGTTAATTATGTATTGTCCACCATGTGCCGAAGCATAACATTGTAGATAGCCTCGCAACATGTAAGAACACAGTATTATCGTTTGCCTCATCATGGGCGGAAAACATGACACTATTGATTGCCTTGTAATAGACAAGTAACATGACATTATTAATTGCCCCATCACAAGCGGAAAATATGATCGTGATCAATCTAAAGCTGAAAATACAATATTGGAGATGTGCATATAAACTTATTTCATGAGTTTAGACTCACAGCTAATTTTGTTATTATAGATTGCTTCATTACAGGCTAGAAATGTGGCATTAATGATTGGTCCATCATTAACAGAAAATATGACACTGTCGATTGTCTCATCATGACAAAAAAATATGACTAGGATTGGCCTAAAGTCAGAAAAATAACCAATTTCAGATTCGAATCATTGGTTTGAAAATGACAGATAAGTTATTTGAAAATATTATTGGATAAATGATTGAATTGATGGTATATGACATATTATGAATGGAATGGTTATTTTGACATGTGGTGTATATATATGTTTTCGGATTTATTTGAGTACGTTTATGGTGATACATGAAATATTATAGAATGGTTATTATGATATATATATATATATATATATATATATATATATATATATATATATATATATATATATATATATTCACTTTCCAGTTTATTTGAGTTGTGTTGGATTCTTGATATGGGATTTTGTGCTAGCTGTATATACTTCGGTATTGCGTATGTTTGGAGATTCTTACTGGGTTGGTTGCTGATATCATTTCTTTTCTTGTTTTCAGAGCCACAGGGTGCATAGTGCTGGGGTATGGGGTTTGCTAGAGAAAGTTGGAGAAGATTTAGAGCAATTTTGATACCCATGGGTGTTGGACCTCGTGATTGTACCTTTCAAAAAGAAAACAAATAATGGACTATTTTATTTTGGAAATGGTGATTAAAATGGTTGACATTTTGATCTCTCTATAGGCTTTGTATGTTTCATAGGATTATGCCTTATGGAATGTACAACCATGTCATATGCCAGCCTTCATGGCATGTTTGGGACATGGCAGTTTGTTTCTTCTTTTTCTGTTTGTTTGTGGTCTCTAGATCTATTCTCCTCGGGTAATGGTAAATATGACGTGCTCTATATAACAAATTTCACGCAAAACATCAAGCATGTCAATAGATTGAGATGTGATGTGCCCCATATACAATGATCTTTGGAAGTTTCATCTACTTTGCTATTGAAAGCTAACTCAAGACTGGTGCATGAAGCTTTGCTTGAAAGTAGATGTCACGCCCCGGATCCGGATCCGTGACACGGCCGTGCTATTGTCGACTACCGCCCACAATAGCACGCAGCCTCATACCTGGGTAACAGGGTAGTCAAACCAACCGAATCTTTTCATATGAAAGCATTCTTAGTACAACATGCTGGTCAGTACCCAAATACAGAGCTTCTATGTAGTTTATGTACACAAAAGTATACTTGCTTTACCCCAAAAGAAAGAAGCCCTGATACCAAATTAACGTGTCTCTGGCAGCTATCAGTGGTAAGGATCTGAAAGAAAAAGTAAATGAACGGATATGAGCTACACGGCTCAGTAAGTAATCATACATAATCTTACCGGATCGAACATAACGGTAACCATATTTATGCAGGGTTTGAGAAGCTGACATGCATATTTATCTAATCATCATCATGGCATAATATGTATGCAATTTAAAGGAGATAGCGGTTATAGCAAAATACAACATTTCATAAGGATATATTCAAAAAACCCGTTGTAAAACAATGTATGCTTTGGCCATGCACGTTCATAGATGTCACGGCCCGCCTGCGCAGGGCACGTGACTATCGGGCCCACATGAGGGGGAAACACGGGGCTCCCCTGCCAGATATTGGCCGGTTCCGGGGCTTCACGCAAGCGTCCTTCACCCCTCACCGATTATGCTTCTCCCCAAAAACACATCTGCAGGATTTGGAAGCACCCGTCTCATATACCCAGGCTCTGAAATGAGCCTCATGATCATGCTTCAAATATCATTTTCATAAAGTATGCATATGAAACCGTGCCCCCGGCATGCCGTGGTCGTGCTCTTAAATGCTACTGCGAAGTCATTCTTGGCCACTGGCGAGACCGGCTCAGTTATTAGGCGGCCACTGGCGGGGCTGGCTCAGTCATTCTCGGCCACTAGCAAGGCCGGCTCAGTTACATTGGGTCAGTAGCTCTTAAGAGTAAATAATGCTTCGTATAGGTAGTACCTCATAGATGCTACGGCGAATTCATTATTGGTCACTGGCGGGGCCTGCTCAGTTATTAGTCGGCCACTGGCGGGGCTGGCTCAGTCATTATCGGCCACTGGCAAGGCCGGCTCAGTTGCATTCGGCCCGTAGCAATAGGAGTTCCTAGGTACCCCTTTACAAGCAATATGCCGCTAGAGCAAATCATTATCATTCTTTACACTCATGCTAATAAAAATCATAATATGGAATTCAATTCATTTTGCATGTATCACAAGAGCTATGAAAACATAATATGTGCACAACTATGAATTATGTGACTGACATGTACCACCCATGTTCATATTTCATAACTCATATCTTAGCATGTAATGTAATCCCAGTATTTTGTAGGCATAACGGAATATAAAGCATATATCATCATATCTTGTGTAACTAGAGCATGTCAGATACACATATCATTCTTAGCCTACAGTACATGCATAACATGTTAAATTTCATGTATGATCCATAAAGATTAGGGCAGGCTACTTACATATATGATTCACAACAAGATTAAAACAAGTTACTTACTTTCTTCACAAATCATGTATACAATTCAAATTGTATGAAAAACACTGGTTCATCTTATAAAACATAATACAAGATCTACGATAAGATTAAGGTAGATTACTTACATCAATTCGCTTTCCAAATTGCTCAAGTCCAGGTGACAAATCCTTAATCACCTAAAGCAACATCATAGGGTTTACATTATTCCCCATTTATTTATTATAAAATCTCTTAGTTCATCATACTATGAACTTACTTGCTTGGGTCCTATCCAAGGATTTAGCCCAAATCCAATTTGAAGCCTTTGGGGTTCGATTTAAAACCAAATTGGGTCCACATGGGTTGATTGGGTTTTTAATTAAAGGATTGGGCCTCGTTTATAATTGGGTCCAACCTTTTCTAGCCAATTGGGTCCTCTGATTTGGTCAATGTGGCTCATTTGGGCCTGAGTCGAGGTTAGCCCAAGGTCAATTCGACCTTCTGTCAGTTGAATTGGGCATGAATTGGGCCTGATTCACAATCAATTAGGTCTGCTGAGACCAACTCAGCTTAATTGGGTTCGGACCTGGTTTAAATCGGGCTTGTCCAGACTTAGCCCAATTTGATTGGGCTCGGGTTCAGCTTCAATTGGCTAAACCAATTTCTTATTATTGGGCTTAACGGGTTTCGGATCCGAACCCGATTCCGGCCCGTTAACCCACTCTTTTCTTTTCTCTTCTCTTTTTCTTTCTTTTCTTTTCTTTTTCTTTTCTTTTCTTTTTGTTTCTCTTTTTCTTTCTTTTTCTTCACCGTTTCTTCTTTTTTTTTTCTTCTCCTTCCCGAAGCTTCCTTTCATCCCGATCTCCCATTCCTCCTCTCCTCTCCTCTCCTCTCCGGCGAAGGGAGGTCGATGGTCTCCTCCTCACGGGGAGGGGGTCGGACCGCGATCGGCGACGCCCGCAGCCGAGCTCTCGGCTTCTTCGGTCGAGCCCGCGGCCGAGCTCTCGGCTTCCCCGGCCGAGCCCGCACCGGCGACGCTCACGGCCGTACACGGGCAAGTCCCCTCCTCCTCTCCTTTTTCTCTCTCTCCTTGGTTCCGATCGGAAGCCCTAGCCATTTCGGCCGGTCCTCCGGCCTTCTTCTTCTCCTCCGGCCGGATCTACGGCCTCTTCCTCCTCTCTCTTTCTTTCTTCTTCCCTTCTTCCTTTTCTTTTCTTTGATCCTTCCCTCCGGCACCACCGCCTCTTGCCGGAGAGGAGGCAGTGGTCCGGCCGGGGCTGGCGGCCTTGTGGCCACGCCGGTTGCCGGCTCAACCTGACCGGCGGCCCGGGGCTGCCCCCCGAGCCCTAGAGTAGCCGCAGCCGAGGCTGCGGTGCCCTGCAGGCGGCTCGGCCCGAGTGGTCATCGGGCCTGGCCTTGGGCCGCGGCCGTTCTCAGGCCGGTCCGGGGTCTATGGGTCCGGCCCGTGACCCTTCTCCCTTCTGCCGGTCTCCTCCTCTTTGTCCCATAGTTGAAACAGAGGGGAGAATACCCCACAGAGGATTTCCCCACTCCCTAAAATTTTATTAAAAGGGGCCACTTACCTGGATTTTTGCTGGTTACCGTTGGGCAGTTCTCCCCCTGGTAGTCCCTCCTTCCTCTTGGAGCTTCAGGGCTCCTTTGCCTTCGGCTCCAAGGCTTCGGCTCTCTCACTCTCTCGTTCAGTATTCTAGGGGGTCTGTCCCTTGGGGTTGCCGGCAGAGGCTTAAATAATTTGTTTAGAGGATGAGACCCCCCCCTCTGAGAGGTCCCATCCTCTCCATTCCTCCCTGCTCCGGGACTGGCCGCCGCCCCCCCTGTCTCCGGCGCGCCGGCATCGGCTGCCAGCAGGGGGTCAGGTAACCCTTCCCTGTCGGTCTTATCCCTTCGTTTTTTTTTAACCATTATAATAACCATTATAATAATACTGCCCACAGTGAAATTTGGGCCCAAACCCTTAACTGGGCCTACTTCTTATTGGGCCTAGTAGGTTGTGGGCCCGGACATTACAGTAGACCTGTCTCACACATGCATTATCTATTATATTCTTAAAAATGAACCTCTTGAGCAACTTTGTTTATGAGAATCTTGACTTCAATTTTCAATTTCCAAATATCTATTATCTTTCTTTCTGCATTGTGCATTTCTCAATCCCATAAGGTGCTGGCACAATTGATTAGAGCATATGACCTGAAACCATATGATGGAGGGTTCAGATTATTCCTCTAAAGTTTATTATTATTTTTTATTTTTTTAACTACATGCACATCTGCCATATTCTACTCGCTATATATGAAGGTTAGTCGAGACATATAATAAAAACACATCATTTGCAAGCAAGTGGCAAAAGCAACTCTAGACTAGGGATGCAATATTGTTGGAAGTCCATTTTTTGTCCTAGTTGTACTAGGATTTTATTTCTAGTTTATCTTTGTTTTTCTATTCCAGTACTAGTCGAAATAGTTTGATTTTTAGTACTAGTCCTACTTAAGTTAGGTTGAGCCTTAAGTTTAATATATTCGAGTTTGTTTTTTTAGTTGGAGTGGGATAATAATATTTTGGTCTTTTAGTAGGAGATCTTAATGTTTTTGTCTTGTGGTGAGAGAGAGTCTGTGGTTTTATAAATAGGGAGAGAGAGTTACATGAAGAGTCAGAAAGAATTCTTTTTTCATATGGAGCTCTTTAGTGAGGCATCTTAGTGAAAAGAGTCGAACTCTTTGTTTCTGCTTTTATTTTTTTTAAATAAATTTATTTTTCTCTCCTTAATTTTTTTCTTCCACTACTATTGCTTAATTTATTTGGTATTTGTTCTAGATCCCAAGCTAATACGATCGATCTAATCTAGGTAGCGTGCCTCTCTACATAGTATCAAAGCAAGGTTGAAATATGAACAAATGGGGTATAGTTTCGATCAGATTTATTAGGAGCATAATTTTTGGAGCGACAACTTGATTTGTTGGAGGTTTCTATGTTTGTAGCTCGACGTAGTTGAAGAACTTCCAGTAATTCGTATACGGTGCTGCAAGAATGTGGACTCTTATTTTAGTGATCCAAAGGTGAATCATCATAGTTGATGCTCCACCATCTCTCTCAATGGGTTCAACATGCCTAACCCCACGAATATTCATATGGTTGCTTTTGTTACCACTGCTTCTCTCCATTAGTTGAACAATACATGTTATCCAATTTGGAAGTCTATTGTCAAGTCTTATTTAATCGGATAAAATTTATGGGATATCTTAGATGAGTTAGGGAAGATACCAAAAAAATATTCTCAATAATGAAGTTGCAAGAAGAAAGTAGAATTTGAAATCAAGTAAAGTGATGCGGATTATTCAAATTTCAGTTAATAGAGAAAATTATCTCCATATTCAGTCCACTCAAGTTCTAGCAAAGTTAGATATTACAAACAAAAAGTATCTGAAAAGGTTCCCAACTTTCCTCAAAATCTAAAAGAAGAGCAAAATTAGTTCAAAGATGAAGATTTGAAGTAGGAAGACCTAAATGCTAGATCAAATTCAGAAGTCTCAAAGGCCGAGATGGCACGGCATGCGGTCAAGTAGTGGGCAGCTGAGGCCGAGCAGAGAGCCCTCCAAGCTCGAGAGGAGTACAAGGCCTTGGAGGCATGTCAACAAGATATCACCATAACCATAGCTAACTCCTTTCTACAGAGCTTCTATGACTGCAGGCATCAGGCGGTGAGGCTCATGCCTAAGGTCGATTTCAGTTGCCTCAGCCCTTCCGTAGAGGATGGCAATGGTGATGCTGAAGAGGTAGAAGGGGACAAGGTCGAGGAATGGCAAGACGGGTGCTGAAGGAATGGGGTATCGGGAAGAGATTGCCACCTACCTCCCTCCTCCTATGGCCGATCTCCCCTAGGCTACTGCAACCAAGGCCCCTCCATCGGATCTTAAGGATTAGGCCTTGGTGTAGGTCTTCTTTTCTTTGCTTCTTTGTGCGACTATAGAGGAGTGAGATGAGGTGGAGGGTGACTTCTTGAGCCTGGTGACCTTGCTAGAATCATCGACTTTATAGAATTAGAGCACCGCAAGCATGACCTTCTTCGGAGCCATCAACCATATAGGACTTAGTATGGCTAGCTTGTTTTTTTTTTTATGTTTTTATACCGATTTTGTAAGGCTGATAGACCACCAAGCTAGTTTTATCCTATAATTGGACTCAATCAATAAAAGTAATTTCTTTTCATTCATACCTTGTTCTTGTCTCATTGAATCAATGCTTTTTGCCGAAATAACTGAGGTCATCTCATGGACATTCGAGTCGGCCGAGCTTAAGCCAGAATGCCTTTTGAAGTAGCCTAAGGAGTAATTACTTTGATAGTTATTTAGGTTGGCTCTTCCTAAGGCTGAGGTGAGGGACTCCTTCCTATAAATCATCAGAGTTCTACCACCCCCCACGCTCTCAGCATTGCTAGATTGAGGTCGACCACTTTGATCTCTTGCAAGCATAGGCATGTTGATCGGGAGTACCCTAAGATTTTGCTCCCTACATCAAGACCCGTAGGTTGTAGATTTGTTGGCCGAGGTGATGAGCTTTAATACTTCCTAGCAAGATAGAGCATTTGGGGTTGGCTTAAACCTTAGTCTTCCTTGTTTGTCATCACTTTTACGTCGACAAATCATGCCCGCTTTGTCATCGCTTTCAAGTTGGTGGGTCATGCCCACTCTGTTGTTGCTTTTAAGTTGGTGGATTGTGCCTGCTCAATCGTCACTTTTGAGGTTGGCTTCTCACCTTGGATCTCTGTGCCCAACCTAAAGAGGCTAGGTTATTTAGAGTTCAACTCGCAAGGTCTTCTGCTAGTTGGATTCTTTGGATAGCTATCATTTAGCCGATCAAGTTGAGTATGCCCCATCCGAGCTTAATTTTTACTAGATCTTTTCAACAACTCTTAGCTAGTAGAACGGAGGTCCCAGTTATTTCTAGGTTGTCTCCTTAGCCTCTTAGACTTGCAGGCCGGTGGCCTCTTGGAAAGAGATGGCATCACAAGAAAATGAAGATAATTACATCACAAAAAAATGATATGTTATTCTATCTAAGTGATGTTATAGCAAAGACAACAACAATAATGACTATCAAGTATCAAATTATAGAGATTTTATAAAACTATGCCAATTATTAATTATTAAATAATTGATCATATATCAAGATATATGAGTAATATCTTTTATCAATAATTTTGATCACCAAGAGCATTACTACATGTTAACACCATATAAATAATTTCTTTATTATTGCATGGTGGCAAGCCGTCCCAAAATTAATGAGGAAACATACAACATAGAGTCAAGCATAATAAACTGGTATAATTGTGAAAGAAAATCAAACACCAATAGACACAATCCCTAGACTAGGAAAATCTATATACAACATGCATGATGATGATTGATTCTTTTCAAGTATTACTAGACTAGGTATTACCAAAGTATTATAAAATGGAAAGATAAGGAAATAAACACCTAAATAATGAATAACTATGCATTGGCTTCCTTATCCTACTCTTCTATTTCTTAATTGTTATTTGCACTGCTTAATTTAATAGCAATAAATTATTATTATGACTTTTCATAAAATGGTATTTGAAAATTATTAACAAAAATGGTCCTAAATATTTAATAAAATAGCTATATATCTTCTCAGATAAATCAACGCCACAGAGGCTTATAGGTCAAAAAATGTCACCAGCATCGATCCTAGTGTAATTTTATTTAAATTTTCAAGATAAAATATATTTTTGAAAAATATAATTTAGTTTTTATGAATGGATTTGTGAGAGTATCTCTATCGTAGACCAAATAGTATTCTGAGATCATCTCTACATGGAGTTGTTTCGCATATCCAGAGTTAGGTTTAAAAGTCTATTAGTTAGTATTTAAAGTTAAGGATATGAAATCAGTCCTTTACTGATATAATTTATCTATATAATAATTCTTAATTGATATAGTTGATTTGGTATATCATAAAATAATAATATGAATGATGCAATTCATATAATATAATTTATAAATATAATATGATATATAACTCATACTCTAGAGGATCAAAATATATATATGCTTTCGTATACAAATATTTTAGACCTTCTAGACCAAATCCAATAACTCATATCTTTATTTTTCAACCACTAAAATTAAATTTGATAGTGGGTTTAAAGTTCTTTGTTTAGGTGTTGTGTGCATAATAACAATTTTTTTTTTCCATCAATTTCTTCGAGAAACAAGTGAGTAGGGTTCTCCATGGGGATGGGTCAGGTTCCTCAAGCCCAACCTAGCCTGACACAAACATTTTGGGCCCGGTACAAGGCCTTGTAGGCCATTACAGCTATTTTGGGCCCTACAATTACAAGTGGGGTTTTTAGGGTTTTATGGCGAGCAATCTAATGATCTAACCCTAGGGTTTGCCGAGAAGAGTTGAGATGGAGAACTCCGCCGAGCTGCAGCGATTCCTCGAGGTTAGATCCACTGCTTTCTTCTTCTATTCTCCTAAAATAATCCGGTGTCCCTAGCACGATTACTTTTCCCTGCGGCTGAACATTCCTGAATTTTACTGAATTATATTCAAAAATTCCATTTTTGATGCAATTTTCGAGTGCTGCGCTTTTGCTAAATCTCTCTCTTTAGTGAAATTCAGGTAGGTTTTTTCATAGAAAAATTCTTTTTAGGTGGCTGTTTTCAGTACATCTGGGGACTTGGAATTGTGGATTTGGGAACAACGATGGCCTTGTGTTGGAGTTCTTAAGATTCCAGTTTCTTACCTCGCTGCGATTCAGTGCTTTCAGAGTTAGCTTTTCCCACGGAAAGGGGTAATGTTAGTTTCTTTTTCGGTCTAAAGCATGTCTGAAAAGCCTATCGTTTTGCCCTCCCTTTGTGCTTGCTTATTCCAATTTCCCATTTGTTCGTGATCGGTAGAAGTCTTGGACCTTACAGCACCGGCCTTAATGACAAAGACCAAGAGGAAAGAAAGTGATCGTAGTTCACTTTAAAGACTTAGCAGTCTTTCTACACTGATCCAGTCCTTGTTTGCTCTGCCTCAACTAGAAAGAGCAAGTAACAGAAAACACTAGATCAAGACTGAAACTCTAGCAACGAAAAGCGAATCGGGCTCTTCTGAACCGCTTACTGGGGATTTGACCCTCGGAAATGGTAGGTTGACTGCATGAATGAGTCGAGATGGCAAGCACAGTTCCTAAGCTTAGTAAAGAACCTTTGGTATGCGGAGATTTTTCCCACTCAGGCTCATTCATAGGAGGTGTAAGGTGGAAGGAAGAATAGTCTTTGGGCTTGGATATAGGTCTACGAGAGATTTTTCCTGCATTTTTTTGAAGCTAGAAAAAAGATATAAGGTGTCTATAGCCCTAATGGAAGGCTCTCTCTAACAGATGTGAGCATTACATCACAAACTTGTCCAAAACCCACTTTTGTTGTCAAGGTGATTCGCTTGACATTTTAAAAAGTCTTCTTCATATTTGAATCTAGACCTAAGGGCTCAATGGGCAGAACGATAATGGAGGTCAGAAAAGCTTTAGCAGGAAACAGTTTTCATTGCAAAGGCAGCTGTTCAAGGAGGCATGTTGTCGAGAAATTGCAAGGAAAACTCGATTGGAATGATGAAAGGAAGATAAACGGATTGAGGACTTGAAATAAGTTAGACTAGAGAAGGATACAGCTTTAGGAGATATATAAGTGGATAGAATATGTGGTTAAGGACCTGAGGTCAATGGAGATTAGTTTTTTTTTGCAAAAGGTTCTTTGTGCATTGGATTTAATGTTGGAAGGAGAAGAGAAATGTTTGGATGATTTTGAGTAGGATTATAGAATGGTGGATGAAGTGAGATGTGCATATGATAGCCAATGGCCTAGATTTATGTTGTGTGTTGGAATGCTGGTCTATGTCATACAAGAATGAGGATGTTTTAAGTAGATACATAGTAATGCTCAGAAGGGTAGGTGAGAAATGGCCATAATGGAGAAGATTTTAACTTTTTAAGCATTTTTAGCATTGGATTGAATGGAAATGTTTAGACATGGTGATATAGTAGGCCATAAACAGTGTCAGTGAGAAGGTCTTGAATTCATATTATTAAGTTAGTAAAGAGATAGGAAACCCAAAGAAAACTTGGATGGATGAGTACAAACAGATTTTAGATATTTTCTAGTTTGAGGGGTTTCGGATTTCAATAGGAAGTTAGGAATTAACTAAAGGCAAAGAAGGATCCTTAAAGTTGATTCCTAATTGAAAAATTTATGAAGTTTTCATATTTCAAGTGTTGCACTATTTGTACATCATTCATGGAAGGTTAGCATGATCTATGGAGGGTTGGGCTATTCATCAGGCACCATACCGAAAGGGAGTGGCTTCATGAATGTAGTGCTATGCATAGATTTTCCTTGTAAAAAGCCTGTCCATGGCTAAAGAATTTTATTGTAACATATATTGGGAGTTTTGGTAACCATTTGAAGATCTGTCTCATAGGCACGCATTGTATATATGACCCTTAATGAATATTAGAATATGTTTCTCTTTTATAGCTCTGAATCGTGTCTGAAACAATGTGATTCATATGAAATTATTAGGTTTTGTGATCTCAAGAGGAGAAAAATAGGTGTTTATTTGGGATGTTTCGTTTCACTCTTTTTCAGATGACATCATATTGATTTTGTAAATAATGGAGGATCTCATGTGCAGTAAAATTTCATCCAGTATGTTTTAAACTAAATATCTGAATCCATATCTATAGGAAGCATCAACAATAAGCATTTTATTATTGTATAGGAAGTTAGGAACATCCTTATGTCAAAGCTGCATTATCTGATCTTCTTATTGATCTCTTAATTGGAGCTTACAAATTCCTTATACTTTATCCACATGATTATAAATGCGCTCAAAACCAGTCATCTGCTTGTCCACATCTCCCATGTAAGTCAGACAATACCCATTCTGTCCTCTTTTATCCTTATTTTGTGTTTGTTTAATTTATCAAGTGTCTGCTCCAATTTGAAGAAGTACATGATAAGATCTGCAAGGGAGAAATAATGAGAAACGTTATTGTAGGAAGAGGCCTTATCCATGTTCAGAGGAAAAAGGCTGATGATTTGAGGGGGTTCATAGAGTTAATGGTCCCTGAAGATATCCATCCTCTCAAATACCCTCTCTCATGAATCTCTGGCTGAATTTCAACATACATTTGATTCATCAATGTCTGTATTGCAGATCTCTTCCCCCTTCATCTAGTCCATTCACCACTGTGAGAGGTCTAGTTGGCGCTGACAAATCAGATCCAGATTCCATTTGGATTCCACAATATTCCCCTGCTTGCTTAATCAGAACAGCCTGTTCATTTAATTCAGGGTCTTTAACATACATTTGATTTATAAATTTCCATATTAGAGATGTGTTCCCCTTTCGTCTAGTCCATTCACCATTCTGAGTGGTCTACCTAGCACTGACAGATTGGATCATATGCCATTTGGATTCCATAATATCAGGTCTTTAACAGGCAATTCTCCAATTCCTTCTCTCTCTCCCTCCCTCCCTCACCCCCCCCCCTCTTTCCCTCCCTGCTTTCTAATGACGACTTGCCAACCCAACAAATATGTGCCTTAACAATATCTTGATTCTTCCATATAAACCTTCTCGCTATGATCTCAATTTCAGTGGGGGCACTAGCTTGATTATGAATTAGGACTGCCATCAATATTTCACCAAGCCACTCGGACATCACCAAGTCTTTCTTTTCCCATATGCTTATTTAAGATGCTAGGACCAATGTAAAGTGCTCAAAACTTTCTCAATAATGAAAGATGACCCAGATCTTTGCTTGCACCTTGCTTACATCAGGTTATTCGTTATTCTTGTGGTTTTTATACTTTCTTCATCAGCCGTGTGATTTATGACATGGAAATAAAGTTATATATGCACTAGATAATGATGTTGTCAACATAGTAAAAATAAGCGAAATTGCTCATTTGCATTATTTGAATTGTCCAAACTTTGTTTTTTTTTTATTTTCTAAAATGATGAAAAGGATTGCTACTTTCGTATTCAGATAAGATATTCCTGTTGGACATGTTTGTAACTATGTTATAAAAATTCAGTGTTTTTCCACAGGATCCTGTGATTTCTAATTTGCTATCCGTCATTATGATGAAAGATTGAGAAGAAAATGTAATAACATTGTTTTATTATTTGAGATTCAATTTCTGATAACTACATGTTCTTCAAAATTTCTAGCATTAATTAGTGATTTTCCTTTCAAGTATGAACTTTGTAACAACAAAGAATATGCATACATGCATGCATAGATACATATACATACACACACATATAGGAAGTTTTATATAATCTGCTGCTCTATTTTTGTTTTGCAAATTTGGGCCACTTCTCTCTTTTCTTTTTGTCCAAATTTTCAGTTGCTTTTTCCTCTGGCAGCTGGCACATGGATAATCTTCAGCCCTTTGATCTTTATATACTCAACAATGTGCATTAGCTTTTTAAATATGTGGATTCAACTCTGCTTAAATATATGGCTAGAAAGTATCCACTAGAACTAGTGGCAGAAACATCTAAAAATTTTAATTTAGGCCCATTCCTACTAAAATGTTGCCTTAATCTGCAAGAACACGACAACAACAAATGGGGCCTGAATCTGCAAAAAGGCAAATAATGTGGATTGGATTTTGTGAAGTTTCAATGTACATAAATGTGAGTGTGTTTGTACATTTCGTGATTTTGGGTAGCAGATCTTTCAAATACACAGTGCATGAAACACAAATATTGTGCTCTGTGCATTTCCTTCTTTTAAAGACATTTATCATATTGCTACAAAGGTCCTAAGTCACCATTGTACCAAAAAACGTCCTTGTTCACCATTACCAGTACATGTTTAAGAAATAAAAATCTTTGTTGTTTACTGAGGATACAAAATGCATGACATCAAAAATTTGATTCAAATGATTGAAATTCTGCAGCAAGAGAAGCAGAAAGCTATGGTTAGCGAGATGGTGGGCAAGATTACTAATGTATGCTGGGACAAATGCATTACCAGTACTCCCGGCAGCAAGTTCAGCTCCAGTGAATCCACATGCCTTACCAATTGTGCTCAGCGATATGTGGAGATGAGTGTTCTCATCATGAAACGATTTCAGTCTATGCAGTAAACCATCATCTTTTTGGCTTACGGGTTTTACCCATCTAGCATTTCATCTTAATTCAAGAGTCATATACTTCTGGAATACAACTTCCATTTTACTTAATATTTGACATTGTTTTTGCTTGTGTTTTTCTGGTCATATTCTTATAATAGTATATGCATATATTGGTAATCAAGATCAATTCATTTATCATATAAAAAGTAGCAGAAAATCAATATATTTGCTGCTGTTGGAAATAACAGAGTATTATATCTAAGAATGTATTATCATAATACATGGTAAGGATCCAGAAGGCTCTGCGTATGTTGTTACCCCAAAATCTAAGTCGTAGATACTTGACCTTTGATTATATACCTGGTTTTTTTTGTGGAATACCTTCAAAAGTTCTTCAAGCACTTCTATCTTTAAAAAAAATCAGGTCAGAATATGAAATATCATTCATTATTTACTCTAAGCATAAATGTTGAATTTGCAAGCCCGACAATTTCCTTTTTCACTACCTGCGCTTGGGCTTAAATTTACCGGCAGTTCATTATCCTTGCAGGCATGCAAGGAATGTCACAGAATATAACGCTTTGATGAAATTTATTGATCTTTATGTAATTCGGATCCTTAAGTTGGATAATGAACCTAAGGTTGCTGCTTTGGGAATTCTCGTCATCTCTGATGTTTAATATCAGATCTGAATCTGTCTTTTGATATCATCGCCTATTTCACATGGAATTTGCTTATCTAACAAATTTAGGTGTTTTAGCTTGGAGGTAAACTCCATTTCAGACTATTTCATGAAGAGGTAGTTCCAACATTGATTATGATGGAGATGGATCATAGTGTTTGATCAACATTAAAGATGTGAAACTACAAGTTGAACCTATGTAGGCATGTGAGCTCTAGTTTAATAGGTTTTTGTTTGAGTGTCATATTGCTGGCTCATAGTGTTTGATCCACAGAAAAAAGATGTGATACGGCTAAAAGAAAATGCTGATTAAATATTCGATCGGCAAAACAAAATCAGATTTAGGAGCTTGCTGAAGATATCTGCTGGTTACTTCTGTACTCCTGGATTGTTAATATGCATATGATACTAAAACTTTGAGGGAGAGCAATTCTGAGTTGACTGAAAGTTTAAAGTCCAGATACTATTTTTTTTTCCTTTTGTTTTGGGAGAAAAGGAAGCACAGGAAACTTTTGCCCAACCTTCTAAAACGTGAGATTAATTACCAATAGCTGGTCTGAAAGGACTCCAGCCCTTCTTTCTTCACAGGGCTCACAGATGAACTGAGAGCGAAAGACCAATATCCTATTAAATGATCCTAAGACACTTGCAAGTAATTTGATTGGCTTGCGGAATTGGTCATATTGACCCTTGGAAATGAAACAATTCAGTGTGTGATATTCAAATCAGCCTAATTTGACAAGAGAATATGGAATTTCTGCAATTTAATTAATACAAAAGAAAAACTAAAATCGCCTAACCACTTAGTTTACCCATCTTATATGAAATTTGGTAATTAGTTGAGCTGCATGCGGAGACCCAACTAACATCACCTACTCTGCTATCTACTGCACCAATTCTCGACTGCCATATCAATCAAGTGAACTAAGCAGTGACATGATGGGTGATTAGTTACAGTACTCTTAATTCAACATGCATGGTTATATTATAATTTAACAAGATTCTCGACTCATCGCAATCTTAAGTGTTTCACATAGCATTGTTGATTCTTCTACATGATCTAGTCTAGGGCTCTGTTAGTTGGTGCACAGTGCCCAAAATAATATATATGTGCACATATGTAGGTGATTGCTTGCATGATATGTTTATTTGTTTATAATTATGTATGTGTTTTTTTTTTATATAAAGAAAAAAGTGATCTAGGAACTAGGAGGGGGAGAGCAAGGAAAAGGAAGAAGAAATGAAACAAGTTCTTAATCAGGCTACTTGAATTTGCTTTGGAAATGACAAGGAGGTTAGGAAGTAGGGAAAGATTTGCATTTGAGAATTTCTTTCATGCCATAACTGGCCCTTAGGAGGTTGCAGTCTAAGATTTGTAGTGGTTATTTCAAATTATCAAGATTTGATCTCGTTTGATTTTATGTTTACAGGGGAAATAAATTGAGAGTGACAATGGACCATTGGATAAGGCCATGTGATATAAAAAAACAGGAGACAGTTAACCATGAGTAATTTGATGAAGGCAATTGTAAAAACAAGTAAATGAATAAAATTTAAAAATAAGCATAAAAAATTCTGATTCAACTACCCAAGCATAAATAAAAATGGACAGAAGAACCTCAAAAAATTTCCATATATTATCGCCTAAATCGGAAACGAATCATATAATCTGATGC